>NC_068955.1:15017670-15689456 GCF_026419915.1 Harpia harpyja
ACCTCTTTGGATGCATAGAGTTCACATAAATTGTTCACTGCCTACCTAAACAAAATCAAAGGATATTCAGGGTGCCTGCAATATATATCATTCAGTTGGTTATAGATACCCTGACACCTCGACCTGTTTCTTACAGTAAGGGCCTTTAACTGCAACGAATAATCAATATTTCCTGAGCCTAGTGAATAGGATGAGATAATTATGTAGGAAGCCTGTGTTAATTACTTTTAAAAGAGTAATATGCTCTACCACTAACAGTGTATTCTGAGGTCTGCCACTGACCTCTGGCATCACGCTTGAGCCACAATTTTCAAATTTGCAAGTCTGAAGAGAAGCAGAAATTCTCTCATTTGGGCATGTAAATAAACACCCTGGTTTCTCCAAAAACCTTTTAAAGTGTGTCAAGTGGGGACCTGAACACTGAGATCTCTTAATCACATGGGAAGCTTCAAAGAAAGAAGCTGCTGCAATGCTGGCTGTAATCAGAATTGGTGAAAAACAGTGACGGTTTGTTTGCAGCTCCTTCTTTGAATGAGAATCACTCAGCTTGCACTTTTCAGCCTGATAGCCTGAGGTCTGGCCTGCTGATGAGACAGCATCTCTAAAACCATGTAGTGTTTTATAAATGTTTGGCATTAGGATGCTGAACAGCTGCTTAAATTATGAGGGCACTGGTAAGTGAAGTTCCTACTGCCTTTCTGACTGAACGCAGACATTTCTCATTAAAGACCCAAATCCGCAAGGTTCTGGTCACTCTTAGCCTTCACAGTGGTTTCCTCTGAAAAGAATATCTGTCTGGTTGGGAGCTCTGGTCTCTCAGTGGGAATTTAACAAGCTATTTCCATCTGTTGCTGCAGGCTGTGTTTCAGAGTATGGGTTCATTTGTGATTCATGTTTCTTTTCTCTCCTTCTTTCTCTGCCCCCTTTCTCTCTCTCGTCTTCTTTCCTCTGCAGAGGGGGTAAGAATGAGCCAGAACCAGAGCAACCAATCCCTCGAAAGGTGCAGATTCGTTCTCTCCCTTCCTTGGAGGATATTGATCCAGACGTGTTAGATAGCATGCACTCGTTAGGCTGCTTCCGTGACCGAAATAAACTCTTACAGGACTTGTTGTCGGAAGAGTAAGCACTTGCTCAGTCTTCGTATGAGTTGGGTGTCCATGGGCTGGGATGCTTATGAACCTGGGGAGAGGTAGAGAGTGCTTTAACTAATGTCTCTCGCTGTGAGGGACCAGTAGCAACTTCTCACCCTCTGGCTGCTCATTCGCTAGTGAAGTGTTGGGAGCAAGCACTGAGCCTTTCTTGCACCATGTGTCAGAAGCTCACAGCCTGACCAGCAATGGAGGCATGGTGCTCTCTCTTCCCTTGCTGCCAGCCAAGGTCACTTCATGCAAAGATGGGCCGTGCAGTCCGGATGGGGATCATATCATTGCTGTTATTTGTGTTGGATAAGTCTTTGTTGGCAATTTTTTGTTTATTTCCAGCTTACGCCCGAAAGCTGATGTATTTCCTGAGGTGTTAAGAGGGACACATAGTGGAAAGAGCACTTAGAGGCTCAGGAGACCTGTCTTGCTGCCACTCTTGATTTGAACTTCCTGTGGACACATTACCTCGTCTGTCCTGTGCCTCTGTTCTGTGTGTGTAACATGGGAATCCTATTTCCCGTTCTCACTAGCTGCTTGTTGGAGACAGCAAGGTTCTCAAAAGCTTTGTGGGTTATGTATCTAGCTGGCAGATACATGACCATTTCCAGCTTACTTAGAATAACTATAGCTGTTCGTTTGATGAGAAGGGTTTATCTACATGTTGATGGTTTTTTCTCTTCAAATTTAAAGGGTTTTTTTCTTTTTTTTTTTCCAGAGAAAACCAAGAGAAAATGATTTATTTTCTTCTGCTTGACCGGAAGGAGAGGTATCCTAGTCATGAAGATGAGGATCTTCCCCCTAGAAATGAAATAGGTACTACAGATATGACCTCTGTCACCGTGAACCCATCTCACCTAGTTCCTCTTCGCCTTTTTTTTTTTTTAAATACATACCCTAACATCACTTCCCTACCACCCAAACCCTTCCCACTGAAATGGTGCACAGCATTTGTGAGAATCCTCAGCCTGAGGCAGGCAGGTCTGTTCTGTGGTTAAACTCAAAGGCTTCATTTTTCAGGACATGTCTGTCTCACAGTGCAGAAACATCCAAGTTGGTCTTGAACCAGATCTTAAAAAATACCATGTGGACCTACAAGCTGGCTCTATGCAAGCAGATGAGGTTTAGAAGCAGTATAGTCTAGTGGCAGAATTTTCTAATTACTGATCTACATGCAGTATTGCAGAAATGCTGCTTCTGGACTTGTGCTGCTAAGACTGTGTAGCGTTACATCCCTATGAAGTTATATATGTACACATTCTCTTTTCTGTAGGTAAATATATACATACTGTTGAAATTATGAATAATATCACTTAGCTGTTTATAGTACATACATTGAACTCCCATGTTATTAGACTATCTTAGAAAGATTTTAAAAGCACAATATGCAGTAAGATTATATAGCTTATAAAGCTCTTGTGATACCACTTTATTCCTGAAGAATTGTTCATTAGTATTTTAGGGTACTGCTGATCACCAAGGAATTCACTAATCTAGACAACAGGAAAAATGCTTCCCTAAGGAGCTAACTATATAAGTGACTCTTGCTGTGCAGAGTGACAAAAGTTTAACTAATAAAGGATTAGTCACTTCTGTCAGTGACCTGAAATAGCGTTTTTACATAGTAGTGTTGTGATTTTCAGGGATTGTATTTCAGCACTTTGAAGGCTAGAAACAAAGTGCTTTCACTGAAAAGCCTGGAATCTCCCAAGCCTACAGGGCAGTGGAATATTGAACTCTTAAGTTTGTTGGTACTTTGTTGAATTATTACCTTATCCAAGTTCCAGGCTCCAGGCTCTATAATTTTGTGGTGAAATCTCTTCTGTGGGAGAAGAGATGGAAATTCTTAGTCAACACAGTGATTTTTAAGCTCTTAACCTAGATGGAGCTACAGAGAGCATGTTAGCAGGGATCCTGATGAAGATGGGTAGATGTGCCAACTGCAGGTCCTGTGGTCAAAGCCCCTTGCTCAGTGCAGTTTGTCATCTAGCACTTTACTAATCAGCTTTTGACTTAAACAGATTATTCTGCCATGTAAGGACACCATCATCTTGTTTTAGAATGGCTTTTGTCGTAAGAAAAGAAGCAAGGTGACTCTAGAATCTTCGTATCCAGCATGTAAGTGAATAGGTAGCTATGCCCTAAATACATCATATATCTCTCTTCCACATGCCAAAGTATTTTCGTGGTTTGAACTGAAATATTGTGCTCCACTCTTGTATTTTTCTGTACAAGGAGTGAAAATGTTCCCCAACAGGGAAACACTACTCTGAATGTATCATTGTGCCTCATCAGCATGTTTTAGACTCTTTGAGCATTATTCTTTGAGTGTTTGTAGGTTGTATTTCCTCTTCCACAGGGGGTTCCACCTCCTCTGTTCCCAGCAGTATCTCTGAGAACATGGGGCAAGGTTTAATTAAGAGCAGTCATGCTTCTGATGAATATCTCATCATTAGCCATTAGCAATGGCCTTGCACAAAGAAGAGCAGAGAAAAAGTAACAGATTTAATAATAGCAGCTTGAAGAAACCACATTCATGAGAGTTGTGCATTGCCTGAGCTCTTGCCAAAAAAAAAAAAAAAAGTGCATCTCGGAGTATTTTGCTTTTTCCTTTTTCTTTGCATCTTAGGTCTCAGAAAGGATGGATGCAGATAAAAGTATGGCCAGCTCAGACTAGCACTGTCTTCTGGTGTCCCTTTTGTCTGTTTCAGCTATATGAAACTTTCTCAAAGGGCCAGGGAAGGGTCACCTTCATGATCTTTCAAGTCCAGCTCCATTTTCTTTACCTGAAAGCAGAGAAATGAGAAACTTCTCAGTAAAATGAATGAATGTCAACTAATGTCTCCTTGAGAAAAAGGCTTTTGTGGGGTAGAGTTTCTTAATAAACCAGGGAACAAGAGATTGGGCCAGAATAGCCATATAGGATATAGGTGCCTCATCCAAACTCAGACGCTGAACCTTTACTTCCCACCTTCCAGATGAATGCCTTTATAATTGGATCATTACCTATACAATTCTCTCTTCCGCTGTAAAAATCCTTAGGAATGGCTTCACTTTTCTGATGTGAAATAAAAGGAAAATGAACCCTCAAAACTATCACAGATCCAGACTAAGATTTGATTTTTTTTCCCCATGTGAAATATTTCCAGGGAGTCAAGAAGAGAAGGGCAAACACTGGAGGTTTTCCTATTTTTAATTCCTGTGCTTCTGCAAAATCTTCTACTGCTTTTATATGACACCACTTTAGTCTTTATGGCAGGATGGCTGTGTATTTAACTATTTCTTTAGTATCTTTAGACTTGACAGTGATGACAGACTTGGTGCCCTGTCATTTCTTACTCAGACCCTTTTAAAAAATATGTACAATACTTTCTACCCTCAGCCATGTATAGTGTAGGATTGTAGCCAATTTTAAAGAGGAATCAAATATCTTTATCAGAAGCTCAACCACATTCATACAAGCTTCTGGATGTATCTTCCATCAAACTTTTGTGAATTGCTGTTGTTGAATTTATAGGTGTATTTCACAACCTGCTCTTTTTGCTTAGTCTTTCTCTTTGATAGTTTAAAATAGAAATTGGAAATCAGTATCTTCCAGCATCTTGATTAGCAAGGACTGATACAAAAGAACCGTTTAGCTTGTTAGTGATATCCTTCTCATTAATTTTTCTGTTGATTCCCTCATGGTCGCTCTGGCTACTGTCCTTCTCTCAAGCTTTCTCTTTCTGATGGATGTACAAAACACTTATTCAAGTCCTTAGGTAATTCCTCTTCAGATTTATTCTTCACTGTCTTTTAATGTCCACCTTATATTTGGCCTGTCACTTTTGTGTCACTCAGCTGAATTTCCATTTGCTAAAGTCTTCTGTTTTGAACATGCTTGGATCAAATTGCCTTTTAAAATATCTGTTTATAAAATGTTTTTCTTGCCTTTTTCCATCTTTCTTGTTTATACTCTGTTATTAGCTAACATTGATGCAGTCTGAGCTTACTCATGTCCATTCTTTTGACATTAGCTGCTTTCTTCATCTTCCTTCCTCCTTCTTTTTCTTTTCTTTTAAACTGCACTCTTCCACCTTCCTTTCTAGCATCTGATATCCCTCTGCAAAACTTGTATCAACTCTCTGTTGTTGATACCAAACGTAATTACATTGTCGTTATGTGTGTTACTTGGCTCTAGTTGCACTTCTGATACCAACAGTTGTCCTGTGGGATGAATCGGTTCTCATTCTTTGAACTTGTTTGAAGAAGCAGGAGTTTGAAATGTCTAAAACTTGTCCCAGCTTACTTTTGACCACTTAGAGGTGTGCAGCTGAAGTCACCCAGTATAACTGCCTTTTTAGGTTTATCTCGCTTTGTTTTTCCCTCAACTTTATGCACTATATATTTTTCCTAATCAGGAGGTCATTTCCCCAGCTAGGATTTTCTATTACCTTTTTATTACTGGACATAGTTTGAAATGGAGTGAGATACAACTGCTTCTTTTCTAATTAATTTTTAATAGGAATGTTATTACTGTTAATACAAAGAATACTTGGGTTATACAGTAATGGGGTCAGTTGTTATCACTTGCCCATTTGCATTTGAGCCATCTTTGCTCATGCTCATTGTTTCAAGAATAAGCCCTGCCTTAAAGAGATCTTGTTCTAAAAAACATGACGTGAGAGAGAGAAGAAAAAAGCAAGTAGATGGGAGGTGTGAGGAGGGCAGGATAATAAAAATAATACCATCAGACTAGGCAGTAGAGGTAGACTCGTCAAATGCGGTATTTCTGGTTTTACAAAGAAATCCTGGCAGAGGAAGAAGCCTTATAAGGGGCCTGGGCACTGTGAGCTTCTTTCTAACTGCAGTGGTGAAGGATGCCTTTTTTTACAGGTTGTCACTCTCCACTAAAATTAAAAATTTGTCTATGCATAGAGGCAGGGAACTGAAATAGCCCAACCACAGAAAAGAAAATCTTTCTGTATTTTTTTTCTGCCTTCCTCCTTTTTAGTGTTTTGGTGCCATGAGAGATGTTAGTAATAAAACATCTCAGCAGGTCTGCATTTGGCTCCCTGCTTCACCATGGAGGTGTGTGTGGTTTGGCAAGTCACCTTCTGCAATGCAGTTTGGTATCTAAAGACTCTTTTCAGAGCAATTTAGGTGCTCCTCAGAACCTCAGTAAATGTTTGTCGGCACCTTTAGGAATGAATTGCATTTAAATATCTCATTCTTATACCTCAGTTTTCACTCTGCAAAGTGAAAGTAGCACTTCAATACCTCATAGAAATGTTACACAATAAAAAGTGTAAAGCACTTCAGTTACTATAGCAGTAAAAGCTGTATGATGACCTCTGAGATAAATTTTATTAGCTCTCATTGGAGATTCATCTCAGGTAGACTAGTATGTTTAATTTGTAATGCCGAAGGAGGAAGAATATAAAGCAGCAAGGAAAACCTGAAATGTAATCTTAAAGATGCAAAAAAAGGGTATGTTTTCAGAGGAGAATGCAATTCTGAGTTCAGAGTGTACTCATGTCCCTGTGTCACATTTAATCTAGCTAGCAGGGACATCGAAGGCAAGCTCTAGCAACCTGTGTACCTATACAGGATCCCTAGATGGCTTATATTCTGGCTAACAGCTTGTGCTATAGCCCATGCTGTCATCTTGTTATTACTGTTATCAGCTTTGTAAGGTAATTTCTGCAAGCTATGCTATAGTTGTACCTTTATTTTACAGTGCTGCTACATTCAGGGCAGTGGCAGTGCTCCTTCTCTCTGTAAATGGATTGCAACTTATGTCTTAATGTTTGCAAATTTGGAAGAAGGGAGAGACTGCAAATGTTCATCTCCATCACAAAGATATCTGTCACTGTAGGGGAGGTGTGAGAGTGGGATTGTTGAGAGAGGATTTAACCAACCTGTGTGAGGTAAGTCACAGCCAAATTCAGCTGACAGCATTTTCTTTTCATAAAGATCCCCCCAGGAAGCGTGTGGACTCCCCAATGCTGAACAGGCATGGGAAGCGGCGGCCAGAAAGGAAGTCGATGGAGGTTCTCAGTGTGACAGATGGCGGCTCCCCAGTCCCTGCTCGCAGAGCTATTGAAATGGCACAACATGGACAGAGGTGGGTCTCTTCTTTACCCAGGAGTCCTGTCTGTCTGGGTTTGCTACCCCCTTTTGTGTTACACATACAAAGGAACTGTGGAGCTTTTCTATTCGCACCAGCACTCATTACAACTTCCAAGCACATTTGCAGTATGATCTGGCAGCCAGCAGCGCTTGTGCGCACTGGACCAGAAGTCCTGCCAGGGGCTTAAGGGTTCTGTTTGCTTGCAGCTATTGCTCAGGAAACCACCACATCCTCTGGACAAGACTCATCTCACCTCTTTTTAATTGTCAAGAACATAGGCATTCAGTCTAAGCTTGTGATACAGGCTGTCACTCTAGGCAGTGGGGACAGATGAGGGCTTTGGAAGGTCTCAGATACATATGTCCTCTCTTCCAACAATCTTAGATGGGATAAATTACCCTCTGGTTGTTTCTCTCTGTCTCCATAGCCTACAACAGGAATCTAGATGACTTATCTTGGATTAGGTGCCTAGCTTTTGGGCACCTGAAGTTAAATGAGATGAACCCCGCCCTCCATGTCATCAGAGCAGCTTGAATCTGGAAAGCCCTGCCCAGGCACCTGTAGATGCCTTTAAAATGTGCTGTCAGAGCCAGCATGCATCTGACCCACATAAATTACCACATGCCTGTGAAGTGATGGAATATGTATAATTTTGCCTCTTTTCTATCAAAGAAAGTGTCAGTCTTGTGGAGAAACAGCAGAGGAAAATGATGTCTCCTCAAGGCAGGTTCTGGGAGAGTAAGTGAACTGTGGAAGTTCACTAATGTGAACCATGGAAGTTGCTTCCTCAGTCCTTATGACTAGCCTAAAGGAAGCACGTGCATTTGGATTCACACTTGCATAAATCAATCAATATAAAAGAACACTTCACATATATGTACGATGATGCTGCTGTAACCACTGTTTCAGCTTTATGACATGATTTTTTTGTTCAGCTGTTAAGATCTGCTCAAAAGGAGCCTGCTGTGGCCAGAAACTCCCTTTGCTGACTAAGAACTGGGTGAAGAATGTGAAATAATTTCATGTCCAGAGGCTCCTATAATTGCTGGAAACTTTTGCTGGCAACCGTTACAGTTCTTTCTACAGTGAGGAAAAGGCGGTGGTTTCCAGAATCTGCTAGGACTTATTTCAGACTGCGTATGTGGCCTTGAGATACACTGCCATGAAGGTTTTTCATTGCAGTGTAGGTTGGAAACCTGTCTTGAATGTGGTTTGCTTTGATGTGAGGTCTGGGCAAAGGAAGCATTCAGGACAGGGTGTACTCAGTGTTCCTCATAGGCCTCAAAGTGGTAAGGATGAACACAACACTGACAAACAGTTGCAAGCTCCTTATTCAGCTTGCAGTGTTTAATCTGGTAACTGGTAGATGCATGGGCCGTGAAGCTCCCAGAGCCAGAGGTGAATCACTTTCCCCCACCCCAAGGCTGCCTGTGAGTCGCAGTACTCTGCAGCTATTTACAGTAAGTGTCCAACTGGGCGGAACAAATAGGAGGTGTTAGATTGATCCCGAAGTTTTCTGAGGGCTGAAACCTTTTCTTCCAGCTCTCAGCTTGGACTTTGGATTCAAAAGTCTGAAGAGGCAAAGCTGTGTCTTGCTATCCAAAGTACTTATTCTGCTTTTAAATGTCTCAGTTCTGCACATGAGGAAACAATTGAAGTCAAAAGGTCTGAGATGAGTTCAGAGCAGAGACATATCCAGGCTACTTATCAGTAAAGAAGGGCTTTGGCTTAAGGAGGAGGCGAAACCTGCCAGGCACAAAAGAGATACAGGGCAATGCATACCACAACGCAGGGCTGGACATAAAGGTGTGATTAAGGGTGGAGAAAGGGATGCAATAACACCATGATTGATGATGGGCTTGGTAGTGCTTGTTTTGGAAGGGGTTAAAGGGAAGATGTTATTTTATTCCATGTGTGAGCTTCCATAATTCATACCATCCACATCCACAGATGACAACGGCACATTTTGTGTTGCTGGCAGCACAGTCGTTTATAACGTGAACTGGCTTCATTAACGAACACCACTGCATGGGGATTGTCTGGGGACGATGCATTGCTGATGGGGCACCATCTGTCAGAACAGTCAGTAACAAAATGACAAGTGCCTTCCACCAAGAGTGGGGGATTTTTAATGGCTAGTCACATATTATATTCCATGAAATGACCCACTGACAATGGATTTTACAGCAGTAGGGCTTAGATCCCAGAGGTGGATGCTTTTTTAAGAATGACATTTTTTGGTCTCAGCAGATGACTATTCAGTGCTTTTATCCTACAATACTAGGAATACGGGCAGGGGGCGGGGGGCGGACCATGGAAACAGGTCTCCTGTTTAGACACAGATGACTTGTGTAAACATCCGGAGACACAGAGCCATTGCTTCTTTCTTGAGCTGGCAGAGATACTCTTCTAGCCAGTGGGCAGAACACACCCATGTGTCTTGTGATTTAGTCCTATTGTCCTCTTTCCCAGTAGTAAACAGGTATTTGCTTGCATAAAGGGGATTTATGTTATAACCTCTGGTTTATGTGTCTGTGTGATGAACTGTGCTTTTGGTAACCATGTGGGGACCCTACAAGTGTCTGGTCTTGGCTTGTTTAAGGGCATATCTTTCCACTGAGATTTGAAACTTGACAGCCTTCAACCCTACAGGCTGAGAAAGTATTAAGTAAAAAACATAGTCCTTCAGTGACTTAGTTTTGGATAATGGAGGAGGGGAACTCAGCACAAAGGCTGCTTGTTGAGCTTACAGACTCCTTGAAATGCTTGTACTGATCTCTCCAAGTGTTCTCCATTGGGTCTTCCTATATGGCAAAGTTGTTACGCACAAACATCAGCCACCCTAAAACTGGTGACTGAGTTTTGTCAATTCTTGGTTTTCCCTGCTAGCTGTCAACTAAACGGGTTCATAATTATATCTTAATTGCTTCTGCTGTTGTGGTATCCACACCTCTCAGACTATCTGGTATTTCATTGAAATGTCAAAAGAAAAGAGGTAGGTTCTGAGCTTAGTTTAACACCAGCTAATTTGTCCCATGTGCCAAAATCACACAGACTAGGAAGAATTCCATGGGAGCTAGAATGTCTCAGGGATATGCCAGAAATTTTCAGCAGCTCTGCTGTTAAGAGTCCAAAAACTGTTCTAAAATGGGCTTCATTAACTATTCATTTTCTCCTGGTTATTGAAGTGGATAGCTTGCATGAAAGATCAGCTAACATTAGGGAACAGTGTTCTGTGAAACAGTGAAGCATATTACCAGTGAAATATATTACAGAGAGCTGTCCCTTTAGCAAAGCATAGGGAATTTTGCTTCTAAGCTTCAGGGATTCAGACCCAAGATGATAAAGAACGGCATTTCTCTATACACTGAGTATAGGGAAGAGAGTTGGGAGTAAGTGGTAATGGACCCTACAAATTAGAATACAAAATGGATTACTGTTCCTCTTAAGAGGCTCTATGGTCTGATTTTAACCTTTTCGCAGATTGTGCTTCGTGTTGAGATCTTCTAGAAAAGTCTAAGTAATGAGTGCTTTGCAGTTTGTGCCTTCAGGCATGTTCTGTTTTCCTTGGACAATGTGACAAAGTAGATGGTACCTGGGTTTTCAATTGGATAAAGGAGAGCAGGGTTTACAAGTATGTATGGGGGAAGTCATCTTAGACCTCAGAAGTCAGAGGGAGATAATGAACTTCAGCACTATGTAGACTTGAGCCATAGTTGGAAAATAAAAGAAAGGTTTTTCAGAGCATTGCTTAAAAAGGGGAGGATGGGTTGGGGGGCTGGGTGTCCAGCATTGCTTCAGGTGACTCTCTTTTATAAATGTCCACACTAGTAACTCTGTTTTCTCGCTTTGTTCCTGCCATAGTAAAACAATGTTCAGTAAAAGCCTGGATATCTCTGAAGCCAATCCCAAATTCAACAAAGAAGAAAGGTATAAACACTGACAATATGTTCCCCTCCTCTACCTCACTGCCGAGACCTTAAAGATGCAGTACTTACCTTCTCCGTGTGGGGACATAGCTGTTCTCTCTTTAGAGAGAAACAAAGAGGGTGGGATATTTACAGCCCCACACTACATATATTTTTGTACAGCACCATTCATTTGAGGCTATCCCCAATGCAGCCTGTGACTGTACCAACATTTTCCCCACTAAAATTTCATCCTACTGCTACTTCTGGTTCAGTTCTGCCATGAGTGAGGATGCCCAGCGTAGAAGACATATTTGCTAAGACTGCTTTGGGAAGGATTGGAATATAAAACACTAGGAAAGCCCAGAGTGCTCCACTCCCAGCACTAGAAACAGCAGCACAACTGAGTCAGTGACAGCAGTGGTAGGAAACTTTGGAAATCCTGTCTGACAGAGCAAAATATTAAGTGCCTGTAGGTAAGAGACAAACTCCTTAAGACTACTCTGGCTGCACCAGAGAACACAAGAGGAAAAGATGATCGAAGATACAGGTTTTTGAGGGTGATTCCAATCTAGCAGTTCAAGTGACGCATGGTGAAGAATAACAAAAAGGGTAACTCCCAACTGTGAATAGAGGCACAATGGAAGGCAGGCAAGCCACCAGATTTAGGGAGTTTAAGTGGACTCATGTGGGTCCATGGACAAAAAAAAAAAGTTTAGACTTTTGGGAAGGTTTTGAGTGAACATGTTGCTCCTGGAATTTCAGTCTCAGAGGAAGAGAATTTTTCTCTAATGTTAAAAGCTGGCATCCCATTGGATAATGCTTCATCAAAATGTAGTCCTTACACATTTTGGACAAACACTTAGCTTACCCAAAGGTTAGGAGTGTTCCATATGATCCAAAAAGGGGGAAGCAGTGGGTTCCTTAAAGGAACCTATGGACTTGGCAAGCCATTCTTCTTTCCATTTCCCCATTTAATAGAAACTTTTCTATTTAAAGATAAATGTGGCCTTTAAGCCTCAGGAGACTTGTGGGATGTATGACAGACAGCCCCTGTTTTGGCCTTTTGCAGGCTGAGGCAGTCCTTTGTGGGCAGCATTTCAAGTCTTGAACCTGCCACAATGAAGAATGTCATGCATCTGCAGGAGAGATTGTGCTCACATGGTGTGTAAAGCACCCTCTTTAAGATGCCAAGATAGGAACAAGCATTGGACCCAAACTATTAGAAACCTCTAAGTTTCACAGCCATGAAGTAGTGGTTATACAGTCTTTAGTGGCTGGGCTTTCCTGGGCTGTTACCATAGACAGGGAAATTCCTGTTTCTTTCTCTGATTGCCCCTATTCATAAGTTCTGTTCTTGAACATGTGGCACTTCTTGTATTAAAAGTAGCTCTGAAAGTACTCCGAAGATGAGCTTTTCCACAGTAATTAAAAGTCAGGTCCAGTATGAGAAGTGCAGAAATTTTAGCTGTGACAGGAGAAGGGTCTTTCAGCAGATGTTCCCAGCACCATTTGTTGTCCCTCTGTCCTTCTCTAGCAGCTGCTACTGCAGAGGAAATGACCCTTCAGTAACTGCTGGGGGAAAATCTTAAATACACATGCGCATTTTGTGTTCCCTCTCAAAGGTGATATTTTTCAGAGCATAGGAGGAGAAGGTTAGAGCACTGCACGAAGATCACCCAGGGTCCTTCTCATTGAAGGACCAGGCTGATTTTTGGAGGATCACATTCACTGTGGTCTTACCTCCCTCCCACTTCTAAGAGTTAGGATGAAGGACCTCAGTGATGGGAAAGCGAGAGGACCTGGATTCTGGATCTGCGCAGAGCCACATGAAAGGAAGGGATAGGCAGCAAAGAGAACCCCAGCAAAATGGGGCCAGCTAATCATGGTGGCCATTAAATTTTTGGCCAGTGTTTAATTATCCAACTTTATGATGTCTTTTTTAAAGGAATACTGCATCTTTAAGGGTCCCTTCCCTCTAGATGCACATGGTTGTCTTAGTAGCTGAGGCCACTGTCCCTTCCTTTTTCTTTTTCTTTCTTTCTGACTTTCTCTTTCACCCCCTCTTTCAGTGCTTCTCTTCTGTATCTGGGTTGCTGCAGCTCCGTAGTTCACTTGCTTCAGTATTGTAGGGAATGCACATGTCTGCGCTTCTGGGTCTATTGTGTCCTGGGATTGTTCATTTTTTTTAAACCTCATTTCCCTTTTCCTTTTCCCTATTGTCAATTTGCTTTCCATTCTCTTTGTTAACCTCTTCAGTGCCTTCCCTGTTGGGAAAATGACTTGAAAGAAAAATTAATCAACCTTCTTGCACCCATTCTATTTACGTTTTAATATTCTGCATGTGTGAATATGGGTGTATTTTCTGTATAAATATACACACACGTTCCAATATACAATGGGTGTCAATTTGCTCTTCTCAGTTACATCATTGTAGATAGATTTGTACAGGTACAATTGAGGACAGCATTTGTCCCTAAATATATACATATATATGTATTTGTATATATATGAATTAGATCTTACCCAAATTTGCACTCCAGGCCAAAATATAAATGGAGTGTCACTCAAACACATGAAAAAGAACTTACTGTAATGCTTCTTTCCACTTCTCTATCAATGTGTAGCGCAACAACTTTTCATTTCTCTTCTAACTATGTTTTAATTTTAACTTTTCTCAAAACTGCCTTGCATTGCCCAGCCCAGCATTTGCAATGTTGATGTAACTGGAAGCATGGCTTGTTGCACTGATCAGTAAACTGTGAAATCTACTGGGCATATATTAAATTTGGCATTTCTGTTGGTGACCGTCTTGTGGAGAATGGATTTTCCTCACCCAGCCAGAGGTAGCTCTAGCAGCTTGGGAGCCTGTTATTGAAAATGGAGAGAATGAGAGAGAAAAAGACAGAGAGGAAAAAAAGCACTGCATCTGACTTGAAAATAATTTGGCTTAATAACACCAGATTTTTTTTTATTTCTAATCTAATCTTCGTTAATGTGAAAAGATGGTGACACTTTCCTGCGTTTGCTTACCTGCACCCCTGAAAACTTAATAACCTGACTATTCTTCTTGATTTTGAATGCTTTGGTTAATAGTGAAAAATTAAGAATACTGAATTTTTTGACTGTCGCTAGGTTTCAAAGTCAACATGCCAGAGATTCATTCTGCTTTTAGAGCTGCTGTTTCAGAGTCTTTTCAGCACAGCATTGATTTATTCTCCATTCACATTTGAAAGGTTTTCTTTGCAACCTTTAAGACCCAGAGACTGAATTTATTTTAAATGAAAAATGAGATCTTGGAGCACAAGATGGCATCCACAGAGATAAGTACCAGGTTGCTGAGCTGGTATGTTCTAGCTGATCTGAATTCCTGACTATAAGACCATCATGACTAATAAGCCAGTATCAAAGCAGATTCACAGCTTGAGCTACAATCTTGTACCCTGGGCTCCCAAGCTGGCTCAGAAATGCATGCTTTAATAACCAATATGTTTCACAGTTCATTCATGGCAAAAAAAGTACTTCTTACCAGGCCAGCTTGGGGGACAGAGGGACACTACACTGAGCAAACTGGGGACAAAAAGAACAATTTCCTTGATAATAGACTGATATAACTGTGCCTTATGTAAGAGGCAGAAAAGAAACGCAGCATGAAGTATGAACCCCATTGCTCTGCTGACTGCTTTAATTGGGATTTGGCTGGGAACTTTTTTTTTTACAGCCTTAGTATGTCCCTCTCCATATACCCCAGTGCCAAAATTGGATGTGTCTGCAATATTGTGAGCAGAACAAAAGTTAATTTCTGGTGAATGGAACTGTCCCCCTAGTGTTCCTGGTCTCTGAAGACATAGGCACCGGTGGCAATAATTATGACCGTTCAGTTCTCCGAACAGTATTTCACTCTGCTTTTCCTACTCTTCTCTCCACCTGCCTCCACATCCCTCTCTCTTTCCTTCTCTCTCTCCCTCTCTCTTCATTTTCCCTTTCCGAGGATGGCGAGTGCTGATCCATTGGGGTAAGCTCTAGTTTTGGATTATTCCTGTTGCGGGACCTGTTGTATCTTGTAGAGAAACTTTTCATTTGCACTTTACAAATACAATACACGCTGATACACTTCAGTGAGTGAGGCTTTACAGCAGGGAGAGAGAGAGAGAGAGATGTGGGAAGAAGCATTTTTGGTGCTTTGTGTGTGTTTGTGTGCTTTTATGTTGGAGTCACACTCCATATAATTTACTTTGGGGTTCTTTTTTGTTCTTGTTTGTCTCTATGTTTCAATGTCTGTGGGCACAGAGAACTATCCTCAGACACTGTGCAGGTACCAGGACACCTTCTGAGAATGAACCCCCCTTCTCCATTAGTGCTTTTTGTATCTGTTTGGTACCCTCCAGTTAATTTTGATCCTAATTTATCCTTTTTTCTTCTTTTTTTTAAGATGAAGCTGAATCCCATCCGTGTTATTAAAAAAATGCTGGGTATTCCCTCTCTTTTTAGTATATGTTTTCTTAAGAAGTGAACAGATGGCCCTAGAGACAGATATATCTTCAAAGCTCTTTATTTTCAATGAAGAGGATATAGGTACAACTAAGAATGCAAATTAAAGTTCCATTTATAAATACTTAACAGAAGGAAAATATTTTATTAATAAATGATTTAATAAAAACATTGTAATAGATCATGACAGACTACAGCAAAAGCTTATTGAGAGGTTACATATTGAGAAAGCTAATTAGCACCAGTAACATTTACTTCTCATGTTTGTAGCATGCTTTACTATTTATTAATTCTTTCTAAACTGTTTATAAATGGAACTTTAGTATAATTGGCCAATTAAGGAAGGTGGTGCTGTTCAACATCACCGTCTGTGTGCGCTGAAAGGAAGAAGAGGTGTGTTACCAACACCTGAGGTCCTTTCTCTGTACTCTTTGTAAGGCTTCATCTTACAAGCGGTTATTACCATGAGTAGACCTTGTGACTTAAGCATAAGCATTCCCAGTAAGAGCTGTTATAGTTAGTATTATTTGCACGGTTGGGACTGTAAGACAGTGGAGCATCACAGGTGTTCTATTCATATTCCCTCAATCAGGGAGCAAGGAAGCACAGTTTGTATCTTTTGGATACCCAAGAGTAATAGTGATGAAATGTTGTAACACACAATGCCTGACTGCTCACCTATTGCACATTAATTCAGGTCATTTTCAGGGGTCTCTTACCCTGAAATACAGTTTAGAATTTTTTGGTTTTATTTGAGTGAGCAAGCAAAGAGGAGTATCAAATTCCACCCAATTTATGCTTGAAGTAAATAAGAGGTTGGCTGGATATTTTGGGAATGACTTTCAAAACTACACGTAGAATCAAACCAATTCAAAATTTCTAAGGCATTTCACCCAGGGACACAAGTCTGATGCATTACTGCACGCTGCATGCATGCTGCAGGCTCCCCTTCTTGGAAGCATGGCTCCGGCTTGACCAGCTAAGAGGCTGTATTCAGCATCCTGGTAAAACTGTGCTATGAAAGCAAGTTCTACTGGGACTACAACAAGGTACCAAACTCCCCTCTGATTGTAAGAAAAATTTCTGTGAGGTGGTTATTCAAAGAAGAAACAAATGCTGAATCTGGGCCAAATGTTTAATGCTGGCTATGAAGCCTTTACACTCTGCTGGTGTGTACTAGCAGATGCACTGTTTAAAGCACTTGAAAATTAATCTGAGTGAAGGGCTATATAGAGGTTCTCTATACATGTGCTATATGTGTAGTACAGTTACCAGGTCAGCTGCACTTTTCCTCCTTCTATTTCTCTCTGCCTACACTTCAGCAGTGTGAGGCTTTAGCCCTTCACCTCTTACAGCTCTCAAGAAATTCTGCAATTCGCTGAAACCAGCTGGAAACTGGATTCCAGCTCTTCAATTTCACCAGTAAGAGATCACTGGTCTAACATGAATTGGGCCTCGCATGGCTTCCCCTTTGACAGCAGCTGGCTAAAATGAGTAAAAAATTACTTTAAAACACAGGACCTTTTAACTTTGATACTGTGAAGTATCAAATAGACTGAATAAGGTATAAAATCATCACATCTACAAACTATGGCCCACACATGCACATTTCGTTTCAGTCCTTGGCCTCTCTCTTTCATAGCTCAGACATATCCAGATTATTGTCAGTCTATGAGATGGGAGGAATAACCTGGAATAGTCTCAGTGCCCACCTTAGGTTTAGAGTGCCCTCTACATCTTCCCCATCCTAAACCATAAGGTCTAGCTCCCTTACATTTTTTTTTTAATTCTTCCTTCCAGGCTTGGCAAAACAACTATGTCACTTTGGAAGGGACTAAAGAGTCTCTTCTTGGGTCTTTAAATCTGGCAATTGTGTTTGAGGGAATGCTCTTTATCTGAGCAACTGCATTAACTTTTCTGCTTGTATTTTAACAACTTTTTGTTGGCTTCCATTGAGTTAGTGCCCAAGCATACAGCAATGCAAAACAGAGCAAAATGAGTCACACACAATGTTTGTAGTTTCCTAGATGGTTGCATTTAGTATTAAGTTATTGGAATAATCACAGATTTAATAATTCCAATGACATTTTGTGCCTGTAGAGACTCTTAGGAAGTCAACTCACTAATAGATATTTCCCACTAAATAAACTTAGTTCATAGCCATAGAGATAAGATCATGTCATATTTTTCTCCTCTTTCCATACATACGATCATCCAGGGTCTGCCATAGTAATGTGCTGCCTGTAGGGCCTCATACTTTCATTTTCTGGTGAGAGGGATAAAAATTTAAATTCACTCTGTTCTTTCATTACAGCATTTCAGCATAATGCAACATTTTCATTACTTTCTTTTGGCTCTGTCCCAGTTCTGTCCACCTGACTCTGAGATACAGGAGCAGTGCGTGTGGGGTTTTTTTAAAAAACTGAATTATAGCATTTCCCAGCTAAGATGATCTTGATGGGAGGGACAAATCTGTCATTTTTGCTTGTTAGCATTTTTGGACTGGAGTATAGAACCTGCCACTGTACTGAGTTTTTATAGCCAGCTTAGGAACTATGTCCCATTTGTAAAGGTAAATTATGAGAGATTTGTTAAATTGAAGAAGATGCAAGGAAGATTTCCTCAGCCTGGGTGTTATATCCCATACCAGCACTCTCTGGTAAAGGGGAAAAGTTTTGAAAATGTACAGCTCTCTTTTCACCCTAGCACTTAAAATTAACCCAGGATTCTTCAAACTCTTTCCACTGCTCCTATATACAATTTCCAGTGTGGACGAACTAAAACTTGCTATAGGGCCTACTTTACTTCTTACGTATTTTGCATGTCAATCAGCAGCAGAAATAAAGCTTGTTCGATACCAATCATGTGGATACTGAATGCATTTCCAGGAGGATTTCACACTAACTCTCTCTTCTGTCCCCTACCTCAGGCTCCTAGGCTGGATGAAAACACAGTACACAACAGCTCTTTTTCAAATATTGCTTCCAATAAGGAACTGGGAGTTGGGAGGTGGGGCCAGCCGTGTTTTGTCCTCCATGCGTGTGATCGTTTTTGTAAAAAAATAGGAGGCAATGGGGTTGGGAGGGGAGAATTAAGGGCTGTTGGAAACACGTGATTGCAAAAAGGAAATAGCAGATTGGAACTTTTAATCAAGTATCCTGGAATTCAGGTGAGTGTCAGAGAGGACTTTCCCACCACTATTAACAGTTGGTGGGAACATCTCCTAGTGGGAGTTTAACTCCTAAGTAGGTGCTTAACTGCATCTCTGGGCACCTAAATGCTTTCCACATTTGTCCAAGACAATCTATAGGCTCCTCTTGTAATTTATGGTTTGGAAGAAGCTTTTCCTGATGACTCATACAAGGAAGATTTTAACTAAATGGACTTCCCATATGCATGACACATCTGTGTTGCACTCAGCTACTTCAGTTATAGGAGAGGCACATACAATAGCCTTTCAAAAGTGGAGCAGATGGTTCTCTCCTGAAGATTGCTTTGCATAAACCTTTATGAGTGCCCCAGATCTGGATGGTACAAATTCAGGTTTAATCTAGTGCAAAAGAATGCCAGACTGAACTTCTAGTTTTTGACTGCTGCACCATGATGGGCAGACAGCAGTAGGGTACAAGGAAAAACGTAAGTGGGGAGTTTCTGCATAGAATGAGTGCCACAGATTTTCATGGTGCAAATTTAGATTTAATCTGGCAAAAAAGCATGCTGAGACTGGACTTCTGGGTTTCACCTACTTACTGCAATGGACAAACTGCAATGAGATACAAAGCAAGCCATCAGTGAGTAGTTTCTGCAGAGGATACAAATAGAGAGAACAGGACTGGCCATTGTGTTCAGTTGTAGCTTACTCTTTCCTTGGAAGTATTTCCTCTTTTGCAGTTCACATATTTTTTAATAATTCTACTACTCAAATTTATTTAGTAATATATGTCTGGGAGACCATTCTAGAAAACAGGTTTTTTGGTTTTATTCTTCTGTAACAGTAGAAGAGAGTAAACTGAGACAGTTTATGGTCTAAATTTGTTTCATGTTTTCTTACATAGAAGCTGACATTAACTATCTGACCTGTATCAATTGTAAATGTGTGTACACCCACACATAGACATGTCTGTATACACATACGCACATGCACTCTGTTTTCCAAGCATCTACAGGATTTTACCTTTTCATGTTTGTTACCTGAAGGCAATTAATTGCTTTCATGCCTCTTACTGTAGGTGAAACATTGCTAGGTTTGCTCTATTGACATGTTGCATCGTGGTTGTTGAACAGCTAGGTTCTTAGCCAAGTCCTCACCTATAAGGTGTTTCAGTCTCCAAGACAACTTTCTATCTAAAAGGAGTAGAAGGCAGTTGCCTCTGGGGCTTACTCATTTACAGTCACATGGAGGGATTTTTTTTCCTGCTTGGCAGCCCTCCTCCCAGAAACTTCTGCTGCTGAAGTGTTTGTGCATTTGGCCTGTCTGCCCTTTCAGCACATTTAGCATAGCACATTTGTATGTTTTATTGCCTACAGCTGACATTTTTCATAGGTGGCCTTCGCTGGAGGGCACAGGAGCATTACAGTATAGGTGACCTTGTCAGCAAATAGAAGGACAGTTTATTCTCCCTTACCTGGCCTCTTTTTGAGGGCACCTGGGCTGTCATCTTGATATTAGTAAAGTCATCAACAACAGCAAAACTCGTTATCCATAGAGAAGATGTGGCTTGTTTAATGCAACAGCAGGAAATCTTACTGGAGAGCAGAGATGTGAAATCCATCAGTGAGAAGCTGGAAAGAGTTAAGCCAATGTGAGCTTTGATTTCAGTGGGAAGTCATCACATAGGAAACAATTGTGTGCCTGGGTCATGAAGACTTGGGTTTTTTCTTAATGTCTGGAAGAATCCCCTACCTGTTTGTGCCTTGTACACACGGTGCTTTTCCATGTTGCTCGTGACAGAGAACATCTCATTCTGTGTCCACCAGCACTGCGCAGAAGAGAATTCTCAGCACCAACATGAATGTCATGACAGTCCTTTTTGAATTCAGCAGTTCAGCTTGCACAGGTCAGACGTAGTAGCTTCCATGTGCTTGATGACCAAAAAGAAGGTAGCAACTCTCTTAATGAAAAGGGATTATAGTGTCCTCCCTGATCAGCAGCATTTCTTTGTTTTGAGGGTGGGACAACTGAAAAATGTGATAGTAGTGAAAGGCAAGAGTCTTGTGCTTTTCCAGTGACAGCCTCCCTCCTCCTCCTCACTTCATGCCTTTGCCTGTGGTGGCTGGTGTTCAGGGTTATTACTTGTCCAGGTTTTCTGAGGGCTGTTTTCCTTATTGTGTCCATTCAGGTCTCGATCAATCAGCGGAGCGTCGTCTGGGCTCTCCACCAGTCCTCTCAGCAGTCCAAGGGTAAGTGGTGCTGCTTCAAGATCTGTTGGTCCAATTCACTCACACATGCTTGATGCTTTTTGACATCTGTTGCTGCAGAGCTGTGGCTCTTAGCTGCGATATTTTGGTTTTCCTTGGCAGCTTGTAAATTTTCATGGGTCATGAGGGAAACATTATTTAGAAATGCAAGCAGAGAATTTCTCATACATGTTCCCTGCACTGTTAGCAGGCATCTCACTGTGCCCCTGCCCTTTTTCAGTCTCATAAGCATGTAGAATAACGTTGCTATGACTAAACACTGCCATATCCAGCTGAGGTCTGTATAACGGCATCGTTTCAGGCCAGATATTGGGAACCATTTCACAGCTACTTTCAATCAGGCCACAGTAGAGCACCAAACCATGCCGGTTACAACCAGCTTGATTTGGTTTGCCTCGGAATAGCTTGTATTAGAAAGATAGAGAAAATAAATTATACAAATTTGAGGGCTAGCAAATTTAAAAGGAAAGTAAGACGTTGACTAATTAAGATGAGAAAAGAACACTCAAACCCCTATAAGTAAGGTACATTCACATGCCCTTACTCAACATATAGTCAACTAAATACTGATACTCAACTAATACTGTTACTCATCTAGTACAAAACATGCTTGATAGTACATCTATTGCAAAGTTACTATGGTTTCGAAGTGCAATGGCAGAGGCCTCCCACTCCTCAGTAACTTCTTTAGGGATAAGAGTGAGTATTCCTAGTGTCTGACAAGGTCAGCTTAGTCACTTCAAGACTGCAGTCCTTACAAAAGTCTAGACCTCATCAAGAAGTCTTTAGAGCTGTGGCAATCCATGTTACCTAATTGTCTGGCCCAGAGGCTTTGGAGGATTTCTACATACTTTTCAAGGCTTCATGAGAAGATGCCATCCCCCATTGGAAATGGATATATTCCATGTGTTAGGGTGTGGATACACCTATGGATCTACTCTCAGGTACATGAAGATAACAGGTATTCCAAGTATTTAAAATTGTAATTCCCCAGTAACATTGTGTGTAATTCTTATGCATAAAGACACACTGTCGGGTGTAAGTTTATAGGCTAGTAAAGCTTCCAACTCCTTGCCTGATTGAACTATCTTCTGAAACATATTCTGGGTTCCTACCAATTGTTACCCTGTTTTGCAACTGGCATAAATGTGTTTGTGGTCTCCTCTGCGTCTTTAACGTGCCAGGAACCAGTGAACATCCATTTCCTTGTTTCTGCACTGGGACTCCTGGATGTCAGTGGAATGAAGCAGAGGTCTGAGAACTCTTATGCCACTGCAAAATGTACTGAAAAAGAGCATGGAAACAGTTTTGTGCACAAAATAAGCATCTAGTGCAGCAAAACTAAATCTTGATCTCATTAATTGATCTCTTGGGATCAGTTTCTGACATCTCAGTAGGACTACATCAAAGAATAAGGATGACAAGATCTGTTCCATAGTTGCTATATCTTACCATTGTTACTTAATAGGCAGTTGATTAAATAGTCTTCAAAAGGATTTAGCAACCAGATGGCATTTTCAGCAGATCATAACGATATTAAGGCAGGTCAAATTTGAGGCTTAAAAGGAAATGTTGGAATCTTTTTTTTTTAAACATCCTTACCTATGCTTCTGATAGCACCTTAGATTATTGAAAGAGAACATACTTTAAAAAGCAAATGCACATTTCGCTATATGCACTGCTTAGGTTCAGTCCTATGAGGAATTGAATTCAACAGCAGCTAAGAGTTTTTAAATCTCACAAGGTCTTGCTAATGGTGTTCCCCATTGCACCAGCTGAAATATAGACCTAATCTTGTTCTTTATTTCATTATTATAAATGCGGTAATTAATGGTGCCCATTCAGATTCTTAATGGCTTAAGTGGGAGTTGAATTTGACTTTATTTATTTCAGATTTGTTTCTCAAACCCTCATGCACGTAAGATATAAAAATTGCAAGGAAGCATTTGTAATCAACAGTCTTTGACTTTTACCCATTGGTGTCATTTGCAAATGGTTAATAGGCAGATGCTGATAGTGACTTCCATAAATTAATCACTTTCCTCATCTTTTCCCCTTTCTTTCTCATTGGTGATCAGAATTTACCAACATGGCAGATTTCAGTTTAACTTTACAATCCTAATAACAATACAAATGTTTTGATGTAGTAATTTTCTTTTAATTTTGGTGGCCTAACCCTAAGTTCTTTAAAGTAATTACAAAACTTTGATGCAAACAATTTTAGGAATTAAGTCTTAAATACATTTCTGCATTTTTTAAATATGGCAACATTGTGCTAATCCATCAAACCCCAAAAGTAAACTCACTAGTGAGTGTGCTTGCCTGGGACTCAGATTTGAGGCATGGTTATGTGTACATGGTGTGTCTGGACAGTGCTTGATTACAGCTTTTAGGTGTTAAGAATGGATGATAATAATAACGGTGATAAATAATTTGTAGTAGGTAATAATTTATAGAAATCAGAATCTGAGTGCAGACCAGAGCTAAAGATCTTGAGTAGTGATTTCTACTTTTACAATTCTGCCAGTACTTGTAATCTAAGGTGTTAACAGCAATGTTTTGTAAGGACGTTCGTTTTGTTTTAAATGTGATTTTTAGCTTGCTAACATCCCTTTAAAAGGCATCTATCCTCCCAAGTCTGTGTATTGCTGTTTGCTGTCGACATATGAATGGTTCCCCAAAATGCCTCTAACATGTATAAATGCTCTTGTTTGGGGAAAAAAAAAAATTCATAATCCCATTTTGATAACTCAGTGATGGATTATGAACTTTGGTTGTCTTTTCTTTTTAAACTGTGTCTTACAAAACAATGGCTCACCCCACCCTCTCCATAGAACTGGGACATAATGGCAAATATTGCTGTGACTTTATGACAGAAGTTCTGATTATCAAGCTGTCCTTCGATGCGATGAGGGATGTTGCAGGAGAAGCATAAAGTCTGATGGGAAGTATCATCTATTCCCAGATAAACAAATTTGCCAGGCCTCTCTGGAGGTTTTGCTGTACCTGTTTACAAATCAAACACCAACCTGAGTTCATATTTTTCTCACGGTGGTGTGTACTCTGAAGCCTCCAAGCGAATGCTGAGTTGTTTAACCTTCCAGGCCAGGGGAGGAGAGTGGATGCCCACATGGCATCACTCTCCCTTTTCCCCCTCTTTCTGCAATGGCTGGCTGCAACCGGGGTGTGCGTTAGCCAGAGTCAGGGGTAAAGAGGAAGGAAAGAGGTTCTGACTGGTGCGTGCAGTAACCTGTGTGTATCGCCTACCACTCCGTATGTATCACACACCTGTTTTGAGTTTCATCTCCCTGCTGGGTTTGCATATGGGCACTTGGAGCTGAAAGAGGTGGTCCCATTCTTGGCACATCTCAATTTGTCTGTGGCTTGAGCGGTTCTTGTTCCCCTTCCTCACCTCCCTACAGCATCGTGCTTCTCTCACTGCAGGGCAATCAGAACAATCCCAGAGAGATGGCATTTCTCTCTTCTTTTTTCTTAGTTACTTTCTTTCATTTTGTTTTTTTTTACTTTTCCTTTGTTTGACTTCTCTTTCTGTTGTTTTCCTTTGCTGACATGTGGTTGGTTAATATGATGAAGCCTGTTATGACACTGTTGTTCTTGCTGCTGCCGCTGCTGCTGTTGATTATGCTGTGTTCCCAGCTAACTGCATGTCTTTTTTTTGTTTTTTGTTTGTTTGTTCGTTTTCGTTTCTTTGCAAAATCCCTTCCCCCCACTACCCCTTCACCTCCATCTCTTGTGTCTCCTTGTGACATGGTGCATCTTTGTGACTCGGATGGATTTTATTCTGACTTTCCTTTCTCTGCTCGCCCGCTCTATGCGTATTTCACTGTTTTTGATGTGCATGGACACTCTGCGTCTGTCTCGTAGCCTATCAGAAAGTTCTTCATCCCCCCTCAGACCTCCGACCTCCCTTTCTCTCCCCGACCCCAAGTCTCCTTGGACCCTGATGCTTGTAGGAACGCCTCCAGGCCTGGACATGTACTCCAACCAAAGCCAGCACTTCAGCCCAACCCAAAGACGCAGACTTTGCCATCCAAGAGCAAATTGGCCGAAAAACCACTCCAGTCTACTAAATCCAACCCACTCCCTACCAGCAATACCAGCGCCCCCTCTTCCCAGAACACCCCTGTGCAGAATGCTCAGGGCCGCTCGCCTGGTGCCGGCTTTAACCCACAGCTGGCTGTTCCTAAAGTGCAGACCAACCCTATGTCTCCTGTTAGATTGCTCCCTTCTAGTACTGACCCAAGCACCAAATCTATCCCCATCATACAGGTCACCCCTCACCCCTCTCCAAGGGGAAGTCCCCTCCCTACCCCCAAGGGGACACCTGTCCATACGCCAAAGGAGAGCCCAGCAGGCACACCCAACCCAACACCGCCATCCAGCCCCAGCATTGGAGGAATGCCATGGAGGACACGGCTCAACTCAATCAAGAATAGTTTCCTGGGGTCTCCTCGCTTCCATCGCCGGAAATTGCAAGGTGAGTACTCACCCAAACATACAGGGTGGTTCTGATTTGGGCAGACATTCAGCAGCAAGTTGACACCTCTCTGTGGCTCTGCAAATTTCATGTACTGAGGACTGATATCAGTATTGAAAATGAGAGTGATAGTATCAGCCAGCCCTAACCCAAGGCACACGTGAGCAGGCTCTGTCATGCCACTGCACCTGCTCCAACAGCATCTCCTGAGCCCTCTTCACACTCTAGACATACAGCTCTTACTATCCCTGTTGTGGCTCTTAGAACACAAGAAAATTTTATCTTCAGCTTCTCCACTGATTTTGTCAGCAAACCTAGAACTCTGCCATTTCCCCCGCAGCTGTACTTCGCTGCCTGTCCTTAGCCACAGGCTGAGCCTTCTGCTGAAAAAAGATAGCCCGTGGCAGTAGGCTGAAATTGTCCTTCTGAAGTACAGCTTGTGTGATCTTGGTTAATGCTTTTTTTACCTCTGTTGGTAATTGGTGTAAAAATCTCCTTAATACAATCAGTGGTTTCATATCTGCTGACCTATTTCAGTTTTCAGAGTCTCTAGAGTGTTGAGATGTGCAAAATTTTCTTCTTCGAGCTCCAGGTGACTTTTTGCATTCAGGCAAAGGGCACCCAAAGTCATATGCATTATTCTCAGATGTCAGCAGCAGCTACCCCAACACCCAGTGGTTTTACAGGGTACTGGGATGTAATCCCATGGGAAAGGAGGAAGAGTCTGAGTTTGAACTGTGATGGTCAGGGACATTGTCTCTGAGATGGTCAGAGAACTGCAGAGAATTGCAGCAGTGCTTGAGCTGAATCCAACTGGGCTTTGGAGCAATCATAAAGCAATCAAATTGGCATGGTGTTTGGGTCTAAACCAGAAACCACTGAAGCCAGTGCAAGATTATATAATGATTTAAGAAAGGGTAGGGTGAGCCTTGAAATGCAGCACTTGATTAGATACAGTGATCTAGAGACATATGACCAATGTTCAAATGTCAGAACTAGTCTGCAGAGGCAGTGGGCAAATGCAAGAAGGTGTAATGCCAGAATTGTTTCATTGGTATACAAGCAGAAAACAGAAGTTGTACTGAATCACCAATTTCTTTTCTCCCTCCCTCTCTTTGGCTGTGCATGCATGGGTAGTACCTACACCAGAGGAGATGTCTAATTTAACCCCAGAATCATCCCCAGAGTAAGTAATTTGCCAGTCCTCTACTTTTTTCCACCACATACCAATGTCATTTCCTTGCCTGAATGTCATAGGCTGACACATTCCTGTTCTGGATCAGTATCTGACTGTAACCTGTTATCCTGTGAGTGGGATAGGGATGTGAAACCATTCTTCTGCTAAGGACCGTGGATAAAATCTGTACCTCAGTAATGGCAGTGGGGTCAACAGGTGATGAAACAGTCTCCCAGTAACCACCTCATTTTCTCATGGCTTGCTGAATTTACTGTGTTTGTAACATGTTCCTTCTCTCTTCTTTCATTTGATTGTCAAGCAGATCACTCTTGGGGAGTGGAAAGGATAATCAATGGCTTATACTGGCACTAACTATGCACTAAAAAGTCTTCCTCTTAGTACAAGAGAGTTTGCATCCTCAGGATAACATGCAGAAGCCTCTGCTAAGATAATTCAGAGGAATCAATGGCTGTGATAGTAAACGCAGTGTTAATTCTAGGCAGTAGCACTGGGACATGCAGAAGCTGTTTCATATTCACCAGACTCATTCCTAAAAGTCAGCGTACATTTCAACCATTTCACTACACAAATGTGCGTCATTGCATGGCAGGTTTGGAAGTCCCTGCCAGAGAGTGCTGCTCCAAACACTTCCTAATATATGCAACAGATGCCAAATTATTCCTTTTTATTTTCACAGCTTGTGTTTGTGCACCCAATGCCCATAGACTTACCCTGCCAACCAAGGCAATTTGGCCTTTTGTCAAGATACTTGTGTGAAATATTCATGAGTCGTAGATGGAAATTTTGGGCCCAAAGTTTTGTAATTGGTGACAATGGTATTGCCTTAACAACTTTCCCCAGACTTGGCATTTATCTGGTATAAGATGGGCACTCTATATCTAATGCTGCAGAATGGAGAGGGATAAAGACTTCAGGAGAGGGAGAAGTAGGGAATAGTAAAGGTAGTAAAAGAAATCCAGGAAGAAAAGTGGAATAAATTGTGTTTTCAACATTTTTGGAACATTTACTAATAGAGAGGCATGAGAGAATTTCATAAAATGAATGCATCCTTATCAAAGAAATATATGATACTTTTATCTCAAATGTTTTTAAGTACATTAAAGCAGAAAACCTTCAGAATTCAATTTCTTCTCTTCTGCTCTCTTCTTTTCTCTTCTCTTCTCTTCTCTTCATGCATGTGTGTTGGTGGAAGTTTTTCTGTTAATTTATTGCCTTCTCTGCTTCCCACTCACTCTTTAAAAGCTGGTGTAGAGAAGTAGTGCCTGTCATTTGAGGCAGTTTGGATGCAAGTCAAAGCCTAAGGCCCTTTTTGCTTTTTATGTATAATTGCCAAATTAATGAGTTCAATTGGGCTGCACCCTGCAGTAAACATAATAAAAGTCATAAAAAATAATGAACTGGATTATATTTTAACGATAGATGTCTTGTTGCTCCGTGCCCACTTCCACATGTCTTATTTTTTCTAGTATTTTCTTCCTTTCTGTGAGAAAAAAGATATCCTTATCAAGAGCTGTATTGACCTCATGGGTTGAGCAATAAATACATGTCCTTGCTCTGGTACAGCAATGACTGCCATTCATATAACAAACCTGATGATTAAGTAATACACTTTGACATGTCTGGGTAATGCTATTCTTTCTCATATGAAAAGGTCCTAGAAAATGTGTTAGGGTTGACATTTAAAGAGACATAACTCCAGCTGCTTTAAACCTGCAGAGTTCCATTTGCTTGAGTAGAAATGCTATTATTTATGCCACGCAGGTAAACCTCTGGAGGTTACAAATCCATGCGCTCAGGGACAGATAGGGAAGACAGTGAGGCTCTCCAAAGGGCGATGCAGTCAGACACTCTGAAAGTAGGAACAACATTATAGCAGTGAGAAATTCAGTGTGAAGTAATAAAGCACCAGCCTCCATTTTCATGCTAATCTATTTGCTTTTTCATCAACTGGACACCTGATTAGATTCCCTGGAGTAATCTACATACCCAGCCTCCCACACATATCTCCTATCTCCCTCCCCCTTAGGAGGTTTGCCATGACAAGAGAAGATTGTTATTTTTAAGTACATTTTTTACTGCTTACAGCCTGATCTTGTGAGATGCTAGAGTATCTCGTTCAGGGTGCTGAGGATCCTTGATTCATACCCATTTTAACCCAAGTTAGTAGCGCTTAACACCCTCTAAGAGGAGGGAAACCTTTATTGTGTCGTTTTACTCCAAAGCTGCCCCCTTTTCTTCAGTGGGCCTATTCCCTGGGTGTATGAGCACAGCTAGTTCTGCTGATTTCAGGGAGAAAAGCCAGTGCATGGGTGCTTTGTCTTGATTCTGTTCATTCCAGAAGCAGGAGAGGCCACAGGCATCTATTCCATCTTATGTGACACCAGCAAAATTATTTAGTGAATTCCAGTGATTTACAAGCTGGAGCGTAGCCCAGGCTATCAGTGAATCTTCCAGAGTCAGTATTATTGGTGATAACCTTGCCGAAGAAAAGAGCCCAGCTGGACTCTGGAGACTCCAGACCAAGTTGCCAAGCTGAACAGGAGAAAACCTCCCTATGTTCTGGGGCCCTTTTAACCTGTGCTTGTTAAGAGACCTATAATTGAAGGGCCAACAAAACCGTTAATGAAAATACAAAAATGAAAGGTCATATTTTAACATGGCAGACCTGCAGTTAAATATGCACACTTTTCCAGGCCCAGCTTCCATGTGTGACGTACACTGGGCCCCGGGAGTCCATATAGCCAACCCCGGTTCAGATTATGATATGTGCAAGCCTAAGACAACCAGCCGTCTTAGATGGATAACCAGGTGCTAATTTACTAATGAGCATAAACCCTTTGCATGCATGGAGCTATTGCCCCAGCTCTCCAGGGGTCTGCGGTGTTGTTATGGTGTGTGTGAGACACATGAGCTAATTAGTATGTAATTTCCTTTCACACTCTAACCCTGGCTCCTTAACGACCCATTTAAATGAGAGGCCCTTTCTCTTTACTGCTCCCTATGCTAATCTCTGGCTCACTGGCTTAGTTACAGCTGCCTATGAATATTGTAGGGAGTGACAGTTTTCCAGCCCACTTTAATTGAGTGGGGGGCACTGGTTTACCAAATTGCAAGTGAATCTTTCTGTACTCTTATTTTTGGTTGCCTGCAGTAAGTAGAATCAAATGATTATTTGCACAGCTGAGTGGTCTTCCAGTGGTGGTCTTTCTACTGTGTGCATTAAATGGGCAGTGAGACAACAGTTGTGTGATTCATGGAGCACTCTGGAATGGGGAATGAGTGCAAATCGCTGGACGCTGCTGAGGTCAAGCTTTGTTCTTTATCCCGGAGGTTTAGACTTCAAATTAGTGTCCTAGTTTGCTCCTCTCTCTCCTAGTCTCTGCCCTTCCTCATTCTGCCTCAGTCTAAGTCTTTGCCGTGGAAAGTGGATCTACTAATAACTCTCTCCAGCTGTTTGTTGCTTTGCTGGAAAGCTGATGTATAGTAATCCTTTTTGCAGATGGCTCTCCTTGTCTGGAGAGGTTGTCTTCTGCCATTGAGTGGTGAATGTCCACCAAAAAAAGTGAAAGCCGATTGCTTGCTATACTGCAAACTGGACTTGTCATGGCATTCTGAAGTATCCTATGGAGGAAAAAAACTGCAGTCTCTTGGTGGCAGGTCTTTTCATTTCTGACATTTTCATGCTAAATTCTTCCCTACTAGAATATGGCTGATTTCAGTGGAATTTTCCCTGGGTTTATGTTGGTCCAGCAATTCTTTGGCTGTATGTCATGGCTGACAGCATCTTCTCTCCCCTCAAAACCACGCTGGTCAGAGGTGCTACCTTCAAGTTCTGGGTAGCGTCCCTCAATAACATTCATGTCCCTGCATTTTTCCTTTAGCCTGTTTAATTTAAAAGGGAACGTCAACAAAGTGCATTGAGATGGTGAAGCAATAAGCAAAATCAAACATTTGCTGATACGATCAGTGTGAAAAAACAGAGCAATTTCATTTTATGATGAAACCACCACCTGATGCTGAAAGGAACTGTGAAATTGGACTGCTGTCAGTGGAAAGCCTGAACTGTGTTTTGTGTGATGTTGATATCTTCTCTCTTAGTACTGAAAAGTCATTCCTTTGTGGGATGGTCAGAGTTCACTCATTATACAGACGCCCTGAATGGGACTAATGAGTGGGACAGTCTTTGTCCTGGCTGTCTGTGTAGGAGTGGATTTCACTCACTGACAGATTGGAGGTCCAGTGAAACCTACAGCTTGCTTTAAAAAGCAAGATCCTGTGATTGTACTGTCAGCCCAGCAGGACACCTTCAGAAAAGGAACTTTCCAAATCCTAGAACACCAAAGGGGTTGAAATTGGGTGGGAAGAAACTTAAATCCCTGTGTTACCAGCATTCGCATATTCTCACAAGAAATGAAGAGATCCCAGGAGACAAACCAGAAACGTGTCCCCTGGCTTATATGCACTTTCTATATGCAGTATTAATTGGTATATTGGCTCAGTCAAAAGAGTTACCATTGCTCCTGATTTTTCATTGTTTGTGATGCATGCTGTCAGACTAACACTGTGCAGTCCGTCATTTTAACAGCTTTTACTAAGTGAAATGTTGTTCTGGGTGTTCTCTGACACTGTTTTCCACTTACTATTAGTAATAATATTACATCTGGAGTGCTATCAAAACTTCCTTGTGTGTTTTTTAATATTTTTTCTAGGTGGGGCTTTGTAAGAAGTAGTGCTTAATATTCTAAACTATCTCTTTCTTTTCATCACATCAGGCTTGCCAAAAAATCCTGGTTTGGTAACTTCATCAACTTGGAGAAAGAAGAACAGATTTTTGTCGTCATTAAGGACAAACCACTAAGCTCCATTAAGGCTGATATTGTCCACGCTTTCCTCTCGGTAAGTCACCCCAGCTGCTTCTTGGAGGCATTGCTCACTGCTCAGTTCCAGGACTCCTTGTGCCATACGTTACTGGGCAGGGTCTCTGCTCCTTCAAATGCATCCTCTGTGGATTTAATTTACGTGGCCTGTTGATTCAGGCCTCCACTGGACTCTGTCTGAATTTCTAACTGTGGATAATGCTCTCTAAGGTGAGAGAAGATTTCAGCCTTCTTGGCAGGGTCTCCAGGTTGCCAGTGCTTGGAATATCACTGCAGTTAGAGCACACTGCTGGTGCGGTATCAAGACAGCAATTTGCTGCTTTGTCAAACTAACCTTACAGTCACCAACTGGGCATCAGATTGGATCTCCCTCTGCTGGGTATGCCGTCCACCACTTTAGTCAGACAAAAATCCTGTCTCACATCTTCATTTGTTACTTTAAACCTCCTCTTCAATGCTGTATGGCAGAAAGAAGGGTAATTTCCTCTGGTGACCAGTGTATCAGTTGTTGCAGATGCGTTTTGTTTACAATCTGGGAAAGCAGAGCGTAGTTGTCATTTTTTTCTATAGAAAGTCCTCATTCTCACTATCTAGAACTACCAATGAGAAAAAGTCAGCACAGTAACGTTAATTTGAGAGATTTTTCAATTCAAGGTAGTTGACAACATAATTAGACTTTTTGAATAGAATTAAGAGAAGGGGACTTAATTTCTTATATCGTTTCTCGAATTGATATTGTTTCCCACAGAATACTGCACTCCTTTTTAGTCTCTATGATGCTGCAATGAATTTCTTCAAAAAACCCAGCCATAATCCTTTTAACTATACAGGCATACAAGGAGCAAGTGCAGTATAGTAGCATGCATCAGACACTGGTATCTATCTCAGATTGGTTTGAAGCAGCCATGTTACTATATCAGTTTTATGCATTTAGCTGTGCTCCTGGGTTTATATTGTGGTGTAGTGTGCACTACTGTCGATATTGGTGATGCTGTGCATACCCCACATGTGTGGGTTGAGGTGTGGTGTAGTCATTTGTATGCAAACCCTATGAATCGTCTCTTAGAGCCAACTTCAATCTTAAATGCATTGTCACAGCCTGCTAAGTAAGTCCTTAAGTTCAGCTTCTCAAAGAACTCATCTTCATTTTTCCTCCTAAATTAGAGGCCAGATATCCAAATGATTTGGGGTCATTGTTTTTTTTTAAATCTGGTCCTTTATGAAGCAATAAATAGAACGTAAGTATGTTAAATTTTGGCAGGAACTGTGAATGGTAACTGCTTGAAAATTAGGCAGTTATGAAATTCTACCACGGGTCTGAAGATACAGATATTGGATGATACCAGAAAGCTTCTCAGAGTTCTTTTACATATTGATAGGAGTTGTGGTTTGGGTAAGTTATTTGCAGGCATGCTTTCCCTGTAGATGTCCCAGGCACTTGTCTAAGTGTCTTCTCTGTGTTCTGATGTCTATCTGATATCATAGAATCACCAAACAATTGAGGTTGGAAAGGACATCAGGAGGTCTCCTGCTCAAAACAGGATCAGCTATGAGATCAGACCAGGCTACTCAGGTGGTTTTTTATATCCAGTCTTATATCCCACTGACTTTGCTGCCCCCTCCCTTAATATCAGTTTTCACTCAGCAAAAGGCATTTCTCAAAACTGGTAGATGAGTAGGAAAAGAAAGACTGAGTGTATGAAGTTCTGCAAAGTGTAAATTCATAAGCAGGCTGGGTATTCCACCAATAGTCAACCTTTAAATTTAGGTCAGTCCTGTAAGGAGCGGTGCATTCTTCTGTGGTGCCAAGCAACCTGCACTCTTACTGATTTCACAAGAACACTCTATACATTACAAATTCAAGTCCAGAAGCAAATCCAGCAAATCTTGCCCACTCTGGAAATGTGTATTATTCTAAATCACATTTTGCAATTTTGTTCCCTTTGTGCTCTGGTTTTACTATCTCCTTCTACCAACCTGTTTCAGATTCCAAGCCTCAGTCACAGTGTCATCTCACAGACAAGTTTTCGTGCAGAATATAAGTCCACAGGAGGTCCGGCTGTCTTCCAGAAGCCAGTGAAGTTCCAGGTGGACATAACATACACAGAAGGGGGAGAGGCACAGAAGGAGAATGGGATCTATTCTGTCACTTTCACACTCTTATCAGGTAACCGTGGCAAAGCTGTAAAATGGGTGCAAGCTGGCTTTGTCCTTGCTGATATAGAGGCCTGCAAAAAGAGCTCTGCCAGGGGAAGGAATGTAACTGTCTTGACCTCAGGGGAAAATTCAGACAGGGGCAAGGAGAACATCAGGAGCAAAAATGGTGTTAGTAGTGATGGAAGTGCTGGGAGGGAAAGAGATTCCCAAAGAGGTGAAGTTGCCACCACCATCATTAGTGCTAAAATGGCTGCTCTGTGCATCAGATTTGAAGTATCTCCCTGTACTGTCTCCTCGTTTCACTTAAAGGTCTCAGTGTCTCAGCTGGGCACTGCGAGGCCACTGGTTTCTTCCTTCTGGCAGAAACATGCAATCACCCTTTTCTTCTGGGTGGCCACATGGCCCCCACAGGCGTTAAAACAAACAAACAAACAAACAAACAAACAAAACCCCCCACCTTTTCTGTCTTTACAAAAGGAGCCCAGAAGCCATCCTTCCTCCTGTTATCAGCACACCACAGTCCCTGTTGACGTGGGGACTGCATAATGGTTCCTCAAAGCCGTGCCTTCGGCTGAAGGACAGATACACTGTCAGTACACTCTTGGGGACAAGACTGAAGGGAAGATACTTGTGATCCTTCCCCTCCAGCCTGGGTTGTACGAGGATTCGGCTCCCGCTCCTCTCACGGCCATTTGTGCCTCTTCTCTCCTCACAGGTCCAAGCCGTCGTTTTAAGAGGGTAGTAGAAACCATTCAGGCACAGTTGTTAAGCACACATGACCAGCCTTCAGTGCAGCAGTTATCAGGTAAGTAGTTTCTACTGTTGAGCACCTTGCTTCAGCAGGGACAGGAAGGTGAAGTGCCTCTCAGTACCAGGAGGCTGAGGGAGGCCATCCCTCTGATTACAGCAAGAAACGAGCTCCATTCAGACAGAGCAGTAACTCCCCCCCCCCGCCCTACTCCTCCCTCTCTCATTCCCACTCCGGTGCTCCCAGCGCATTCCCCAGTTAAACAGCTTCTGCCCTCCTCCCGCCCAAAGAGCCATTTGCCCACTTCTCCATCAAAAGCTGCATCATCAATAGATCTTCCAGAGTTTCTCCGGCTCCAAAATCTCCCAGAATAGGGACATGCTCTAGTAGGTACCTGATTTTCAAACCCTTCAGGCATGCTTTAGAAACTTAGAGCTTCAGAGGGTCCCAGAAAAAAGTTGAGAGCTACTTTTAACTTAGCCATTAGCAGCAGCATTTTCAGATGGTCAGAAGGTGGCTAATAGTTTCCAGTAGTGTGATCAAATTCTTGGCCCAATACTGTGGTAGCACAAATCATATACTAAGGTTCTGCAGAAGCTATATTTTATCTATTTTTAAAGTATATTTCAATTCCTCATGGTGGTAAAGAAAGCCTTACATGTGTGACCCTGTGCAATGACATCAGTCTGAATCTGCAGGCAGCCTGAATTGATAATGCAGAAATTGGCCTCATCCCACCATTATGTAGCAAATGTTCACTCTGAACACTAGTGGTGACACACACACACAAAAAATAACAGTGTTAACTCCTTTATCCTTTAAAAGGACAGAACAAAGAAGGTGAAAATTGAAAACTTAAGGAAGCTTAGCTATTGGGAGTGCTTCAAGGAAGGAGGAATGGGGACAAGCAGAAAGAATATACAGATACAGGGAAAAAATAAGACCAAGGCAGAGCAGAGGCTGCAGGAAGAAGACAAAGAGGCAGGAGGATTGGGAAGAATTTTCCCATTGTATGATGATGAAAAGGTAGTAACTAAATATTATACGTAAGAGCCAAATTCTATGCTTGACCTTTGTGTGAACAAGCCAAGACAAAAGCGGGGGAATGAAGTTGGCATTGCGTCTTGCAGTTAAATCCCAGATGTCCTTGGCTCATTGCACATATGGGTTATATCCTTCTGGTCTAACAGTGTGGCTTTAACAGCTGAAGATAAAATAACTCCATCTAAAAGAGTGTATGCTTACTACATGACAGAGAAGTATGCTCAGTTCAGGAAATACTATTTTCCATTTTGCTTTTGCCCCCCAGCACTGCCTGACCTTCTGCACACTGGATTGCAAGGGTGCCCAGCACATGGGTTATTCTGTTAGGAAACAGGAAAGGTGAGGATACCAGAACTATGGTTGATTCAGGTTTTTGCTGTCTGGACTTTTGAAATTAAATTGAACTCAAGGAAGCAGGCAGAATTTTCTGCCAACCCTTCTTCTTGGGAAGTGTTGGGTCCAAGTGGGAATGAGGGGAATTAGATAGAAAAGCATCCTTTAAGTCTAGTTCGTGTTACCTCTGCTGCATGAACAATGTTCAAGCATTCCTTGTTTCTTAGGAAAAGAAGCGCACCCTTACTTTCTGGTGAGAAAAAAACTGTTAAAAAAGTAAATAACATGGTGATCTCTCTTAACTTCTTCACTCTAGTATGTGCTAGCTACTGATGCTCTCTAGAAGGACTTGGACCCTGTTGCACACTTGTATATGAAGCAGGATATCTCCCTAAGAAAGTCATATTATAGCAGGAATAAAAACCATTCATCTGACTAAGGCTCAGGGAGATGTTTAGAGCAAACTGTGCTGTGAGAAATGTATCTGACTTAGAGTTTTGCTCTGGTTCTGGAATGGAAAAATCCAGAATCTCTACTGCCTAAAGCTACATGAGAGCATGTCGTTCTAGCAGGGAAAACCCAGCCTGATCTTTAATGCCAGAGTGGAACAGATAACTCCACACGGAGTAAAAGCAAAATGAATGGTCTCTTGAAACTTAAAAATGAGAATTCCCTTGGCCAGGGAGTTATCCAGGCAACACAGCTCATGAGAGACAGGGTGCTAAACTATCCTGTATCTTATCACCTGACCTGATTGGGAATATGCCAGTCTTTTGAAAAAGGGAGAAGTAATTCAACCTGAAAAATTTAGGTTGGAGCAGAGTACAAGGAAAAGAGAAAAAGAAGGGGGGAAAAAAAGGGTTGTTACCAAGAAGAGACAATCTGTGCATCCAATTAGGCAGGCCCTGTGGTTCACATCCCCAGGCAGTGAGGGAGTAAGGGGAAATAAAGGGACAGCAAGAGTTCACATTCAGCACTTTGTTTAGCTGGGTGGCTGTGGTTGGGAAGATGTGTGCAAGAGCTTCCTAGAAATTGCCATGAAATTACTCAGCATTTCTCACTAGAAACAAGGCAAAGTCTTTTCTGTTTCTCTTCTTCTCCCATATTCACAGCCCTGAACACCTCACAGGAACTGTGGTGGTTGGACTCCTATTCAGGTTCATGGTTTGAGGATATTCTGTAGGCAATCCACTGCTGCAACAGAACATGCTCACAGTTCACTTTGACTCTTCTTCTCCATGGCTCTGAGGATACTGCTGGCTCCAACCAGCAATACTGGTCCAGCACTGGAGATTTTCCTAGCTCCTTGTGCACAGACATATGCCCTGTGCGGTTGTCTCCCCTGCCTTTTAGTTCAGATGCCTTTACAGGTGGGAGGATGAAAACCATCTGTGAAAGGTGCATGCATGTAAAGTGAGACCTGCAGAAGGGGAAGATTCAATGAACACAGCATAAAGCAGAACAGCAAGGCCTAACAAGCATATGGCACTGATAGTCATTCTCTCTCCTGCCCCTCTTTGATCCGTTATGCAGCATGCCAGCCCACTAAGCCGGCTTGCCTGGGTTTCTGAACGCACTTTCCTCTTTCTCATTTCCTCCAGCTCACAACAGTGTTTGTAGATGTCGTGTTGCCCATGCATCTGTGTGTGTTTGTATGTGAGCCTGATATGTACCTGATTTAGGTAGATGTGTTTCTGTGTCACACTTGAGCACCTTATAATCTCCCTTCCCCCTGGATATCCCTCCATTCACTTCCATTTTTCCTTCCTAAGACTGGCTGTGCTTATTTCTTCTGGCATACTCCAAAGCAGGAAAATAGCTTCCCTCCCTTACCTGAATAGGTGTGTAAATAAATGAAGTCTATCCCAAAAGCTAATGTAATACTTCTAAAATCCACTGTCCAGTTGGCCAAATTTAGTGCAACATATCAGCCTTCTACCTTAATGTTTCAAGACTTTAAATCCTCTGTGGTATAACTGCTGAGACAATACCGGGTCTACAGACTCATGACTGGCATAGAACAAGCAGATAGGGATTATTATTCATTTTTCCTTCCCAATGGAAGAACTAGAGGCCATCACGTGAAAGTAGTGGGAGCCATGTATCAAAAAAATATTGGAAGGTGTGTCTTCATGTAATGTAAGACCTGTGGAACTCCTCACTGAAGCAGGTTCTGAATGAGAGGGGCTTGCAGATGCTTATCTTCCCCTGAGTACTTCTTACTCACAGGGAGACTGGAGAACTCCCTGGGAGAGAAATCTTCCTAAGGATTGCTAAACAGAGAAACTGCAGCAGGCTCAGTAAATCTCTGACCTGAAAGTGGTGAGAGAGTGAGGTAGTGTTAGGAGGAAGTGTTCTGTGTGCTTGGCCCGCTGCTACACTCCTACGTGTCTATGTGTGGCTGCTGATGGAGACAGAGCACTAGATGGTTTTGGCCTTTGATCTGACTCAGAATAGCTGTCCATGTGTTCTTGTTACTGGTATCACAAAATGCATTTAAGCTCAGCGAGGCCATGAAAGGACAGTCCCTTTTGGATCAAGAGTGAGTATCGCCGTCTATGAGAGCGGATGGCCTTGTCTCTCATCTATGTATGGCTCCGTCCAGGAGCCTTATACTCAGAATCTCTACTTCGGTAGTCCCTGGGCAGGACTGCCCTTTTGTGGGATAAAAGGATCTCTCTCCATGGAGGAAAATATCTCAGATTTGTGCCTTTGTTTCAGCCCAATACTCTTTCCATTAAATCATAATCTGTTTTCCTCCAATGCCTTTGCACAAAAGAGTAGTAGAAGCAGCTGGTGAATAGGGACATGCAAAAGCCATCTGTGATCATTCACAGGGTATCAGTTTTTATTTCCCTAATATTTTCTTGCCTCTTTGGGCTTTGGTTTTAAGTGTGGGGTGCTGCATATTCTTATTTTTTCCCGTTTTCCCGTGTTATGGGCAATCAGCAATACCAAAATAGCCTTTATAACTTCTTTGTATAGGTTTTCTGTTTCTTTATTATATTTATTGGCTTCATGTCAGATTTTAACCATTGGCATCTCAAAGTTCAGAGCATCTCAGTGTTACTGCTGGAAATACCTTTCATCAGCATAAACAAGTGTTTAGGGACCATATCCAGCTTCAAAATAGGGCAGTGCAAATTCTCGCTCATTGTGTGTATCTTCCATATATGCACCCAAGCTCTCTTATTGTGCTGGTGTACATCTCAAAAAGCAAAACATGTTCATGTGACTCAAAAAACTTTGCTAGAGTATTGATCTGTGAATTCTGGGTGTTCGTCTTTATGGCTCACGAGAGCTATAGGTTGGCTAATTTGCTAAAACAAATTAGTTAGAAATTTACAGTTACCAAATATGCGAAGGATTTTATCATCAAGACAGAAAAGGGGGTAAGGCGCAAATGAAGTGCTTTGCAAGGTAAACTTCCAGCTGCAGACTCAAACCAGGCCTATGCAAATGCCAGTTTGGAATTGGACCGCATGTCAGTTTTATCCAGGGCTCATCCAGGTCCCAGTTTTACCTTGTTTCCTGCGTTCTTGTGTGATCCTTTATGTCTTACCAGTCTTGTAGTGTCTGGGGCAATCACTTCATCTTGCTCTCATGGTTCCCACTTACAGTGTAATGCCTGGTTGGATTGGCAGAGCACTGTTTTTTTGCTAAACAGCTTTAGTATTATTAACTGAACAGACTTCATTAAAATTAACTTGAGTAGTCCTGAAATAAAGCAGGTAGAAAAAAGTCCAAGCTCTCCAGAGTTTTGATAGGAGAACAGTGAATTTCAAATAAGCACCCAAACACTGGGGATTTCCAATCTAAATGATAACTGCCTTAGACCAGAGGAACTCGTGGCTCCCTTGACATCATCTCCCTTAATGGAAATGTTTATTGGGGATGATGAGCATCTGGCAGGAGATGCTCAGTGCTTTCTGGGATCTAGCCCTGGATTTGGAGATCTCAGAGGAGCAGCTGTTTGGGTGAGATTTCCTGGGCTGGGACAAATCTCAGTCTCAGAGATATCAGAAGCATCACAAACCAGGCAGCTTGATTATGAAATTTATGTAGGATACAAACACAGAAATTAAAGAAAAAAGAAAATCAGGAAAGAAAACTCAGCAGAACACTAGCATTTTTTTAATAGATTCAGAGCTTGTTTGGCCTTTTGAAGGAAGGTCTTATTTTAACCAAAGCATTTGCCATCTATTAATGAACTGAACTGGGTGTCATTTATGAAAGAGTCTTGGTCAAATCCAAGCGTGAGTGACTGCTAGCAATCTGTGTGAAATAAGGAATTGCCTTATCATCAGAAGGATTGAGATCTGACGCTGCCACTATGCTTTAATTAAAAAATTAAACAGCACACATTAAAAATGCAGTTACATGACCCATCAATGCTTCTCAGACAGCTAAAGGCCTTTAGACTCTGGCATTACTCACCTCACATAACACCTAGATCCAACAGTCACTCGATTATGGATTATTATCCATGAGCAGAAGCTGACTGCCAAGAATCTAAGGCTTTCTAATTAGAATGAAAATTCTACTTTAAAATGATGAAATATTTTATCATATAGAGTATTTACTAAAGCAGATGTTACAATATGAAGGAAATGAAAGAAGTATTAAAGTAATTATAACAGAGAAGCTGAAAGCATATTAACTCTGTTAGTCTTTCAAGCGATGCAGTATGAGCTACTGTTTCTGGTGTGCTCATGTTTGCTATGCCTTTGGAATGGGGGAAAAACAACCTGATCGTGTCTTGGAAAGACATTAAAAATAAATTCATGTGCAGTTCCTGGGACTGGCCATGGCAATATAGAGAATGCAAATTATAGTTGTCTGTAAAAGTTTTGAGAAAGACAAATTAGACGTTTTATTAGTGTTCCTTTGGTATTTTTCCATGCTCTTCTATTTCAAAAAAGGGGTTGTGTTTTTCCCTATCCATCAAAACCATTTCTATAACCTGCAGATTTAGGTTTTTAGGAACAAAATGGGGCACCGAGCCCAAGATGTTATGCTGTCAAAAAACCTGTGTTACAATCCTTTTTTCCTGTTGTCAGTTTGTATTCTAATCACACGATTAATGTATGTAGACCTGTTGGTTACACAATTAGCTTTAAATGAAATACTAAAGAGAGCCATGCTGACTGCAGGTGACTTAGAAAAAAGACAGTATTCCAAAGTACTGACTTAAGGAGACATGATTATTTTTAATTTGTTAAAGATAACAAGGAAACAGAAATACCAATTTTAGGAGAATCTTAGTAAACCAGCCACAATGTTTACCTACTCTGACATTATCCAAATACTACCTTTTTTGTTTCCAGACTGCTAGTTACTGTGTGGCCAGTCAGTCTGGATACACTTGAGGGGAAAACTCCAGGTCTTGGAGGTGGGAGTCGGAAACAATCTTTCAGTCATATTTGAGACTTTCCTTGCTCTTATGTGCTTTTTCAAAGCTTAAGTTCTGCTAATGATTGCGTGAATGCTCTGAGCTCTACCAGTATAAGTCTGTATTACACTGCTTTACAACAAGGTGTAGTTGATTCAGAAAGGGCTGGACCGAAACCACTAAAAGGCATGAGACAACAAACTTCTCCAAGTTATTAAACAAAAAAAAAGGATACAAACTCATGACTGTGACTTCTGTTCATTGGCTCAATAGGCAGCTGTAGGCACTTCTTAAACCTGTTAGGCATCTTCAGGGAGAAATGTATTTTGGGAGCTTAATCTGCCTTCACTCAGAGTAGATAAAGAATTTCAAAACTACTGGCCTCTCTGACACCTCTGATACCTTGTTCCAGTTCTTGAATCCTCTGTTCTCCTTCAACTCCTTCCTTTTTCCCCTTTCTTTCAATCTTGTGCCTTTCTGAGAGACCTTCCATGGGTATCATCTCCCATTGACCTCTGCCAGCCCACCTCTAACCTTGGGGATGGAGAGCATATAACTGCTGCTTAGATCCTTTGGCCAATGTTATTGGACCAAGCACCTGCCCTCTCTCCTCCATGCTTTCCCAGATGATCTGTGCAGCACAGGCCTGGCTGCATCAGAAAACATACATATACATGCTCTTCTAGCATGGGTTCAGCTTACCCAAGCATATCCAGCACCCCTTCCCCCTTTTTTGAAATTACTTTTCTCAGTATTTAAGGGAAGGAATGCCAAGAAATTATTCTTCCCTCTATCCTGCAGACTTTTCAGCAGACAGGGAGTAGTTAGAGCTTCCTAGCAGTTAGGGATTTCAGCATATGTGTGCATGTTTCCAAGAAACCTATTTCTTGAATACCCAAGTGTTCATTGAGAGGCCAGGCAAGAGGAGGTCTGAGACTGAACTGAGTGCTTTAACTGTTAGCTGCTTGCTCAGCAGTGAGTACTCCACATTGCCCAGCATTCACGGACACGATGATTTAGATCCCAAATGCAAGGGAATCCTGGCTGACAGCAGCAGATCTGGCTTGCCAGAAGGGTCCACATGGAAGTGTCCAGCTGGGCTGGTCCTTTCTCCTTTGAAGCTGACATGTAGAGCTCCTTCTGCTTATCACACCTGAGTAAGAAGCACTCAGAGGCTGTGGCAATGGGAGCTATACACAAAGTGGACAGTTACGTCTTAGGGCCAGATTCTGCCACCCTTCCCAGAAGTAATTCTATTGCCTGCAAATAGTGACATTGAAATCAAGAGGAGTAAGAGACTACACGTCAATGAGAGAGGCAGAGTTATGCTGAGAACTTGGACATTATCCTTTGGAGTCTAAAAGATGTTTTTGAGTTGTCTAAGTAGCCTTCTCATTCCATGTCCAGTAGCACAGTGCTGCATTTCCTCCCTCTCTACAGGTTTTTGATGTACATAGATCAGCTGGCTGGACATTTCCTGGCTGTTGCAGGCTAATTTGCAAAGCTGGCCAGGTGAAACAATGTATTCAAGGCTTTTAGTTTGCTAATGTGGTGGCAGGGTATTTCCCACATCTCATAAATACCTATAGCTATAACAAAGAGGTGAGTGGAAGCAGCGGGACTGAAGCAGCATCCACTCTCAGTCACAGGGCCAAGTTTGCACTGGTGTACAGTGGGTGGCAGAATTTTGCCTGGGTTGTGTAGAGACCAAGATGTGTATATGTTTCCTGCTTCAGGTAATAATGTGCTAAGTTACTACTTTATGCACAGAGGTATGGAAACCTTTTTTTATGTTTTTCCCTCCCTCCCTCCTCTTTCCGTTCTATGATCCAGACACCACTAACTGTATGGAGTTGATGACTGGCAGACTTTCCAAATGTGGTAAGAACTTCCTTCCCTTCTGCCTTTTCTCCTTCCCCAGCCCCTGCTGAGCAACATAATAATGCGCCGTCCTGTCCCCTCCACCTGTTCCCCTTCCCTATCCCTGCTATCCCATGCTCTTTTCAAGACTACCCATCCCGTAACAACCCACTATGTCTTTCACTTACCTGGTGGACACAAGCATATACCCCTTATTCTGTTCCTCCCCATCCATGCACAGATGCACAGGCTCCACCACAGCTTTCCCCTTCATAGCACAAGTGTGTGGTGTTGCACTTGAGATTCCCTCCCTCACTGTAACCCAGGCCAGTGCTTTTCTTTTTCTTTCCTGGTTTTTTTTTCTCTTTTGTTTACTTGCTGCCTTTGATTCATGATTCTTCAGTCTCTTTTATGCAGTGAAGCTGAATGCTACCCTGCTAGCTGCTGTCTCCCTTGGTTTCCTGCTATTTATTGAGACAGGATTGCTATGTTATTTAATTCCATTTTGCATCCACTCTCTTCTTCCCCAGAATTCCTTGGGGTAAAACCCTTTTAAATCTTCCATAAGACACATTGCATATTATCTGTCAGATACTTAGCAAGTGTAAATTGTCATAGTTCCAGTCTGGTCTTGGGGAAGGATGTTGTGTCTCTAGCTGGAGGAGCAGTGAACCTACTGGATATTCAGAATTTTGCTAGGAATGAGGGGAAAAAAAAGAGTTTCCTGCAAAACTTGCAGCCCAACTTGCTTGGGATTCCATGAATTTTGGTTAACTTGTCCCTTGCATTCCCTCCCCTCTATCCACACATGGACTGTATTCTTTCTTTCATTACCTGTGCCCCTACTGACTCCTCCAAATACCATAGTGGAAATACCCAAATACTAGGAGAGGTTTTTGTCTTATTATTTATACCTTGTACAGAAAGGTTTGGTACAAGAGAACTCTGTTGTCTGTAGATTTCCATTCTGGTATCTAGGTTGAATTTAGGTATCCCTGTGAAAGGGAAGTGATCACTGAGCTAGTACCGCTCTCCAGCTGGACCTGTGACTCCTGCATCATCTCTTCGTAAACTGAGGAAAGTTGTTCTGGAGTTGTTGTGGAGTCTGTAACAACAAAGGAAGGTTGTCCTGGTGGAGATAATTAGCTTTATGCATGTGTGACTGAGGCAGAATTTGGCCTGTTTCCTGTATTTCAGATGATCTCTTTCCCTTAAGCTGGAGCTTTGCTGGTGGGAGTTTTTCCTTTGCTCTGAAAGGAGCTTATTTGATTTCTTATTTGAGTTTTCTGGGTTATACCAGTTCTGATCTCCTCATGAAGACTCATTTAAGTTGTAGGCAGACCTCCAGCTTCTTCTTGAAGGCATCAGACAGAAAATCCCTCTTCTCCCTCAAGCCTTTGTTTTTTGCCTGGATCTGGCATTCACATCATACGAAAATACTGAAATGCTGATGCTACTGGTTGCTTGCAAGTTGAGCTATACAGATAACCAGCCAGTACTCTGCATCCTCTAGATAGAGAGCATTACTGCTCACTCCCAGTTCAGGCAGGCCCTCCAGCTGTCACAGTGTCAGCATCAATCCAACCAGGGACAAAGAGGACACAGTGAAGGCCAGCAAGGAGACTTTTTTGTGGCAGCTACAGCAGAGACAGAACACATATTTATCCAGAGAAGAGAATGGATGAGTTATCGGGGTTTAATGGAGCTGCTTCCTTTAAATCATATTCCTGTTGGTGTGCTCACAACATAAGCAGTGGTGACTGCACCATGCTGAATTCCACCCTCTTATATGAGTGAAGAGCTATTTTGTGTGCAGGAGAGCTCACCCACAATTTAGACAGGGGAGTGAAAGAGAATGATGCCAGAATTTAGCCAGCATTTAGCCTATTATTAGCAAACTGTCCTCTATGACTCTGAGGATAGGGAATCCCATGTGAAGTTGATAAAATGTTCATCTAGTAACAACAAATAGTGTAAGAAAAACTATACTATGTGGGGTTTTTTACTTCATCATTGTTCTATATTCTGAGAGTGAGCACAGGGGGTCATTCTTGCAAAAGACTTAACACTGGAGCAGGAAGAGCTAATCAGATGCTTTATGCCTGGCTCAGCCATGTGAAAACTCTGGAGGGAATGAGGAATATCTTTTCACCCACTGTAAACCATTGAATGTTGTAATTAACACCAAGGCAAATTTGTTTAGTCCTTTAAATGTTATCTCATCTTCCGCTAGCAGTGATTGTCAATCTGAGAAATGATTTTGCATATAGCCATTGGCACTGAAAAACAAGTTAATGTTGAACAGCAGAGGTATGTCATAGGAGCTACCAATAGCCAAATGATGTAACAGCTGCTGTATCAACCCTACCTGTGCACACTAGAAAACTGCTGCCAACTCTTAATATTTCACAATTGAAGAAAATAATTTGGCTTATAATAAAGTTGAAATGCACATTGGGGTGGAATATTTTATTTCATGTTTCCACCCATTCCAGCAGGGGAATGGGCATTTCTGTTGTCAGAAAGACTAAACTGGTTTCCATGAAGTCTTTCATATCTGTTCATAAGATTAAATTTACCTTGTAAAAATTAAAACCTTTACATTTAAAATGCAGCTGTAACCTGAAAACTGCCTATAGGAGTGATACCTTCTGACTTAGCTGATCTATTCCTTGTGTGTATTCAGAGCCAAATCAGTTTAGTGACAAATAAGCTTTGCCACTTTATGTGCTGCTGTGAAGCCTTATAAAATCAACACAGCTGTAAAAGAACAAGCTAGATTCTGTTTCTTTTGAGGCAGGATTGAGAGAGCTGTTTACTACCATCTAATCTGGTATTTACGTCTATCTTACTGAAGAATAGGTTGTATAATTCACAATGAGGTTCTAATAGGTTCTGCAGAGCCTTTACATTAAAAAAAAAAAAAAATCAAGATAATACATAAACTGGAAAGCCCTCCAGCTTCAACCACAAAGCTGTAAATTAGAAAGCAAGTATCATTGTAGATTAGGTCCATTGGGTCTGGAGCCATAGATATACACCATACAGAAGCCCATGGTGCCATTTCAGTAGTCCTTGTTCAGAAAAGAGTCTGTCTTTACAAACTTTAATGACTTTAAGTCTTTTAATAGAGAGCTGAGAATTTCTTTGGGTGGTTGACTCAGTAGTAAAGCTGGTGTATAGCCTTGGATAGCTCCCCTTCCTTCCCAGCCATCCCCAGTTTTTTGGAGTCCGTAGTATGTTTCGCCAACGTGCTGGCTGCTGGCAGAAAGCTCTGAAAAGCCTGCCTATTCTTGACCTTACCTTCTGAGAAACAACAGGGAGCCTGTAAACTTTCCAGTCTCCACACTGTAGCTGTCTGGGGCTGAATTTTATTTCCAAAGTGATCTTTGCTTGTTGTTTTCCATCCCTCATGACTCTCAGGAAAGTCTTCGATTACATCAGTGGCAGTTCCATGGAACTGGGTATGATAAGAGGAGGAAAAGATTAGTATGTATAACTAGTGCAGCTCCAGTCAAATCACGCTGGCGTTCTGCACAAACATACGTTCCTGCAAAGTCTTAGGCCATAACCCTGGGACAACAGGCTGGCCAGAAGACCTCATGTTTATTCTTAAATATCCTGTGTTGCCTCTTGCAATTTGAAACCGTGATTCCTGGCACCAGAGTTAAATAAAAAGCTTCACAGATCCTTGTGTGTACCAGTGGCTGTCACCAAAATGATCTGATCAAAGCAGAAGCATAGCAAATCCACTTACCTTTCATATCTTTCCAATGTACCTCACTTGAATCTCTTGCTTCAGGTGTTTAGGACTTGACATAGCTTCCTATTCAGAGCCATCTGACCTTGTCCCCCATGGCCAATCGTCCTCTGTGTACACAGAGCAATTGCACTACAGTAAAGGCTTCTCTTCATAGCTCCTTGCAATCACAGTTTGATTCATACAGACGCAAGCCCATGTCAATAGCATCCCAAGCTACTTGAGAAATGAGGAGACATTTTGTAGTTTAAAACTGGTTACATCACATTTGGGTTTCAGTTGCAGCATGCAGCTTTGTGAGTGCTAATTAGAGACTGTTGGTGTTACTAGCAGCAGCAAATATCTGGATTTGGTGGTCTTGGAAGTGATCCTGATCCATATTGGCATTAATTAGAGTAATCCTGCTTCTCACAAAGTAGCTATTTGATGGAAGAGGAGGTTGGTGATTTGCATTCATAAAGTCATAATTGATGGCAGAAACACTGATGCTGAAACCTGCAGAAAAAAAGTATGCTGCCCTCCCAGCTGAAAGGCTCTTCTTACCACCATTACACTGTGACATAGTCAGAACAATATTTTTTTACTAGCATTTCTGAAAAATGTGCTGGCTACTGGTCTTTCTGAGCATGGCTGATTATTCTGTCTAAATTGACCCAAATGAGAGATAAAAGGAAGAAGACCCACCTGAAAGATCACATATTCATTCAAAATAGGTGGATCATGATAAGAAATGTAAGTCAGATTTTCCAAAGAGTTCAAGCCAGGTTTCCCAGTTGTCCGTGCCCCTTCTACTAGTTACCCTTTGCTGTCCAAATGGATGGCTGACTCCCCACACACTGTAGTCATCCTTCTTCATTCTAGTGTTGTGCTGGGGAGATGTTTCTTTTCCAATTCATGACTCATGTTTTTGCACCGTAAAAGAAGGTAGCAACAAAAATGGCAACTTGGCACTAAAGATGAAGCCAGATGTATTGAACTATTTGGTACATGTCAGGTCCTGTTTTGACAGCTATGGCTGGATTTTTACTGTCCAATACAAAGTCTTTTTCTCTGTAATAATATTTAATACAGAAAACATAGATATCACTCTCTTAATTAAGATCACAGTACTTTATTTATGGCAGGCAGTGCTTCAGGATACTCCATGTGAATATTTGCTTTCTGTACTAAGCTAAATTTGAGACAGGCTCCCCGGAAGATTAAATAATATTTTTAAGGGATTGATTCAGAGGAAATGAGGAGGCAACATCTCACCAGCATACACAGCTCATTTCTCTCCTTAGGAACAGGTCACAGAACTTAAAACCCATAAGATCATACTTGAAGATCCATCTGGCGCGAAAGGAGTTATTATTAAGTGCCAATACCTTTTGGACATTTTTATAGACAAAAAATTTGAATGAAGCAGCAGAAGTCACTAAGAGAATGGGTAGCGGCAATACTATCAGCATCTGCTGTGGCTTTACGAGTGTGGGTCATCAGCTTCCCCTCTCAGCACACACTTGTGCAGGCAGATCTCTGTAAAAGGACAGGCAGAATTCTTGGGCTGAGTCCTCTACCAGCCAATTTGCCAGAACAGCATGATTCCACAACAGAATCTGGCATCTCTTCATCCCACCGCTATCCTTGTCTGCTCTTTCAGTGCCACCAGCTGTCCAAACAAATGTACGATTCCCTCCTCTCTGTCATCATGTCTCCTTTTTTGAATGTTATGTGATGGTGCTAGATTGGCCAGAGCTATTCATCAGTAATGGACACGTTTGTTTTCTGATTAATTACGCATGCCTTAGCTCTGCAGAAGGTAGCAGCAAGGAAATATGCCTCATCTATTTGGGTCTTTGCTGCCTGTGTTCACCATTCCCTAACTCATTGCCCAAGAGCTACCTGTCTCAGTTATATTGTCTGTGACAGGAGAGGCTGAACTGGAGCTCAGCTTCTCTCTGTGTGTATAAGAGAGAGAAAAAACGTGCAAGATGGAGGCAGAATGGCCATCTGGATGCATCCGGCTAGCCACAAATATTGGGCCACCCTCCTGCAGAGGAGACGGAATGTTTTAGGGGAGTTAGAACAAGGATGGGTTATAGAGCATTTAAATGTCAGGTTGGTTGTTCAGATCTGCCTGGGTGTGTAGCAACTGAAAGTTCCCACCTTCTGCTGGTAGCATGGACACCTGTGCTAACAGTGTGTGATAATCTGAGTAGCTCCTACCAGCAGTTTGTTTCTGCAAACACTGTTTTCAGTTGGCATTTTTACTGGCAGAGTCTAAGGACTCTGGAAAATAAGCTCTGTTGTTACCTTTGGAAGTCACCTTTCCCAGTTGCAATTCAGGTGTCCTGCTAAGAAACTGGAGTTATGCTGTGGACTGTCTGTCTCCATTTTCTAGTCCTAAACTGAAACAAAATCAAAACAACTGTTCCATTACATAACTAACTGGGGAAAAAATAAATGGGAAAACTTGTTCTGCTCAATCTGTTGTGACAATTTATAAATCCAGTAAAAACCACATCCATGTCTCTTGAAATCCTTTCCTGACTTCCTATAATTTTAGACAATTACCTGTCTTGGGATTTCTGCAGTTTCTTCATCTCACTTCAAGTAGCCTAGGATGGGTTCATAGACTAGGAGGAAGTTCTGTGTGATGTCCTCCAGCAAGACATTGCAATGGCCTGTCACTCTTCTCCAGTCTAGAGGGAAGCCTCATACCTCCAACCGTTAAAGGAGCAAAAAAAATCTTTCTGTAGCCTTCTTCAGTAGTCAGCGAGCTTGTTGAGGCATCTCTCTGATTTGTATTTGTACAATGCCTAGACTAGGGGTTCTTTAGTCTGGAGGAAGACCCCTACATGATATTACAGCTAAACAAAGAGGAATAGGCCACTTTTATCTTTCTGTCATTCCTTTCACTGCATAAACTGTTGGAGTGGGTTCTATATTTTAAGTCTTCTGTTTTCGAAGGCAGAAGGGACTCTGCCAACAGAAACCCAGCAAACAGGCAAAAAATGCTTAGTCTTCACAAAGAGGGCTAGAACTCTGTCAGGGTAGCAAAATGGGTTTGAAAAGGAATGGATTATAACCCATCAAGAGAGTGTTTCAATGCTTTACATGAAAGGAGTTGGATTTTTGTTACATGATCACTGAAACCACAGCTGCTATTGAAACACAGAGCAAGCTAGGGATGAAAAAGACAAGGGATAAAGAGAAAGGCATGAGTATGGGAAGAAAACCTCAGTAGCAGAGGCATGCATAAGACAGAAAGGATGTGAAAGCAACAAGGGAAGGAATATGGGAAGTCAGGTTGACAAACGGTGTCTGTTTCCAGTGGAGACCTATCTTTTTCCATTCACTTTCTCCCAAAGCCTAAGCTAAAAACGCAGAAACCCAAAACTTCTCAGGCTATACAGAAAGGAAAAGACAGAGGATAGTCCCACAGATGGCATATTTGTTTTGTGCAACTTTGTGTTCAGCACCACAAGGATTACTGCATTAAAAATACATAGACTTTCACAGAAGGAAGTTCCTCAGGCTTTGCTTCCATTAGGTCAATAGGAATGTTGCTATTTGCTTCAATGAAAAGAGGACCAAGTCCTTATCTGACTGTCTTAAAATGTTACAAAACAGCAGGCTCTAATCAGTGACTGAAGCCTCCAGGCTTGTCCTGAAGCTGCTTGTTCACCACCTCCTGTTGTTTTCTGTGGAGGACTCCAAGGGTCTTGGCAAGGTCAGGGCAGAGTTTTTGCAAGATCAGAGCAGAGTCTTTGCAAGGTGCATCCTTTCCTGGTGTCACTTCTGGTGCCTGGAGTGAATCACCTCATTTTCTCTTTCCTCTCTTACCTGGGTGCTCCGCTTCCACTTTGCTTCTCAAACCTGTGACACCACTGGGGCTAGGTCAATGTCAGACTGACTTCCTAAGAACAGCAGATGAAATACTGTGAGGGCTGATACAAGCCACCTGCCCTGCTTCCTTTTACATTTTTGTGTCTGTCTCCAGCCCTGTTTCTTCCTTTTAGTGCCTGTTGTATTCAAATGCATTCACAGTTTTGACTTCTGTAATATTTCACTGTGACGGTGCTGCACACAGGTGCCACAAACCCATGCCTTCTCCATATCTATAGTTCTCTGTCATCCCTTCAATACATGACCCTTTCATAAGCTTCAGTGCTTGTTTTCAAACCCCTTCCCCTTCCCCATCTTGCAGCATACAGCTCCTTGGTCAAAAATGCACATATCCATCTCCTCCTAATAGATGTAAAACTAATGCTTTGAACCTCCCCTCCTGCCTCTGATCCTTCTCACAGTTTCTTACCCTTGCTACCCTTCACGCCTTCTTTTCTCTGTGTTGATGAACATTTGCTCTCAAGGGGAAAGAAGACCTTAGTTACAGATGCATGAAACACCTTTTGAAGAATCAGTGAGCCAAACCTTCATCCTTGTCCAGAGGAAATGGGATGTCACCTCCCTTTCTGAAATAAGACAGGCAGCCTTTTTGAGGCCCCCAGGTGGACTTACAGGTGTAAGAGCCTATGACACTTTTTGCACTGAGTGCTAGGAGTGGAAGATTGCTGAAAAAGCTATTGTAATCCATCACCACCTGCATTTTCAAGTCTTGTTTTACTGGATGTATAAGCCCAAAGGGAACTGAGAACTAAGAGGAGCAACACCACTCACCATTTTCATGCTTCTGGCATAGCTGACCCATGTTTACATATCTCCAGAGAAAAATGTGAGGACTCTTTGTCTATCCAAAGACCAATGTCTAGACCAGCCCAAGAGTGGGCTGACAAGCTGTCAGGTAGACAACATCAGTGCAGTGATTGTCTGTATTGCTTGGTGTAGGATCAGTTCTTTCTTGACTGCAGGACAGGAGAGCATTATTACCTAGTATATAATTATGAGTCCAGATACTACAAAAGGCAAAGGAGGGAAAGGGTTAGCGAAATGGCCTATTTTATTTTTCAGTAGCTCTCTTTAAACATCCCTAAGGATTTCTTACCTCCCATTAAAATTTTACCTGGAAATGCTGATTGTAAGGAATCCAGCACTGATACAGGCAAAGAAAAGCAGACTGTTAAATACTTTTGCTGCAATAAATCTCCAGGCACTTGAAAGCTGGTAGGGCATGGGGAGGAGAAAGGGTGGATGAAACAGGGGCTGCATATTTTAATAGGGTGGTTAAAAATCCTGTATCAGGACTCAGCAAATACAAGATATATAAATATAATTTTAAAAAATGTTTTATTGCTCCATTCTTGCAAGTTGTACTTTGTCTACTGTTCTTGTCTACGTGAAAACAAAAAACTTCCCTGATTCCTGCAGAGCCCTGCTTAGTCTGCCCTCTTCTTTCCCTCTAAGCTTGTTGAATAAACTGCTCAGCTGAATAACTAGAGATATTCCCGTCCCCTTTTCTCCCAACCTAGCAGTCTTTCCCTCTCCAGCATTTTTTTCAGTGCTCTTTTTCATTCTCTCTGCTGACTCCATTTGCTTATGAAGATGAGGGGTCCAAAGCCACATAAGAACCAGATCTGTCCACATTCCTGCATTCAAGGCTGAGTGTTCGCTTTCTTTTTTTCTTTCTTTTCATTGAAAAAGAGTATCCCCCTAAAAGAAGTAGAAATAGTCTGAGCAGATAGAAATGAGTCAGAGCAGAGCATGCACCCACAAACCTAAAACAGTTTTAGGGAGGCTTAGGGAAATCTCTGAAATAGAAGTCATAGATGTGGAACAGATATCCCCCTTCCAAAGCATTTGCATGCATGTGGAAGGAAGCAGGTGGAGCTCACGGAAGTCTGACCCCGAAACAACTGAGAGCTTGATAGCCCTTCTCTTCTAAGCCAGAAATTGAGATATGTGCTTTGCCTGGCTGTTTGTTTGGGCCCATCACTAAGGCTTCAGTCAGTAAGGTGAATGATGCCCTTCCAGAAACTAACAGCCATTTCCTTGTGGCCTCGGTGTAGCTGAATGCACAGACAGAACCAGGGCCAGCAGTAAGTTAACCACAAAGCAACAGAGGAAGACAAGGAATGAATTAGATTAATAAGATTGAGATCTTTCACTGTATATGCCAACCATTTCATATTTCTCAATGCCTGATAACATGCAGAGGAAAGCAGCAGCTACCTGGTTAGCACGGGGCAGGGAAAAAAGAATAACACATTCAGTTTTGCAGGGCACAAATACTATGTATTTCCTCTTTCTTTGTAGAAGAGCAGTTGATGTCTGTCTAGCATTTATCATTAGAGAATAAGAAAGCACTCAACAAGCTCTTCAGACAAGTTACCATGCACAGAAAGTACTTGCCTGCTGTAGTAACTGGTTTGCTTATGTTTGTAATGAAAGTGAAGGGAAATACAATATTACCAAGCCGCCAGTGTCCACCAACTGTGGATAAATGGCAATCTCTGCTATGAAGAAACTCCTTTGCTCTCGACTGAATGTTCCCATCTCGGGGACGAAAGGTTCCACTCTTCACAGCACACCACCTCATTGGAAGGCAGATACAAGGGAGCCCGTTTCCTTCTGGGAGCTGGAGAATGAAATTACTTAAGTGGGACATAAATGATTTGAATTTGTTAAAACAATGGAGCCAACAGTCCCAATATTGAGAAAAGCATCATGGGCTTTTAATGATCATGAACAGGCATCACCTCCATGGTGTATGTTAGATAAAAAACACCTTCAATATCTATGTTCAGAGAATTTAGTGTGACCATTCCTATGTCTGATCAGGATTAATCCCCCAGTCCAAGAAAACTAAAAGGGACTAGAAATGCCCCGAAAAGGCTACCTTTCCAGTAGTAGCCAGTCCCTCTCCCTCTGTAGCACCCCAGAGCCTTTCCTCAGGTATGGCCTTCCACACATCCTCTGACAGAGGACTAGATTAATAGCATACAACCCTGCTGCCTGGAGGTCCAAATGGCATGAAAAATTGTATTCATGTGCACAGTGCCCAACCCATGTTAATACTGCAACCTGCTCTAGTGGCTGGCTTAATGAAATACCTGTTCTACTAGCGCGCAATCCTACACCCCTCTCTGGCTCCTAACTCCGCTGGAGTGAATGCCAGTGTCAGGGAGGCTGCATTGTAGAGAGAACACAAATTCAGGACAATGAGGAAGTAGTTCTTGACCCTGGTAGGTCCCAGAAATAGTTAGATGCATGACAGCCTGCTTCCACAATGCATTCAGCATCTTCATTTCCAGGTACCTGTTTGTAAGAAGGATCTGATGGTGCTGAGAAGCTTGCAAGTACAAGCCACAAACCACACATGCAGATGGCAATACTCATGTCAGCTGTAGTTCATTTTTCAAATGCCGTTTCCCTTGGAGCACTCAGGTGCTTCAGGCTTAGTGACTGAAAGGTGCGCAAGGAGATACTCGGGAAGAAATAAAATGCAAGCAAAGAAAGCCTAATGCCCAGTGTAGCCAGAGAGCTTAGCAAGGCTGCAAAACAAAGCATCAATTGGCAACCACATACAAATGCCCCGTGTTTGTAACAGCAGCAATAAGATGGGATTTGCCTGTATCCAGCATTACATTCACTGATGTTTCAGTGTGGAGTGGCCAAGTGACTCCAAGTAATAGACTGAACTATTTCAGCCACACGGTACTGTGTCCTCCTGCTAGGTGGGACAGCAATGCTCCCCCACTCAGGAGAAAACTAGGACCTCACCCCTAGGTGCTTTATGCTCCCAGCCTCTTTATTTCTGCAGGTGTCCTATCCTAAACACTCTTCCTCTTCCTGCTCATTGTCTTCATCCCCCACACACCCCCACGCACGTGGCTCTGGATCTCCTCATCATGTTCTTCTCGTTAAAAACCCCATTGTTCATTTGTTTGTTTGTTCTCTCTCTCTCTCCTCTTTTTCTCTCTCTTTCCCTCTCGTTTTTTTTTTTCTTTCTTTCTTTCTTTCTTTTTTTGTCTCCTCTGTTTTGTGTACCCAGGCAGCCCATTGAGTAACTTCTTTGACGTAATTAAACAACTTTTTTCAGACGAGAAGAACGGGCAGGTGAGCCATCCCCCCGGCACGCCAACCAAGCATAGCGCAAACAGCAAGCGGAGCGATTCCGGTTCTAATGACTATGGGTCTAGAGGAGACAATAAGTACCCTGCTGGCAAAGACAAGGCAAAGATGGTCTCATCAGTCGGCCTACAAGACCAACCTTAAATAAACACATAAAAAATTAAATAACTTAGAAAAAAAAACAAAAACAAAAAAGCAAGAAAGAATGAAAGAATATTCCTTAGCAAGCTAGCCTCTAAACTAGAAGGATGTATATACCTTGCCACAACAGTACAAAACTGTCTATAGACAAATTTTGTATGAAGGAATGACTGTATATATATACATATATATATTTATATATGATATATAATATATATCTCAGAAACAAACACAAAAACAAATGAATGAAAGAATGAAATGAAAAGAAAGAAAAGAAAAGGTAGCACAGATGACAAACCCAGTTCACCAGATCTTGGGTTGTGTTTTTTTCGATTGGTTTTTTTTCCTCCCTTTTTTTGAATGTTTTGCTTTTTTTCTCCTTCCTGATTTTTTGGGTTTTTTATTATTACTATTATTTTTTGTTTCCTTTTGTTTTGTTTCTTGTTCTGTTCATGCTCTCTCTGTGTTTCTGACGACACCACTTGTTTCCGCTCTGCTACCAGGAATTATCCCGAAAAGTTAACATGTCAGCCACGGCTTCACCTTCTGTGCTCTGCGGACACTTGTTGATGGAAGGCAACCGATGTAGACTGTCCAAGGACCAGTCCTGTTTGAGGTTCCCAGCCTCCCCTCTCCCTTCAGGAAGTGGGTTTCTCCCCACTTCTCCCCAAACACCTCCCCAGTGCACGCCTTTTTTCCTCCCCCCACCCACCTCTTTTTCTTTTTTGGTGCTCCACAAGAGAGATCTGCTCAGTTATGGGATTGCAGAGTCTGGGCTGAAAGGAGGTTGCAAATTGTTGAAGTGAAACCTTTACCTTTGGCAACTTCTGTCCACGCAGGTGAACTCAGCCCAGAGGGGGAGGGTGCGGGGAAGGAGACGGGTGTAGCGGGAGCACAGTGTTTCATGAATCCAGAGCGCATTCTCATCAGAAACCAGCCAGGAGCAACTCAAAACTAAGCGTTGAACCAAGACAATATTGGGGAGCTTCATCACAGGATTTTCTTAACCTTCTTTTTCTCCCCACCACCTTTTCCTTTTCTTTTGCCCCCTTTTTTTATATATACATGTATATATGTGTGTATATTTATCTATAAATATACATACATACATATATATACAAAATAATTGTTTTTTTTATACTGTATCATTTTGCTTTTTGACCTGCTGGAAGGGGAAAGGAGTAAACTTAGGAGGGAGAGGGGGTTCAATGAATAAACACATACAAATAAAACATTAAAACTTAGGGAAAAGGCAACTTCTGGTAGCAAAGAAGAGGGACAAGACTCTGCCAAGGACTGTCTCTCCTGCCACCAGGCACAGTTGCCGCTGCTGCTACTGCTGCTCCTCCTTCGACACCTTCCTCCCCACCTGTCAACTCCCTGCCACTGTGCCACCGCGCTGGGACCTTCTTCGACCAGCTGGATCCTCCACCACACCCTGCATTTAGAGGCAATTGTTGTGTTGCTAGTGCTGCATTGATATCAGTATTATTATTTCTTTAAGTTACCGGTTTCATTTGTTGGCTTGGGTGATTTTTTTCTAAAAAAAAAAGAAAAAAAGAAAAAAAGAAAAAAAAAGAAGACGAAGAAGAGGAAGAAAAGAGACTTATCTTGGGTTTTATTTCCTGTGTGTGTGTGTGCAAATCACTGGCACTTAGTTCATCAGAGCAAGACAAGGTGGAGTCAGGGCAATGGGAGACTTAATCACAAAGCTACTGTAAACTTTAAAAATTACTGCAAGATATTTTTATAAAGTTTTTCGTTTTGTTTTTTGTTTTGTTTTGTTTTGAAGGGGAGGAGGGTGGGATTGGGTGGATGGGGACTTTTTTTTGTGTTTCAGTTATTAGGTCTTGGTTATTTATATATACATATATATATATATTTAAAAAAATAAGCTGTTAGATATATCTTCTGTTTAATAACTGTGTAGAGGCAACATTGATTCTTATTTATTTTGGGGAGGAGGGGGAAAAAAGACACAGAAACCCCATAAGTGTTCATCTCGTGACTCTGAGAAAGAAGAATCACCAGCTTTTTTCCTCCTCCTCAAGAGTTATGTGACCAAGTGTAACTTATTCTGGCCCAAGCTCAAAGGTTAAACAAAAAAAACGTGGTTTTACGCGTGGAAGACAAAACACAGTGAGAAGTACTTCTTGACTGAGATTTTAAGAATGTAGGCTTAGCATTAGTGTTCAGCTCTTTTATGACCTTCGATTGCTGCTCGTTGGGTTTCTATGGGTGTATGTTGTATCGCAAGATTATTTTTTTTAATGATAATGTTGGATGAGTTCTTTTTTGTTGTTGTTGTCGTTGTTGGTTTTTTTAATCATTTTTCCCCTTCTTGGACCAGTTTTACTTGTACATAGGTTTGAAGATTAAAAAGAATTTTTAAAGACACAACTGGGGCAAAGACCTTTGACTTTTGCCCTGTTTCCCCATTCCCCCAAATGGGAGGGATTTATTTTAATTTTTTGCTTTATTTATTTATTTATTTTCCCTATTCTTAAACTTTTCTCTCTTGTATTGCTGTGTGCATGTCAGACACCAGGGGGTGATGGCTGGGGAGGGGGGGAGGCAAGGGTGCAGAAGAGGGGGGCAGTTTTAAGTGCATGACATTGCTGTAAATTAGTCTCTTTTGCTTTCGTTGTCTTTCCTGCCTCCGCCCTCTCTCTACTACTCCTCCGAGCTCCCCTCCCATCACCCCCGTCCTTCTTTTCCCTCTTTTCTCTTCCCTTGTGTATAGATTTTGATGCTTCTGTTACATTGTACCTCTACAAAAGGCTGGGATTTCAATACAAAATAATAATAATAATTTAAAAATACCTATATCAGCAAAACCCATGTGGTACAAGCAGGAAGGGGATTACTTACACAAGATATAAGAATAAATGAAAGCAATACCTCTTGTTATCCTTCCTATTTTGTACTTTGAAGACACACACGCGCGCACACACACATATACAGACACAAACTGACATTATTTAATGGTTTAAAATGGACAAAAAAATCTGATGTATCCCTTGTTAAATAACTGTGAGCAACTTTAGTTCAAAAACCAATAAATTCATTCAGTAAAGATACTAGCTGCTGAGTGTCCTGTTTATGTCCATGAAAATAAACTTCTCGCCACTGCCAGACCCAGTAAGTACCCTGTCACGACTTTCTACACCAAAGGACCTGAAGATGGCTGGCATGTAAGGCAGCATCCTCCCGGCCGTGGCATTAACGTCGTCTCCTCGCAGCGCTGGGGTCTGTAGCGCTGCACCCAGCGTGCTACTCACAGCACAGGCATGCCACATGCAGGCAAAGAGCAAGGACGACTCGACCCCATGGGCCGGGTTTTCTGCAGTAACACGTTGAAAAAGATTAATCCAAATTACAGAGCCATCACGCACCCCCTAGGTCTGATCTGGATGGAAACCACTGTAACCAAAAAGTGTTGCTGCTTGTCATCATTCTCATCGCTAACCTGAGCTTCTCACGTTGCTTCCAGATGTAGCATAGGAAGGATTTCTCCACCCTCCCCACCTGCAACACTCTCAGTCACACACATTTGAAAAAGCTTATCAGGTATGTCCCTGGCTTGCGTGGGGTTTGGGGGGGTTTCTCGCCGGTTGGTCCGTCGGTTCGCGTGGCTGCTGGCTTGTCACGCATCTCTCTTGGCTTGTGGGTGCCCACCTTTACTGGATTTGTAACTTCTTCCAGGTTACCAGGAGAGCCCAGCAGTTCGCCTCTCGGGCTCGCCGGTTTGGCTGGTGGGTGCCCAAGAGTAAACCGAGACCTCTGCGGGTGCTTCCCCGCACGGCTGGGCTGAACGGGGCAGGCCCAAGCCCGGGGCGGGTCTGCGGCACCATCCCCGTGGGCGTTCGGGCCCTCGGCCCTGCGCTCGCCGCGGCCCAGCCGCCTCCGGCAGCGTCCCCGTGCGGGAAGGCCCCGACAGCGCTGCCCCGAGGCGGGCCGGCTCTCCCGCCTGCGGGGGCAGCCGGGGGCGGGCGCCGCCCGCGGAGGGAGGGAGGGAGGAGGCTCCCGCGCGCGCGGCGGCCGTTGGGCGCGGCCGTTGGCGAGCCTCCGCCCCGGCGCGTGCGGGGCCCGTTGGCGAGCGGCCGCCGGCGGCGGGAGGCGGGCACCCAGGGCGGCGGCAGCAGCTCCCCGGCCCCGGCCCGCTGGAGGGCAGCGGAGCGGAGCAGGTAGGGCCCGCGGGAGAGAGTGGGGCGGTTGGCGGGCGGGGCCGGGCCGGGCCGGGCCGGGCCGGGGCAGCGCTCTCCGCGGCCGAACGGGGAAGGCGAGGCGCTGTCTGGAAGGTTCCGTGGTGCCGCCCCGGCCGCGGGGCAGCTGCTGCGAGGCGAAGGTGGCGGGGCTGCGAGTGGGGATGGGGCGGCACGACCTGCGAAGCCGCCCGGTGTGACAGGCAGGCCCCCCGGCGGCCGCCACCCCTCGAGGGCAAGGTGTGGTGTCCTTTCGCAGGCCCTGCTGGAGTAAGCAAGAGGAATGGTCCCCACCCCACCACCTCCTTCTTTTTGTGGCCACCGCTTGAGGCTGTAGCCGGTGTCCGCGGGGTGCAGCTGGAGTTGCTCCCCAAGGGTTTGTTTCCCTGGCCTGTGGGCAGCAACCTCTCCCAGTGGGCCATCTTGTGACTAGCAGTGCGCAGGGAGGGTGTGTACACTGGTAGGAAAAGAAGGGGTGCCTCGGACATGCTAGGAGCATCGCAGTAGCTGTCATCTTTTAGGGTTGTCGTGGGTATGGCTGTGGCCCATGACATCTTCCACAGATGTGTGCATCAGCCTCTGGAGCTCTGTGTTGGAGTAGTGCAGATATTGATAAAGCTCTGAAGTTTTCCAGGCAGGGGTGACAGAGGAGGTGCCTCACAAGGACATCCCTGCAGCAGTAAGGTCTCAGCAGGGTGCCAGACTCACAGCTGTAGCAGACCGTTTCCTGAGAGGTTGTGGTTCTGGGAGGCAGCGTCTCTGGGGGTTGGTGTTCATCTTAGCACCTGCTGCAGTAGTAGGGTGTGAAGGCTTGCACTGCAGATGGCATCCCCTGCAGATGCAGGAGGGACACAGATGCGCTGGAGGTCCCAATGGTGTTTGTGCTGGAGGGGCAAAGAGGAACAGGAGTGCAGTCGCTTCAATATCATCCATGTTATTCAGACAAAATACACTCTTAATCTAGGAGAAAGCCAGAGTGTTTTTCAGGTCTTTGTGGGATTTATTGGTCTGCTAAAACCAACAGGGATGGAGGAGCAGAAGCATGAGGGGAGTGGAGAAGCCAGCAAAGATCAAAAGATGAGAAGAATCACAAGTGCTGCAGTATTTGGTCTCTCTAACACTGGAAACCAGTTAGAAACCCAGAATGGGGAACTAGCTGTGTATCATTTGCAGCTCTGAAAGTGGAAGGTTCTGCGGGCCCAGAGTGTAATGCAGGGGAACGGGATTTAACAGCAGTGTGGCAGCAGGTATATGCTTCTTCTATATCTGTTTCTTGTCTCTGCCTATGTTTTTAGAAATGTTCATAAACTCATAGAATCTTTTTATGTCTCCAGTAGTGTTCACAATTAGGGTCCCCAGTACTGATAATTATGGTCTCTAAAAGCTATAAGAAGCAAATAATGAGTTTGCAAAGTGAAGGGCCTCATGCTTAGGGCCTACCCACACTTACTCTGCCTTCTTATTTGGCCATGAGATAACACAGTCTCTAGCTACATGATGTTATATTATCATCTGTAGTGCATAGGAGGGACTGTGCTTCCAAGCAAATTGAGTTTATTTTTAAATTGTTCTCTGCAAAACACCCTTCCTATTTTGTGGCTTAAATCTGAAGGCAAGTAGGATTTTGGTATGCCTCTGTGGTGGTGGCTGTTGTCCTTGTCCAAACCCCCTACTAGGTGATGGCTGCTGAGATGCCATGAGATGTGACACCTGTCCTTCATTTGCTGTGGTTCTGAGCTCTGCAGCTCTCTGGTTCTCTTGGAAAGCCCAGCCCCTTGGACTCAGTACCTAAAAAACTTACTACGTTTAATGTTCATCTGTCTGATTTCCTCTGGGTAAAGCAACGCAGCATATCACCTTCCAAGTGTAAATTGAAGACAAGGCAAGTGTGTAAGACTCTAGCTGGCGTTTTCTGTTTGTCTGCATGCATGTGGATATTAACTTTTTTTAGACACGTGCATACATGAAAAATGTAGTTGTGCTCAAGGTGAACTGTTACTGATTGAGCCAGTACGTGACATGTGCTATATAAGCAATAAACTGTGTATAAGCATCAAATGAGCAGCTGAGCCCGTAGTCATGAAGGTAATTCTCATTGCCACATGTCAGCGTACAGTCTGTTTGGAGGCTGAGAAAGAAGTCAGTTGTGTTTGAGAGCACTAATGCAAATTGTCCAAGCCTTGCAAGTGATGCATGAAAATCTTATCAGTAGTCAGGTTGGCTTTAATGAAAGTCATCTGATACAAATGACTGAGCTTTAATGGTTCATGCTAGGTAGGCATAGGCAAAGATCAGTGTTTGTAAAGACAGCGAAGCTTGTGTAAGGCCTGTAGGTAGTGCTAATTCTGGTGCCTACTGTTATGAGGTATGCCTTTTTTTCCTGCTGATTTGGACAGTGCATTTAACCCAACAGGCTTGGACATTTTCTTAAATACTGCAGCAGAATGCCCACAGGGATTGTCTTCCATATGGAAGTCTGCAGGACTGGTCCACCTACCTTTGCTTCATTTCAGCTGTATACAGCCAATTGTATGTGAGCTCATGATAGAAGGGCAGAGTGTTTTGGTAAGGAAGCAGATTTAGCTCTGAGTTTCTTATAGAAAACAACAGGGAGGGGAGAGGGACACTTGTTTAAAAACTGGAAAGTATCTTAGCTCTTTGTTGTACCCTTTAATCTTCTTATTTGATTTGAAACCACTTCAACAGCTGCAGCTCCTGTTTAATTTGGAGAACAAAACCCTAGCAGTTCAACTGTCTGGGGATACTTGAGGCCACAAGTGGAAGGGAAACCCACATTGAGGGCAAGTCCTTTCTTCTTCTAAATGCACAACTTACTGTGTGGGTTATTTTTAGTGCTGTAATCTCACTGAGTGCTGCTGAGAGAAACTGTGCCAAGCAGGCTGGCAGGCTTTGAAGGGCTTGAGAAATGGGATTTCCTGTTCCACCGGCTCAGAGCTGACTCTTGCCATTGTCAGGAGCTATTATCACCTTCTCGCAGCCAAAGCAGATAACATAGCTTCAAGGTCAGGGAAGACAGAAGCTTTCATCAACAGCATTAGCAGAAGGAAGAATTTGCTTGCAGTCAGGGTGAGTGTTTCTGTAGCTGGTGTAGTCAGGGACCTCTGCCTGGACAGAGGGGTCTGCATGTGGATCACAGAACCACACAACAGTTGTAGTTGGAAGGGACCTCTGGAGACCTGCTCAAAACAGGTTGCTCACTGCTCTGTCCAGTTGGGTTCTCAATGTTTCCGAGGTGGATACTACACAACCCCTCTGGACAGCCTGTTCTAGAAACAGCTGCTAGGGAGAGGAGAGAAATTTATTTCTCTGCTCCTCAGCTTGTCACTGACCTGCTCTTTGTTGTGGCTTTTGTGCTTCTGCTGAGCGTTATCTCTTGTGTGGACTTACCTGGGACTAGAAGGCAGTACTCATCCAGCCCTGGTAGTGTGTTGCATTTCTCTCCACGCTGTCCAGAATAGAAGGAAAACAGGCTGGTCTAGGGAAGTAGCAAGCCTTCGTATAGGAAGTACTTCCAGCTAGAAGAACTGTCAGAAAAAGCATCTCTATTTAGAGTAAAGTCTCATACACTCTTGAACAGGTTGAGACAGTGGCTTCAAATTGCAGTGTCTGTTCTGGATAGTTCCTCTGCGGGACATCCTCATTCTTCAAGTAAAATCAGGTTTCAGAGTGGATGAAATTAAGCTGAAACAAGGCGCTGCTGACTCAAGAGCAGGGTGTGCATGCTGGAGTTACCTGGAATTAGATGCCAGTATTATGCTGTTTGTGACAATTGGCTCGGTCAAGTCTTGTTATTTATATAAATAGTACGGTGGAATAGTGATTTCTCTCCTGTCTGAAGCAAATTACTTCCATGGTTCTGATACAGTTTATTGAATCATGCTGCTCACAATTAGGTGCAAGAATGCATCAGGGAATGTATTGGAGCTACATACGTTAGGGATGCTTTGAGGATATGTGAAAAGCCATTTTTAGGACTGTGTTACAGGTAGAGTCCTGACTGAGACCTCGCGTCACTTTTATGGGAGTGCTGATGAGCTCCAATTCACATAGGGTTCCTGATCTATACTCCTGTGCATAAATGCTGTGTAGGAAATTGTTTCTCTCTGCCCAAGAGCCTTCAGTTTTAGTACCGACTTGCACAATGAGAGCAGAAATGGGCATGAACTAGGTAGAGCTTGTGTTTACAGAAAAGCTTAAAAAAAAAAAAGCCTTGGAACTAAAGTCTGGTCCCAAAATCTGGTCCCTGTCTGCTAAGCTTTAGGCCAATGTTTTGATAGGCTGTGATACCTTTCCACAGCAGGGCCTCTGTGTAGGATGGTGAAAAGAGGGTTGGGCTGGGACTACAATGTGTCCTGGCTTTGGCATTTGGCTGCTGTGTGGCAGTGGCCAGCTACCCTTTCTTACCATTGCAGAGATAAAGAAACTGAGGAAGGCAGCAGCTCCTCCTTTGCAAAGAGCTTTGAGGATCACTGTTAAAAGTGTGGTATAAAAGTAGGTAATTTTGTTAAACTGTTCCTGTTTTAGTGCAGTTGAGGAGCAGAAACTGGGCATTGAATGGGCAGCTGGTGTTTTGTCTGAAACAGAGCAAGTTTGCCATGGGTCCCTGAAGTTGCTGGCTCCTGATAGAGACATCTCAGTGTGAGCTATTCAGATGCTGTTGTACTTCATGTGAGAGTCAGGCATATTCTTTTGCTTTCATCACGATAGCTCCGAGATGTCTCTGGAGTGACCCTGTGGAGAGGTGACCTGGACTCAGCACAGGGGTCTGTGGCACATGGTGTGGCTTGGTAGTGTCCTGGTCTTAAATTTCTGAAGTTTATTCTCCTATAGGGAATCCAAATGTAGATTCAAGTAACAATTAACAACCATTCAGCATGAAGGCGTTTATTTGCCAGATATTTGGGTGGCGCAGCAATGATGGCTTTGTCAGCACTTTACAGAGGGGATGACTGAAATCTTAACTGGGCTGGATAAGAGCAGTAAAGAAGGATGCCTCTTGCTCTGCTGAGGTTGTAAGTGAGAGCAGGTATCTGAGAGAGAGCACAACTCTCTTCCCCTCTCTGCCCCTTGCCTTGTGTTGAATGTATAACCTGGTAAGTGGGGGGGGGGGAGCTAAATAGCTCATAACTTACAACTGTAAAATAGATTCTGTGCAGTCTGCAGTCTGCCTGACGTCAGAGCAGGTGGTTTTCCTGGTGCTAGCAACACTACTCTTGGGTGTAATAGAGCCATGGGAGGGCCCCAGCAGCCATGTCTGGCAGAGGCCTGCATTGGCTGAATTAAGAATTGCATTCAAAGAAGGAGGTAAAGGTTATGCTGCTATTTCCTTGTTTCTATATTAGATATAGTTTAGCTTGCTAGGGCTTGGTGCTGCAAGTGACTGCGCTCAGAGTCAACGGTGGAGGAGTCAGTGCTCAATTTGAGATTGAAGTATTGCGTCAGGCACTCTGCGATAGTAGTGAGACCTGATTAAATGGGATGTTGTGGTTTAACCCCAGGTGGCAACTAAGCTCACTCGTCCCTCCCCAGTGGGATGGGGGAGAGAATCGGGGTAAAAAAAAAAAATAAGTAAAACTCGTGGGTTGAGATAAAGACAGTTTAATAGGACAGAAAAGGAAGGGAAAATAATAATATAATATACAAAACAAGTGATGCACAATACAATTGCTCACCACCCGCTGACCGATCCCCAGCCAGTCCCTGAGCCACGGTGCCCCCACGGCCGAGTCCCCCCAGTTTATATGCTGAGCATGACGTCACATGGTGTGGAATACCCCTTTGGCTGGTTTGTGTCAGCTGTCCTGGCTGTGTCCCCTCCCAACTCCTTGTGCCCCTCTAGCCTCCGCTGGCAGGGCAGTATGAGAAGCTGCAAAGTCCTTGACTTAGTATAAACACCGCTTAGCAACAACTAAAAACATCAGTGTGTTATCAATGTTATTCTAAATCCAAAACACAGCACTATACCAGCTATTAAGAAGAAAATTAACTTTGTTGCAACCGAAACCAGGACAATATTCACCCCTTATTCTATACCGTTTACGTCATATCCACATCCCACATTTGCCCATACATTTTCAATTAATCACCATAGACTTTTCTCATCTTTTGATACCTATATACACAGATATCATTCCCTTAGTCCGTGGGCCTTTAAAATATCCATTGTGTTAATTTAGTCTATGACTTTGGGCTCCATCTGTAACAGTCTTTCTGGGCAGGAGGAATGGTGCAAATTCCACTCAGTCGGCAGAGCAGGATTGGGCTTTGGTGCGGTGGGCAGGTGACATCGGGTACAGCAGGAGGATGCTGTGTAGTGTTGGCTTGTTGCATGCAAAGTCAGTTCTGTCCCTACTGCGCTTCGCTCGGTTTTATCAAAGTTCATTCTTCATTAATCTGGGTGATTTTTACTGTAATACTGTTGATATAGCATATAACAACTACAGTAGTGATGACATACAGTAGCAGGGTTATATAGCAGTTAACATCATACAGTTTAATTCATTGGCTATTCTCACCTAAAATCAAATCCCCTTGAGGCACACATCAGACTTCCCCATCCTTCTGCATCACCCACCAAGTGCACCCAGGTCCTTGAGCAAAAGCACTCCCACGGATGGGTTTGCCTTTGCCTGAGACAGGAATAACCCAGACTGTTTTCCCTAGCATATTTTTTATGTGCACTACAGGGACTTCATCCGCTTCTACAGTACGTAAATGTTCTGATTGGGCAGGGCCAGCTCGATTGGTAGATCCTTGTTTGACTAACCAACTGGCTTTTGCTAAATGAGTATCCCAATGTTCAAAGGTCCCACCCCCCATTGCTGTCAGTGTAGTCTTTTAACAGTCCATTGTATTGTTCAACTTCCCCGGAGGCTGGCGCATGGTAGGGGATGTCGTATACCCATTCAGTGCCATGCTCTTTGGCCCAGGTGTCTATGACGTTGTTTTGGAAATGAATCCCGTTGTCTGACTCAATTCTTTCTGGGGTGCCGTGTCGCCACAAGACATGCTTTTCAAGGCCCAGGATAGTGTTCTGGGTGGTGGCCTGGGGCACGGGTTGTGTTTCCAGCCATCTGGTGATTGCTTCCACCATTGTAAGCACATGGCACTTGCCTTGGTGGGTTTGTGGGAGTGTGATACAGTCAATCTGCCAGGCCTTCCCATATTTATATTTCGGCCATTGCCCTCCATACCACAGGGGTTTTAGCCACTTGGCTTGCTTGGTTGCAGCATGTGTTTCACATTCATGGTTAACCTGTGCAATAGTGTCCATGGTCAAGTCCGCCCCTGGATCACGAGTCCCTCTATATGTTGCATCTCTTCCTTGATCGCCTGAGGTGTCATGGGCCCACCGAGCCATAAGTAATTCACCTTTAAGTGGCCAGTCCAAACCCACCTGAGCCACTTCAGTCTTAGCATCCTGGTCCACCTGCTGGTTGTTCTGAAGTTCTTCAGTGGCCCAGCTCCTGGGTACGTGAGCATCTACGTGATGTACTTTTAAAACCAGCTTCTCTAGCTGGGACACGATATCTTGCCACAATGGGGCTGTTGGGATCCCCCTGTCACTTCAGAAATGCAGATGGGTTCTGCCCCTCTATAGCTTGATGGCACTAGGGTACAGTCTGCACCAGTGTCCACTACAGCCTTGTACACCCGTGGGTCTGATGTGCCAGGCTGTCAAATCCACACAGTCCGGTAAACCTGGTTGTCCCTTTCCTCTACCTGGCTGGAGGCAGGGCCCCTCTAATCCTGGTCACAGTATTGGTTACCCACTTCTTGTAAACATGAATTAGAAGTCCCTTCAAGAGGATCAGAAGATCAGCCCTTCTGCTCTGGGGAATTGCCTGCTGGAAACTGGAGTGGCATTTTTCCTGGAAGAATCCCCTTTTGTGGTTGTTTTTCCTTTCAATTCACATGCTTGTGCCTCTAGGGTAGAGCTAAGTTTTCCATCCTGCTCCCTCATGTCCTCTCCATGGTCACATAGATAAAACCACAGGGTACTCCATGGTGTGTACCTTCTGTATTCTCTTTTTTGAGCAGAGGAACACTTAGGCCTAATAGCTGAGATACTGGTCCCTACAGGTGGGGGGCAGAACTTATCCTTGAATCGCTGGAACTCTCAGGACCGTTTCTTGGCTAGTATGCCTGGCAGTTTCTCCACAGCTGAGACAAGGGAGGAAGAGAGACTTTCTTCATATTGCCGGAGTCGGCCAGCCAATTCATCCACCATTAGTCCCTCTTTGTCTTTCCAGTCCATTACTGCCAATGAGTTGTCACGCGACAATGGTGTGCTCCGTACAAAATTCCGCCACGTGGGTCATGTGCATTGGACTTCATCTGGATCTGTGGGTAACTGTGTGTTGTCTGGGTCATAATAAACAATCTCCTGCACAGCTAATTCCCTCAAGCACTGGATACCTCTCTCCACGGTAGTCCACTTGCTTGGATGGTGTACACCATCTTCCTTGAAGGGATACCTTTCCCTCACGCCTGACAGAAGTCACCTCCAGAGGCTGAGAGCTTGTGTCTTTTTTTCCAATTGCCTTGTCAATGCCCCCTTCCTTAGACAGGGATCCCAGCTGTTTGGCTTCCCTACTCTCTAATTCCAAGCTGCTGGCCCCATTATCCCAGCATTGGAACAGCCAGGTGATAATGTGCTCACCTGGACAACGGCTGCACAACGGACAAAATCCTTTCGCATATCCTGCAGCTCACTCGGGGATAGGGATCAGGTGGTTACCTCTGGTTCTGCCTCTTCCTCCTGTTCCAGTGATGACACTGGCTCATCTTCATCCGTTACTAAGTGAACTGACTTTGTTGTGTATTTCTTCTTCTGTGTGGGGGCAACTGATACCAGCACGGGTTGGTTCTTTGGTTCAGCTGCAGTGCCTGTCGCTGGGGTTGGAGTAGTAGAGCCTGTTGTTTTGTCATCAGATCCAGAGACCTTCTCTTCCTCTTGAGGGTACTGAATAGTGTTGAACGGCGCTCGGTAGGCACGGGCCAGGCCCCAGCACACTGCAGTGATTTGTGTCTTCCCTGGAATTGCCAGGGTAACAGCATACTTCTTCCAAATATTCTACTAGTTTTTCGGGATTCTGCAATTGTTCAAGGGTGAAGTTCCAAAACACTGGAGGTGCTCACCGTCCTAGGCATTTGCCCATGCTATCCCATATACTCTGCCACTCATAACTCTCCAGCCTTGGGGCAGATCTCTGGGTGGTACTCTTAAATAGTTGTTATGCTAAACAAAACCTGAACCACATTCAGGAACATGGTGGTTCCCAGCAATGGGACCATGCTGGTTTCAGCATCTGCAAGATATTCAGAATTCTCAAGAGCTATTGTAACTAGCCTGGAGGAGAAAGGGAAGGTGGAGGAAGGTGCCTCCCCCATAGATTGGCTCTCCAAGGAGAAAAGGTGTAATTATTAAGTTTCTGAGAGACGGCTCCTGAAGTACAGAGGTGATGGCAATGCTTAGTACAAATACTGGATTAGTCCCACGACTGATAATTTTATCATACCGTAAACCATGGTATGCACTATCATACATAGTACGGCAAAGCGATAACCTTAATCCACCTCCCACGGATGATAAGCAGCAGCACAGAGACTATATACGGCAAGTGAGGTGATACATAACACAACTCTTAAGAACAAGCGCAACAACTCTGAGAGCCAATAAATCAACATTGTGACCAGCGACTATTAAACTAATATAATGAATACTTACAACAAATTTGTTTTAACTTGCTCTGGTCAGATCTGTCGTTATCTCAAACCTTCATGCCCCATGTTGGGTGCCAAAAAGTACTGTTGTGGTTTAACCCCAGCCAGCAACTAAGCATCGTGCAGCCACTCGCTCACTCCTCCCTCCCCAGTGGGATGGGGGAGAGAATCAGGGTTAAAAAAAAAAAAATAAGTAAAACTCATGGGTTGAGATAAAGACAGTTTAATAGGACAGAAAAGGAAGGGAAAATAATAGAATATACAAAACAAGTGATGCACAATACAATTGCTCACCACCTGCTGACCAATGCCCAGCCAATCCCTGAGCCACAGTGCCCCCACGGCTAAGTCCCCCCAGTTTATATACTGGGCATGACGTCACATGGTATAGAATGCCCCTTTGGCCACTTTGTGTCAGCTGTCCTGGCTGTATCCCCTCCCAACTTCTTGTGCACTCCCAGCCTCTGCTGGCAGGGCAGTATGAAAAGCTGCAAAGTCCTTGACTTAGTATAAACACTGCTAGCAACAACTGAAAACATCAGTGCATTATCAACGTTATTCTCATCCTAAATCCAAAACACAGCACTATACCAGCTATTAAGAAGAAACTTAACTTTATTCCAGCCTTGTGGCAGTACATCCCGCCCCCCCCCATCCTGCCAGCAGGAAACGAAACTTCTCCAGGCAGGGAGAAGGGGAAGGAAACCCTGGAGGCTGCAGGTTGAAATTTGAACTGGCCAGTCGAGATGTGCCAGGTACACCGAGGTGACCCTCCTGGCCAATAGAATTAAATGACCACAGGTCAGATTCGACAGGGGTATAAACGGGGTCCCGCCGGAGGACACGTTGGCAGTCCTCCTCGGAGCAGCGGGTCTGCAGTCGGGGACTCCCCCTCGGGCCGGGGCACCGCCCGAGGTAACTCCTCGAGGGAGAGAGCCCTCAGCTTTTAGGTGAGTGATACGCGCATTTTGAGCCATCGCTTTAAATCTTGGCGATTCTTAAGTCGGCCGTGTAGTATTAATTCTCTTTACATCATTGAGCCTGTGATTTTATAGAATGTTATCGGACTTCTAACTAACTTCTGCTGAAGAATAAATCTGAGTTTTAACACCTGTTGGATTTTGGTTAGTCGTGCATCCGTAACAAGCCAAAACCAGGACAGATCTGGTTGGTTCTCTGTTAGGTTCCCTGTGCATATTTTTCTCCTGCAACTGTGTTTTTCACCTGTGAAGTGGCAGATCCTTTCCTGTCCCCTGCACTGGGAGGGGTGACCTGTGGAGGGTGCCATGCCAGTACTGGGCTGCCAGCCAAGAGCAGAGCTGCATGGGAGTACATGCGGGGCAGGCTTGCTGCACTCATGCACAGCCTGCTGACACTGGCCCCTTTGGGAAGCCAGGTTCTTCGATTCTAGTTATGCCAGTGTCCTGCTTAGTGTGTGTTTTGCTTACCAGGGTAACCCTGCAGTGTACATTGATATTAACATGGTATATCGCATAGGTGACTTCTTTGCAGTACGAGGTTATGTTATTCATCCCCCACAAATGTCCTGCTTAGTGTGTGTTTTGCTTACCAGGGTAACCCTGCAGTGTACATTGATATTAACATGGTATATCACGTAGGTGACTTTGCAGTATGAGGTTATGTTATTCATCCCCCACAAATTTTTCCTCAGCTGTTATACTGCATTTTATCTGCTTTCCCTGATTCTCTGCTTTTCCTGATTATCACTCATTTACAAATAATGACTCAGCAGTTGCTGACTGGGTAAATGCTGTCCTCCGCATCTTGACCAGGCATACGTTAGTGAGATGTCATCTGGTTTGACAGCAAGAGAAAGAAGTAGGAGCAGCCCTTGAGGCTTCATCCTGTCACATAGCAATGTGAGTGGTCAGGTGCTGGCAGCTCTGGGGATAGCACAGCAGCCCCTCTGCCAGCCCCAGAAACACACCTGCAGGAGTGTGGGTCCTCTTGGACAGCAGGTCCTGCTGTGGGGATGGAGCTGGGGAGCCAGTTTCATCAGTTTCTACCTCTCAAAGTGAGGGGGATTGTGCTCATTAAGTTTCTGATAAAAGGATGTTGATAAGTTTGCTTTTTTTTTTAAGGACAGTGTTTGCAGTGCATGTATTTTGTGATACTTGACAATGCAGAGGGTGCAGTTGAAGGAGGTGGCCCATGGGAGAGCTGAGATCTGGGGTTTTGCCTAAAACTGATAAGCTTGGTGACTTTGGCCAGGCTCCTTCATCCTTTTTGTTTCTGTTGTCTTTCTCTATACATTGTCTCCTTCAACTGGCTTGTCAGATGGTCTATAAGGCCTTCAGCAGAAGGATTACAACGTAGTCTGGGAATGATGTTTGGCATTGGCCTTCATGCAGCCTTTAAATGCTGCTGTTACCCAAATAATAAATATTACAAAATATCTCTTATTTCTTATCTCTGCACTAAGCAATGAAGAAGCAAGCCTGAGCATCTGATAGTAAACCTTGTGGTGAGTCTGGTAACTACTTTTATTGCAGTAGGAACAGGCAGCTTGCTGCTTTTCCCATAGGTGCCAAAAGCAGAGTGCAGACATGTCTACTGAGAGGCTGGAAACAACCCTCTGCTTAGAGATGCCTGAGCTTGCTGTAAATGAGCTGGTTTGGATGTGGGAAGTAGCTGAGCTGTATTAGCTGGCACAGCTCCAGACTAATGCAGCTCAACTGGAACAAGTACCCGAGCCAGCTTATCTGCCAAGGTGCTTCAAGTATCACTGTGTGATGGAGAACTGATTTGCTCACTACTGCTTCAGAGTTCCCAGGAGCTGAAGTTTCTGTGTATTATTTGAGGCAGCATAGACATACTCCCTGGCTTGGAGGTGTCTTCCTCCTTGGTTGGGTGAATTTTAATCAGTCTTTCACTTTTACCCTAAGACAATTTAAAATAAGAAGCCTAGACCAAATGGAAGCATGGGTCAGTAGGGGGTATATGCAACTCTGAGCAGCCAGTGGTCTTCTAGTTCTTGTTCCCTATAAAATCCTGGCATACATAAGGTTTGTATCCTGGCAGCAAATAGAGAGGCACACAGGTAAAAAGAGAACTCGCAAGTTCTCTGTCTGATGAAGGTTCCTCTGATACCATTAGGATTCAAGGCAGCATGGCTACAAGCTGTCCTGTTGCACAGTACTCCATGTACTTACTACGCAGTATCCCCACTTAAGAGTTGAGCCATTGAGGGTGGTGATGGTACACCAGTTCTTGTTTAGATATCAGGTGGTGTGAGAGAACTATTTGGATTTCCAACAACTTCAAACCTGCAGCACCTTGCCTTGCATAAAGGAGGTAGTTCTAGTGGTTAATTCAGGTACTGTCGCTGAGATTTTTAAGTGCTGACTTAATTTTTTCCTGCTGTTCTCTGGATACATAGTTAAGCAACCCTCAAACCCTCTGAAAATCCCATGTTACTGTAGTGCTTGTAGTAGCTGAACTAAGCCCTGAACTCAGGTATGCCTGATCTGCAAGTCAGTGAGGGAGAAGAGGATGATAACGAGGAGAGATTTCGACTTGAGTATAGATCTCACCATGCTTGTGCAATCCCCAGCCAAGCCATGCTGTCCTCTGGCTTGGCCTCGATCCTCCTATGCAGCAGGAACGCAGTACCTGTCTCTGCAGCCTCTTCTTACCAGTGTGCAGACAAGTTCCCTGACTCCGCATGTTCTGCGGGGTGTGTGCCCATACAGTATGCTGCACCTCTTTTGCACTGGGGAAGTGTATCAGCCAGGGTGATGGTTTAAAGGAGGCAGTGGAAAACACAGTCTTAGGCTGGGGTCAGGTCATCCTATTAAGGAGCACATGGACACTATGTGTGCATTTCTGGCCCCGTCCTAGGAAGAGGCAGTCATAGGAAGTAGCAGTACAGACTGGCCCATAGCCACTGCCCCAACAGGGAGCTGTGTGTGTCAGTTCAGGCAATTGAGGCACAAATCAACATTGAGGGGAGGAGGAATCATGTTTGTACTGCTTGATATTTAAAAGAGGACCAGTAATGTCTGTGGTTTATGCATTAGAAAAGACTGAGTAGATTGAGTTGGTCATATCAACATGGCAATGGCAGTAGGACATAGAAAGGGAACTTAGAAATATTTCAAGACAGACTGATAGTTGTTGCTTCAGCTGATAGAAATCTGTACAAGGCCATTGGCCTCATTGGGTTAAACTAGCTGTAGTTCTGACCCTGAATTAGCAATAACTCTTGCTCCAGGTTCCACTTCTGTATTGCTGCTGTTTCATTGTGCTGTGTTATGTGCTCAGCTCAGTTTGGAGTACTGCAGCTGACACAGCTGCTGGATTATCAAGTAGTTCCAGGGAAAATGTTTGGTTTTGTCATAGTTGTCAACTTCAAGTGGAGAACAAAAGGGCATAGCTCAGGGAGAATTCCCTCAACAATGTTGCAAAATACAGGATTCATTGGGACTGTTGTGGCTTGTGATACCTGGGAGTTCAGAGCAGTGGCTTGTAGTGTTCCCTTCTGACCCTGAAATGAAGAGTCTTATAAATGAAAGTGGGCTTGCTATAAACCAGTAGACTTCAGCCCCGTTTATATGATGGTCTACCCTGAGCATTTTATACTGGAGAAAAATGAAAACCTTTAGAAAAGTTCTTAGTTTAAGTGCAGTTTTAATTAAGCTAGCTTTTAATCACGTTGCTAGCATGTGGGGGCTTGATTTTGGTTAGTGATGCAACCAAGGGCCAACTACAGCCATTTATTAAAAAAAATAGTTCTAAAAGTAGTTCTGCCAGGTATGTTTGGAAGTATGTGGGCTGTGGGATCATACAGAGGTGTGAAAGCAGACACAACCCTGATCTCTAATTTCAGTGGAGTTGCACTGCAAATTTGCTTTAGAAAAAGGGAAGAAAGAGGAGAGCCTGACAGCATCTTTAAGCCAGAATGAAGAGGACTGCTGCCAAATGATCTCATTTGGGAAAGGGCGACAGAGAGCTTTTGTCTCCTTAAGTTGTACAGTCCTGTAATGGAAAGGGCTAACTACTTGTTGAGCCATGTGTGTAGTTTGTGCTTGGTCTCTGTTTAGTTTGCCCTGGGCTGTGTTTGTGTGCAGTTTCTGTTTGCACTTGCCTGCTCAATCTCCTGGGAAGGTGGGCTGCAGTTGGATCAAGTCAGCCAGAACTTATAGATCAGCGCTGGCCATGTCCAGCATGAAAGGTTATTGCAACCCCTGAGGCATGAGTGGTAATGGGTAGAACCAAGTGTCATGATGTCACTTGAAAGTACAGTGTGTTTTGCATGTTACTAATGTGATTTGCTTGAAGATAAACTTCCCAGTCTGCCTGTTGCTTCCACAGCTGCCGCTGCTCCACTCTCCACCAGAGAGGGGTGGAGAAGCAAGATGAACTTTGTAGCACGCAAAAATCCTGTAGAGAGGTAGAATATGGTGTCACCCATTAGATGTTATGTGACTCAGCTGGGGATCAGTTGTGCTACAGTGCTTTGTGCTGGGCCTTGTATGATGCCCTGCTGATTAGCTAGTACAGAGAAGAAAAATGTCTAGAACACAGGACCTTCCTCAGAGAGGACTGGGTAGTAGAGACACTGTCTTTTCTCTTTGCTTCCTAAAGACTTTTACAAGCTGTATCATGTGCCTGCTGTCAGTTGTGCTGTACAGAGGCAGGAGAGGATGACAGAGATGTGTGGATATGCCTTTCTAGCCTGTGTAGCTTCTACATAGCTTTGCAGAGACTTGACAGCATTCAGTCTCCGTGTGACAGGGACACAGCTAAACATCAGACTCTGGTTGCATGAGGGGAAGGACCATGCATAACCTGGTCCTTCTCAAATGGAAAGGTCAAGTAGAGCCCACTACCACAGAAACCTGGACAGATAAATACTGTGGCATGTTATTGAGGCTTATTTCAATAGCACATGAAGGCTATAAGTCTGTTCCGTTCCATTCTTTGATAGTGCAGCAAGGGACAGCCTTGTCCATGTAGGTGTGATAGACAAGAAGGTAGAGAGGTATCTGTTGTCCACATTATGCAGATTCAGGAACTGAGATGAAGAGCAATTCAGTGATTCTCTCAGTTGCTTATAAGAACTCTGTGGCTTGGGCTGGAACTTGAATCCAGACCTTAACCTGGCAACAGCATGTTCCAGTGAGCAGGTCTGCAAACCTCCTTAGTGGCCTGTCCCTAAAGACAGGTTCTTTCATTTCTCAGCACATCACTTTGGAGTGGCTCTGAAAAGATGCAAATGCTACGTTTCTTTCTTCAATAATGAAAGAAAAGTTGTTTTGGCATCTCTTCTTTCTCTTGTGGTATAGCACCAAGATCCAGCATGGTACCTGCAGAGGAAGTCTGGATCACACAGACTGTCCCAGTTGTGCAAGCGGTGAAACAAGTGCCCACATTTCGGAAGCTAGATTTGTACAATTTGTGATTGAGTCTGAGCTCTTCTGTCCCGTTGTGTTTGGGGACATTTATGAGCATGTGTTCTTGTGCAGGTCCTTTGGCATCTAGTAACATGGGAGCACAGGTTCTAATTTTTTCCTTGCTCAGGAAACTTAAGGGTTCATTTACAGGCTGTCTCTCCCTTTCCAATGGTTGCTTGTTTCTGCAAGACTTGTAAAAGCTTTTTAATAGCATTGAAGCTCCTACCTGTCTTCCAGGTTGGTTGAAATCAGCCAGCAGTTCAAAAGTTTGGGGTAGGCAAGAAAAAGGGACAGGCAGATGGAGTCTTGCATAAGCTTTCTTCATTTTGGATATCTGGCTTTAAAAGAAGCCCTTGTTTTCATTTCATGGACCAGAAGTCTTTCGCTGCACAATAAAACAATGCTCTTATAAACCACCTGAGCTATTTATCTGAGGAGCACCTGGATCAGAAATGAATGTTAATCCAGTAATAACAGATAATTAAACTGTTCTAATGGTTTTTTTAATCTCTGTTCTCCAGATGTAGTTTCACTTTTTGCCTTCATCGGGGAGGTTGTTATAATGAAGCACAGAGGGCTTCTAATCCAATCAAAATTCCTTGATGGATTGGAGTATTTGTTGTGCTTTCACATTTAAGCAGTGGTTACACCACAAGATTAACTGCATTCACAAGGTTGCCATCTCGTTACTGTGTTCAGCCTAGTGGTTTGATGTAGGCAGAAGAAAGGTGATTCCAGAGTACCTGACCTCCGCCATGGTCCATGAACAGGACCGTTGTGGTCCTGTGTGTGGCAGGGCCAGGTTTGTGAAGATGTCAAACCAGCTCTCAGCCAGGCGCCGATGGGAGTCTGCAAAACGAGCACTCGGGTCCTATCCAGTCCTGACGGCACCCACAGGTTCCTTGCAGTTCTGATTTGGCCCCTAAGCACAAACAGATCAATGAGATTGCAAGTGGCAAAGAGCAGTTACAGCCTATCTCAGGCTGCATTCCTGTGAAGGTCTGCAAAATGCACGTTCCCTCTTCAGTGGCTCCACTTGAGCTACCTTATCTGCATGTACAACACAGCACGGTTCCCTTTGCCAGGTAGCCCAGTTAGTTGCTCAACAAGGAGGTTCAGACTCAGCTCTGCTCGATTTGGAGCAGGGCAGGGTACTGATCATTCCCTGAGCATCTCCTGTTCTTTTCTGCAGCATGTTGTAAGTGTGGCTTTTGACCTTCAGTCCGTCATGGCATGCAATGGGGCATTTGTGGCTGGGAGCACAGGATACAAACATGCCCTGTATCTCTGTGCTGAACATCCATTGCAGAATTGCTTGCAATTGCAAGGGGCTAGGCTTTGCAATTCGGGTGACACTATGTAGTCTTCTGGTGCCTCAGTGCTGAGCTTTGTGTGAGCTTGAACTGATCTGGCTTAAGCCCTGAACTTAAGCCCTGAAAGTAGTGGCTTTGTAGTTGAAAATCTCACATGGAAGGAGCCTTACCTGTCCAGCTGGGAACTGTGTGTCTGCTTTCTTTTGCTCTATAGATTTCATCTGATTCTTCCCAAGTGTCTTGGCTTCAAACTGTGATTTCTGTTTGGCAGCAGGATGCCGACATATGTTGGTTTGCAGTGCCTGACTGCCTTCCTGCTATCTGCTTCCTCATGTCATCCTTCTGGGAGTGAAATGAGGGACTTCCTGCACAAACCTTACTGGGTCAATAGGTGCAAATTCAAGGAAGTATTGGTTCTTTGCTGTTCTGCAGACCATGAGTGTCAGTGGCATAACAATGAATGAATTTACAGTGATGAATAATATTGAGGTCTTGATGCACATCTTGTTTTAAGATTTGCTAGGAACTACCTGTCGGAGCTGCAGTCCTTTTCATGTGCTGGGACTGTGACACTCTGATCACAGCACAGCATCTGTTCTGTAGATTTCATTTAAACCAGTTTAAAACAGTTTTTAGACTAGTAAGATTATTCAAAGACATTTATTATTATTTGTGCTGTCTTGAAAATGTTCTTAAAGTAGCTAAAGTTTTCACAATTCTGCTGCAGTGAGTACAGCTGGTCTTTGGGCACAATTTGTCTTTTGCTTCTCGTATTCACAGCTGCTGAGACAGGTTTTATAGCCACAAGGATTCAAATTAACCTTCCTAAATTGTTGAGTGTCAGTAAACCTGGCTGAAAAGGATACAGAGTTCTTTCTGTTACAGGTTTTATATAGATTTCAGGTAACTGTGAAAATCTTGGATTATTATTCAGTGTCAGTTTCCAGTTCTGTTCTGGATTATCCTTTTTAAGTGGAGACAAGCACAGGGTTCTCCTTATTCACAAAAGTAAATTCTTTTAATAGGCAGATGAATAGGCTGTCTGCAATACCAGTGTCTCCACATTTGTTACAGAAGACTTTAAAAATCAATGTATTTCCACCTTGCAAAGTAAAATTATCCCTTATGTTTAGTCATCCAAAACCAGACATACTATCTGCCTCTCTGCACTCTGTCATGACAGAAACAGTAAAGACTCTAGCATTAGCTTGCAATAAAACTACACAAAGACCCCAGGTTGGCCAAGACAGAGAATTGGGATGAATTTCTGTGTTAATAGCTATCTCATTGTCTACCAGACTTCATATGAGAGAGTTAGCTCTTCTACCCAAACTAACTACTCCATAAGCTTTGATGCTTAGAACATAAAGAATATTCCTTGAGATGATTTTGGGAGTGAATCCTATGGAAGTCAGGTTTTTGTGTTTGATACTTGGTCAAGTGTAATTAAGAGGGGCAAAAAAAGAAATTTAGGAAATCTCATCTGTTTGGAAATAGAGCTTTCAAGTATAAGTCTTTCCTAAAGGAATTCAGTCCATGCAGAAAGAAGCAGAACAGGACTCTTAACTGCTCTCTGTGGCCTTATGGGGTCTAATGAGTATGCGGTGCTGGAAAGCTGTGCACCTTTCTTTTCTTTATCAGACTGAGTATTCACCTTCAACTCCTTGTACACTGGCATGAAAGCCCTTCTGGGGGAACCCTGGACCATTTCCTTGGTTCAGTGTGGGAGTTAAATTAGTGACTGGTGCCAAGGACCAGTTTGTTTTCCTTGTTTAGGTTTCCTTTTGCAGTCCATGAGGGCAGTACTTGCTTCAGGGCAAGTGTCTCCTAAGCCTTACTGATGTCAGGTTGAAGCAGTGGCTTCTCAGAAGCCCAGGTCCTTTGTGAGATGGCATTTGACCTTTCTGTATCATCTGAGCTGATGTTGCAGAGGGTTGCTCTCCACTGAGCGGAAGGGCTGTCTAGCCCAGACTCTTTGTACCCTTTCTTTGGAATTATCCCAGAGACCATTAAAAGGAGGAGGAGTTTTATGTAAGGGACCCTGCACCACTTTCTGAGAGAATGTGAACTGTCTGCATTGGTGTATGGGAAAGCGTCAGAGTATTTTAATGCTTCTTTTATAGATATAATGAAAAGAATTAGCAGATGATGACACACAGAGAAGTGAGGCTAGTCCTTTTTTTTTTTTTTTGGCTAGAGAAAGCTCTCTGAATGTTCTCTCATCTGAGTGCTTGGCCACAACAATTTGTTTTCTCTGAGTCACATGCTAACCTAGCTTTGAAAAGTCTTATTGTTCATGTTAGTGGTCACAACCAGAACAGTTCTTCTGTCCATGAAAAAGAATGGAGACTCCATTAGCACACTGAGGGATTTTTGCCAGCTGTTTGGTGGTTTTCTCACTTTATATCATCAGTTCCACTGGGAATATTGGGATTTGTCTGGACTGCATATAGCTATATCATGTAAAGATACCAGATCTGTCTTTAAATCTTTCAGGTACTGACCTTGTATTCAGGCACCAGTATTGCCACAGCAGCACAGATAACTTAGGCATACTGAACTCCGTGCTCTAACTACTGCCAGCACCCAGGCATTAGAATGAGATTTAAACTGTCTGGTGTTGCCATTTGTGCTACAGACACAAACATTGGTTTCATTTGTTTAGTAGGTTTGAACAGAATTAAAACAACAACCTATTCCTGTGTCCTCAGTTTAGATAATGGAAGAGTATTTCTGGATTCAAGTCCTTCTGTTAACAAACAGCTGAAATGGTGAGCTAAGGATTGGCTGGGACAAGTTACATGACAGATGTGAGTAAGGGCTTGTTTGATGGAGCGTGGCTTTGTATGACAACAGCATATTTAGTAAGCGCTCGTAAAGTTGCCTTGTTCTTTATGGGATTGCTTGTTTCTGTGACAGTCTTTTAGTCTTCTGCTAATGTGCAGGAGCTAATTGTTACCTGACAGCATCTTCCTTGAGCCCCCGATCACTTTCAGGAGCACCTTGGCATGTTTGGCCAGAACTAGTGGTACCTCAGAGCCAGAACAGATCTTTCTTCCTCCTCAGATCTTCTTGCCAGAAAAGTGTTCCGTAAGAAGCAAGGTTGATTTTCTAAAAATTCTTGGCTAAAAGGTTGCTATTCATATACAAAATGAGTGTGCCTTATGGGATCTCAGACTTGATAACTTTCTACAATTCTCAGGCAAGAAAGAAGGGCGTAGCTCTGATTTTGCAGGGCTGAAATACAAGATGGCTGACTCAACTTCCAGGTTGCCACTTCAGGACCTGTCTTAGTGTTGGGGTGAAGCTGGTCCCGTGATCTCTACACAGCTTCATTCCCTTGAGGTCAAAGCTAAAGGTGGGTGTTTCTCTGTGTGGAAGACTTGGTGGCACTGTTCCTGTGTCCCATTCCTGTGAATGGACAGAGGTAGCCCACGTAATGGATGCAAGATGCTGACCTTGGTGCTTGCTTACCTGCTGCTGGTATTTATTCCAGATGGCATGTATGAAGAAATTATTTTCCTCCTGTTTTTATTTACAAGCACTTGTGCTTGGATTTCCTAAGGACACTGCAGCCTCAAAGACTTGCTGATAATGATTAAAAGGGGGGAGGGTGGGAGTTTGTGTGCCATAGCATTTCACTTTTGCTATAAATTTATGCAACCTCAGCTCTTTAGCACATCAGTCATGTGTCCAGAGCACCAAATGTCAGGAACAGAATCCTACAAAAACATACATAACATATGCCTATTGTTGGTTTTATGGGAAAGACTTCAGCCCTGTGACAGCTTGTGCTCATTGCAATGGTTTTAGGCCTGAAAGTTGGTTAGGGATTCTGCAACGGCAGATGTAAAGCTGAGAGTTTGACAAGGCAAGGCCTGCATGCCAGGAGGTGGGGTGGGTGGATAGTTCCAAAGGCGTCTTCTAGCAGTGTTTGGTTATTTTTCTGGGGTGTTTTGTGGTTTTTATTTATTTAGCAACCCTTATGGGTATGGTATGTCATGAAGTTTAGGGCAGGAGGGAGGGGGAGCTGAATATAGCATAATTAAAGTGTCTCCTGTTCTGACAGAGTTTTAAACAAATTACAAAACACATTTAAAGCAGCAATAGGACGATCTCGGTGTTAGAAGACCTAAGCCTGTCTTTTAGATAAAGGGGGATTCAGGCTTAGTGCTTACAGCGTGGATAGTCAGTGACATGTTGCAAGCATAGAAAGTCACTGACAGGCTTCAGTGGCATCAACCAAGCAGAGTTTGAAGACTTAGTGGCATTTCTGTATCTAATGTTACTACAGCATAATTCAGGAACCTCTGAAATATGCTTGGATGCCTTGAGGCTGAGCTTTACAGTAACACTCCTAACAGGAAGAACATTAGTGTTGGTGCTATTGCAGTATTTTCCTTATTCCCACTGCTAAACCCAACAAGACAGGCTACACTAAAATAGGATTCATTATTTGTGTTCTTCTTAACTGCTTGTAAAATATAAAGATTACCCTGCTAGATGAAGCATCTATGCTTTCAGGAATATCAAATGTCTGCAGAGTAAACTCAGGACAGCTGCCATTAACAACAGCAGGCTCTTCTAGAGGTACTGTGGTACTTCACTGTTCTCATGGTAGCTGAATTAATGGTTTGCTGCTTTGCATCAATACATGGGTTCCCAGACTTCCTACAAGGTTCTGTCAGTTCTCCTATGGGAAGCTAAGGTATAGTCACCCTTGCATTTGATATAGATATCACTGTGTTGTGATCTCAAACTTACGAGGTGTAACTAAGTCAGTCTTGCCAGATAGAGTTGAACTGCCTCTTGTTCAAGTCAAACCTTTCCCAAACATGTTATCATTTCTAAGTGGTCTTTCAGAATTAAGACTGCAAATGCATTTTTACAAGTAGATAATAAATTACCAGAAATACCTGGGTTTGGATTGTTGTTCTTGCTATTACTTTCTTTCTTTGAACTCTACTGTATGCTCTCATTGCAGGTAGCACAGAGGCCTTACAAATGGTATTGCTCTGAGAGCTTCTGCTGACCTCTGGTTTTCCCTTCAGACATTAGTTTAGGGAATTGTAATGGAAAGGCTCACATCAGTGTGAATGGAGACTGAATGGGAATATTTGTCTGGATATGGAGGCCATAGCAGGAGGACATGGTGGGAAGGAGTGCTCTTGAACAGCCTGTGTTAACAGCACCCAGATGAACAGGTCTGCTGGAGTCTCGCTCATTTGCCTGCAGGTTCACAAGGTACCCTGGAAATAACAGAGGACAAGTCTGGGCTCACAAAGTTTGAGGTCATTTTCTCTCAATCACTCCTGCACTTCCCTTCTCCTATGCTCATGCTTTTTTTGCCTCACTTTTATGATGACTTGCTGTTTTTCTCACTTGCGCATTTTTCTTCCTTTATCTGTTGTTGCTCTTGCACACTTCTTTACAAGCTTTTTTGTTTGTGCTTTTTCTCTTTTTAACTCATTTCTTGCTCATGCTTCCCCTTCTCTTTTTTCTTTGCATTTGCTCTCCTTCCCTTCCCTCTACTGACTTTTACTACAGTTACAGACCTCCTTCAGGAAAACTTTCTAGGATTCATGCCAGGTCAGTTATTAATGATGTATATACCTCAGGATAATGACCAAAACCAGTAACAATTCTGACAGGCTGCCACAAATTTGATTGATAGATGCATAACTGCAAGCAAAAATTTGGCATTTTCCCAACTGGAAATGCTGAATGCAAGAATGCAGTGGAAATGTGAAGGAAAGAGCAGTATCACTGTCCAGATACAATATTGGTACAATACTGTATCCACAGATACTGTGATACAGTATTTGCTGCAAAATATCCAGGACCCCAGTACATTTGCAGAATTTAAGTATATACAAACAGGAAACTCATGCCTAAGTAAGTGTTGCTTATCTTTGGAGTGCTTATCTTCAGCTTACCTGGGGAGGAAGGAGGGTCCTAGCACTGCCAGAAAGAGCAAGGAATTCATTATAAATGTAAGCTGACAGAGTAGAAGACAAACAATTATTTATAAAGCTGGCTGACAGCAGGGCTAACACCATTCAGTGGTGAAAGGGAAGCTGTATGGATGGATTGCACTGACTTGTGACGCTGCAAACACAAAAACAAAGCTTGTGGCTGATAGATTTGTTTTTATTATTATAGAACAGATGAACTAAAATAAGCCAACAATATAATTTTATGCCAACAGCCATCTTTCTAGCACAGGCGGTGACCGACTCAATGTACCCTTCCCCCCCCCCCCCCCGGGCCTCTGTTCAATGGGAAGCAAATGGTGGTGGCTCTTGCACATGGGTTTTGCACTCCAGTCATCTTACTCTTTTTTGTTTGTAGAGGTGTGCCTGGGAAAAGAGGAAGCAGGGGAGCAGAGAAAAGAGTATATACGTTGGAGGAGCAATAAGCAGAAAGGCTTGTGGATCCTCTTGCATGCTCACATGTTGTGACCAGGTAGATGGGACAACTGGAGAATCATGCCCACTTCCCACACATGGCAAGCCTCTAGTTGCTACTCTAGTCAAGCCAGGAGTTTCTTCCCATTCCAAGCTTAGAAAGGGCAAGATGCACTCAACTGGGGAGTTTTTGGCAGGGTAGGGGGCAGTCTATGTAAAACCAAACCAAAAAACCACCCCCACCCCCAAAAAACAACCCAAACAAATCTGCATTTTAAGCCACTTCAAAGTAAAAGTCACTTCTTATAATATAATAGATATTTTTTAAATGGCAGGACCACCATCCTAGAAAGACAAAGGGCTTGCACTCAAGACCAAAGAAAGAAAAACAAAAAACCAACCAAACAAACAAAAAAGAAAAAAAACCAACCAAAAAAAACAAGAGTGGCCCCACACTCAAGCTTGGCTCTTCTATAAAAACAGCACTCATCATCCATCTGAATAAGTAAAAGGAGGAGCGGACAGAAAATAAAATAAAACTGGTGCAACTTCTCGCCAGGCAGCCCATTAAACCAAAGCTCCGTACAGTCCCATACGACTACACGTCCGGTGGTGGCAGCGTAATTGCTTTCATTGCTGTATATGTCTGTATGTATATCTGAACATATACATACACATACACACAGAATATATAATATTGTTTTTAATGTTAGTTTTGATCCTGTCGGAGGGCTCATCTCTCTTTCACATGGTTCTGTGCTCCTGCGCTGTTGCTGCTCCCATTGCCGCTCCCGTTACTGCTGCTCCCACTGCTGCTGCAGAGGACCTCTGTGAGGTCGTCCATGATGGTGGTCTCTTTAGGGTCCACAAGGTTGAACTCCCTGATGAATAGGATAAAGTGTGTGTAGAGTGTGTTTAAATGTCCGTGCAGCTCCAGTGCCAAAGTCTCCTTAAAGTGTGAGGAGTAGATATGGGCCAGCACATGGAACAGGTACTTGCAGATCTTCTTCACTAGGGACTCAAATGAGTTTGGGAATTCCTTGCCTGAAAGGAAGATGGAGAAGCACCATAATAGCTCCAGCCACTCACCTTCAGCCCCACAGCAGCATTTGTTTGGGCTGAGCTGTGGGTAAGAGCAACTAGCCTGCCTTATACAGCAGACAGCCTGTGGGCACCGTGTCATCCTCTTGCCTTCTTTTTACAGGAATTCAGGGGAAGAATCTAAGGAGATTTTAAGCATTTTCATTTGAAGTTAAGTTTTAAACCTTAAGGGTTCAAAAATCAGGAAGCAAGTGTAATCATTCTTTAAAACCAGAACATTTTCTGTTACTGGCTGTGAAACTAATGAGAGGCTCTTCTGGGTCCTTATCTAGTTTGTCCAGGAGTAGCAGATTTTTCCCCTGGAAGTACATAATGCTTGGGAGACCAATTCTCAGATCCTGAAATGGAAGGTAAGGTACACAGGCCTTGGAAGTGTGCAGCAGTTTGACTAACTGTATATAATGACTTCACTCATTTCATTGTTGAAATTATATCAAATGGGAAAAGAAATGGAAGGAAATACTGGGTGCCTTCTGTCAGGTGCAGCTGAAATTGTGCTTGCTGGAGCAGTACTGTGCCTGCACAGCAAAAGACAATTATTGGACAACTACTTTGGTAACACTGAAAGTGAAACTGAGGCAAGCAAAAAGCAACACCTGCTGTCCTGTGCATGATACGAAGTAAGTTACTGGTCTAAAGTACACCTTGGCCACACAGACAAATCAGTTGCATGAAATGCCCTCATTGCCCTTGAACAACCATATTAAAAGCAAAACAATGTCAATTTCAGCTGGCTTACTAGATACTGCCTCTTTCCAGATCAATATGCATGTAAGCAAAGGCTACTACCTTAACATTTGCTATATTGTAATGTCCTAGTTCCCCAATTATCTGAAGTGGCTCAAGAAGCCAGCTGCTTTTAGTCCTTATTAAGCCCACCTACAATAACTTCAGGTCTCTGTTTTCTTCCCCTTAACCAAAGGCACTGCATGTAGCAATCTTGTTAGGATACAAATTTGAATTAAAATTACTTTCCTATTGCTTTTCAATTCTTAAAAATCACATTCTTATTTAATCTTTGGAAGGGAAGGGAGACTGCAAACAATCTGCAAAACAAGGCCTGGTTGGACAAGGAAGACAAGCCATATTCCTGGCAATCCAATTTATTTCCCCCTTAATGCATCAGGGCTCTAAGGGAAATAGTAAAACAGCATGGTTAAATTTTACTAGCAGCAGGCTGTATTGAACACATACATGCTGACAATTTTCAAATTTTTATCCTCTCTGAATACATGCTAGAAGATCTCAAAATCCTTGAAGAAAAATATGTACTGATGATGAAATACAAGCCAAGGGGACAGGATTTTGAGACTTTCACCCCAGTTCATATGCCAACAGTGCAAGTCTTTCTTACTGCAAGAATGAACCAAACTTAAAATCTCCCTTAAAAAAACCCAAACAAACAAAAAAGACCAAAACAAAAACAAACCATCAAACAAACAAGTGAGAAAGCTGTCTGGTATTATTAATATGTATGCTGAATGCCAACTTTCACCTTACTTACGGCATCTGCAAAGAGCTGCAGGAAGCACCTGTCCAAAAGCAGACATACCGTATTTTGTTGGAAAGACGTCCTCATCTGTCACTAGCTTCTGCACAGAACTCATGACGAAGTCAACATACTGAGGAGCAGTGCACTTGATCTTCTTACCCCGCTCATCATACCAGTAGTACTGTCTGTGGAGAGAATTGACAGTGTCACCAGATTATGCCTTGGCTCCTCAGGTCAACTCCTTTAAGAGGTTAGCATCTAAATAATATAAAACAACAACTGCAACATTACCAAAATACAGCATAGCTGCTACAGAAGAGATTCACCTCCGGGTATATTTCTACATCAAAACCCTTGAATTTCTGTTAGCCAGTTTTGTTTCTCCCTACCAATTTAGTCAAGAGTGCAGGTAGTAGTACCAAGCACAGAAAGCCTGCTGACAAGTATTCATGGAGAGGAGGTCTACTGAGGCAGCAGTAACTCCCTGTCCATGACAGACTGAGGGTGTACATACAGTCTATAGAACTGTACAGGAAAGCATTATATAACTATTTTTAAAGGGCAACAACATTGCACAGTGATAAATTGGTGATCTGATGCTTAACATCACAAATTAGTCTTGTAGTGTAGTATTATTAAACAGACAGAAGGTGGCTCCAAAACACCAGCCTTTTCAAGCTGGTGCTCTGCAGTACTGGCAGCATTTTTAAGCACTACAAATCCTGTTCCAAAATCCAGTATGGGGAAGGTTTTCAGGACCCTTCTGCACATCCCTGCCAGCATGCCTTTGAACTCTGCTCCTTTGGTTACAGTTACAGATGCCCCAGAACATCTGAATTTACATTTGACTCTGCCAACAGTGAATAATCCTTTTGGATCTTAAGGAACAGGAGACATTAGCGTATTGCCTGGCTCTTCAAAAGCAACCATAATTCAATCAGTTAACCATAATCTTGATTAACTGCAGCCATCCCTCACCTGACAGAGAATCTGAAGGCTACAAAAGCACTGAAGGTCTGTTGCTTTTTTTTTTTCTTTCAGTCACGGTTAATTAAAGCACCTCTAACTGTTACCAGAAGCAGCTATCCATCACATTAGGCGTATGTAGCGAGAAATGTTTTACAGATAAGAATTTGGAAAAACACTTTTTAATTTTTTTTTTTCTTGCCAATGTCACATTAGAGATGTCTTGAGTTCCAGTTCCTGAACTCTTACATCAAACAGTCTAAGCTCCAGGCACAGTCCTGTATCATTATGGAACTGATAAGAAATCCATTGTGTTGGTCTTCCCAGAACACAGCATAGGTGGGGTTTGCTGACTGCCCTTAGAAGTGGTTTGAGCATCAGAACACCCCACCCGACACATCAGCCCAAAAAGCCAGGGTACCATTTTTTGCCTGTCTGTTCAGCTCCAACTCTGCTGCTGTTGGCTAACGATCTGTTATCTGACATTCCTCACACAAATCACTAAACAAGCCTTATTGTAGCCCTAAACAAAGTATCTCTTCAGCATGATATTTAGCCACCTTTGCACTTTTTTTTTTTTTTTTTTTTTTTGCATGGAAGATAAAGATTAAATGTTTTTTCTGTGCCTAACAGGTATAGACTGCATTGAACTGGAAAGATCTATACGTGCCACTTGGAAAGTGAAGCTTTATGTATACTGACCAGCAGAACAGTCCTGAAGCAACTAAAGAAAAATATTAAGTAGCAACTGAAAAGTTTTAATTTACAATGTGTTTTCATTGCCCTGAAAGATTCTTCAAGGACCTTGCGGGCGGTGAGGTGAAGACACTGTTCATGCCCCAAGGCATGTGAAAACAAGAGGAAGCTGCAGAAATGAGTAGTTCAAACTCTAAGAGAGGAAAGGCAACTGAAAACTAGTTCTGCAGACACTTAACATTTAGAATTTTTCTTTCAGCTCGTTTTCAGCATGTGGTGCTTGGTCACGCTGTTGTTTACTAGAGAGAGCAGGATCAGCTGCAGAAGGACATAAAAAGGTGAGCAAGTGGATGAAAACAGCAGGAGTTAAAAGCTCTTTATAGAGCTATGTCAGGCATCAAAACTATCATTTGAGCCCTTAGGCATAGACTGTTCATCACTGCTTACTTCCTTTATACAATCCACATATAAGGATTACACAATGTAGTGCACAAACACAAGCCACCTCATTTGTCTGGTCTTGCAGTAAGCTGGAGCAAGACAGTTCTAGGCAACTCAGACTTATTTTGGGTCTTAAGACAATGCTTGTTGCCAAGAGGAGAAGCAGATTGGACTGTCTGTACCTCAGCAGTTTTCTGATGCCGCAGAAATCCTCAACTGCAAGATAGAAAGCATAGTTTAGAGTTGCCCTTAGGCGCAAAAATGAATCTGTAATTAGATTACAGTAATTAGATTTTAGTTAAAAGAAACAGTTTGGCAACTGTACAAGTTCACTTACATGAAAATATAAGTGAATAAATCTGTTGTAACATCCCACTGCATACCCTTTTTGCCTTTCCTTGAAAATTAGGCTAATTATGCAAAATAGGAATTTAAAAGAAGAATCATTAAGAGTAAGGGGGTAACTACAAGGATTGTCCTGTTGATTAGAATCGTGTCTTCCTCATGTTTCAAGTGCTGTGAACAGAGTCTTCACAGGTCTTGGACGAAGAGAGGAGCCCCTGCCATGCCACGAACATCTCGCACCTGGTACACAGCTCCCACCCCTTCTGGAGTTATCTCCCTTAACCAGATAGGAAGCAGCTTGGGGCCATCAAAGGGCTCGCTTGGGCACAGAAGCCTAACTGCATTCCACCACTGGCACTGTGACAGTACAGTCCCAAATTAGGCAATGGATGGGAAGCAGAAAGGACACGAAGGTGACACTTAAAGGCACTTTTCAAAAAGTGCTCACATGATACAGATTTTGATTATTTTATTTCCTATGTAAAGTTCTGGCAGATTTCAACTTCCCCAGTATGGAAAGCATGAGGAATTTGCAGCTCCATTCTAAATCTCAGAAAGAAATGACTATGGGTTTAACAGAGAAAAGCCTATGATGCAAATAATAAAATATAACACATATGAAGTCACAGTCCTGCATCTCAACATATGTATATATTTTAACCCCTTTTCCTCTAAAACATTCTGGGTTTGTGTTGATGACATAGAAGCCAAGGCAGAACAGAAGTTACATCAGTATATAAAAAAAACTTCTGGAAGGAGGGAAAGGCAAATGCTGTGGAGATTATGTGGTCTGGAAAGGAAGGAGAAATAGTCCTGCTAGAAATACCAAAAGACATATTATGAAGAAAACAGGATAGCAAATTGTATGGAATGCAAGGGCAGTTAATATAGTGCTTGTCAGCAACTTGGAAAAGGTTTGATGGTTTGATAGGGGCAAAGCAATGGGGGGGGGGGGGGGGGGGGAGAGGAGCCACCATGAAGAAGCATACAGCTCAGGGAACTTAAATACAAGAAAATGCAAAACGTGCAAGTTTGAGTTAAGTTTTCTAGAAGGAAACACCCTCCATATGCAGAGACGCTAAGGGCAAGGTAGACACGAGAAAGGAGATTGTAAGATTAGAAAAAATGAGTGATAAGGAATTATCAATTCAGGGATTTCACTGGACCAAAATGAGACCTTTCATCATCTGCCTAGAAGTTTGCATCCATCCTTGGTTTCTGCCTCAGGAATCTCAGTCTCCTGAACAGCACTTCAGCACTTTGAGAAGTTTGCCCAAATGTCAGCTAGAAAACCAGTTTATGGCTCATGATGCTTTAAAGCTAGTTTGTGTAATAATAAGCTATAAAGCATACTAAATCTAAATAGTAAATACTGTGTTAAAAATATAGTACCTGCTTTACAGCAAGTGATAAGCATATTAATGAGCAAAATTAAGTAATTCCCTAAGTTACAATCATGCCACCCTCATTAAATTTTGAGGATAACTGGCCATTCTGGTATTTCTCTTGGCATTATCCCACCTTGCCAGCAAATGCTTCCATCTGTTCTACTAGGAGAGTAAGTTTTGGTCAGTTGTCTCTTCGTGACCCTAAGCAGAAATTCTCTTCCTTAATGTGTGCAGATGGCTGTACTATCTCATATATCTGACAGAGGGCTGAAAGCTGCATCTGTCTGCAGTTTGTCAGTTGGCTGGAGCTTCTCCGAGACGTTAAAACGTTACCTCAAATATTTCACTGCAACTGGTGTTTATTTTGCCAGCACATCCTCTAAACTTAGGATTGAGTATTTGCAGTGCATTTGAATGCAAAGTAACTTGACAAGTAACCTGTTCTCAATAGTTACTTCACCATCTCAAACATAAATACAAAAAGCCTGCCTTAGTATGACCAGAACGGTATGATCCAAAACACCCTTTAGAGAACTGGGCAGGGAAGACGTAAAAGAGGAGCAGAACGCAGACCTTCGTACTGAACTACCTGAGGAATCAGCACTGAAAAAAATGGCAAACTGCACCCTTATTCCAAGGTACTGTAATTCTGTAGCAATCTAATATAGGTGGATGCTATTTTATTGCAAAGTACCTGAACAAACACATCACAGCAACGGAAGGTCAAATCTGGAGCGTCCATCAGGTGAATCAGCAACTGACTCTAATGTTCAGGTGGTACTCGTTATATACTGGAGACAGGTCAGAGGCACAATAAATCACATCAACTGGTGTTTCTCCAACACAATAAGCATGTCCTTACCTTATTCGTTAGGGTACGACTTAAAAAAAGAAAGGGGGGGGGGGGGGGGGAGAGGAGCATCATAGTCATAGTTGGATATAAACAAATGAGCACCTTTGAGGCAGTTGTCCATGTTCAATTTAGGCATATCTCTTTGTATTGGGTTTGCATGGCAAGGTTTTGGTAGTGGGGGGGCTGCAGGGCTGGCTTCTGTGAGAAGCTTCTAGAAGCTTCCCCCATGTCCCATGGAGCCAATGCCAGCTACCTCCACGATGGACCCACTGCTGGCCAAGGCCGAGCCCATCAGTGATGGTGGCAGTGCCTCTGGGATAACATTTAAGAAGGGGGAAAATGCTGCCATGCAGCAGCAATTGCAGCCAAAGAGACGAGTGAAAATGAGTGAGAGAAACAACCCTGCAGACCCCCAGGTCAGCGAAGAAGGAGGGGGAGGAGGTGCTCCAGGCACCAGAGCAGAGATTCCCCTGCAGCCCATGGGGAAGACCATGGTGAGGCAGGCTGTCCCCCTGCAGCCCAGGGAGGTCCGCAGTGGAGCAGGTGGATGCCCAAAGAGGCTGTGACCCCGTGGGAAGCCCACGCTGGAGCAGGTTTTCTGGCAGGACTTGTGACCCTGCGGGGGACCCACGCTGGAGCAGTCTGTGCCTGAAGGACTGCACCCCATGGAAGAGTCCCACGCTGGAGCAGTTCATGAAGAACTGCAGCCCGTGGGAAGGACTCACGTTGGAGAAGTTCGTGGAGGACTGTCTCCTGTGGGAGGGACCCCCACACTGGAGCAGGGGAAGAGTGAGGAGTCCTGACCCTGAGGAGGAAGGAGCGGCAGAGACAACGTGTGAACTGACCACAAACCCCATTCCCCAGCCCCCTGCGCTGCTGGGGGGGAGGAGGTGGAGAAAACTGGGAGTGGAGCTGAGCCCGGGAAGGAGGGAGGGGTAGAGGGAAGGTGTTTTAAGATTTGGTTTTATTTCTTATTACCCTACTCTGGTCGACTGGTAATAAATGAAGTTTATTTTCCCCCAGTCGAGTCTCTTTTGCCCATGATGGTAACTGCTGAGTGATCTCTCCCTGTCCTTATCTCGACTAATGAGCCTTTCATTGTATTTTCTCTCCCCTGTCCAGCTGAGGGGGGGGAGTGATAGAGCAGCTTTGGTGGGCACTTGGCATCCTGCCAGGGTCAACCCACCACACTCTTCCAAAAGAGAAGAGCTAGGAAAGGCAGAACATAAAGATAAGGATTATCCAAAATTGTCATTAGAGCTATTTGGAGAACACAATTATGAACCGGGCCTTCAAAGCTGAACTGTATTGAGGTGTGTAGCTAGGTGATCTCACCTCTGTGGTTTTTTCAGAGAGCCACACACTTGATAGAAGAATGAAATATGCAGCCTACAGTTTGCAAACATGAACCAGTCATCTGCCCCCAAGTACAGGAAGATACTTAAGTTGTTATGATTTAGCTAAACACAAACCGTTTCAAGTGCTTCACCCAAGTGTAGACATGCTTCCTGTTATTTCCGAATAGTGCAATTTTTCAGTTTTCCAAAACAAAGGATAGGAACCTTCTGCTATCGGTCGTCACCACTAAAAATATAGACTAGAGCTGGAGCTGCCTACAGGCACTTCCTTTCTTTATTCTGCAGCATAAACTGCTTACAGAGAACTCTTGTTCAAGACTCCCTAGAGCAGAATGGAGCGACACTTACATAGGTTCCCTACCACCACCTCCTTTTAGCCACTATTTCCCATCAGCCAAGTGGATAAACAGTTAAACTCAGTCCTTTGGACAGCCATTGCTACATCAGGAATTAAAATATGAGAAAGCTTGGGAGAAAGAGTCAACAAAATACTCATCTTACTGATCACCATTTCTCATTTAGAGACATGCTGTCTCCCTTTGATAACATCTGGGTCCAGCAGAGATTTATTACTTTCTGTTCCAGCCTGCTCTCAAAGTCCCTAGCATGGCCTTTAATTCTCTACTGACAGTTATCTTTCCAAATTTTACATGCAAAAATATCCTCCATACACTCCACATTCTTCAGAGTGCTCTCAAAAAAGCCCCTGATATTAATTTCAAGTGTACAAGATAGCCCAGTACATTAACCAAGAATTCATTTCTAAGCACTACGTAATTATTGTCAGAGATACAATGTAGAGCTCTGGTTCTGTTGCATACATTTCCTGGGATGTTTATTTGATGTACTATAACATTAACTGCTCAGTCTTCTGTTTTAAAATCCATCTCAGCTAAATGAATCCCAGGAAATGCAAGAGGAGGGAAGAAAAGGCCTATCGACACATGTGCTAGAGAAAAAAAAAAACACAACACAGCAGGCTTATTCATACTTAACTGGATCTCATATTCCATCATGTTGGACTGTGCTAATCAAGAGCAGAAGTTTATGGTAACTTTTTTTATACTCGCCATGTACAGTAAAACTACAAAGCCTTCTTTCATAAGTGACAGCTAGGCAACGTTTAAAAAGTCTACTAAGTCTTACAGGGGGAAAGTGACAAACCAAAACGTCTTCCTTACTCTTTGCAAAGCTGCTACTTGTGTCCTCCCTGCCCAGGGGCTCGGGCAAAAAGCCAGTGGCTCACGTCAGGCTAGAGGTTATCTGTCAGCAGCCTGGTGCTCTGTCAGCATTCCAGCTATCAAAAGCACCCTCTGAGGTTTTTGCAATTTGTTTATCCTCCCTGGCCTTCTATGGAATCCCAGCACTGTTACCAGTAAAGACAGTTTTGCCTTGCTCTTCTTCCCCTCTCCCTGCAAGCTGTGTACATGGTAATGTGCCTTTCTGATCTGACCTTATAAAACCAGCTCAGAACAGTCAAAGACTCTTGTCCTAGTCCTCCATGAAAACAGATTCCCACCACCATTCACTGCTGAGGGGAGAAAGGAGGATGTACAGATGCCACATTCTCACTAAGTAAAGATCTGTAAAACACTTGCCCAATGCCATCCAATACCAATATTCTCCCCCAAGCAACTCTGAAGACTTCATGGAAACCTTGCAGTTGTAAATAATTGACTTACGTATTGCACACTGCCATGGTCTGACATGACTCTCCTGTACAGAATTCTGAGATTGTACTATACTGTAAGTTGATGTGATGAAAAAAAGTTGTTGCTGAAAAATAAACACAAAGGAAAGAAATTCAGCAGTAAAATACTTTCAAACACTGGTTATCCTCCAGACAATTATTTAAACAGAGTAAGTGAAGTGACCTCAGAGTCTTGAGCTTGCATACAAATTTAAACATGATTTAGCTAAACGAGTCTAATGATGAACTGCAAAACAAAGAGGTACATAGAATGAAAGCTCTTGTTTTGATTTAAGATGAAAGCACCATGATGCATCAGCTCTTATTACTCACTAAGCAGCAAGACTGGAAAGTGTCTCCATCATCAGCCTCACTTTTACAGTAGAATACTACAAGCTGAAGGCAAACAATTTGCTATGTTCTTCTGAAGACAGACTTAAAATGTACAGTGGCCAGAAAATGGCATTAATAGTTCTCACGACATATCTCCCTTTAAAAAACAGCAGCATGAAAACTAGTACACTTTAATTTTTAAAAATCTCCTGAGATAATTTAACATCTTAATACTCCTCAGGGGGCACCTCACTTTTTCTTAACGAGTCTCTGTAAAACTTTGCTAATGTGCAGTTTAAAGTAGTTTCTTGCTACCACCACATACTGTTGAAAATGTAAACAAGACTGGGTCATAGCTGCAGGTTAGGACTGGCAGGTGAAGCAGAAGCACAGGGAAGTATTGTAAATCAGAACTGAGATGCACAGATACAGCATTCAGTCATGGTAGTCAGTCATGTCTCTGAATTCCAGCTTGACTACAGTTTAAGTTCACAATAATTCCACCAAAGCTTGGAAGGAGCGGGGGAAAGAAATCCAACCAAAAGACTTCAAAACTTCTGGCTTTAGGCATAACTTGCTTCACATACAAGTCTTAATAAACTACCATTTTTACAATGCTTCTGGAAGACCAATAACTTGAGTCAGAAACATGCTGAACCAGCCAGTTTAGCAAATAGTCAAAGGGAATCTGATCATCCTCAAAAAAGCATCAAAAACTTTAATGCCCTCAATGCCACAGTGAGGGAGCTGGAAGGAGGAAACTCATCAAGGCTTCCATGCTGCTGAGCACAGTTGGTTTGTACGTAAGCTTAATTACTATTCAAGGTATAATGACATGCATTATGCAGTAAGCATAAATAGTCATTAAGTGTTTTTCTAAGCGCTGAAAACAGTAAAAGGAAACAGAGTGAATGATGCCGCCTTTGGTGTGGACAGCAAGCTCAGCGCTGTACAATCCCAATACTCACTGTTGCTGGCTAGCCACTCGTTGAGGTCTATTTCTCGTGGTAACATCACTAGTTCCTTAAATTCGAAGTCAGTAATTCTGGATTTTGTGTATTCTGGCTCTAGGTAAAGTTTCTTCTCTTCCGGTGCTGGCTTTTTACCATTTGGCTTTCCCTTGGACTTCCTGCAAGAGATTAAGAAGAGGGAAGAAACGTTACCTTTCCTGTTGATGAACAGCTACAGAAACCTGAAAGAAGCTGGTTTATCCAAATTCCTGTATTTGTGTTTTCACTGTTCCTCCTGCCTTCCCTCCCCTTAGCTTTTTTTTTTTTAATTAAAGCAAAAGATAGTTTCTTAAAAAGTGTATTTGAACTCAGTCTCTTTTTTCAAGTAACACTGGAAGTTTCGAATGGCATTAAGACTGAGCTGCTCCACCTCCATTGCCCTTTTGCCAGTTTAGATTGCAAACTATTGGGAGCAACAGTCTCTCTTTATGCTTATGAACAGTCGCGACAGCAGAATGCCACCGTGCCTGAAGGGGCTACTCTAACGCGAGCATACTAACAATCTGCTGAATCATACAGGTAACTGTCTCCTGCAAAATGGGAGTTTGAGGGACAGTAAAAGTGGACTGCTGCAAGACAGATAGCTCTCAGTTGGAAAAATGCTCTTTCCACACAACGTGCTGGCACTGCTCATTCAAAGCTACAGCATTCCTCACTACTCCAGCCCTACATTCTCAGAGATACCAGAAGCCTGGAAGCAAGCATCTGTGTGTGACTCCAGCTAGAGGCACTGGTAACTACAAAAACACCTGCTTTCTCAACTCCCTGGATATCTGAGACAGAAAGATCTGAGTTCATTTTCTTCTGAAAATCCTTTAAAATCCGATGCATTATGAAATAACCTTCCATTTGGATTTATAAAAGCAGACAAACCATTCCATAAAATGCATTTATCTCCACGGCATACTGTAACTTTTCGTCTCCCATTTCTAAAGCGTTTGTTGTAATCACTGAGTTTTCCTCTCACTCTCGTTTTTAACATCCTCAAGCTAGACTCTCAACCCAAGCTGTATTCCTGGGCCAGGGGTTCACTAAAGACTTCTGAGGCAGGATGGCAGGTCCGCACTTTCATCTTTTAGGCTATATGGTCAAACAGCTGTGTATCCATGTGTTTCTACAGTTAAAAAATCCACCTAACCAGAGACAGAAGATCTATTTAATGGTGACGGACAAGTACAGTAAGGCAATACTTGCACATTTCTTGCCATCTCCTTTTTCCACATCAGTGCATTCCAATTCAAATGAAGCCTGCGAGATTTGTCTCTTACATTTATTTAAGTAACCTGGACTAATTCTCATAGCTGCTCCACAAAGAGATGTTTTAGGACATGCGAAGTCAGATGTCCCTCAGCACAAGGCTCTTAATACAGAGGGGTTGCTTAGTTAGACCAACAGCTCCTGGTTGTCAGCTAACTATTCTTGCCTTCAAACCTTTACATTTGCTAGATCTCGTTTGAACCTCACCATGTAAAAGTAAGCTACAGATAAGAAAGAAAAGTCCATGAAAGCAAGAACTGCAAGAGGGCCTTAAAGGCATTTAAAGAAGCTATGAAAGATACACTTAATTTATTCTTGGGCCTGCAACTTCAGATTTTCACAGAACTTGAGATGACATTCAAGGAAAATGTAATAGCATAAAACAACAGCCTCGTTCGATAGTCTGTAGTCTGACTTTGTAGCAAATGAAACAACATGTTTGACCTCTTCCTTCTGCAGGAATACCATGTTAAGACTTGTACCTACCTTACCCTGACAGTCAGCAGCATAAATCCAGCTGAAACTATGCACTTGGCCCTGAGCTAGTAAAAAATACTCCAGGCCACTGATTTGCTTAATCCCCAGCACAGGCTGCCTTACTCCTATGCTGCTGAAACCAAGCCTGGCATGCTCCATACAGCACCTTCATACCTGCTGGGCCTCTGACAAACAATATTAAGGTCTATTCAGAATATACTCTTTAGGGTTTTTTTTCAGCTGGTTGGGTTTAGTGGGTTTTGGGCTGGGGCGGGGCGGGGCGGGGCAGGGGGGGTATCCAGGCATTCAAGGATAAGTTGATTTTCTAAGAAAATTATAGTTCTAGTAACAGTCATGCAGAAAATACCTTCAAATTCAGAGACTGGTTCGACAAACCGCATTAACCACACTTGGGGAGAAAAGTGATCAGTGAGAAGTAGTTTGGATAGAACAGAGTTTGTGTCTTTGCTTTACTTCAGGATACTTAAACCAAGGGCCCCAGGTTAGGGCTGTGCCACAACAGCTAAGAGCAGTCTTGTGAGAGGAGGAGGAGGGGAGAGAGAGACGACGAGGTCAAAGACAGTCTGTCATAGAGCCAGGCTGTGGAGGAAAACCACAGAAGGAAGCCAGACATACAAGGCTGAGGCAAGCCTTCCACCGAATAGAAATGGGTAGCGTATACCTCATTCTCACTTCAGTATCTCCTCCCCATTTCAAGAAACGAATCGAAAATTCAACACTAAATATATTTCACAAGTTTGCTAATGCAAACAACTACACGTCGTCCTTTCACAAAAACCAAAGCCCCTCATTTCCACACAAGTATCAGTTCCCTGCTAGATTAGTACATGCAGCTGCTTTGTGTCTTTTCAATAGATTGTGTCAGTCTTTCCACAACTGCCTTGTGCTGGAACTGGAACACTTCAAACAGAAGCCTCCTGAAGGATCCCATGCACTGCCCCTTTCCAAAGCTTTGGTTTGGTTTAAAAAAGAACCTGACTCATGGACATCATCACTGAACCTGCAAAATGCCCATAATCACCAATACCAAAGAGTTTATTCACACCACTGAAACCTGAATGCCAAATCACCATGTGCAGCACAAACTTCTTTTTAACCTTTTGCTGGTGCTGAGAGCTAAAGCAAGACCACAAAAATTGTTTCTACCGACAGATTTTCACGACTTGTATGCAGTGCAGTTGGGACACTACACGGGCCAAATATTTTAAGTACAAACTAAAAAAAATTCCAGTCTTAAAAACGTCAAGTTTGGAACCAGACCACACGTTCCCTCAATTCGGCATAACATAGATTATAAAGTTAGACTTACTCATATTAATTGAGTCACGCTCAGTCTAGGCTGTAAAACTGTGGGTTTAGTTTGGAAACTGTCAATACTAGTCAATACTAAAGCGTTTTCTTTAGAGACTTACAAAGCTGGAGCATAGTGCAGTACAGAGAAAACAGTTTTAGAAATGTGATTCCGTATGATTAAAAATCAACAAATAGTTCCATATTCTAGATAAAAAAAACCTCATACATTCACAATTACCAGAATTACCAAATAGCGTAAAGTTCAGAAGTTAGCTTCCTTCCTTCTGCTCTCCCCTACCTCCAAGTTCACTGTTGTTTCACAAAGACTTGTAAGAAAACACCGTCTACCTGGAACTAACTCCAAATGTACAAAGTGAAGCATCCGTTATTTCCTTTGTTGTGAACTGTTCACATTCAAGATGCCTTCCTTAATTTTTCATTTTATATTTAAAGTACACAAATACACAAAATTGTGTGTAGCCATTTCTGAGATGTCCCAGAACACCCTTATAAGTGAGGACTATAGCAATGAGCATAAAGCAGCACATTCAACAACAGCTCGTTCAGCCTGCTTTCAATGAAAGGAAGAATGACGAGAACAGTGAAGTTTTACTGTTTTACTCGGGAAGCACCAAAATCCATCACCTGTAGATGATTATTTACTGGAAAACATAACTAAATGTCATATAAGACCACAAAAAGGGCAGTACCTTTCAAAACACTGCTATAGGCACCCTAAAGCAAACCAAAATCCTGGTTCATGTTTACCTGTGTGTGTCTTAAAAAAATAAGAGAATTCTGCTAAATGTGTCTTAACACATCCATGTCAGATCAACTGTTATGTCCAAAGCAGCTGGAGGAATAGCTGTTACACAGCAGTTTGGTGAAGGTCTGTCAAGAGGTTAGACCAAAACCTGTCTATCAATGCTTAACTACTAATTAAGGAAAGAAGCATCTTTAGGGAATCCAAGGAAACAGCACTCAACAGTTTTTATTGACAGGCAAACCAGAGTACAAACTAATTCTTCAGATAACTCGCAGGATAGGTTTGTGTTTGTTTGGGTTTAGGCACTCAGTTGAATACGATGCCACAGGCCAAGTCACACCCACAAATAAGTTTGAGAAGGAAAAGTGATAGGAGACAGCAGAAGAGAGGTCACTCATCTTAAGTCTTAGAAAAAGGTTCAGCAAACTGGCTCCAGCCAAAGACACTACATTCACTAATGCTTCTAGCAGGCCTTCCATACTCAGCCTTGTCTTCAGCTGAAAAAACACAGCAGCTGGAAGTTTGCCTGGATTTCACTGGAGAAAGAGATGTACAAGACACTCCACCAAGTGACAGGCCCACTGGGCCATGATGATTTTTTCCCCTGGTCTAACTGCTTTGTTAACATCGAGTAAAACTGCCAATTTCCCAGCTTGTTTTCTTATCCCATCTCAGTTAATAAAGATTCTCCTCTAATCTCTCTCTCTCTCACATTTCCTTCTTGATCAGATGCCCAGTAGTTTCTTGGTTCAAAAAAACCCACACTTTGGAGCATCTTCAAAGCACCATCCAGGTATTAAGTTAGTTTTAAAACCATACGAGGAAAGTATTATTCCCATTTCATAGCAGAAACTGGCTGTAAGGTTCAAAGTTTGTTCATAGTACCAATACTAAAGATGTGCTTCAGTTCAAACTGATATGGTTTGTTTGGAAAGAAGCACACGTGAAGCAATCTGACTTAGCTGAAAAGTATCAAAGACACAACGTCCCCTATGTGGACACGCTTCATAACCTGACGTAGTTCAAATCACTTTGGAACTGTACCAGGCATCCATGGTTTTGGTCATGAGAATCTGATTTATTGCAAGGTTGATCACACAGAGCGAACACTAGTGATATATTAAATGCCAGACTTCCCTAAACTGATCATGCAATTTAAGATTATCTCTACCAACTCAGGATTCCTTTTTTCCAGAGGGAACCAGCGCAGCTATAAGAATTTCTTGCTGTCTCCAGCAAGCTGTGCAGTTTCTTACACTGCATCTGAAACAAATCTCTTCAAGGACAAAGGATCATGCTTCAATCACCATCTCCTACCCTTCACACCCAACTAACTACTCTGTTTATTTTTTCTTTTTTGAATACAAGTAATCAGTGGCTTTTCTCTTTTTAATGTGGCATATTAAAGTGGGTTTAGTACCAGATAGAAGAGTAACTTCAGAAAGTTAAAAAGTTTATTTAAAAAACCCATAGTGGTGAGGAGCAGAGCTGCAGGCAAAACTCCAATCATTTTGTGCCCTCTGGATCATGCACTAGTTTCAGGTTCCAGCCAAGTCTCAAACACAGTCATTTCCATTTGAAAATTGACAGAACAGGTCCAACAGGCCTTACATGACAAATTTGTCTCCCTGTTTGCAAACCTCAAAACTCACAAGCCATCTTGAGTCTGTGAGGATGAAAATCACCACAGATTATGAACCTTACAGGACAAAGATGCTTATTTTGTGATTAATAATGTTATTTTTTTTTAGTAACTGACCCTGTTTCTTACCCGAGGTTAACTGGTATAATCCTAGCACTCCCCAGCAAATGTAGAAGAGAGCATGTCTCAACTGTCGGCAATCCAGCTGTAATGTGTTCAGTCAGCGTTGGTGAGAGGACAGTAAAAGGCCCATGGTTCATAGCAATGCACGCAAAAGTGGCACAAAAAGAAAAATCTATTTTAAGGAAGATAAAAAAAATAAGATGCCCACAGAAATGTTATCAAATTATATTTGAAAAGTCACTTAAGGTTTTAGGGGTTATTTTCAAGTAACCTAGCTTGGACTTTATAATTTCTGTAGTTCACAATCTAGAAAATTTGGGGGTTGAAATGGTACATTCCCAACTAAAACATTTATGTGGAAAACTTACAGTCTCCAACAGCAACACCATATTCCACCTCACCCATGTGTACCTCTACACTACCAAACGACCGGATATATCAAACTATCTTGGCCTTTGATTTTCACCCTGTAATTTTTTCCTTTCTTTTTGAAGTGTCGTGTTTTAAAATATCCTCCACTGATGAAGTATTATAGAGTGAAGCACTCCTGCCAAAACCTACTTTCTTGGTAATTGAGGATGGGGGTTAGCTTCTTAAAACACAGAATTAGAGAGGCAGCAAGCCAACACTTTAACAGTGTCTTTTAGGCCAATCTTTATGAACACTTTCATGTTTTTATATTTCCCAGTGAGTAAAGGTTTGTAATTCAAAGTTAAAGGTATAGTGGGTATTTTCATTTTAGTTTCTCTCCCCTTCTTCAGTTAAGGAGTCAAATAGAATGCGAGTGGAACAAAAAAGAGAATAAAATACATTAAGGTAAAAAATTTTAATATGGAAGCTCTCTCCCTCTAATGTACTCCATTTGGAGAATGGAAAAACCCAAAGATTTCAGCCATCCACAGAAGAGTACAGCTTTGTAAGGAAAACCAGGTCAGCTGCTCACAGATTTACTTGTTACCTTTCTGGTTTTTCTGTGGCATTTTACTGGAAAGAAGTTATCAGTTAATTTCTGGTTAGAAACATTCTGCGTAAGTATGGGAGTCCTGAATCCATTCATAGCAGGAAGGAAACAGTTTTATGAGCTAAAATTCATGAGTCCTAGTGACTAACTGCCACCAAGAACAATGAAGAAGCAGGTTATGCCAGTTTTTACAGGACAGGAACAAACTCTTGAAGGCTGTCCGGTTTCCTACCTCAACAGCCCACAGTGTTTTCTCCTCAGTTAAGTACAAGGAATGGAAGCTTAGAGGCACTAGGCAGCTTAAAAATCACTTCTTGGTAATTCAACATCTTTATTTGTATAGCATGCAAGAAAAGGGCAATAACAAGCTTCATCTGAAGCTTGAAGTAGAGCTGCCCTTCCTTTGAGAAAAAGCAAGAGACAATATTTTGTATTTCCCTCTTTCTTTAAAACTGTACAAGATTAGTATCTCTGTGGAGATTTTTCTGCAATCCCATGTCCTGTTTTAACCCAGATCACTGCTAAGTCTTCAGCTGAAAATGCCACGTGACAGCACACCCAGAACACAAATCCTGGATGTACGTGTTCAGAGTGGGGGGAAAAGGAGAAAAGAACATCAGCATGGGAAGGGAAGCCGTGTAAGGTATTGGAAGGCAAGCCCAAATCCCAGTGCAGCATAGAGTACAATTGTTCACGGATTTCTGTGGTCAGACTGTTTCTCCAGGGCCTGGGGAAGGGAAGGAGACTAAGTTTTTAAGACAGTCTCCACTCTGATGTCCTCTCACCCCAGGTCTCTGACAGACCCCTCTGACCTCAGTTTCATTCCTCTCCTCTCCTGCCCTGGGTTAGCTCCAGGGCTTGGTTGCTGCGCAGGTCTAAGGGGGCTGTGCAGAATAAAATGTCTTTGGCAGCATTTCTGGCCCTGCTTCTTCATTTTTGTTCTGTTTTTTGAAGTTACTAATAGTTTATTTAAGAGGAGGAGGAAAAAAGAATGTACCCTACATGCCAGGGAAACTTTTTCTTCTGGATTCTCATACTGGCTCTTTGCCTTAAAAGGGAATCTTTGCTTGGTGTCCGGATGCTCTGCTGTAAACAGTCGGTGCCAAGGCATGGCAGGCATGTTAAGGACGACAAGTGCCATAGCATTATTTCATAATGCTGCTTCTCAACAGAAAGCCCAAAACATTCTGTAGGGCCACACTGAGTTTCCAGCTGGTGCTGCTGGCAAAGCAAGCAGAACATGGGACACCTGCACATGCTACATCTCTGGTACATCAGGCCTTCCCATTCGCTTTTGTAGGACTCCCCACCAATCTACTGGTGAAAGGTTTAGAGCACAAGTCCTGCAAGGAGCAGCTGAGGGAACTGGGGTTGTTTAGCCTGGAGAAAAGGAGGCTGAGGGGAAACCTTATCGCTCTCTACAACTACCTGAAAGAAGGTTGCAGCAAGGTGGGGGTCAGGCTCTTTTCCCAAGTGACAAGTGATAGGACAAGAGGAAACGGCCTCAAGTTGCGCCAGGCGAGGTTTAGATTGGATATCAGGAAAAATTTCTTCACCAAAAGGGTTATCAAGCACTGCAACAGGCTGCCCAGGGAAGTAGTGGTGTCACCAACCCTGGAGGTATTTAAAAGATGTGTAGATGTGGCCCTTAAGGACATAGATTAGTGGTGGACTTGGCAGTGTTAGGTTAATGACTGGACTCCATCTTAAGAGTCTTTTCCAACCTAAATGATTCTATGATTCTACTTCTCTTTTCCCTTGCATGTCACCTCCCAGCGCTAGCTCAGTGTTTGCTGTGCTGTTTGCTGCTAGTGGCCTGTCAGCTGCATATTAACTGCCTTTCCAAGTACAGTGCTGAAACTTCCAGGTATTTGCAGGTGGCCAGGCACCACTGCTGCTCCTTCTCTTCTGCTCAGGATTCCCCATCTTCTCTTTAATGCAGCTCTGGGAAGAATGGCTACGGAGGCAAGACCAGGCATGCAAACAGCTCAGTTAATGCTACAAAAATGCGCAGAGTGCATTCTTGTGGTAAAACACGCTGGACTAGAGTTTCCTTTCTTCTCTGGGTGTACCTGCCAGAACTCATGTTCACAAGCCCTGGTCCTCATGGGGGACTTCAACCACCCCCATACCTGTTGGAGGGACAAGACAGCACGGCACAAGCAATCCAGGAGGTTCCTGGAATGTGTTGATGACAACTTCCTTCTCCAAGTGACAGAGGAGCCAACAAGGAGAGGTGCTATGCTGGACCTTGTTCTCGCCAGCAAGGAGGGGCTGGTGGGGAATGTGAAGCTCAAGGGCAGCCTTGGCTGCAGCGACCATGAAATGGTGGAGGTCAAGATCCTTAGGGCAGCGAGAAGGGTGCACAGCAAGCTCGCTACCCTGGACTTCAGGAGAGCAGACTTTGGCCACTTCAGGGATCTGCTTGATAGAATACCATGGGATAAAGCCCCAGATGGAAGAGGGGCCCAAGAAAGCTGGATAATATTCAAGGATCAGCTCCTCCACGCTCAGGAACAATGCATCCCAACAAAGAAGGCGGCAGGCAAAAATGCCAGGAGGCCTGTGTGGATGAACAAGGAGCTCCTGGACAAACTCAAACACAAAAAGGAAGCCTACAGAGGAAGGACAGGTGGAAGCAAGGACAGGTAGCCTGGGAGGAATACAAAGAAATTGTCCAAGCAGCCAGAGATCAGGTTAGGAAAGCTAAAGCCCTGGTGGAATTAAATCTGGCCAGGGACTTCAAGGGCAACAAGAAAAGCTTCTGTAAGTACATCGGTGATAAAAGGAAGATTAGGGAAAGTGTGGGCCCTCTCTGGAAGGGAACAGGAGACCTAGTTACTCGGGACATGGAGAAGGCTGAGGTACTCGCTGACTTTTTTGCCTCGGTCTTCACCAGCAAGTGCTCCAGCCACACCGTCCAAGTCACAGATGGCAAAGGCAGGGACTGGGAGGATGAAGAACCACCCGCTGTAGGAGAAGATCAGGTTTGAGACCATTGAAGGAGCCTGAAGGTGCAAAAGTCCATGGGACCTGATGAGATGCATCCGCAGGCCCTGAGGGAACTGGCAGATGAAGCGGCTAAGCCACTATCCATATTTGAGAAGTCATGGCAGTCTGGGGAAGCTCCCCCTGACTGGAAAAGGGGAAACATAACCTCCACTTTTAAAAAGGGAAAAAAGGAAGACCCAGGGAACTACAGGCCTGTCAGTCTCACCTCTGTGCCCAGCAAGACCATGGAGCGGATCCTCCTGGAAACTATGCTAAGGCACATGGAAAATAAGGAGGCGATTGGTGACAGCCAGCATGGTTTCACTAAGGGCAAATCATGCCTGACAAATTTGGTGGCCTTCTACAATGGGGTTACAGCATTGGTGGATAAGGGAAAAGCAATGGACATCATCTACCTGGAACTGTCCAAAGCGTCTGACAGCCCTGCACAACACCCTGGTCTCTAAATTGGAGAGACATGGATTTGACAGATGGACCACTCAGTGGACAAGGAATTGGCTGGATGGTCACACTCAGAGTTGCAGTCAACAGCTCGATGTCCAAGTGGAGATCAGTGACCAGTGGTGTTCCTCAGGGGTCAGTATTGGGACTGGCGCTGTTTAACATCTTTGTTGGTGACGTGGACAGTGGGATTCAGTGCATCCTCAGCAAGTTTGCCAATGACACCAAGCTGTGTGGTGCCGTCAACACGCTGGAGGGAAGGGATGCCATCCAGAGGGACCCTGACAGGCTTGAGAGGTAGGACCATGCGAACCTCATGCAGTCCAACAAGGCCAAGTGCAAGGTCCTGCACATGGGTTGGGGCAATCCCAAGCAAAAATACAGGCTGTGCAATGAGTGGATTGAAAGCAGCCCTGCAGAGAATGACTTGGGTGTGCCAGTTGACAAAAAGCTCAACATGACTTGGCAATATGCTTTTGCAGCCCAGAAAGCCAACCGTATCCTGGGCTGCATCAAGAGAATCATGACCAGCAGGTCAAGGGAGGTAACTGTCCACCTCTACTCTGCTCTCATGAGACCCCACCTGCAGTACTGCCTTCAGCTCTGGGGCCCCCAACATAAGAAGGACATGGACCTGTTGGAGCAGGTCCAGAGGAGGGCCACGAAGATGATCAGAGGGCTGGAGCACCTCTCCTATGAGGAAAGGCTGAGAGAGTTGGGGTTGTTCAGCCAGGAGAAGAGAAGGCTCCAGGGAGACCTTACAGCAGCCTTCCAGTACTTAAAGGGGGCCTACAGGAAAGCTGGAGAGGGACTTTTTACAAGGGCATGTAGTGACAGGACACGGGGTAATTGGCTTTAAACTGAAAGAGGGTAGATTTTGATTAGATGTAAGGAGAAGTTCTTCCTGTGAGGGTGGTGAGGCACTGGAACAGGTTGCCCAGAGAGGTTGTGGATGCCCCATTCCTGGCAGTGTTCAAGGCCAGGTTGGATGGGGCTTTGAACAACCTGGTCTAGTGGAAGGTGTCCCTGCCCATGGCAGGGGGGTTGGAACTAGATGATCTTTAAGGTCCCTTCCAACCCAAACCATTCTGTGATTCTATGAACTCCTCCCCCAGACTGAGAGGAGGTATCCACAGCCTCTCTGTTTGCCTTTGGGGAGGGTCTTCTGACTCTGTAATCCTTGCACTGGTCCAGGTTCCCCTCCAGTCAACACACTTGGGAGGAGCTGAGTGGGACAGAGCCCCAGGAACACCAGGGAAGTGATGTCAAATGGGAGACAAATAGATTATTTATTTCTAGGAGCCAGTGATGCAATTTAAAAAGAACTATTCACTACAGAAACAGAAAATTACCTTGTCCAAGCAAATACCCTGTTGTTCTTCATTTTGAAATGTTCTCTTTTACATTCCTGCCAAAAAGCCCTCACATATCCAAACCAGGAGGTGCCAACATGAAGCCTCAGCAAGATTCTTTTCCTAAGCGATTTACTACAGCCCAGATTTTTGGTAATTTGGGGATTAGGAAAGAAAGAGGACACAAATCTTTCCTAATGTTTATTTTCAAGAGCTCTACATGGAGCCAAATTAGGTCTGTGGTAAGAGAGATTCAGTAGGTCATAGATTAACAGTGTTGCAACAATTAATTTATCCAATGCTTAGAACAAACCATACAGCAGAACAGCGCGTCATAGGTGCCCAAGTCATGGAGTGGCGGTTCTTGGGTTTGTTTTTGAGTCTCCAGTTGTAGGCAAACTCTGGCTGTCTGACAAAGGAAGCTGAAAACTGAGCAGAAAGAGGGTAAATCCTTGCTTGAGAAGATGTCTCATAGTATACTCTCTCCTGCTTGCAACTCCTCCTCCCCTAGAACAGTACTCTCAGAGCAGACCCTGGTGCAGGGCACCAAGGGACAGGAGAGGCCATGCCATGCTATGCTAACTCTCCAGGGCATCTCTGCCCAGCCATTCATCAGTTCATCAGCCAAAAATACCGGCTGGAGTTGTGCGTTCTGGGTTTTGTCTTGTTAACATGCAGCTCATTTTAGTCCCCAGGCACACACTCCAAACCCATCAGGCCCATACACAATACCAAGATAAGGTTGCTCCTGTATCCTTGCCTCCCTTAGAGGAAAAATGTCATTTGTATTCTAGCAACACAAATGCTTCCTCATCATCCTCCATTGCTAAATATACTCCCATACTGCAGCTAGACAGTAGGAACAGGATTCATTTCACCTAGCCACGGATACCTGCATATGTAAATGTTTATTATCTGAATGGCTCTCTAAGGACCTTTTAAAGTCAGCAGAGATAACTGTTTTTTTCTCTATACTGGAAAACACTTCGGTCCAATGCAGAGATCTATAGTATACCTTAAATTTCTTTAATTAAAACACACAAGCAAAAAGAAAAAGTAGCTCTCAACTGAGAGCAGACAATGGCAGAGATAACAAGCCTGTTTCTGTTACAGATGCTGCATGCTGCAGTAGGGAGATCTCCTGCAGTACAGAGCCATGAGAAGAAGTGATCTGCACCAAGATTTGAAAGCAAGTAAGTTTTGGGGTGGCTTTTAACACCTTTTACACTTCGGGGAAGGCAAATATAGGCCTGTCAGGTTGTCATGGTTTATCCCCAGCCCGTAACTAAGCACCACACAGCCACTCGCTCACTACCACACCTCTGCCCAGTGGGACAGGCGAGAGAATCGGGAAAAAGTAGCACTCGTGGGTTGAGATAAAGACAGTTTAATAGGACAGAAAGAAAGAAAATGATGATGATGATGATGATGATAAAATCACAATAATAAATAAAAGAACTGGAATATACAAAACAAGTGATGCACAATGCAATTCTCACCACTCACCAAATGATGCCCCGTTAGTCCCCAAGCTGTGATCCCCCCACCCCCACTCCCCCCACTTTATATACTGGGCATGACATCACATGGTATGGAATACCCCTTTGGCCAGTTTGGGTCAGCTGTCCTGGCTGTGTCCTGTCCCAACTTCTTGTGCCCCTCCAGCCTCCTTGCTGGCTGGGCACGAAAAGCTGAAAAATCCTTGACTTAGTATAAACACTACTTGGCAACAACTAAAAACATCAGTGTGTTATCAATATTATTCTCATACTAAATCCAAAACACAACACTATACCAGCTACTAGAAAGAAAATTAACTCTATCCCAGCCGAAACCAGAACACAGGCTTATTATTATAATACTCATAATAGTGTTTTTTCAAACACATGATCTGAAATGCTGGAGGCCAGAAAAACTGCTTGCAAAGGACAAGGGAAAACTAAAAAGAACCTAACTGGCAAAAAAAGTCCATCTCTCTCAGTTTTGAGACTCTGCAAATTGCAAGAAAAAGTAAATGTACTATAGTAAAAGCACAGAAACTTCTTAATTAACATATCTATTCCCTGTGTGTTTTCAGACACATCTACTAACTTAAGCAGTGATTTATTTATTTATTATCCTGTAATCTTCTATTGGAACACACTTAGAGTTATTTTGACTTCTGTGTCATGATTAAATTCAAGTTCTGGCAGTAACTGCTCCTCCTGGTTATTCTGATGCAGCCCTGTTATCTTTCTAGAAGAGCACATGCAGTACACTTTGGTCCACCTTTGCAGGGAGGGAGTTTACCACCAGAGTACATAAACCACTGAAGACACTGTTATCTTCCAACCCTTATGAAGTTTGTAGACCTGGCAGATTGCAAAGCTATCTTTTTATTTCTAAACCGAGCAAATTTGATTTGGAAACCTCACGGCTTCATAAATGTGGGATTTCACAATGTAGCTTGCACAGAGTTGCTTTTCAGGATAGAACTGTGCTTTAATTGCTGGGAATTATTTCACCATGGCAACCTGGCTTCAGCAGTCAGACTTCTTGCTATACAGCCCAAGATACACAAACGCAGACAGTCTACTCTGCTCAGAGAGTACCAGGGTGCAGACAGGTTTGTCTTTGTAAGAAGTGTTTTAGTTTCCTCACTGCTTTTTTGCCTTGCAAGCTCTCTTTGTACGATGAAAAACATTTATCTAACAATACTAACTAGTTTTAAGTAGTACTGTAGCCTACAGAAAACCTGCAGCGAAGGAAATATGTTAGATATGCAGGCCAAGCTCACCACCTTACCTGCATACTATGCTTTGGAAGACAGGTACGTATAATGTCTAATCTACTTGTAATCTGAATTTAACAATTCTCAACTTTTAAAAGTCTACAAGAATGTCCAAAAATGCATTTTATAATTACACTGTGCAGTCTGAAAGAAGGCAATATGGACTGCATGACATTCCCCAAACAGTTAATGAGAATACTGGCTCCAAGAGTCTGTGCTCTCAATAGATAAATATTTTTCAACATGGTGCAACATGTCAGCTTGCAGCTGAGCTCAGTCATAGTTGTTGTCTCTCTCCTCAGCTCCCCAGAGGCAAGGAACAGTAAAGGACTGTCTTTTTACTTCCGGCAGGACTGGGCAAATTACAACTATTTAGGCACAAAATGTGTCCTACATCAGAAGGATAAGCTAGTTATTTTTGTTGGGAAGAGAGAAAACAAATTCATCACCTGCCCTTGCTACTACAGTTCCACCTTTGAAAACATCATCTATATGTAATCACACAGTAGGCAAGACTTCAACAGCTGAATCCTTCACATAAACACCATCTGGTTTACACCTTAAAAAAAAAAAAGTGGTTTAATAGGACAGAAAAGTGCTAGGGCATATCACAACTGAGAGTGTACATAGAAACACAGGTAACACCACAGCTATTTCAAACATCTTAGCTTTTTTTGTAGGAGCTTCAGTAAACAATATAAACTCAATGAGATGTATAGCATGGGAAAAAAATGTAAGTTGTTTTCACTGTTCATAAGCAATTTCGCATGCCTGCACCTGTAAACTCACTTTTAAAGCATTTGTACTAGCACACACATGTGCATCTTGTTGCATTGAGACAGAGCTGTGAGGAATGCAATTACCTACCGAGTCATTAGTTATTGAACAGGTTGGGCAAAGAAATACCAATGTGAAGAAGCAGCCCCACCTGAAATTGTCATCCACTGTATCAAGCTCCACAAACTCATCTCTTACACTTTAAATTAACTACAGCATTTTCATTAGGAAGGATATTTATTTACTAGAAATGACCATGGGTCGAGGTCAGTTCTCTCTCAATGGCAGCTTTGAAGATCAAAAATTGATTTTTTTTTTCTTTTGTTAATATTTTGGCTTTCATTTAAACCAAAGTTAGTTCAGGGAAGTCCCACCTCTCCTGGCATGCCTTAGATCAGATCCTGTGATGAGAAACGGTGCCTTTCAGTCTTAGTATGAACTATCTTGTTAAACAAAAAAACTGAAATCCATAATTAGAAGGCATAAACTGCATCTCCTCACAGGGTAAGAAAGAGTTGAAGGTAAGAGGAATCAAAGCATTATCTTAATTAGGTAACTTTCATTAACAAATTATATGTACAAAACATTCACTAACCTAACCACATAGTTAATTTTTAAACTTTGCGACAGAATGATGCAATGCTCTGTTCAGTTTTGTCATCAACAGCACACAGCTGTTTCAGTATGCCCTAGAAAACAGCATATTGAAGTTTTGCTTTCTATACAATAGAGGAAAAAAAAAATGTATTTAAAGTACAAACTCTGTGGAATCATGGGCCAAAGTAAAGAATATTTGAATGACTGACTGAAAAAAATAGTAGGGTGGATAATAGTTTAATTACTGGTACAGTTAGATCAGCCACTGTTAATTAGCTCATGAGACAGCAGTGATTCCCAACCTTAATTTATTAATTTTCAGGGTACTCCAAGGGAGACTGAAAAGCTTAAGCAGAAATACCTTTACAGATGCTTACTGATCCATTAGCAATCAGAAAAACCCAAAAACATAGATACTTAAACTTGGAGTGTTACCTCCAAGGGCTTGCTGAAATACAAATTCATTCTTTTAATTAAATGCCAAAAGCTCAGCCAAGAAATTGGTTAAGGAAAACTAGTAATTTTCAAAAATAAATATTAAAATTAGATGCACAGTTGCATGCTGAATTTGTTTCATTCCCTTGGCTGCACGTGCAAATGACAAGCAGTATCTTTAACTGTTCATGTGGATTTGCAATTAATCAGTTCACACAAGCAGAGACCAACATCTAAGATTCTTCCTCAAAACCCAATGCGAAGTCATGCTTTTACACTAGCTTTTGCAACCCAACAGCACACCTCAAAAGAAGGGATGGTTATGACCACCTAACTCTTCAAACGCAGCCTGCACTGCTCGCCTGAGAAGCCCTGTTTCAATTCCTGGCAGCAACCGACAGTTCATACTGGTTTTGCAGAGATGTAACCATACTACTCGTCCGTAGCTGCGCTGGTAGTTTCACTGCAAAGAAACGAAAGATGGTCCCTAACCAGTGAAGAAGTCTCTCTCAAAATAGTTTACTATCACTGTTGGGTGATCCAGTGACTTCTCAATATTTTATTCTCTACTTCAAAAATCAATAGGAATCCTTCTCATAAAGCCTGTAACTGAAATCACTTAACAGATTAGTTAGCTCGACTAAGAAAGATGTGCGGATTTAAAGATTGATGTATTTGAATGATGTACCTAGACAGGAAAGAAAGCTTTGTATGCTGAAAAACAACAGAAAAATAAATATTTCAGTTGAGACAGAGTACAGTTTCCCCTCTGCCCCACACAGATGGTGGTCTCAAGACCCCAGCTTTATCTTTTCCCTACACAGGTTTGTTCTGAAGAAATAAGGCAGTCACATCAAAACTGAGGACTTTGTGTAATGAAGAATCAGCAAAACCTCGTTTATCACAATTTCCTTTCCCCTGTCTTGCCAAGTGCATCCTGCTGATTGTCAGCACTTCTCCCTGTAAGGCTTTGGTGTTCCAGATCTGGGATTTGTGGTCACATTGGACTGAAGAGCAGATCTGGGTGTCTGGAGTGTGAGTGGAGCTACGAAGGTGCACCTTATGTCATCCCTCCTGTGTGTGAATTTTTGCAAAAAAAGAAGCCCAAGCCTTCTTTCTTCATTAACTCCATGTACTTTGTGTAGTGTGCCAGGATTATTTTTTTCAGATATTAAAGCTGTCCTAAGAATTTTAATATTCTGTCACTACCTGCCTTTCTGAGGACAGCTGCACTCACTGCTGATTCTTCCTTTTTTAAAAATGAATTACACAGACATCCACAATGTTCCTTTCACCTGGGGAGCATCTGCTACCACCAGTCCCTGCTGTCTGAGCAAAAGCACTTCTAAACTTATTTCAGTACCAGACAGAAATGAACTTGGAAAATTAACAGAGCAGCATTTTCTGACAAGTTCAAACAACCTAGCTCCACTGTTAATGAACACCATTAACTCCAAGAAGTGGTTTTTTTCTTCAGAAAGCTGGAAGAAAGGGTTAATCCATACATCCTATACCCTTCTCTTTCCAGATACCAAGTGCTGGCAGCTCTTAAAAGAAAAGCAACATCTCTAACAGCAATTTGCTGAAGTCTTAGTTAAGATTCTGTTAAGCCCCACAGCACCAGGGATTAAGAAATAGGATTAGAAAATCCCCCTCAACAAAAGATTTTATCAAACTCAGTTTTGGTGTAGTCACAGAGAAAGATGTATGATAGGGGAACGGATAAATTTTGTCTTAGTCATCTCAGAGACAGGGCAACAACTGGTGGGAGACCACATTCCTAACACCATACCTCTTCAGCAAAGATCATCGTGAATGGAAAGAGAAAAGCTCTTCTACAGAGGATTTTTTTTTCCTCCTACAAACCTACTTGATAAAGACCTTGGGGCGCACAGATGGTTTGAGATACCAGAGAACAGCAGATAGAAATTAAGTGTGAAATGGATACTTTCTCCATAAAGAGCAGCACCAGAAACATGGGCTATTACAACACAGGAAGCAGAGACAAACCAGGAATTGTAGTCAACTACCAGAAGGATGAATGTTGCACACTCATACTTTGTGTATATATAAACTGAAATCATCTCCCAGGCAGAAACAAGCAGCTCAAATCTGGAGCAAATCCTATAATGAACTAGATGCATACCAAGAAAACAAAATAAAAGAAGGGTGAATAATTTCAGAAGTTTGAGATTACAATCAAATCTATTCTTCTTAAAGTGTCCAGGAGGGATCTTCAGAAAAAAGAAGCTTACTTTTGCCTGTAAAACAGAGCAAAATGCTGTTAACCCTCGGGCAGGTGCCCTTCCTATACTAGCTCTGGAGACACCTTACAAGGTTATTTCAACAGACAGAAGAATTTTAGCAGTCCTCTCCCTCTGGCTATTGCTTCACAGGATGTAGAACACGTAACCAAAATACAGCTCAATGTTGCAAATACCTCTGAAGAAAGACACTGACTTCTTCATTAAGTTAGTAAATTGTGTATGGTTCACCAATTTTCATAAACGCACCAGGGTCATGACACTCCTGCAGCGAATGCAAGTGAACAGACAGACGACTATGCCAAAGAAATGGAGGAGTGCATGGCTCACTGGACCGCTAGTGAGGGACAACATCTTTCCAGAGCACAGCTTCAAGTCCTGAGCTCCAGGAGACCAGGTTGTTGCATGGCTTTGTCAGAAGTATCCCACAGCTCACAGTGGGGCTGAACAACAAGCAGAGCACTACAAGCTTTGCAGCCACAACCAGAAGAGACTTTGCTACCTGCGTATGCTGGGAACACCCGCCTGCACAAGCAGGGAGAGTCGCCCCTCTGGAGGGCAGGTCCCAGCCGCATGAGTCCACCAGCCTGGCAACGCCACTCAGGCCTACCTCCACTGCAACCTGCTCTGTCCCACGGACAGAACACCCGTGTCAAAGAACAGTCTCCACAAGCACATCTCTGCTTTCATACGCACAGAAGAGCTACAACAAAGCCCCTCCTGGCTGGTCACACCTTGCCAAAGCACAAGATGTTACTGCCCCATAGTGTCCTTGGTCCTTTCCGAGCAGCTGGGTGAGAGTCCCAAAAGGCTGTCATTGAACAAGAAATCAGCTCCTGTTACAGAAATATTCAGCAAGACACAGCACGATAATTACTGATGTCAGTTGCCCTGAACCATAAACATTTTGAACTATTTTGGTACAATGGAAAGTTGTGGGAGGGAGAAAGAAAAAGAACAGGACAGAAATAGCTGACATGGTTCTGAAGAGCATTTTGCCTATAAGTCCCTTCCCTGCACACTGCCCTCCCTCCCTTCTCTTCTGCCTGTCCCCAGACTTTTGCATTAATCAGATTAGCTAATGTTAAACAAGGCTCTTTCTAATTACTTTCTAATACTGTAGACTGGACTAAGGTATTGAAAAATGTTTCTACCTAAATTAGGATAAAACAAGATTGATTTTTTTAAATACTTGCTTTAGTCCTGTTGATACACACAAGCATCACAGACAACAGCTATCTTCAGCAATGAGAGTCAAGGCAGTGGAGAAGAGGCAGCCACAAACACACCCACCTATGTCCCGTTTCATGAACATGTTCAAGACGACTTTGCATGATCACTTAAAAAACAGAATCCAGCGTCAAAATTAACCTGGTTTCTTTCTGATCTTGCTATGAATTGAGGAATAGATATAGGATTTCATTTTTCAAAAATTTCTAAGTGCTGGATATAAAGATATATAGCACTATCCATGATGCCAACACAAACTTGCTAATTTATCTGACTGAAGCCGTCATTAGCACACTATCACTGAAGACAAATTAGTACGCTCTCGAAAAGCACCTCTAAAAATTCCACTTTGTTAGTGATGCCAATGGCACACTTACTCAAAAAGAGTGGGGTTGGTTGTTTTATTTTTTGGTTGGTATCCACATCAATCCCTGCACATTGCTGTAAAAAGGGAGGCTCCTATGAGAAAGTGGAGTTTTAAGTTATCTATTCCCACACTCATCCTGGACTATGTGTACCTATAAATCATACTGTACTTTATCAGAAGTCATTACACAATGACATCACAACTCTGTAGCCCGCATCATTCCTCTTTCCTGACACCGTATCACCAATTATTAGTCAACTATCCCAGAGGGACTCGGTTTCACTGGAGACTTAAAAGGAAACACACTGACTAGGAAGCTGCATGAGGAGTAGTCTCTGAAAATCGCTTGCGCAGGACCCAAAGTGCCAGGGCACAGTAAACGCGCTACAGTTCTGAGCCACATTCGAGCATCTGAATCAGAATTCAAGCACTGGCACAGGCAGTGAACACTGTGTCCTGAAGTCATCAGCAAGCGGCTCTGAAGAATGCTTATGGCCAGATCAGTTATCCGCTGGGACCAAAGAGGGGAGATCTCTCCTGTACCCAAGTCTTCCTTCCACTTGTGCTGCCTGAGGCCAGTAAAAAGCACACCTCTGCAAGGAAGCTAATAGTAATCAGCTGCTTCACAAAAAACTTGAACAATTAATTAAATAATGTTAAAAAGCAGAATAATATTCCAAGTTTTTACGCTGTACTTTTTTCCCTTTCCCCTTCTACCTCTCTCTAAAACCACCAACTTGTAGAAAACAAAACAACAACAAAAAACAGAAAAACTGCATCCATTTTTTTTCCCCCCTCCCTAACTATGGGCTAAATAATTACACAATTCATTACAGGAGAGGAGAAAAATGAGATTAACATATTTCAAAGATACATCTGAAGTGAAACGAAAGTCCTAATTAAACTCTGTGCTAAGGAATACACATAACTTCATCTCAGCTATGCTATGATTAATTTAAAGGGGAGATGACACTTTTCTAATGGTACTTTAATTTTTTTAAATCATTACAAGTGTGTAGTCTTGGTCCCATCCCTGAAGTGTTAAACACAGTTTACTAAACCATATGATGAAAGATACAAGCATCTCCAGAGTTCTTCATAGCTGAATCACTAATAAGTTAAAGGAGTAATAAACCTAAAAGTAGCTTTCATAAAAAATTAATTAGAAAGGCTGAGAGCACATCTGTTTCTTTTGTTACATTCCCCCCCCACTTTCTGGTTCAGTTGTCTTTCCCCATGCTCTTTTAAACACTTTTCAGGTTCTCAGGGATGCTGCTTCTTCTCATGAAGCCTTTTTGTTTCCTCACACTTCCCTCCTTCCTTCCTCCCTGTACTGATTTTTCCTTTGGCAGCTGTTACTACTAGTGTGCGACACAGACACTATTTGGCACCCAGCAGCTAGGAGGAACTTGGACCTACTAACTAATGAAAACAACTTGCATGTTAAAAGCTTCAAGAGAGTTAGTTGTAAGTACATACAACTCATGTAAATAACATACAACAAATTTGCTGTGGAGGAAAATCATACTGACTAAGTGTCATACTGGAACAACTGAGCTTTATAATTCACAACCAGGAGAGAGATAGAAACGGAGGACAATTTAGAGAGAAGACGGGCACTCTACCCCTTGTCCATTGTGAATTTCTGCAAGTCCTTGGCAGCCTGTGGAGGGCTGGGAGGGAATGGTGATGGATCCCGGTTACGCCTGAGAAAAAACCCTAAAATGCAGTAGGCTGTTCATAACGCCGGGCTACACACAAGCAAGATACCCTTTGAACTCATCACCAAGCATTTGTAGGCCTGAGCAACAGAAGAAAAATTACTTCATCCACAGTTTAGGATTGATTCATCTTCTGTATAGGCTACAGAAAACTCAATCAGCAGTGTTTCAGGTGGCCAGGCTTAAAAGTTGTGTTTGATACCCTTTGTCCTACAGTTACTCTGAAATAGATGGTAAACCATTACAGTAATGTGGGATTCATCTCATTTAACTTCATATGACTAAACCAGAGGTGCTAGCCGCTCTGTATTGGGCTGGCACTGCACCTCTGCACTCAAAAGCTCCCTGTTCTTCTCTACCAACAATGAAGTGGACAAAGCTCAGCTGTGGATGCCTATGCTCAAAGAAATCCCACCACAGCTGTCACCAACAAGCCACCATTTTTGGCCTAAACGAGGTCCCATGTGGCTCCTTCTTTCACCATCACTGGGCTCACACTTTCTTAAGCGCTAATACCCAATTTCTGCAAAAAGGGAACTTCGATTGGACTTATTTAACCAAGGCTCCTAGCTAGTAGCTGTGCTCTTAACGCTGAGCTATTTGCAGAAAAGGATGAATTTATGTTTTACAGAACAGAAACTGAAGAAAAGCAAGATGAAGCAACACACATAAGGTCAGATAAAGCATCTGAAGTATATTCAAGAAGAGAAGTAAGAGAACCAGTCTGGCATCTAAAGAAAGTTTTTGTGACTTGACATTTCTCTTGAACTGGGTACAAAAGGAGATAACCCAGAATGAAAAGACACATTTAAAAAACCCTCTACTAAAAAATAGTAATTACTCCCATCTAGTAACAGCTTAGCAAAATAAAGTTACACTCTTAATTCCTGAGCCCGAAATATTTTATGTATGACAACAACTCTTCCTTGCTTTCACAACAGTTTTATAGTATATGTAGAAAATAAACCTCAGGGAAAAAAGGCAAGTAAAATTATGTGCAATTCCTGCACATACTCCAGTTGGAGGAGAAAGGACAAGGTTTGTTATACTTTTTCAAAAGCATGCACTGAACAAATCATAAAAATATATGTTTCACTGCTAAGTCACATGAAGTTACCTATACTTTAAAATAAACTGCCATAGTTGCTGGACAAAAGGTCTGGCAATTCTTCCCTACAGAGGCACCCATCTATTTACATCTGGGAGTGCTGCCAACAGAACAGCTACCAAAAACTTCAAAAGGTTCACAGCATGAATAGCAAGCCACTGGCCAAAGGATTTTATGATATGACCAGCTGTGTAACACCACATTGAATTATAGACACACCACCCCCAAAAAATGCAAAGAAGGGATGTTAAACTTGTTAAAAAGCTGAAAAAGAAACCTGAATTCCTTAAACTAATGTTTTCTACAGGAAAGTAATTTTTAACAGGGGAAAAAAAAAAAAAGGTACTCCAATACAGCACTTCCTTAAGAACAACTCTAAGCAGTTCTTCTCACCAAGCCTACTGTAAGCCCAGTGAACTTCTCTAAGTTGCAGCCAGAGCTCAGCCGCTTTGTGATCAGAACGCTCTGCTGTAATAAATGGCTCCCCTAAATTCACTCAGGGAGAGAAGAGACATGAGTCAACAGAGGAAGAGAGGGATAATGTTTCTGTTGACAAACATTTAACAATTGGCAACAGATAGTAGGAAACAGGGACAAACGAAAGCTTGCCAAATAAAGTTATGCTGGAGGAACAAGGCTCCTTTTTGGAGCAGCACTGCATTCTTCATAGATCCCAGAAAAATATCTGAACACACTTAACCAAAATAAAAAGCTGCAGTTGTTGAAGAGCAAGGCTGCTAATCCTAATACTTGCGGTGACGTTTTTCCCTGCAAACCAGAACGGGTCAGAACTCCTCCGAATCAAATTACTGCACATCCTTTGCCAAAGAGTCTGGTTTTGGTCTCACTAGTCATACACATCCTGGTGTTCACGCAAGTCCTTCTGAGCTACATGAGCAATTTTTTCCCCTCATCTTACAACATTTCTGTAGAAAACATGCCAAAGCATATGTAGCGTCTCAGTCAGACTCCTTATTCAGGGAAGCCAGGACCTTCACCGTCTGCTTACGTCCTGGAAATTTAGTTCTCAGGGAGCACAAACAGAACTTGACTGCAGTATTATGGGTGGACAAACGTTTCTCTCCAAGCAGCTATTGCGGTTCCAACTTCCACCCTTCCAGATTGCCACACAAGACCCAGAGGGAGCCAAAGGCAGCCTCCCTCCTCCAGACACGAGAGGGACTGAGCAGAACAAGGCACCCGGGCCAGATTTTTAACTCCGGCTCCAGCTCCCTTCTCTCTCAGGGCCGTACACACACTCGTTCCTGGGAGGTAAACCCCCCGTTCACGCACACCCACCCGCCCACGGGAGCCCCGCGGGGCAGCCGCCCTGCCTGCCCGCCGCCGGACCCGTCCTTACCGCAGCACTTTGCCCACCGCCTGCAGGACCATTTTGCAGCTTAATCCGGGTTTGGGACTCTGGGCGAGGACGGGCCGTTCACCGGGGAGGCTGCAGTGATCCCCAACCATGGTACGGCGGGAGGATCGCGGCGCAGCCGAACCGAGCCGAGGGGGTGAAACGCCGGGGCGCTGGTGGGCACGGCACGGCACGGCACGGCACGGCACGGCACGGCACGGCACGGCACGGCACGGCACGGCACGGCACGGCCCGGGCTCTCCGCCCCTCTCCCCGGCCAGCAGCCGCCCGCCCCGCCGAGCGCCCCGGCCCCGGCCCCGCCCCCGCCCGGCGCCGCCAATGGGCAGCGGCGCTGGGGGCGGGCGGCAGCCGCGGCTCCTCCGCCCGGCCCGGCCCGGCCCAGCGCTGGCCCGTTCAGGCCGGAGAAGGCCGCGGCCCGGTCACACAACCCTCTCCTCCCTCGGGCCCCGGCGCCGGGCAGGGCTTTGCGGTACATTTCGGGAAAACGCTGCAAGGAGCCGGGGGGCCGTGGCGGGTCTGCGAGCAGTGGGGCAGGAGGGAGGAAGCAGCCCGGCCCCGGCCCCAGAGGGTCCACCAAAGCAGCACTGTCCAACAAAGCACCACCATCAATAATAAAATCCCCTGCCGCTTCTTTTGGCAGCCAAAAAGTAAGGAGGACAAAGGAGTTGCGGTAGGACGGCGATGCCGCGCGACACACAGTACTACAAGCCCCATCCATAATGGGGCCATGCTGGGCTCCCAGTGAGAATGGGAATAATGACGCCTTTCGTGAGCAAGGCTTTGCATTGCTCTCTCAGGACTCGGTGACAAACAGGCTAGCCCAAGAGCAGAACTAGATACGTTCTGCCAGAAACACAGTTTTACACAGTGAATGTCAGCCCAGCAATGACATCAAGACCTTTATCACAGAGGTTTAAACAGAGGAAGGGTGAACAGTAAAACCACAAACAGCAAGAACCACCTTGCCGTTACGACCAGAGTTAAGAGCAGGCACTTGGGCAATGGTCCTCAGAGGACGAGTGATTAAGCAGCATCCCCAAACATAAGGTCCGTTGTGACACACCAGCAGTTTTACATAGGGAAACTGCTTTGCAGTGAGTTTTCCTAACAGACCTTAGAAAGGCACTGTACGTCCAGCTCCTTAGCCCCACCACATAACCACCACTCCGCACACACCTTTTGGACGGGCAGCTGTGGCCATGGCTTGCTGATATAGCATTTAGAGCCAAATCATAACAAAAAATGTGACGGGTGTGGTGTGACCTAGAACACAAAGCCCTGAGGACATCACTTATTCTGGCACACTAAAACCCGACCCGTGACATCTCGGAGAAAATGGTGGTTTTGCCATTTTACATACACCAGCTGCAGTCAGAAAGGGCAGTTCCCCAGACAGGTATAGCCAAGCACTCCAGTTTGTTTACTAAACAGGCATCTTCCCCTGTAAACAGAAGGCCAACAGACTTGTTGAATTAAACCTAGCACAAATCATGCCATTGCTGCTGCCACCAACCCGACATCACTCGGTCAAAGCAGGTGGGAATGTGGCTGCTGTTTGCATAAACCCAAGAAACTGCAGCCACGTGATGCAACTTGGAGGAATCACGTGCTGCTACTCATTCCCAAAGCACCTACCCAGGCAGCAGTGTTTGTCAGTCACACGCTGTCTTTTAGTCGCACGTCCAAGTTAGGCCTCTACGCCCTTGTGAAGCAGGAGGTATTTTTATTCCCACTCTCCAAGCAATCCACTTAAGATGGAGTTTTAATGACTTCACTGATAGCACACAGGAAGCCTGCAGCTGAACACAGCTCAGCTTTCCACTCTGCAGACCAGCGCTTCATACAGAAGATTATCCAACCCTTGAAAAATCTGATGCTTGCCCAATCTTTTCCCCAAGTAACAGCGACTTGTCACAGTAACATTAAAAAGCAACAGTCCTGGCAAATGGAGGAAGGACACCTGCCAAGAGGGCAGTTGCCCTTGCTTCGTTCACCAGTGAAATCTGCACAGAGAGAATTTTGTTTGTTAAAAAAAACACCCTAAAAACAACTAGCCTGTGATACAAAGCAGCTTAAGTTTTATTAAAAGTCTGTCTATCCAAAGTAAATTAAAGAAAAATCCAGGGGTCAAACCAAAATAAATACAGCTCTGTGGTGTTACAGTTGTATTTGGAAAGCTGGCCCCTCCATGACTCTGACAGCTAAACATTGCTCTTCAGAGATGGAGCTTCAGTGATATCACACAGGTTAGGAACTGATGCTCTGCTATTAAAACTGATAGATAACGGAAATAAAATTTTTAAACCTGATATCTTTTTATTTTAACCCAGATGAATGACCCACTTCTCTATTCTGTTAGCTTCTGCATCAAACTGGTGCTTTCCCTTTCCTCAACCATACCTGTCCACAGCACCCTTTCCTTCACATATCAGTTTTCCTCCATTCAAGCAGTATCCCCTTTTTGGATCTACTGCATGCTACAGTTTACCATGCTATGGTCAATTTTAAATGCTCCAAAATAATAAAACCAAAACACACACTTTATTTATATGGCATCAACATAAGTAATTTAAAACACATGTGCAGCATGGATTCTCACACTTCAACAAGATTTAGGGCACACGTGCAGACACAAATGGGTTTACGTGAAAGCCGCTGCACCCAGAAAGATCAGTACTCAATCTAAAAGCAATTTATTTATTTGAATACAGCTACTAGTCTGATCTCTACATATGCATATTCTGAAGGATGTATATCTGCACTTCCTCAAGAGTGTGTCTTACAGCTATCCGATATTACATCCATAGGTAGCTTCTTTTTCACCTGCTTCCTCAACATCCTCTGCATGAAACAACTGTTGGATCCAGCCTTAGTACAAGTGTGCTTCAGCAGCAGCAAACTGCTTCTAGCATATACCTTACCCACCAGCCAGGCTTGAAAGATCACAGAGTTGAGTATTGAAATAAATACTAAAACATTAACAGAAATATCTGTGAACGGACCTACCAACAGCTTTATGACTTGTACATCAGCAAGACAGTAACATCACTGCTGGCACGGGAAGGGCACAAAATGGTATACTAGGAAGAGGGGAGCCCCATTTCCCACCACTTACACATGACTATATGTGCTTATAGTACACTGACGGAAAGTTTTCTACATTGATCCCAACTACCAAGCCAAGGAATGGTATTTATAAATTTTATGAATAATGCTTTGTATTTATGATGACGTTATAAGCAGCAGTTAACAATTACATATTTATTTGCCCCTTTTACAGTTCCATAAAAATTAAGTTTCAAGCAGCCACCACAGGGATGTATACTAGTACCCAGAGGTTTGGCAAAGCAAGTCGTATCAACCCAGACAAGCAAACAATGTTGGGGGGGGATCATAACCATTATTTTGATTAAGGTACAATTCAGCATTTATATGTATAGAAATGAGGCTTTGTAACATCAGACTTGTAAAGTTCTGTTTTAAATTAAACTGAAGTTTATTGTGTGTCCCTCACTGACATACGATGTTTCAATTTTGCTAGCTAATTAGCCCTTTTGTTTGACTTTAGTGTGCCCTGCTAGCACCTAGCCAAGTACCCTTTCCAGTTACCTCCAGTGCATCCTCAGGTCTCTGGAACCACTCAAAATCAACAATGAAAACATTTTATCTTCTAGCTTGCTTCTAAGTGGTATTTTTACTGAGATTACATTTGCTCTCCATTTTGTCATCCTCATACAGCAGCAAAGATGGCAGGAGCAGCTCTGCTCCATATAGACAGTAAAGGCGTGGATTTTTGACAGAAGACAGCCTGAAGTCAAAGTTATCTGTCTCAAAAAGCAGGTTTTGGAGGTGGTCATAGTGAAGGGGGAAATAAAAGATTTCAAGGGTATACTTTCAGCTCCACTCTTGAGATAATAGCAGGAGAAATCAGTCTTCCTGACCACACAGAGTGTTGTGATAGAAGCCTTATCAACAGTGGCCACACACATGGCAGAAAGTTTGTGCATAAAAGATTGAGCTTAAAAGCAGCACATTTGTAAGTGACAAGGTGCCTATGTTTGCTGCTTTATTGAAAGCTCTGGTAGCAGCAATAAGTCAGTGTCTATCCTGCAACCACCACCTTTGGCTTCATCAGTGCTGGGGCAGGGGGGAGGTGGGTTCTGCAATAGGCAGAGAGAAAAACTGGTACATAGCATTCTCACCTAATGCGTAACATGAGAAACAAACAATCAATTGCAGCAAGAACAGCAAAATACCTCAAAATATCAGTAAAGCTCCACCAGGAACTGCAAAGAATTTATATTATGGCATTTTGGAAAGGATGCACAAAATGAAAAGAACCAAGGGTTCATCAAGTACCACTTTACTTAAAAAAATAAAGAAAAAAGAAAAAGGAAAGTGAATGCTACTCTGTACCAAACACAGAAATCATGATCTCAAAGGCACTGTGTTTCTGGCATGTGTGTAGGCATATCTATTGTTCTGAAATCCCATGAAATGTCAAGTTAAGCCAGGTTCATCAAGAAGCGTGTACAGATGAGAGCTGAAGAAAATGTATGTGTTGAAGGAAGCAGCAATAGCAGCAGCTCAGCAGGAGATATTCAACTCTACCAGCATTGAGCAAGTACCTGAAAACTATTAAGAAAGGAAAGGACAGTCACACTTATGGAGACCACTCTACATGGAGAAGTGATGTGAAATAGAGGAGGGAGTTGATTTTTATCACCTGCATTTCAATCAGTCCTCCTGAGTCAGCCCACCTCAAGTGACAGAAGTCCTCTGCAAAACACACACTGGCAGAGCACTTGTTTCCTGAGCATCTGTTCCAGGCGAGTTTGTGCAAGTAGATTCTCAGTCAATGAATTGCCATGGAGTTAGAGAGAAACGTCAGATTCAGACCTTAGTTTGTAGTACCCCTGAAAACTTACTATTGTTATAAAAATAATTTCTGTTTTTAAAAGTTATTATTCTGAATCTCGGGCAAGTTCCAAGATTACTGCATTCTGCTTAAAGTTTCCCCTGCTTTCAACTGAAAAGGTTCTTTGCTTTCTGTACTACAGTGTTGTATACCATTATACAGCACCCTATTTCAGTGACGGATGAAGCAGTCCCTATATGGTACCTTTCTTACATAGTTCATTCCAGAATAATAAAACATCACAGTGACACAGCCTCAGGAGGCCAAGAGTTTTCCTCTTTCTAGTTTGCAAAACAATATGCTTGGCACTACTATATAAAGGAACAATAAACTGGAAAATATTTGCAAATAAACAGCTCCAATCTATCACCCTCATAAAACTGTCTTCCATATAGACAAAGTTTGCTGGGCAAAAGCCTAGCAACAGCTCCAGGTGACAGAGAACATCTATCTCAGAGAGGATTAAATCCCTTTTATTTTCTTACAGTGGGGGAGGAGGAGAGAAGAAAACACAACCAAGTAAAGATGTGCCAGTGAAGCTAAAGCATTTATCATTCTGAGCACCCAAAAGGACGTCTTTCAACACATGCCTCTCAGATTAAGTCGGAGGAAGAAGCCTTACTAAGCAGAGTACCTGCTGATAGGCTGCATGGGGTACTCACAGCATACTGTAAGGACTGAGATGCTTAATTTATACCATTGCAGCCACTGTTAGTTCCTTCCTAGAGATAACACAATTGAGAATTTCATCTCACATTTTACCATACCTTTTTTTTTTCTTGCCCTAATTTTGAAGTTTAACTAGGCTGCACTCCAGGGAAGCATTAGTGCAATGTGCATTTGATACAGAAAAGCTAAAATGAAATACTCCTGTTCTTTTCCTTCCCTTCCCCAAATATGCTGGACCTCAAGCTTCATATAGAGGTAAAACTTCTAGAACTTGGCTAAGAAGTTCTCCCCAGGGATTGTTTAACATATTCAGAGCTACTTGCTACATATATACAGAACTCTCCCTGTAAGTTCTATAACACAACTACTGTTCTCACAGACTTAGGTAAACATAGCATGGAAAACAAAACTCTAATTGCAAATTGGCACGAAACTCTAGACTAAGGAGTCAAAGGTGTAATCAGCACAGGAAAGGAGGGTATCTGTGTCAGCACTGTTATTGGTCAGGACTATCTATGCTTGCGTGGGAAAGGCATAGAAGGAAAAGGGGAGACACTGGGAGTGAACTTTCAGAGTTTTCCCAGACAGATGGAGACCCACTAAGGAAATACAAGTTTCCCTCCTTTTTGGTGCTAAGAATGGCTTCATTTCATAGCAAATGATTTTATCTGTTAATGTCACATTTAGATGACAGCATGAGGGAAAAACAATTCATGAAATAAGCATGAAATTTATTCTAGGAGATTTTTCTCCAGGCATACATTACAAAATATAACCCACACAGCTTACATTATGTAAGATTAAACTGTGGAAACTAGTCATTGTAATTCCTGGCACTTACAGAATAATTCCTTAGCTACTACTTCTAAAGAGCAGGACCACAAAATCCAGAAGTCACAAAATTAACTTGGTTCACACCCAGACCACTGCACATTTGCATTCCACATACAACTCAAAACACACATGCTGCATCCCAGCTAATTTGATTTCTTAATACCTCGCAGACCCAGCACAGATCAGAGCGACAGGAGGCCAGTAACAGCTTCTGCCATGTTAACAATGCCATAAAGTACCTAACTTAAAACCTGAAATAGTTCAAATTTATGAAGCAGATGAAAAAATTTCCAGCAGTTGTTCAGCCTAGCAAAGCTGTGCAAGTACTGTTTGTGTTGCAGCAGCCCAGCTCAGAGGAGGGGCCACTTCACAGCTCTGAAGTAAAACCTGTTTGGTCAGGGTGCTTGTGAAGGCGTACACTGGAGATGGACACAGGGCTACAGAACGACACTAACAAGTAGTTTGTCGGAGGGACTCACCTCTGCTGAAGTTACACGGCTGCCTTTCAGTCATGGAAGTAAAAGCATGAAGATCTTGCCTTTGAGGAATCCTCAAACCTAACATACCACTGATTAAGCATTTTGAGCCATTTGAAAAAATTAACAGTTATTTTTCAGTATGTTAAATGAGATATTTGTAAATATACTGGGAAAAAAAACAACTTGAAATTTTAGAGGACAATTCTTGACATTTGGTTATAGTCAAGATGTTACACACAAGAACCCATAATATTCTCACAGCAGCGCTGTCTTGGGTCTTTGCTGCGCTTGCCAGTCTTGCCTGTGTGAGAGCTCTGCTGCACATGGGACATACACTTAAGTAGGCATGGCCACACAGAACTGCATAGCATAAATAACCTGCTTGTAATTTTCCTAAAACTTGTTACAAAAATACAGCCAGTTTTCATGCTTTGATTTTTTCTGACAAAGAAAATGGCTTAAGTGCATTCACTTACCCATTTGATTTCAATATCACACTTTGATGGTATAAAACTTCAAGCATCTTACAAAACCCAACATGATCATATGATCTTGGGATCAACCCTCTCCTCCAAATTCTGGACAGATTTGGACAAGAAGTGGCACGATAATACAATTAAAGGTTAAGACTACCATACACTTTTTTCAGACACTGCACTAACACATGCTGGAAGCACACTGGTCTAGTTGAATAAGGAACTAGTGGATTAAAAAAGCTTATATACATAGGATTGTTGGGTTTGTATCGTATTCATTGTTTCTAAACAATATTTCTTCAAAAGCAAGTTAAGCGAGCCACTGAGTGAAATCATACTAATAGTAAAAAAACCTCAAAGAACACCCAAAAGAGTAAAATTTATGGAAAATATCACTTCTCTATTAAAAAAAAATATAAAACACAACTACTTGAATTATATCAAACCACCAGAAGTTACCTTTTTAGGCTCAGAATAATTGAAAGCAATTTTTTAAATAGCCCCTCCTGGAAGCGTACAGAGGTCACGATGGGGTCTACTTACAACAGAACTGCCTTCTAAATTATAGCTAGATTATCACTTTGCAGGACACAAGTATTTTTATTACTGTGACACACTTACACTGCTGTACACCCTGGTTAAGAGGCAATCATGGATTTCATCTTGAGTGAAACACCATAAAATAAACTTCTATGAACCCAAATCTCATCTGATCAAGGAAAAAGAAAAGAAATGGTAGAATGCACAACAGAAGAGCTCTGAGTTTAAACCAATCGGGGGGGGGGGGGGAGAGATGGGTTTAAAAATAACACCATTACACACACATCTGTCGTTGAGCAACACTGCTGTATATAAGACTTTTCTGATGCTGTCTTGCTTAAAATCTCCATTTTGCCTAGAATTTGTTCTATGGCTCGATTTATACTCCCCACCCCCCACCCCCCCCCGTAGTCCATTACAACTCTTGAATGGATGTTTATTTACTAGGAAACAAAGAAAAGCACTAGCTGACAGACAAGCTTTGCCGTTCTGGTTAGACGAGATTGACACTTGTCATGATTTAGTAATGCAATAAGAAAATCAGCCTTGCCTGCTCTCAAGCACAAAAAAGTGGCACTTAAGATACTGGACAGAAACTGAGTAGAGGACACTACTGTGCCTACCAAGACTACTCTGCACATGCTAAATAAGTCTCTACCCCAATTCCACAGCCAAAAAAAAAGAAATAAATTACCATAATCTACGTTTTGCACACCTTGTTTTGCACGCTTTTCCTAAACTACTTGCTTTCAGGACTTTGTCCATATCAATATGTACTGAGACTAGGATCAATGCATGATAACGTCATACTATCATAATTCCTACTTAGCTGCTGAGAAATACCATTACCATGAACATGGCAGAGACATTTTTTTCAAATGCTTGATGAAAATTGCTTCATGACTAGGAAAAGGCCCTGAAGTTGCAGTGTTACTGTGAGGATGCGCAGGCAGGCGAGTGCCAGAGGAGAGAAATACTATGTGGAAAAGGAAGAGGGGAAGGACAACTCCAGGCTTCTCAAAAGTCCAACTCTGCCACTACTTCCTTTGAGGTGCAAGTGAAACTGAGCCCCTCTCTAAAGCAAGATAAATATATATCAAATTTTATATATCAAATTTTATCTAAATTCAGTGATACACACAATCTGAAGTATTTCTGCATTTTTCTAGGCTTCTTACTGGGGAGGTGAAAGCAAACACTAGAGTATGTATTCATCCTGTATCTTGAGCTACTTCTGCACTTTGAAGGTACATTATATGCATCAAGCAAATGTGCTCCAATACACAGTATGCGAACCTTTGTCTTTTGACATTCTGCTCTAAAAATTATTTGAAACTAGGGAACTATTGTGTTCCACCATACAAATAGCAATTTCTCTGTATAATTATAGTACATTTTGCTCAGAATTGCATCATGACTAGGATACTACCAGGAGGAAAAACATTTAACCACTATTCTTACTTTGTTAGAAAATTCTTCCCACATTATATAAACATGTACGGACCCACACATGGGGAGCACCATCAATCTTTTCACTGTTTTTACTTTAGTAAAGGAAAAGTTATTTTTCATTTCAGTAGCTTTATATTTGTTAGTGTTATGAAACAGATATCAACTTTTCTCCTTCAGCTTTCTTCACTATTATTCTTCCCTTGTCTTTACCACAGTTGCCTCAACTTTCTCTAAGACCACACCATAAAACAGGAATAAAAAAAATCGGCATGCCGATTCCAAAATATCCTTAAAACTTCAGTAAAAGAATTCACTTCTAAACGTGTATTGAACAGAAAAGGGGTGTTAAGGAGTTTCCCCAATGTTTTCATAAAATTGATAGGTGCACATCTGACAAAAGAAGAGATAGGATGTGTTTCTAATTTGCACACATTAACCAGAAGCACCAGGAACGAAACATAGCAGATTATTGAAAATATCATCTAAACTTTACAAGCTTTTCCATATGTTGGCCAGAAGTATGAACCATGCAAAATTCTTCTGAACAGTTGCAGCCTCACATCATTTTACTTGTACACATATCTCTGTCAAAGAGTCAGCCAGGTCAGGGTAACCACACCTGAGCAGTAGTCACATTAAAAGAAGACACAGGACAGCTAAGAAGAAACTAAGCATTCAAAAGCTAACCTTGGTATATTGATTTGCACTCTGTATTCAAGCTTCTAATTATACTTCAAAATTCAGTTTTTTCATTTCTTTGGCTGGAATATGGTAGAATACAGAATACAGATTCTGCTCCTAGTTGCTCTCCTACACGCTCAGTGCTAAATCTGAAAGAATGTACAAATGCTGTTAAGGATCCAGTTCGCCTTCCAAATCCAACCAGGCTGTTAGATATGCGTATAAAACTGATCAGCTTCAAAAGAATTTATGTGTGTGTTCAAGTGCTATATTAAACTGGAAATTAAAAGGTAGAAGAAAATCTTAATTTTCTTCCCAATACATGTGCTACATTTATACAATGAACACATGGCCAACTAAATGTAAATTTTGAAAAGAATCCTTTTATCATAAAACAGCACAGTTGTTGCTTTTAATGATACAACATCCAAAACATGTTGCTATTGCTGTTTCTGAAAACAATAAAATATTTTATTCCACAAATTAGGCTTTGCTTTGTTTGCATATGCAAGCGTCCATGCATATTTGGAACCTGACCACAGCTACACTGCTAGAACTACTGCTTGTACCTCTGTTGACTAGCAAGGTGTACAAAGTATCTTCTTGCTTGCCTTTCCCTATGACCAAATTTATAGAGAAACTGGTAAAAATCCACCTAATTGAAGTCAATATCCATATCCATCACAATTTGGGTGCATGTCAAAACATAGGACAGACACAGAAATAATACCACTGAGAAGTGAAACCCTGCTATCAATCAGGTGAAGCAGTGACAGACACCCACTGCCCTGGAAACCCAGGCCTCTCAACAGCCCTCAGCACTGCAGCCCATCAAGTCCTTGTGGTGTGCATAATGGTCTAGGGCAGGGGGGAGAGCTAAATGAACACTCTTTGCTTTCTACGTCAAAAGAAAAGGGACAAGAAACTATGCTTCACCATCCAAGGATTCAGTAAGTCCTTCAAGGAAGCAAGCCTCCTCAGATAAAACTTTACCTTTTAAACAGCCAGTTGGAGGAGGAATAAATTGGCATGGATTCAGCTGTTAGCAACATGCAGGTAGTGTACAGCTCCTCTTATCTTTTGCCTCATATGACTATTGCTTTGTCTTCACCAATAATGATTTGTTGGGGAACAGTAGTTTTAAAGACAAGACAAAATATGCAATACCTATCACAGTTTAAAATTTACATAGAGACAAGATCTGCCCGGTAGGTACAATCAGCATTGCACACCCCTTCTTGGGGTTGAGTTCATCTGTTTTAACCTTGTAGATAAACTAAATACTTCTGTCCCCACTATGGTTTTCATAGCTTACATTCTCTAATTATTTCACAATGAAAACGTGTGCTTTTTTGATCCAGGAAGGTATTTTGCCTACACAAATACAGCATGCTAGCAAAGAGCGGCTGCTACTGTAGACACAGCACTTCCTATGAAACCTGTGCTTTGCACACGCACTTTAAAAGTAACCCCTCACCCATACCTCTGAGCTGTCCAAGTAAAACACGCTATACTGGTAAAAAAAACACATTTTGCCTATAACTACACTTGACTTTCTTCCAGTGCAGGTGTACTCTCAAAACCCCTCTTCATACCCCAACCATCAATGCCAGAAGACATTTGGAGCAGAGACAAAACGTACGTGGGTAACGCCCAACTTTTCCAGTGGGTGATTCACACATTTCCTCCAGTGGCACGCTAGGCGCGTACACCACAGTACCTACCCAACGCTTCCCTGAAAAGCCTGATTTACTAGGATTGCACAAATCGAAGACGCTGCACATGCAGGGGAAGATGCAGCCACCTACCTCCTGCTTGGGAGCCCACAGAAGACAGCAGCCAAGACAGGGCAGCTGCCCTATCCAGAGCTCCTTTCCAGGGGCCCTTGGGGAAGCAGGGGCAATTAGGTGCAGGCCACAGAACGAGATACCAGACCCAAGATGCTTGGGTACACTATATGCCAGCACACCACAGTAACCAGAGCGGCAGGCTGTAGGGTCAGAACCAGCCTTCAGTTCTTGTCTGCCTTCCATCTAGTTACCCCTGCAGTGAACTGAAAGCTTAATTAGCCTAAAGCACACCTTCCAGAAAGGCATCTGGTTTTAACTTGTATATTTGACAAGGAAGAAAAATCAGTTATTCTGCTCATTAATTTGTTTCAATGGCTGATCATGTCCATTGTTAAAATGCACGTCCTTTGCATATTTGAAACCTCCTAGCTTTAACATCCATTTATGTTTCCAATTATTATTGTTATCCTTTCTCTGTTAGATTATAGCTTTCCTCTTTCCCCTTTTTTTAAACTTCATTAGCTAGATATTATATTCACCTCTTGACCTTCTGAGAAACTAAAAAAAATTTTTTAAAAATCTCCTTATGCCTCATTATTAGAAATCATTTTTCCAGTCTTTAAATATCACAGGTCTTTTCTGCCTTTATAATTTACAAGGGATCCAAGTGCCTACTCAAGACAATGTAAGCATGACTGATCAAAAGATCTGGAGCTGTTCTTAAAATCTTAATAGGGATGAACAAGCACACAGAACTTTATCTGGATCTTCATTCCCCAACAAATTAAATGACCGTTTTTCATTTAATAATGTTGCAATGTTCAAATGTTTACGTTTCTAACATTTAGAAATTCAGAGAATATTTGCATCTTAAAGATAACAGAAAGAATGCTAGTACTTGTTATTTGAGCAACAAAAGAAAAATCTATGAAATCATCAATTTACTTACATTCTCCAGACAGAAGAGCTATAAATGTAATATAGCCCATGTTTTATAAATATTTAATCAGCTTAGTAACAATTATGATCATTTCATCCCCCACAGGTTGTGCTACCTTTGATTAAAAACCTCAAGGAGGGGAAAAAAAAGCAGCTTGTTTTTCTCGTAATCCATTTTCTTCGCTTTCTCACTCACAACTGGGGGGGGAAGCCACAGCATGATCATTCAAAATTAGGTTGTAAGAAACAAATGGACAGCACATGGCAAAAATGTTATGTCCTCTTCCACGTAAAATTAGCTCCTTATCACTGCGTTGCTTCCACTGTCATCCTTGAATACCCTTGGGCAAAGAGCAATATTGATTCAAGTCAAATTATCTGACCCAAGGGACTGTGTAGAAAGCAGCAGGGAAGATGATACAGCCTAAAACTTGAATGAATATGTCTTATCATCTGCTAATATGACCGTTAGTGTGGAAATCTGCTCAGTTCCACTTTACCGCCTGCTGTCTCCAATGCCTTCCTTCCTCATTCTCCCCCCTTATACTCAGAAAGAGAAAATGCTTTCTCTCATCCTTTACAAGGAACATATTCAGAGAGCAGCAATGAAAGACCCCAGAATAAGTTGTGCCCCCCAACTCCCTCAATACTGTCCTTTGTCTCGCTTTTAACAATGCTACTTTTAACGTACAGAACTCAGAGAAAATACATCCATCCATACCTGAACTCACTGAAAAACATTACCCACCCTCTCCATAAACACACTCCATATACTCAAGGATTGTTGGGTTGCCTGATAGATGAGAAACCCAAGGGTTAACAGATTGCCATTATACAAGTCAGAACTTGCACACATTTCCCAGCTTCAACATGTTACACCTCTACTAAAAGTGAAAGCTGCAGTTTACCCTCTTTGGGGCTTCATTTATTGCCTCATTTCCAATTCCACATAATCAACTTCCAACAAAACTGAAAGCCCACGCTCTCTCACCATGCAACAAAGGAAGCCGGATTGTTCTCCTGTACCGTACACATCTGCTTTTGTACCACAACTTCTATTAGCTGATTGTTGCTTAAGAAAAACAGACTGGCAATGTGAAATAGATCAGCAGCTTGGCGTTTGTTGTACTTGTAGTCTTCATGGAAATGCAAGGCTGTTTGTGAAAGGTTACACAAATGTCGGCTCTGTGCAAATACAAATATTAGATAATCCAAAAGCTGCAATGCTGTTAAAAAATTTACTGAATGGATACAGAGAAACAAAACTAGATTGACATTCAGATACTCTAAAACTTCTAATTGAAATTTTTTAATTTCTAAAAACCCATTTACAGTAAATGCTTATGCAGTCAACAATTAAAGATTATCAATCCCTCTCTTGACAGTGTTCTTTAGTAGTCTACCAACACAAAATGCTGCTAGGATCTTCTGAAACCCTTTGAGGACATGTTTTAGTGACACAGCTAAGGCACTCTATCAGCTAGCTTCTTCAGAGAGGATTATTCCCATCCATTCCTCCCTGCCCAAACCAACTGGAAATGGTGCATTTTCATAGCGTTTGTTTTCTGCCAGTTTAACCCTGTGACACAGCTCACCACGGAGCAATTTCAGAGTCACTGGATATATGAGAGGAACAGCAGAAACCCAGCTAGGGATAGGAAGTCCTTTCAGGGGAGGTTTGCCACTATAGTGGCTTAGCTGTACTGTTGAACAGCATGCTTATGCTAATAGCTTCACACATGCGCTTGCAAAGAACAACGCCCAACATGTGTAACTACCTCGGTTCCCATAAATGAGAGTGGTAAGGCTGTGTACAGAGAAAAATTACACATTGCTACTTGTTCTATTGTTCCATGCTGCCACAACGTGGTGTTAAATACTGCTGTAGGAAGAAGTCAGAAATTCTCCAGAACACGGGAAAACACTTGGAGAAACGGGGGACTTGGACTTGAGAGTGAGAGGGGCAATCCAAGTGGAGCTGTTCATCACACACTCAGATGTTGGAAAACAGCTGAAGGACCATGGTTGTAGATTATCAGAAGACAATAATCTCCTCCCCATCTTGCACTTTTCTGACCACCCTTTGAAGGATCACTCTAAGCAATAACAATAAAGAAAATCAAGCCTGAACACTACATCTGAATCTTGAAGCATGAATGAAGCTTAAAGTATGTATTTTGGGCAAATAGGTAATTAGTCTCTTAAAGATGACATGAATCATGCTCTTAAAGAAACACGTTGTTCATAAATATCTTTTTAATCCTCAGAGATGGATCTATTTTGAGATTGCATTGCTGTATTCCAATATGTACTTACAGTGGAAGAGACAAACTGCAATTATTTTTCAAGAATGTGACAATGAAAATATTTACCCTGTATTGCAATATAGTTTGTAATAGAGAAACTGCCTCATCATTATCATACTTGCTCATACTATAGAGCAAATTTATTATGATAAACAATCCTGTGCATACAGAAAAGGAAATTCACACTTCTTATTTCCTATTGACAGTGTCATGGCAGTGAAGTTGAAAACTTATTAATCTATCTAGATTTTCAATACATGTAAAATAGCAAAAGCTCAATTTATTTATTCAGTCCACTAAATTTCTCCAAAACAGTAAGAAACTCTCTCCCTCCCACCAAATGCCCTTCAGAACTACTACAATCAGAGTGCACGCTGATGGACAGAGCAAAACTAGCAAACTTACACACAACAGAACTCCTTTCCGGAGCATAACAGAGAAAAGGGAACAGATAATTCCACAACCGCCTTCTCAAAAACCCAAAACCTTGCTTTTACTTCTTGAACCATTTTTAGGAAAGCTGTTACTTATTCATAGACTTCTCTAATACGCAATGACGCACTACTACTTGTCCTGTATCGGAGCATTGTGATTCCACTGTTGATCATGTACTGCATTATTTACTGTGAAGTTCTCCCACAAAGAGAAAAAGTATGGGGTTTTTTTCATTAAAAGGAGAGCATAAAGAGGAGACATGAACTCTAACATGTTTGAAGCCGCCCCTATGAAAATAAAATTTACTTTTGTAATCTGTACAAGTGGGGTTGACTTTAACACACAGCAGTCCCAATCTGTACTACTTTAAATCAGGATGCACAAATATGAATAATGTTCGAATTTAAGGTGGGAAAAGGCTGGGGCTACTCTTGTTCACATAATATGGGACTGAATTGGAATAGCCATCAAAATCTAAATGAATAGACTTGGTCTTGGAGAAACATAGCTGCCATACCTACACTGATACCCCTCTAAGTCAGAAAAAAAAGAAAAATCATTTACCTACACTGATACCCCTCTAAGTCAGAAAAAAAAAGAAAAATCATTCAGTCTTCTTACCCTGTACGTTTTTACTGTTGTAACAAATTGATTAGGATTGCACTTGGGCAAGGCTACAATTACTTTGTAAGTGGCTTAAGCATGCATTCCCTCCCTGCCACTGTATCCTCTGTTCCTAGCAAAACTCACTCTTCAAAGCTTAATAATCTGTGACAAAAACTAATCCATAAAACTGAAAACAAGGGTTTGGGAAGAAATCCTGCAAGAAAGGGGGAAGATACTGACAATTTTTCTATGCGTCAAAGATTGGGTCAAAGTGACATAACAAAAACCACATATCCAGCTCTTTTCAGCCAGTTTCTCCCTCTCGTAAAACTTTGAGGGTAAGTCCCGATGCGATAGACTGCACGTGCCATTTTGCCAAGGGTCGAACTAAGGAACTCGTTGCAGCCTTCAGCTGTCTGCACACTCACATTTAGCCTGGCAGCTGATGCGGGTATGCAGTCACTGCCTGTCTTTTGTTTTTCAGAACAAGGAGAAAACACATTTTCCCCCTCCCTTGTCTGGGAAACAGGAAATAGATTCTTATAAAGACTCTCCCAAGTACAGACTGGGCAGGAAAAAGGTGGAGTTTGGCAACATTAAGATTTGTTCTTCAAATGCAGACCAGTAATTATTCTAAGGTAAGCGACAGGATGGCTGGGCTTACTAATGTTTACTCACCCTGATGCTGCTATTTTCAAGTGTATTTATATTTCATGCAGACTTACCTATAGATGTAAAAATGAGTTATTTTTACCTGAGTTTTCAGGTGGCTAGACCCTTACACAGACTTTATTTACCTTTACATAAAGGCAACAAATGCAAAGAAATATGCCTTTTTAACTAACTGTACAAGTTAATTAGTTCTTAAGCTCCTTATAAAGTGGCTAGACATTTTTATCCCTGTTTTATAAATAAGACTATACTGTTTCAAGTGCAGAGTATAGCTCCCCAGAGCACATGAGAAGTTCTACACCTCCACTTTAGAAACCATAAGCTAGCAGCAATATTGTCTTTAGCTCAGGGAGAAAAAAAAAACGAAAAAAACCAACCATTGGGACAGAAAAGTACATGGGTTTTCTAGGAATGTCAGCCACTTGATAACTGTAACTTGTATGTCTGGAAGGACAGACCTTCTTGTTGATCATATGTATTCCAGGAACATATATTAAAAACTAGTAACAGGGAAAGAATTCACATGAACAGAAGGAAGGCTCTCCAATGAAAAAAATCCTGAGATGCTGGTTCAAAACTACCTGTGTATAAGCTACCCCCAAAAAATTCTAAAATAACTTGATTGCATCACGCACGAAGTTTGGTATGTTATCCACCCTCACAGAAAGCATCTAACATCCAAACTGCTTAGTATTGGAGTGCTAAACTGGATGGGAGTCAATCTCTCTCAAAAAGCCATACTCCAACCACTGAGAAATCAAATTATTTTAGTGAAAAGATGGAATGAACCTGCAAAAAATCTGATTTCTTTCAGTTCCTGAATAGCTACCTTAATTTGTTCTTGTTAAGGTCAGTCTGAACAGTCTTTTAGAGCTGAAAAACAAGGGTTTTTTTAATAATCTTAAGTGCAGTGAGAGTCCTGAGCATATTACAAAACACAGCATTTTTAACATCATAAAAATATTTAAATAAGTAGTCGATGTAGTTCCTCTTCAGAGTGTTCTATGAGCCATCACTCATTACAAAAATCCCCTAACAAGGTCCAGAAGATCAAATTATAATGAAAAATGATTAAATTCCCCTCAGAAAACTGTCATGTTACTCTATCAAGTATATACTCATAATTAAAACTAACTGGGAAAGCAAAGACTTGTCTTCGAAAAGAATAGGTTCAACACCTTTGAGTAATGTAACTGCCTGACTGCCATGAAGTAAAGCTCCCAAGCCAATAAAACTTGACATCCACATAAAGTCAGCATGGTGCTGTCAGCTACCTAACATTCAGCATTAGGATCTTTCCTGCCAATGCACAATGCTCCGTTACCTTTAGCATCCCTCGGCATTGCTGCTGTTCTCTCCCACACAGGATATGTTAAAGAACTCAAATTTTCTATTAGCTGAGCTAGTAGCACTAAGCAAAGTGATGGTTCATTCTGCATCATTGGCAGGACAGAGCTTTGGGAATGGAAGATTTTTAAAAAATCATTAACATGTTTTGCCTTATTTTTCTTTCTTAGCTTTAGAGCAGACCATAACCCAGAGCCCCCTCAATACAGCTATGAGGAAAGAAACCTCAGTTTACATCATCATTATTGTAGGTATGGTTTGACAGCGAGTAAGGGAAGAAAACAAGCTCCCATTCTATTTTAACAGAAAGCTTGAAATTCATTGAAAAAAGCTTTTAAAATGGCTATATTTAATACATTTCTTCATTATGCTTTCACAGCAATATCCCACTAAAAGCTCTAGTCCTCAGAGCATCTTAAGGGGAAGCAGCAGAAATAAACTGTCCATTGCGTATCAGGCTACCTAATCTGGAATTCACAGTAACTGGTGTAAAAGTTTACAGTTAATTTACTGCCCCTAATTATTATTAATGAGCTATAAATTGGGATGTTAATAGTTCTGGTGTACAACAGATAAATTATATGGCTACTTTTAGTGGGCACTTCTTACCCTGCATATATACTACCTTCATTATAAGCCCTGACCACAGTACAAACTCCACAAAGCAGTTTACTTGGAGGGAGAGAGGTGGCATAGAAGGTGCCAAAAAAAAAAAAAAAAAAAAGTTAAGTGTCTGAAGTGTTTTGCTGTTACCTGTTCTGGCCCCAGGCTGTCAGTGGAACAACATCTTTGTAATACTCAAATCCTAATATGAGCATTTATCACCGCCTGAGATTCTGTACAAAAGCAAGGATGATACTTTTCTTGAATTTGTGCCACAACATTGTTTTATATCCACACGCAGGAGACCTGCAACAGCACATTCTGGAGTTCTGAATTAGATCTTTGCTTCCAGTAGAGACTAATAAAATATTTGTGAAGAGTTACTGTTAGCTGCACATAGATGAGCTGTAAGAATGAACATATATTCTTATAGGCTATTCTGTGATTTAAATATTTCCAAAGGGTAGGAGACTAACTGATCAGGCCAGTTTTAAGAGTATGTGTTAAAATGAGCATCTTTCTATGTCACAGCCTGAGATTTTTATTTCTTAACCACTTTTTCACATAAACCCCAAGATTTTTCTGACTAGAATATCATCTGGCATAAAAGTACTACAGTTTCAGAATTACATTACAAGATTATTTATTCTACACTATATGCTCCGCTGATCTGAATAACTGGCTGATCAAGAGGTTACCCTCAAAAAACATTTTACATTTAATGTAAATACTTATTTTCTGTAAGTCATCTGCAGCATTCACCATGAAGAAGGCCCAGTTCCAAATCCATATTTGGGAACAGCTCTATTAATATAACAATGACTCACAGTGCAAGTTCTAATGAAGTCTTCTATTTAGAAGCATTACGTTTATAATACTTTCCCCATATAAGGCTTACAGTTTAAATCTTTACACATACATTGTTAATGAATATAAAAATGCTTAAACTACTTTTGAATGCTGACACATGCAAAAATATTGCAAAGAAAACACGTGTGAGATCATAAATCTTGTGTTGTAGGACAAATGATACCAGAACAGCCAGGCTGAATATAGAGGACAACAGTTACAAAAATAATACCCACAACCTCTGTAAAAGAAATGCCATTCCTGAAGGTGAAGATTAACTCAAAAGATTCAGAATTACAATTCTAGAAGGGGTTCAGTATTTTGCACAATATTTCCATCTCCCTCTACTTGGCAAACATACAGTCACCTTCTCATGTAAGGTGCACCGTAGCAGGACTGCCCAGGATACATAAATAATGCCAAAACGTGGTGGAATTCCTGCAAATGGTAAGTTATTGTCACCAGATGGTGACAGTGAGACTAGCGTCAACCCTACTGCTGGCTTTGAAGACTCTTGCGTTCATCGTCACTCTCCTTCTCCAGCTTTTGATGGCTCCATTCCCCTCTCCACAGCTCCTACAGCAGACCCAACAGTAAGGTAAGAGGGGTCTTTCTCAGGCGGAGCACTGGGAAGAGCACAGCAACCAGAACCTGCACTAATGAACCTCCAAGGCATAGAGCACGCAGCAGTGGTCAGAAACAGCTAGCAACCCTTTCTGGCTCCACTGCTTGCTGCGTCTGGGGAAAAGGTGCTAGACTGAAATCCTGTCCTGATCATTTGGCTATGTCACCAAGCAGTAATGTGATGGCAAACATGGGATGCAGGGGAGTGGAGTGGGAGACTTGGTGGAAAGTATTTTATAAAGGAAACTAGGAAACTTCTGCTGTTTGTGAATGAGAACAGTTGCCACATTTTGCTTGTCCTCAGAGGCTGTTCTCCCTCTATACACAGCCAGCAGTCAGGATGTCCTCAGATAGCAACCTACATCCAAACGTACTACTGAACTGTCATCCCTAGATACACTGCAGTTAACCTACCTCCTCCAAAAAAGAACTAAACAAGGGGCATTTTAAGTCACATGAGAAGCCACCTCACTTTGTAACTAGAAGCATACTGAATGAAAATCAGACAGCTTCAGAAAATGGAAGAGCAAACCTGTAACTAAGTTACAAATGAGCACAAAGGGCTACAGCTGACCAAGAAAGTATTTGGATCACCTGGAGTCAGGCAGAGTTCAGTCAGCAGTGCTGGCATTGCATCTTGGCTTACATTTTTTGACACCATAAAGCATTCTAAAGACGACTTTCCAAAAATGGATTCCCAATCCAACAAAAACTGAAGTGGATAATCTACATTTTTGGCCTTAATCAGATAAATCTGTGCTGTGCTTTCCAAGAATAACAGTCGGTATTGCTACCCTTAGATTTTCCTTTTTTTCATGATAGAAACTGTGGTAATTTGGGAGGAGTGTAAAGCAGTTCCAACAGCTGCTTCTCCTCAGATAAGATATTTGGGTGTTCATACTACTTCTGTCTGCCAGATGAGCTATTTCAATGGGCTTTCATGAGCTGTTTGTCACATCCTTTAATGCTATTTTTTCCTGCAGTTGCAACGATACTTAATAAAAAAGCCTTCTGAAGCAGACTTTTTATGCTCTTTCCGATTTCTACTTTTTTGGGCAAAACAAACATAAGATACTACTTCTTCTCCTTGGCTTGCTTTGCGTCAGTACAAGACAGAAGCACATAAGAAAAATAAATTCTTTTTCAATTTCAGTGCTTGGCTCAAAATCAAGAGTCATTAGTTTAAAGCAGTGGCTTGGAGCAGAGGAAACAGATCTTGGGGCCAACAATATTTTATCAGTCAGTTGAGCATCCATTAATCATTAAGATATTCCTAAGTACTTTGTCCCTGTCCAACTTGAATTTGTTTCAAGGCATCATTTACTTCTGCCTTTGATTACATATAATCATCTTCATATACATGTAGTCCTGAAATGAACACAGCAAAAAACACTTCTCTGTGCAGAGCAGAACTCAAAGAGCATTTTCAGAAGGGCCCACAGCAGCACCGAGCAGAAGGGAGATATCAAACTATTTGAATTCTCAGTTGAAACACCAACATCACAAGTTAAACACAAACTTTTCAAGAAGCTTGAGCAAGTGCTCCTCAGCAGCACAGGCACTGACTGAGATGCTAGCTGCAAACACTGCATTTTCAAAGCTTTCACCCTTGCCAGAATGTACGATCTAGCTACATTCCTTTGGCACTTAAAAAAGTCCCAGGAACACATGCCACATAGCAGTTATTCAGCAGTGCAGAGTCAGGTACAGTAATGATGAGAAGATAAAAATTATTTAATTAACATTTAAACATTTTATTTTGTGCTACATATTTGTTTCAACAAATAACCTCTTGTACATGCTGTTCAGTTTCCATTACCATGAGTTGGGGATGGCCGCTATGCAGGAGTTGCAGAGATCATTGCTTAGTTTTAACAGTCATCCTCAGAGAGTTGTCAAGTTTCTAAACCTGCACTGATTTAGAAAATATTGCATACCAAGTGTACGCTGCATGGCCTTGTCAAAATTGCCACACCAAGCAGAACAGAGGGATGAGGCATGTGGCTCACTGACCAGGGTCATCAGAAAACCCAGTCTGGGTGCATTTTTACCTAGTAGACTGTTTATCAGTATATCCTATGATATTTGAAGCAAGGTCAGCAAGTTGCCAGCTGTCCAAAAGAACTCTTCACTTCTACAATTGCATGATCTACTTGACACTGCAGCAAAGCTTTCCTACAGTTGGCATGACCATTGTGAAGGTAAACCAGCATGGGCATGATTCTGTCTGCACCACTACAAAGGTTATAGGAATGCGCAGGCCCATACATAATGATTCTAAAAGGCACAGGAAGCTTAGATCACACCACCAAAGTTCAAGCTGCATATTTGTTTTGGGTGCGTTGAGGTCATATCTTGTGAAATGCATGCTTGGATTTACACCCTTCCTTAAACTGAAGTCATTAGCGAAAAAAGAGGAAATAGATGTGTAGTAAATAATATTTGTTATTTGACGTCTTACCATTGTGCAAAGACTTACACTGATTATCAGTAATTCCAAATGCTAAAGGGACAAGACAAAAACAAACAAACAAACAAAAAAAACCCCCAAACCCACCACGCATTTGCAAAGATAAAAATGGTACTGAAACGATTACAGTGCCAGTGCATTTTTCATTGTCAATAAACACAGCACCAAGCAAATAAAGGGGTATCTCCCAAGTTAAGATGACCTTCAAAAGAGATCGTTTATAAAAAGAAACTTTGCAATGCAAAGAAATATAATCAGCACACTGCAGGTTAGCACGTAACAGCAAAGCTGACTTAACAACATTGTCAAAGATGCTGGCAGGTAAGATTTCTACCTCAGTCTCAGCAAGATAAGGTAGGTCTCCTAACTCAGTGTCCTCTGATGAATCTCAGCACCAGATCCCACTGTCTCCACAAACCTGTGTAACCATTATCCGTTTCAAAAAGCAAGAGCAAACTTGCCCACGTCCAGTGAGACCTGCTCAAAGAATACCTATAAATCACTGTTTCTGAGGGAAACTCTGGATTTTACTTGTGTTTCCAGTTTATATGTGTACAATTCTTACACTAGTATCAGCTGAGGTACAATGGGACAGGAGGAAGGCTAGGCACGGGCAGCTTTTTGCTGGTACTAGGTTTGAAAACATTTTCAAGTATCTTAGCTTCCCTTGCAGTCTTCCTACTCCCCCTTTATAAGTTTACAAGTGCAATCAGAGCCTGACCAAATCATACCCAAAGAAAAAACTAATTATTGTGATCACTCTTGCTACAGTTCTTTGTTTACAAGCAAAATTAAAAGCAAGAATCAAGATTTTCCAGAAAACTGGATCAAATATCTGCAGTTTTGGGGAATACCCTATGATGTCAAATACATAAGTATTAAAAGGAAAAATGAGCAAAAGATGTAAGGGTCTTCACATAACCCCTGTATCCTAGAGACTGGGCCTCTCCAATCATCCTTTTTGGTTGCCTAATCCAAGATACCAGCATCACCTAAAACAAAAACACCATCTAGAGCTTGATAAATCAATCTGTGATAACTTAATGAGTTAGGCATGGTTTATTTACTTTTTAAGAACATCTAGATACAGTATGTAAGGAGAAGCTGCACCTTCATTTCAAAAGTTGAGGGTTTAAACAGAATTCTTGTTCTCCTTCACAAATGCTGTTACACCCTTTTCATGTGTAAACTGACTGCAAGTTCAATAGCTCCACCTTACAAAATAAGATTCAATACAGTAGGATGGTGCAAACAAAGTAACCTTTGATGTAAAGAATTCCCTCCTATTGCTCTTGATGCACAACCTCTTAAGTTTTAACATTACTAAACATTTAGCATAACACCACCTTGTCTGATTCAGAGTATACTCAGAAAGTTTATTGACGTACTCAGCAGTTACATCTCTGAACATCCTGATTATTTTGAGGTACTCTCATTTGACTGTACAAACCATCTACTTTTTTTTTCTTTTTTTAAATAAGAGAAGCTCACAGTTTTCATGCCCTACATTGTAAAGAGTAATGCCACGGTAGCTATGTCCCTGCCATGTGCAGGTACCTGCTGCAGCAGCAGCATTTGCATTTGCCCTACGACATTCCACCGCAATGAGCTCCCCCTCTCCTCAAGTGACCTGTGCAACGGGGTGCCGCTCCACCTGACAAGTGGAACACGTTGTCCCAAACAAAAACTCCTAAAGATCAAAACAACCCTTTCTGCTGACATGCCAGAAGTCTAGGCTAAACAGGAAAACACACTTGAAGCTCTTTTTCCATTACCTTGCATTATTAAACCATCTAGACAAGAGATAAACATAAAAGGAATTTCTTTAATTAGATAAATTTACTCCTCAGCATCTCTTGTTTCATAGAGGAAAGCACATCAGCATGTTAGAATCAGATAATATTGGAGTCTCCCACAAACTCACAGTTGAAGCTTCTTTTTCATGCAAGCATTTGGGTGCCACTGGTTTTACTCACTGTAATACAACACTTCCAGTTAAATGCTTGCCGTAAAATGTAATGCCAGGTATGCACTGGGCCACAAGTGAAATTCCTTAAAATGATTATGCAGCATCTTGCAAGTTAGAACAAGGCAGAACAGATGCACAGGGTGATCTTGCACAACTTATCTCCCTGAAGTTCTGTACCATGCATTCATTTTTAATAAACCTCAAATCAACGAAAGATTATGCTTCCCATAACTAAAATCTAAAAAATTCCTTTAACAAAAGCAATATCCATTACATCTTGCACTTCAGCACTATTTCTTAATTGACTCTCTAAATAAAGTTAATCTCTCAAAAGGTCAAAAACATCTGCAAAAAACCCAAGTTAATGATAATATATTCTCTTAACCTCTATCTACTACAAAGTCAATCCCATTGACTGACAAACACCTTACAGCTTAAAACCAAATACTGTAAGATAGTAACTTTCAATTACGTTTGATTTTGTATGCAGTCAGACAATGGAATTTTTATTACAGTTATAAAAAAAAGTTAAGGATAAGCCAGGAAGATGTTGGCATCTATTTACTTTGCCATTAAAAAACCTAATTAAAATAAAATCTAAACATTTTTAAAAATCAAATTTAAACATATGTTGGCAAAGCAAAGGACCCTTCTAAGGGGCACTGTGCAAGCCAGTGCAGGCAAAAACAGTGCAGACCAGCTGAACAACACTGCCAAAGTATTTCCTATCTGATCTGCCTGCACCGCTATTTGCCTCTCTTGTGCAGAGATTGCAAATCAAGTGCACAATGGACCATGAGTTTAAAGCCACGAGGCAGTTTTGGGCTAGTCTGCACACTTGTACTCTGAAATATATCTGGGCTTTTCAGGAATGCAGCACTAAGCCAATGTAGCACTTATCACAATGCTTACTCATTACAGAAGGTTAAAAGCAGCAGCAAAGTAAAATGACACTCCAAGACTAACAACTTTCTTCATTTGTCAGGTCACCTGCCAGGTACTAATAAACAGTTAACACAGAGCCATGGAAGTAAAAGTCCTCTTCAGTTCAGGTATGCTGTGCTGAGAAATAAAACTTACATCATATGAAGACATATAAGAATCTGCTTTAGTAAAATCAAATGCAATTATTTAAAAAAAAAAACAACAAAACAAAAAACAACTTTCACCTGAAAATTCTCTATTTTCAATTATTACAAAAAGATTCCTTAAACAAGGAGTATCTAGTTAGTTATCTTCTTTCCAGTAATGGTATATTCTCTGTTACTGAGAGGATTTAACAGCAATCAGACAGAAAAAAAAACCAAACCCAAACAGTATTTTTAAAACCACAGAACTAGTAAAGTAACTCAAGTACTTGAAACTACTTAAACTAATTTTTCAGACTGACTAAATTTAAAGTCATTTGTATTCCCTGTCAGGGAGCATCACATTTAACGAGGTCTTGTTCGTATCAAAAGCATGGGGTGTTTGCTGGCAAACGCTTAAAATAATTACCACAGGCATCTCTTCAGGAATCACACAGTTCCTAATGCTTTGGTGGTTTTACTGACCTGATCCACCTCATTTAAACATACAAACAACTCTAACCTGCCCCCACCAAACACACACACTTTAGAAGCGAATCTAACAAAATGCAGAAGAAAGCAAGCTAAATAAGCTGCATATTTCATACGCTGTGATCCTCCGCTCTTTTTGAGACAAAAGACTTGGTCATTATTTCACGTACCCCATCACTAGAAAAATAAAGGCTTCCGTTTTCACGTGGTTTTAATGATGAAGATTCAAAAGAGGATGCAGGCTCTTTCTTACCCATTCAGCGTGTATGAACCATTCCTCTTGAGTCTCATACTTGCAGATAAGAATCTTAGGAAAAAATCCAGAATGAGGTGGTTTGTCCTCTGCTAGACCAGAATACAGGCACCTGTTTGGTGGCTGCGCTTTTTGTTCACCAGGGGATCTCTTTCCTGTTTCTCTGAGTCATCAGTGAGGAACAATGCGAAACCGCCACCAGAGCCACTTAGCAGGAAGGCCAGAGGAAACTGACTGCAGCCAAACAAGAGTCTGGAGGTGTAAAATCTCCCCAACACACCTCCAACAAAATCTTGGAGCCCACTAAGGAAAAGCAGAAAAAATTCATGGAGAAGAGGTTTTTATAAAATACCTTAACTGCTCCCTGCATGTGCAAGAATAAATCTTGCAGAAAGCTGTATTTTTATTGGCGAGCTGCTCTTCTTCCAATTAGTGTGAAAGCAGCTTCAGATCTATTCCCTCCTTCACATGAGTCCTGCTGCGACTATCACTCAAGTATTCAGCACTACCGTCAGAGCACAAGGCAACTGAATAAGAAGCCCTAAAAATAACAAATAAGACTTTTTCGTGTTTTTTCTCCCCCTAATATCAAGTTGGAAACTACACATGTGGAAACGGGCACACAATTAGTGGTTAAAAGGTTTATTTTCCATGTAGAAAGTTAAAAACAGGCAGATCTAAAGTTACGCTTGAATGTTGCAGAGAAAAATATCCTCTAGCAGTCCAGTCCTGGGCAGGCTGCCCTGCATAAATCACACAATCGCACTGTCTCTGATGAGACTGTTTTCCTTCCCTTTCTGTTCACCCCAGCATTCCGTGATAGCTCTGAACTAAACAGCTGCACAGCTTAATGTCTGGACCAGAGGGGTGAATCTACCACACAAAGCAAAAATTACTCCAGCTAATTGTTGATCATTTACTGTCTGTGAGCAAATCAACACTGACTCAAGTAACAAATCACATGAAAAACATTTTTAACAATGAATGTTGAAATGACTGTCACTTGTGGCCTAGGTGAAAATACTCCAGGATAATGGGAAAACTGCACGCTAGCCAAATATAAAGATTAAATATCCACTACCTAAACAGAGGGAAGCAATGGGTAGGGTCCCACAGAACTCTGGCCTGAGTACATTATTCTGTATTTTAATGGCCCAAATGTCTAAAGACAGAATGTTTGTCAAGCTGAATTTTCATCTTGATCCCATCTTTGCATTGTTCTTTCAGATTTATCATCTGAAAATTTAACAGTTATAGAAAAACAGCCTAAAAAATAGGAGAATTGCTTAATTTCTTTCTACGTGCCTTAGATTATGCAGTTAGGTGTAATCAAGTATACCTGTATAGGGACTGATTAGATCACAGATGTTGAGAGAAAAAAGGGTTACAATGAATTACAAGCTGAAAAAATCAACAATGTCATATTGTTGATAAAATACAATGAGACCAAGCTGTACAAATATGCTGTATCTGCAAGACAGAAAGCAATTCTCAGCTTGTATCAGGCCTCATCTGGAGTACCGTGCCCAACCCTTGGCACCCTAGTTGAAGAGAGATGTAGAATTAGCTGGAGCCCAGGGAGCACCAAGAAGAATATTATCTATCTCACAGATGAGAAAACTGAGGGAGGAAAACAAGAGAGCACCTTCCAAGAATGTAGAACACTGCTGTAAAGAGAAAGGAAACAAAATGTTCTTTCTGCTCTATCCATCACAAAGGGACTTGAATTAAGCAAGAAACAAACCAGGTTAGTATTATATTTTTTTTGTTTGAGGATTTTTTTATGTTTGTTTGGTTTTTAAGTACAGGAATAGATTACAGAGTCTCCATTATTGCAGGCCTTTGAGATGATCTTGCTCCAGAGCTGGGGACTGACTAGGTGACCTCTATAGGTCTCTCACATCCCTAGCTTTCTATGATTTCCTCCCATTACTAGCTGGAAGAAAGAATGAAAATTGTGCTGTATAACCACATGAGGCGAACTAGCTCAAGTCAAACAGCATGCTTTAGATTTTTTCCTCAAAATAAGTTATACTGGCCAGGACTGCAAATAGGTCCAAGACATTACCACCACAGTGGTAGCAGCACCCTGCTTTTATCATATACATCACGGGAAAGAATTATACTTTATGTTCTTCTCTGCCATCAACTTTGCAAAGATCCTACCTACATGCTGGCTGGCACCAGGACCTGATTCTTAGAGTTGCTATGATCAGGCTCCGCTGTCCCTCAGGAGTGAGTGAAGATTCACTATGGCCACAGAAGAGCTAGAAGTTAGGTCCCTGCAGGCAGCTACCTACCAGCACTGAATGAAGCAGAGACACATTCTTGGAAGCTTGTAAAAGAAAACTTGGATGATTTATTTGGTTAATAACTTAGAGAAGGAAAAATAGTTAAAGCAAATAAATTAAAAACTTTACATATCATTTCTAAACGCTCTGCAAACCCAGAATCAAACAAAAACTTGAACTCTGTTTTCTTCTTGGAAGCCAAGATTTCTGTAGAGGTGGTCTTAAACCCAGGCTCAGAGAAAATCTGGTACGTCTTCAGTTTTAATTGAAATATATCATGCCCCACAGAAAAGATCCAACAGCATAATTAAAGCATATATGACGCTGGGGTTTTTTGAGGTTTCTACTAATTTGCATCAGAAGTGCACCAGCAATATGGAACACAGGAGCTATCATGAGGTGATGTCTGATGACTATTACTTAACAGCAATTGACTACTATTGTAAACTGGAGAACCACGATTTTTGTAATTTAAAAAAAGCTGGCCTTCCCACAGTTTTCTCAAGCTCCTTTCTGGATGCAAAATGTAAGCAATGTACCCACTGATTTTGAGAGTTTTGTTTTTACAGGCTACCTAATTTCTTAAAAACAAATTTCAGCATTCTGTTGCTGCAAGCAGCTGCTGTTTTTTCCAAACTCTACTTCTGCCGAAAGACATCAATGCTTTTCTCTTTTTCACTCCCCCATGCTCTTTCAGGGATTACAGCAGCAGAAGGGTATGTGTTCTTTAACATCTCCATCTGAAAACTATTATAGGAAACCAGCAACTAAATATAAACTGTCCAATCAGAGCCAGAGCCAGCCACATTGATGCTGGGATCCCAAAATGCTATCATGGACAAAAGAACTTACCACAGAAACACAGCTAAAGCCTACTTGCCAACACAACTGCTTCAGAAACAATGAATTCCTGCTTTAGAGAGGTCTTCTGGAAAAATGTGTTTGGTTAACAAAGATAAAAAAACCCTTATTTTTAGTCAATGTGAAAATGGAGACGATAAACTCACTGAAGCAGGCAACTCTATGGTGAGGCAATATGCTATAAACATATCTCCTACAGTTTTTTCAATTAGCTGCACCTAAAGAAATCCTTTTTTCCTCTCTCTCCCTACACGTACGCATTCCAGAGAGCATACACAAGCTGAATCATCATTACTGTGGTGAAAACACATGGGAGGAGGGAAAACATCTTCACGTCTCCTTAAGATCCCTTCTGACAAGTAAAGCATTCTTACAGCCCACTTCTCTTTTATTCCCTTCCCCAAGCAGAACCCATAAACTTTAGCATGGATTACTTGTTCCCAAGCTAAACATTCATCCAATTACTGCTCTGCTTCTGAGGGGAATTTCAACAGGACCATTTGGCCCAGTTATTCGGGATGTTAGCTCAAAGTACAGTTCTTTAGATAACAGAAATTAATATGGATGGTTTACCATTTTCAACTGTCTCCCAGCCACTTTGTGCTTTGAAAACAGCGTTAAAAGATCACTGTTTCAATTACTATTTAAAAAAAAAAAAAAATCTCCATTTAATAAGGAAACATACATGTTAAGGAAAAAGCTGGGTACAGAAGAGAATAGCTAGTCCTCTACTACTTGGAAAGACTTCAGTTCACTCAGAACTTAATTATTCATCCAGGGGAAGTTTTGCATATGAATGAAACATCTTTCTACATCTAAAAAGCAACAGTCACTAGCAACCTCAGTTCTCCACATCTGGTCAGGAAAGAGAGGAGACAATGTGCCCATATGTACCCTATTTTCCAGAGCCATGGCTTTTTCACAAGTATTAAAATTACTTCTACAGCATTTAATGTTATTTTATACATGTATCCTTGATACACTCCCTCCAATGTTTTTGAAAAATCTATTTGAATTTGTCCCACTATTGAAGGGAACAATTTACTCCCTTTCTTCTGGAAAATACCCACTAACCTAATGCTTAACCTTGTTTTCTACTGTCTTGCAACATAACTTGCAGGTAAGGGCTGGCCACCTTAATTCCCAAGATATTCAATGAAACACTGAATTGTTACAAGAAATAAATTTGAGTCTACTTTTCTGGTCTGATGATACACTTACAGCACTTTGTAGTTGTTCCTGTATCACACAGGGCACCAAACAGTGGGTCAATCAGGTTCACTTCTACTTAACTACTTAGCTAATTCAGGCTTAATTTAAACACTGGTATTAAAGAAACAAGGAGCTTACAGGTCAATATCAATCACTGCTGGACAGAGAATGAAAAAGTAAAAGAGGAGGAGAACAGGAAAATTGACTCTGAGACATAGCTGGAAATAAATGTTTTCCCCAAATTCTTCTAATTCATTCTGCACATGAAGATGGTGCTGCCTCAGCTTCAGAGCTGAAGGGATTTCTTTGCCAAAGCTGTAAAGAAATCCTATTTCAGTGGGAGTTTTGGCTTAGTACTGAAAAAAAGAAAACACCCTGTGTGGGGACACTACAGTGGCCAATATATGAATGAAAGCTGTATCACATTCCCTATGTACAAACAGAAAGACGTAACATATGAGAAGTCTTTATTTTGCTTTTTAAGAGAAGATATATATTTTTTTTAATTAATACAACAGCCAGTCCTGATTTAAGGCAAAGGTGACAGCAGCACTGAAAGGGTTATTGCAAGCACTTCATAATAAGCAAAACAGGACAGTGTTGGAGAAAGTTACAGAACTGAAATAACAGAAAAGCTATCCGCCTGGAAACGGAAAAGGGTGGGTGAGCAGTCTCTACCGGACGAGGGCAAAAGCCAGGCTTTATAAATTTAGAAAAAAATACACACCCACACAAAATTTCTCAAGTGGGGGGGGAACCACAAAAACCCACACATTTTACAAGGCCTTTATATAAATTTTGCCTAATCATTCTTAATGGACATCTGCCCATGGCTTAGTACAGGAAAGACCAAGCTTTCAGTATGTGCCAAACTGTCTGAAACGCAAACCTTTGGCACACTGCTTGCTTTGAACCCCCACTTCGGGCCTTTTCCTGGAGGTAGGTTTGGAGCAAATGAACACAGACAGATTGTTCTTTGGAAGGGCTGTCCAAAAGAGTTAATGCAATGCAAGTTTTGTATCAGACTTCACAGTTCTCGATTGCATTATTTTTAACTTATCTTAAATGATTTCTAGGTTTTAAAAACAGAAGCAGCTAGACAGAATTTAGTAATTAGTTTCAGCGTTAAAGAGAGGTCCTTGCATAGGGTTAACAAAGTACTGTGGCAAAATAAATTTTTCAGTGAGAGGTGAAAGTTGCCCTGCTTCACGCAGATGGGCATTAAGACCAGCCACATGGACAACAGTTATTTATATAACTGTGGCAAATGGCTGTAGAGCATGAAGACCCCCATTCAGATCAGCCCCCAAAACTTTGTCCATCTCGAAGGGAGGCTCATAAAGCAACATAATAAATAGTAAGAGAAGATTGATGTTCTTGGCAAGAGCAGCCAGCAGGTAATTTAGAGCAGGCACTGCCCCTTCAGTCCAAGAACAGGAAACAACTGTATGACTTACCAAAATGCCCCACCCAAGAAGTCCCAGTCGGTATAAAAGTCTGTGCTGCAAAATTTAGCTAATGATACAATCCAGGAGAAGTCTGGAAGTACCACAGAGGGAAAACGGGAGAGAAATTTCTGAGAAAGAGACTTTAGCTAAAATTAACTACACACGATCAGGCACGTACAAATCCCTGAAGCCTATAAAACAAGCAGAAGGATAAAGGAGTTGTTTTCTACTGCACAACTTGCTTCTTTCCTTTTTTCCTTTTTTTTAAATTTAGCTAAGCGGTCTCACACTAAGGTGCTAAAAGCTACAAGCAATTTTTCTACTAAAAAACGTTTAAAACTAGATTGGTTCTGTTAATAATGAAACAGTACCCAGATTCCAATACAGAAAGCTGGTATTCCACAAGTAAAACTTTTGTCATATAGAACCTTTAACAAAGGAAAGGAAGGGAAATTCTTTAAATATTAAAAAAGGGCTTTAATTTTGGTCAAATACAGAACAAATCATTAAAAACAAGAGGCATCAGGAAATAAAATATATACCCTTATTATCCAATTGTATAAGACAGACTGCATGCCATACATAGGTTAGTGAATACAACAGGTAGTAAGATGTACAACTATGTGCTCGATCATTAAAATATTTTTAATTTGAAACAAATGAAAAGTGTCAGGCTCTCACTCTCTGAACCTCCTTATAAATTTAATTACGAGCTTGCTCTTGCACATCCTCCCCAGTGTCCTCAAAGATTCATTCATCTCTTCCATTACTATCCTTGCCACTGCATGGGCAGACTGATGGGACTCTAGGATGCTCCTCTCACACTAGGGCAAAGGAAGTCCCAAGTTCAGACTGCAGATGCAGATTCTTATTGCCAAATATTATAAACTTAAGAAAGTTATTTACTTAAGTTTAACATTTACACCTGCAAAAGACAACAATCTGGCAGCCACTAAGTTGTTCTTTTGCAGTTCCTAATTCAGGTGGGTCTGAAAGATCTGTGCAAAAATGCTTACTTGGGAAGGGAAACACTGATCAACTCTGCAATTCAGTACCCAGTACAAATCTAAAAAAACACACACTTCGGCACCCATGGAATATAGTTGGCTTTGACCAAAGGAATTATTTGTGGGAAATGGGGCTTGTGTGTAGTGGGGCTGGGGGAGTGGGACACCAAAGATTAGCAAAAAAAAAAAAAAAAAAAAAAAAAAAAGTAAAGCCAAACACATATTACAGGAAGACAACTATAATCAGAAACTTTAAGCTAATCTATCAGTTGCTGACTGGTATGAACAGAGAAGAAATGTGGAGAATCTGAACATTTCAGAATAAATTCTGATCATAAAAATTATCACCCTGCACTTGCAGAGTCACTTGTCAGACATGCTTTATGTGATATACCTTCAGAGAGAAGAGAATTGACTATCTCAAAACAAATAAATACAGTATTATTTTTGCAGCTTATTCTACACTTTGAAATCAATGCACATAATGAAACAGCTTCTCTGAAATTAAATGCAGAGTGAAAAATACTGTGTGTGTCAATGGCAAAGGCAGCAACATAAATCATTTGAACACCGGCTTTTTAGGTGATCCTAACAAAGCCCTTGCCAAATTGGACTTCAGCTGCTGTTACTCACATTTTTGCAAGACCCTAAATGTTCAACAAAAAAAGTCTTTGTAGATGAAACCCAGGCGTAATCCTAGTCATCCATCCTTCAAAGAAAGGCAAGAATACTTCACCCCAGTCAGAGTCTGGACATCATACTTGAGGACATCAGAACATTAACTAATATTTATATAGCACTTTTGGAAATTCTTATGGCGCTTTGGAAAAAAGCCCTCGATCCCTGCAACCTGTGTCATCTCAGTGATTGTTACAGTCATTAGAGTGGAAAATCCCTGTAAGAAATGGCTATAAAGTAGAGCAGATAAAAGGCAACGGTTTGGAAACGGCATCAAAACCTCAGCGCTGTTTCTGTCTTTCTACATTACCAAGGATAAGACACACAGGGTACCATCTGCACTGTGCATTTTCATTGTATTAGTTAAGGCACAGCAGCGAATGTGAAGTAAAACTCTAGTAAGGACAGAAGACTGGACTTGCAATATCAGATAGCTGGTAGCTACAAATGCTAGACTCTCCGATACTTAAATGGTTTAAGGCCAGGAATAAAGAATCTGCTACATCTACCGGTTAGCTCATGACCTCCACTTCGGTATCTCCTTTTCCCAAAGTGTAAAATAGCAATAATGACACTTCGGGAAGCACTTGGACAGCCAGAAACTGAGAAGATACAAAGTCTAGGGTTTTATGAGTTGAAGTGACTCATGTAAAGCCAAGGACCAAATGAAAGAATAACAATTCAGAAATCCTCAGCTCTCAATTGAAACCTCACTGCTTAGGCCTCGTGCCTTTCAAAATACCTCTTACATGAGAGAAGCTGCATTTCAGTTCTGAATAACTGCCCTTCGTTCTCTCATCTGTGCACACACACATACCTTCTCTAAAGATTTTTGTTTAACATGGAGCTCAGGTCTCAAGGCAATATTGTAGGCAAAGCCTAATTTACTAGATTCTTACTTTATACACTATCGTCCTCAAGTCAGAAAATAAAATAAAATAAAATAGTTGTACACCCACTACTAAATTTCATCCAAACTTTGCACAACTGCTGCCCAACCACATTTCTGGTTTTATAGACTTCCACTGAGAAGTAGTCCATCTAGCTTATGCAAGGGGAAAACCTACAACCCAAGGTAACCCCTAACTCCTCACATAATGTATCCCATCCCTATATGCAGTCTTATGTCCTAGAAGGGTTTACCCTAGAAAGCTGATCTTAAGTGCCTTCAGAGATATAGCAATATACTTTTTCAGTAGCCAACAGGTGAACTGCGAGAACAAAGCAAAATAATCCTACTTTGGGAATGAAACATTTCTTCCTGGTAAAAGATGGAGTAACTCAATGTTAAAAGCAGAACTTCTAAGCTACCACCAGAATTTTTATCCTTTTACTATGCCATTTATCCAGAAGGACAACTTAAGGGGAGTGACAAATCTTGCTGTGAAGACCCAAGTTAGATGAGAGAACCAGTTTTTGGTTGAAAACTCTGAATAACCAAGAAGCGACCCAGTTTAAATTTGAAAAACTGGCTGCCGAATTAATGAAGTCACAAAACTTCATATGACAGGCTACAGTTGCCTCAAAACCACCATTTTCTGGTGGTATCACCCCTTCATTTGAAAGGCTCTTGAATGTTCCTGAAATATTTTAACCATCATCATTTTAGCCCCATATACACCCTCACATGTGTGTATGATGGTCAAATACTTTTTTTTCTTCATACATATCTAAGGGTACATATCTCATATAGCCCATTGTTTCCCCACAAGAAGTCTACCAACGCATCCAACTTACTTAAGATTGCACTTGTGTTATGCTCCCCTTCTTTATGGATTCCACCTTTACTTCTTCCAGGATTTAAAAGGAATACCAAGACTACAGTCATACATTTTAACCTGTCTAGTTTCTAGTTGTATTTACCCATATACTTCCACTAGAGCACAGCTTTTTAACTGTGGTGGGTGAAACACAGGCATGACAATCACAGAGGTTGGGAACTTATTTTCAAGAGGAGGTTGGGCACCTGTTTGAGCCATTCCTTCTATACACATGCCCTTTTATAGATTTTTAACTTAGGCACTGGGGATTTAACCTAAATCTTGGATGTACAAAGCATACTGTTTAGGGTCACAGTCACAGAGTTGTTAGTTTGCATTCATGATTCAGAAGAATTAATTCAAAAGCCAATCATTAAACCCACTCTAAACATAATTTTAGATTCCCAACAGATGGGCAAAAGAGGGCAAAAAAGCCTGCACAAATTGAGAAGGGGGATTCTCCTTACATGCTGTTCTGGAATATCTACTATTTATCTAATGTTTTATTACTGGTGCCATTATCATTATTATTATTATTATTGTTGTTGTTATTATTATTATTATTTACTTATTTATTTTGCTTAGATTTTTAACCAAGTTCATGTAATTTCGCCTAAAGTTACTAAGCTACAGGCATAAAAGCAGTCTTGTCTACAGTGCTGTGAACAGGACACAAGCAAAACCTATACAAATTAGCATACAATTTTCAAAGGTCAATTATCACATCATTAGCCAAGCCATTTACATCTCTGCAATGTGGAGTATTCTCCAATTTTAGACAGCGAAATAGAACAAAAATGCATTAAAATGCTTAGGGTTAAATAGTACAGTGTGTTGCTGAGGAAGACTTTAAACTCTCCAGTAGATTGAGTAGCTCATAATGGGCCATTTTCACACTACGCCTTTGTGCAGCTGACACCACCTTCTGTCAGATGTTTAAAGAGAGCGAGCAAGCTTCTCTACCAAGAAATACTAACATTCACTTATACTGTGAGTAAATCTCATTTCTTTACCTTAAAAAAAAGAGTAAAGGAACAATTAGCAAAAAATGTCTGGCTGTATCTTCGCAGTCACATAATTTAAAAGTAAAAGCGTAAAGAATAATCAGCACCTATACTTGTCATGTCTAGAAGCAAAACCAAAAAATACTAAGATGCAGTACAGGTTGTCCTAAAACTGCTTCTGGTTCAATAATCAAAACTTTTAAAAAGTATATAGTCAGAGCAACTTTTACAGGATATCACCAGTGTAATAAACAAGGTTTTTTTTCCCTGGATTTTAGCCGCATGTACACATCCAAAAAGATGTAAGTTAAAGCAATTTTGGGCACGCAATGTCAAGCAACTCAAGTTTCAAAATGCAACAGTTAAAGACTGCAGGCCTTAAAGCAGCCTTGTTGCACATATGGATTGTAAACCATTTTTTCCGGTGCTAATTATCATACTACTCTCTTCCCTCCAAAAACCAAGAGATTTTGTACACTGTTTCCTATTAAACAGATTGAAAAGTCATTTCCATATTGAAAAACTCAATCATCTTCAAATCCTGGAAGTGTGTAAAAGTGTGCAATTCAGGATCCATGGCAGACCTCTACCACCTGAGCAGGCACTGCTACCATGCTCCGTTTCAGGATTATATGTGAGCATCTTTAAAATGGTATTTGCTCTGCTAGCCTAGACAAGCAAGCTAGGCAAAGAGGACTGCTGGGTTCAGCTCCAGGTGATGAAAGAAGGAAACCTCTTACAACTGGAAACCTTTCTGTGTCCAGCAGAGCTGGCATTTCTTCCCCTACCTATCCAGCTTTCTCTTTATCTGTAATTTGCACCCATACTCACTCTATGATTGTATTTAACCTTTATATTCTACTCACCTTCACATCTACCCTTCAAGCTCCTGCGCCAGCACAGGATTCTTCGGTTTTTCAGGTACCCATCTGGCTACTGAACGGGCCTATGAAGAAGTAGTACAAAGCGAACTTAACCATGCATGGCTTCATCAGCTTTGACCTGCCTTTTGCTCCAACCTGCAACCCTCATCTCTTTTTTTCCAGCTACTCCAAATTTCTTAAGAAAAAAATTTTTAAAAAGGTTAGCACAGCTATCTATCCATTTCTGATTAAACTCAATCCCAGGGATTCACCAGAACAGATACTGAACTGATTGCTGCATTCCCAGAACAGCTGTTTACAGTCATATTGAGAGCATCAAATGAGCATCATACTTTAACCCCACACATTATTTACAAATAAGCTTGCACACCAACAGCTGAAACCCCATTTCTAATTTTAAAACTTGGGCTAGATGATCATTCAGAAAATCATTCCTGTTCTATTTTTTCCTTCTGACAACTAATTCAATGAAAAATTATACTCTATTGATACATACCACCAGACTCTCCACATCCTAGTACAATAATGGATTATCTGCTTGTTTTAGAAACAAAAAAACTCACTACACTGCCATAAAATAAGATAAAGTCCAGCTCAGAGCCCTGAAAGCTACAAAGGGATATTACTGTACTTCTGCTGTTAACCTTTAAACACATACCCATTTGAAGTTTAAGTGATGAAAAGCTTTATTCTCCCTAAGTGGTGAAGAACCAAGGCTTTTCAGTTTTCTATGAATCATTACCAGGGCATGAGCCAGTTTTGGTCCTATACCAGACATAACAGTTCTTATAAAGCTTTGTTGCAGGCTGTCAGCATTATTTTTTTTAAAAAACAGCATTTCATTTTCCTCATACGCTGCACTTACGTAACAATATATACCAAAGAATTTGGATAATCAAATGAGATGTCTTATTGCTACCTCTGAAGTTGCAAGTGCCAAATAAACGATTATGCAAGTACCTACAAAACACGTTAAATCCAGACCCAGAGTCCCTGCCTCACCCCTTTAATGTCTCCGCCTCTCCCAGTCCCGTCCATCAGTGTCATGTGTCGTCGTCGTCCCGACCCCCCCCCCCCCCCCCCCGTCTCCTAAAAAGTGGTAATTTATACTCACAACCAGATTTAGGGAATGTCACTGGAACACTTGGACATTTGTTAATACAGGTCACCATTTTTTATTAACTTACCAACCAAGATAATTTCAAGTCCACATACTAGAAGGTTTACCCCACACACATGAGAATCAAGCTTACTTTCAAGGTAATCTTTTCCTTCTCTTCCACTCCCAGTGCACATATTTTGGTGCAATCACACAAAAACCAACTGCTTCCCTTATGTGTATCACTGACCAGCAACCCTGCTATTGCAGAGACTCCATGACAACAAAGAGAGAGTTCATACTATGAGTCAGGCATAAAGCAATAACGTGCTATAAGGAAAGCATATGCATGTGTGTTTACATGAATCTTTTTACACAAAATTCTGCCTTTCACTTGGAGGTATTCTAACAAAATCCCATCATTTTGCTCCTCAAAAACTCTATGACAAATTTCACAAACTCCACAAAAGCGCAACAGTAAGTGCTCGAAGAGGAAAAGCAACTGTAGTAAGTTTTGACTAAGTGTATTAGAAAAAATTGTCATAATCTTTAAGCTATGTTTTGTCCTTCTCTACAGACAGTGCAAAAGGATTCAATTTAAAAGTTCTTTTCCACATTTTTTTTCATGACAGAAAGTTGAAAAACACTACCATGAACTCAACAAGCTTCTTGAGAAGACAGGATTTTTTTCAAGCCTGGCTCAAAGTTATACTATATCACTTCTGTGCTCTTTCCTTGTATCTAAAGAAAGATTGGCCCTCTCCTTGTTGTCATACTGCACTGTGCTCCAATTACACATACCACAAGTCAAGAAAGGTTACAAAATTTCTGAAGTTACTGCTGCAGAAGCAACAGCAACCTAAAATCCTGGCATTTACTACAACAACAACAACAACAACAGATACGCACAATAGGAAAAAACGAAGACTTACTTTCAGCAAAGAATCAGTGGTGACTCAAACACTGACAAACTACTGCAATTCCTTTTCTGGCAAGCTACTGCTCTCTGAAAGGACCAATGACATTCAAGAAAAAGCTTGCAAAAGAAAAGAACATGTCATGCTCCTCTTAAACTTATCAAAGAATCCAGCTTACCAACTATTCAATCCTAAAACATTTAAGGATTTTTTTGTTTTGATTTTTACAAAAACAACCATGTGTAAGGTAGTGAGCTGGCACAGAGATCATGTTATCCACTACTTATTTCTTCCTCAAGAGCAAGATGCATTTAAACTTGTAAATTGGTATTTGCAACACCTATGCATAGCACTCTGTGCTATGGAGTTTGAAATACATAGTGCAGCTGGAGAACAATTTAACCTGAGCACAGATAACCTGCACTTCCCCTAATTACAGATTCAAATGGTAGCTGTGTCCAAAACCTCTGAAATAATTACAGTCCTTACTGATACACTGTAAGTGATGATATATCAAGTCATTTAGAGGGAAACAAAAACAAGACAAACCTTCCAGCAGTAAAGATGTTGCTGTGGATTTACTTTTTCCATTACAAGAAGTTTATAATATTCATATGGTTTTCAAATTCGGAGTTATTGATCAATATGCGAATTAGAATTTCTAGACCAAGATTTCTGTCAGTTAGATATATGGTCTTTCAGCTACATAATCCTACCAGGGAACTGTATTAAAACATTAGGCTAACAGGCTAATTTACTGAACAAGTACCATGAGGAACCTGAAAATTACTTTATTGACATGATCCTCATTCCAAACCTGCACCTCCTACTCTTGGGTATCATGCCCTCATTACCCCATTAAGTTTCAATCAAACCATAAGATATCTGTGGTGATCTCACCAAGAAGGCTGCCAGCGCATGTACCTGATAAAACAATTGCTATGGAAATCTACTCTCTTACCCAGAAAAGACTTTCCGCTACCGCTCAGTTCTAGTAGGCCAGTGAGTGCTGCCACTTAATGCACACTCCACTTCCAAGGTCAGAAATAAGAAACATACCACCAGCTTCGTATAGGATATAGAGCAAACATTTGAGGATACTCTCATTTTTCATTTTCATTTTTCAGAAGCATTAAGTGAAGGAAAACAGCTCAGTTATGCATAGAGTCTAACTTTCTCTAGAATCAATGCCTTCTAAGAGCATTCTTTAGATTATAATGGCCCTGAAATCTTGTGAAGAATCGTTTATTGTGTGCATTGAAAAGCTTGCTAATAAGAAGGAGCTGCTTCATGACCACATTCTTAGAAATATCTTGAGAAATGAAAACCTACCTCATTTCAACTTAATACTTACAGTACAGCACACAAAGCAAAAACATTCACCATTATCTGGCTGGTTATCCTTAAAAACGCGCAACAGGTAATGCAAAGAATTTTCACTCTAAGGTTCCTCTGGAGGTATAAGAGGCTCTTATAGGAAGAAAAGATGGGTGGTGTGATTAGCTGACATTTCCATTCTGAGTACAGTGCCACCTTCACAACCCAGAAAGGAAGAATATTGTTCTCTGGTATTGTAACACTTAGTAAAGCACACTAAAGGAAGAAAATATCCCAGCTCACTGGCTTTACTACATGAGAAAAATCATTGAGGGCAGCATAGTCCACTCATAACATCATCTGACCTGACTGCAACAGACCCCACCAAACACCATGCTGAAGTAACACACAGCTTCGCGACAACTCAGACACGACAGCACCTAGATAAAATTTAAGACCAGCTGGCACCATTCTATCTTTCTATAAACCTTTTCTATTTCAAAATCCCTAGTATGCCAAGAACTACAAACGTAAGCACCCCTTCCTACAAAGGAAAAAGATCCAAATCACTCAGATGAACCCCTGTAACAAACAACTAAAATGCCCTCCCATACATAAAGCAGCAAATGGAGGGGGGCTTAGGCCTCAGAGGAAAGGCTATGCACCTCTGAGTACAGCACCGAGGCTCTCCTTATCTGCCTCTCATCCTTACCAGTACTGTGACCTACAGAGCAGTGATGTTAAGCAGCTCCCCTCCTCCTACCCTCCTACGTCTCAGACACTTCCTGTCTCCACTGGCATTTATTTTCAGCCCTCAAGATTCCTTTTTATATGTTCCAGGAACCCTCTAGCCATCCTCTGTCCAGATGGCAGACTTCAGATGAAGGGAACAGGGTCTTGGAGAGTCTTTTCCTGGCCTCCTCCTCAGCAGCTTGCTGGAACTCAAGAGGCAGGCCGAGTCTTGCACAGACAAGGTTCTGTTGCGCTGCAAAAGCCCTTCAATCCCTCTCCGCAGTTTTCCTCAATGCCCTCTTTGTCTTCAAGCAAATTTGTCTTAAACTTTTTAACGGCCTCTGCTTTCCAGGGGCATGCTTTATACAATCTACTCCCTACAAAGCTGCAGAAAGCCAATAAAAGGGCAAAGGAAAGGGGTCTTAAACAACGCTATACCTCAGGTTTTACTACATACAAAGCAGATGCTATTTTGACAAGCAGACGCAGAAGAAAAAGGTAGGTGATAGATTTCCATCCTGTTGATCCCTGTCATCTGCAAGAGATTTTCTGAAACATGACAGAAACACAGTAGTCTATGTACTCAAATTCAGTAAGGACCATCACCCTACAGTGAATCATTTTCAAACTATGACTCTCCCCAATAACTAGTCCTTCTTATCTCTGCACTGGGACAACAGAACCAGACCATTGTATAATCAGAAAACACCAACACAGTGTTATCACCAACACCATGCGTTCATGTACAAGCTTCAGAGAATGAGTGATGTCTCTTGTTCAAGAAAGTCAAAGTTTGCCAAAATAAGTAGAGGAAAAAAAAAAATATATTCGTTCCCAACTGAAGCTTCACTGAACAACAGTTTTGTAAGTTTCAGTAAGATCTCTTCAGGATTCCTTTAACTCTATCCATATCAAAGGCTATGACATTACTCGATTTATTATATACATAAATGAAACAATACTTCCAAGACCCAAGAGGGTTTAAAACTGAAATAAAGCTGGATGCTTCAGAGTAGAATATATTTAGGCATAAACTATTCTAAAATCAAACTCGGTAAGCAAAGCCAGTTCCCCATTTAAAGACTAGAGCTATCAGGAAGACTCTAACTCTAGCTCTTGGCTAGAAAGATTAATTTCAGAAATGAACTGCAAGAGAAAGAACAAATTGCAGAACTTCAGTAAAACCCAACTGGGGTAGGAAAGAAGTAACAGAGAAGCTGCAGCAGCACAGAAAACTTCCCAATTTCAGGTAGGACCTTAAAAATCCAGCACCTCAAAGGAAATGATCAAAATGGTGAAGCGATGGGAAAAATTAGGCAAAACACGGCCTTGTCCTTTGAAGGTTAATTTAAAAAAAAAAAAAAAAAAAAGAAAAAAGCATCTTCCTTGGTGGGAAAAGCAACACAATCTAGAGGAAATATGCACTGCAGTGCCACTATCACACTTGCAATTGTGGTTTTTTCAGTCAAATTCTTGTTCTTTATGTTTACCATCGATTTTAAAAGTTAGTCAACTATCTCCTCCTGTCCCTTTTTATCATTTACATTTGTTGTAATACTGCCTATGAGAGGATATCTTCAGTCTCGTTTTGACCAATAAATCATACAAGAAATATCTTGAAGAAAATTCACCTCTCCTTTATGGGACAGTTTGAAAACCAAATGCTATAAATAAGCTATATTAGATACCGTGACTAGATTTTTATCATGTATACTATATTTTTATTTTCCTTAACATTTGTACATTGTAGGAAACTAATCTTTTTCAGAGAGACATATAAGATTCATAACTAATTTCAAATAGTTCAAACCCTTTTCAGATAAGTCTGTTCATTTAGGGGGTGTGATCTATTTGTGTGTTGGGGTAATATACTAACCGCATGATGATAGCCATAGCTCCTCCCTCAAACATTTAGGATTGTCTAATTGAGATTTATCTGCTCTTACGAAATGTCCACTGTGTGATTTACAGTCATTTACTGTGTAATAGCTGTAGCTGATGAACTGGTTTTAAGTTCCTGTTTTATCTCCTCCCTTCTTTAGTTTCTCAACAGATTAAAAAAAGGTGTAGCTTCATCATAAGTTATTTAAATTCTATTTATACATCCACAACCAATGGCTGGCTACTACTAGAACATCACCTAATTCCATGAACTGAAAATCTGACCCAGAAATTATGTTATTTAAAACTGAAATCAGTTTGAGACCACCTACAAACCTTAGCTAATATGAGCTAGCTAATAAAACATAGGTGGAGTGAGCCAGTTACTAAAATCATAGAAAATTAAGTCCATCAGCTATAGAGTCAATGCAACATAAGGAGACACAGTAAACCATCCCATTATGATCCAGGACACCCATCCCCTTACGACTGGAAAGATGGACTCTCTCAAGTCAATGGTTTACTAACCAGACACTTAGATGAAAGCTAGAGGCTTCTGAGGGTGGCTCACAGAGAGTAGACCGAAATCCAGCAAGTAGGGTGTGAGACTCTGATCTGAAGCCAGGTATCTGATAATACCCTTGGCACTGAGCTTTCATACCAACCTCTCCCTGGTCGGCTCCCTAGCCACAGGTGTCTGAAAAACTTTCTAAGACTATGAGAGTGTGGAATAAAAAAAAAAAACCACCACCACACAATAATCCTTTTAAAACTCATGCAATTAGTCATGCTTTGAAGAAAACCTAGAAAAAAATATAGAATTTAAGTACACAAAGAAGGCCAAGGGAGCAAAGTGACTGAGGGAAAGTGGAGGGGGAAAACAAATGACTGCAGTAATACCTGAAAAGACAACCATCTATCAGGATACGCTAACAGAGCAGAACAAATACAAATGAACACGTATTATGATTAATGGAGATGATGACTGCTTTATCTGTTAAATTATACACGTTGTTGCTTTTAAAGTAGGGTGGGAAGTGCACATGCTTGGTCCAGCAGTTACAGCTAAGCTGTAATAGACTTAGGGGTGAGTGAATGGACAAATAATTTTGCACTGACTATTTTTGGCACAGTAGTGGGAAATAAGAGAGGTTGCTGCATTGGAACTGATGCATTACTGCCACATAGCTTTAAAACCAGAATTGAAAACAGGTAAGATCAGTCTCGCACTTAATGTGTAACGACCATTCTCCTTGCATTGCAGCAGAGAGTTATCCTGGAATTCAGCATGAACAACTCTAATAGCAACTCTATTACAGCCCAGGACAAGAGTGCACTAAGAGCAGGAACAAAAGGGTAAAGTTTATATTGCTAGTCTCTCAGTTTTATGAGCATCTAGGTCTACCAGCTACATGAAAAATAATATAAGGTAATCATACAGAAGATGGGACAGTAATCCTATAGACTAGTAAACTTGAAAAAAGCAGATGCTGAAACTACAGGCAGCTTTATTATAGACAGTATCTATCTTCCCAGTCATGACATTTTCCACTATCATCCTAAAAACTCATTGTATCACCCCTTCTCTCTTTGTAAGCTGCACAGGGATTTTTCGCACTGATTTGAAGCTAAATAAATGGCTACACTGCATTTCTTTCACATTTTATTCTGAAAATAGGACTTGCAGTGAAAAGGGACCATAAGGGAATCCAGCTAAATAGTCATCAACTGCCTATTCCGTTCTCCATGGGTGGCTAGGCTACACTTAGCCCCTTTCCATGTGTATTGCCTGGAAGCATCTGGTTTAGGTTGCTATTTTGATATCTTCATACCAAAGTCTGTTTAAATAAAGAAACTATGATCTTTTGGCTAATAAGTGCTAAGAAAATCTTTGCTCCGAGACAACCGTATTCTGTTACCAACAGAGGAATGCCTCTGAACTGTCTGCTCAGGGTGTTTTTGTCAATAGGGCAGTGGCCTGTGTACTAAAAAAAATAAATATTTACCCCTAGTAAATATAACTTCAGTATCCTTAGCTTTATTATCTCCACTCACCCTGAAACTCCCTGTCAAAATCACTGTTTCTGTAAAGCTGTGTGGGAAATGAGTAATTCTTTATCCAACTCTATAGACAGCCATTGGAATTTGGAACTAACTGCTGTAGAACCACTCACTGTTACAAAACTTAAGGATTATGCAAAAGCTTGCATCTACAATATTTTTAAGTAATTGATGCTGCTATTGCTTTCAGAAAAGAAAGGTATTTTCTGCTAGTGCTAGGAAACAGAAGGGGTGGAGTACTTAAGAGTCCTTGGAAACTGGACATCCACATTAGCAGAAGCAGTGGGAGGGAAGAGCAAGAATTCTTGCCCATACACAACCACATGTCCCATAAGATCTGAGAAAAAAAAAAAACATGATTTCAAGCTCAATCCAACACTCTGCTCCTATTACTTCATTTTTCTGCAAAAAAAAAAAAAAAAAAAAGCTATTCTGAGGTTCTGCTTCAGAAATCTAACCTAACATTATATTACAGGGAAGGGCTCTTCATAAAACTGTCCAAATGGCCTACCACATCTTCCGTACCAACAGATATATCTATTCAGCTAGTAATGAACTGATGCTTAAACACATTGCATGACAAGAATACCTGAAAAAAAAAAGAGGTGGAACCAAAAGAAAAATAAATTTTAGACAGTTCTAACATGTCAAGACTGTGATAGCATCTGATGGAAACTGAAGTTTAAAGAAGAGTTCTTAACTTGGATCTGCAGCAGATCCAGTAAGATGCAGAAGCATTACAGGCTGGTTCAGCCACTGGCCTACAGGAAGCCTAGAAATCAGTAGTAGTCAGTCTGTCCAGAGAGGCTCCTAAGTCATTGTAATTAGGCATAAAGAACACCTGCTTTTTATTGCATTTGCCATATGCTATTTTCTGTGCCTAAAACCGGAGAGGACCATCAGATAGGGGGTAGCAACATTAGAAAGGGAGAAAGTGGATTTCTGATATGCAGTGTCTGTTCCAAGTTCTTAAGGATCCTACTCGTTAACCTAGGGAGACTCCTGAACCACAAAATGAAAAATCATAACCAATTTCTTATCTCTTGCATACTAGCACATGACCTGCAAAGCGTCAAAGAAACAACACAAATAATTTACTTTGAGAAAAATGTTTCACAACCTAACCTTCAACTGCAACTCAAGTCAAGCATTAATCAACAACATAGACCCTGCAGAAAGTACTAATAAAGTCTCTTGGTCTAAACATATTGAGAGTAACATAGGAGTTTACTGAAGAAAGGTGGGAGGGAAAGAGTACTTGTAACAAGTGCTCAGTAAACTGCTTCTATCCTCAAGTTTCGTTTCACACAAAGACATGTGGCAAACATACATTACTAACATTTGTTATCATCAGAAAAGGCTAGCTTGAGGCAGAAAAGCTGGACAGGAAAAGACACTCAAGATTTTGGTTTCTCCCTCCCTGCTGCCACCCCCCATGCAGTCCTTCTTCCCACTCTCCAGCTAAGCTGTTTCCCGGTTTTTGTCTGCACAGTACCAACTCATGTCCACACACGTCTGTGCTAGTTAATGCATAATATTGTCTTACCAGCAGCAGCACAGCGAGCAGATGATGAATTCCATTCCAACAAAATTAACAGCAGGGGATTTCCAACAAGATGGCAATAGAGTAAAACACAGTTCAGATACTCAAAGAAACATGGGAAGCCCAAAGTAACTTATTACTGAAACACAGCCTGAAATACTGATAGCACTTTTCCGGAATTCACCAAGATGCAACTTCTAGCAGGCAGAGTGAAAAAACAGAAAAAGGTTCTCTTCTAGAGAAAGGGTATACATAGCTCATTCTTGAAAAGACAGCTGCACAAAAGAAAGGAATATGCTTTTGCCTTTCTTTTATCTATCAGAATAGCTGTTATCTAAAGTTTCCTCCTCTTCTTTTAGGGTAGGACTGTTTGAAAAAACCCAACTCCTCCCAATAAATGAAGATTTAGCAAGCATTTTGATAATGCTTTTCTCTATTCAGTTCTGCCTACCTTTCAAGTCACTTTGGAAGCAAAGAAATAGTAATTCCAAAAGAATAAATAAGTAATGAGAACTATTTTTTCCAATCCTTCCTTTCCTCTTTTACAACATTAATTCCAGTGACTCAGACATATTAAAGAGTCCAAAATATCTGTTGAATCTGTTGTTTTCTCTAAAACCAACCCACTTTCTTGAAAAGCATTGAAATGGTGGTCTTATACCTGTTTTAAGAGATTTCATAAACTCCATTCTTTCTGCTTATTAATCAAGAGGGAAAAATTCCCAGCTGCAGAGCCTTAAAGCTCCACCTTGTGGAAGATGACTATAATACTATATACTCCAGTGGGAAAAGGCTCCAGTGGGAAAAGGACTGCAAATAGAGCTTACCATTAATAACGTGTTTGACATTTACACTTTGTCATCATTCACACAGTAAGATAGCCTCTTAAATGCATTCTACCCCAGTAGAAAAACTAACAGTGGGGGATTACCAATAAAATGAAAAGCTGGTTTTATTTTGTGGCAATAGAATAGTCATCCTGCATTGAACCAGCAATAGCACATGCAGCATTCCAGAGCAGGTCTTGCTTTCACCACGTTTACTGGCTCCTGTGCACTGGACTTGCTCCATCCGTAAGCAAGAAAACAAGGAATCGCAGACAAATTTATCTGGCCAAGGAGCAGACAACCAAAGAATATGGCAACTCTGCCATTATGAATAGATAAATGACTAACAGAACTTCATCTTGTGATGCTAGATTAACCATAACTTTACAGGGGTATTGTGAAAGCTATTCACAATCATCCTCCAGCCATCTATTACAAGCAAACTCAACTGAATGCATTCAGCCATTCCTAAAAGCTTGTATTGAGAACAGCATAGCACAACTGTATGCTGCCTATCACTATGCATCTAGTGGACTTTAAAGGAAGCTGAACCAGTACTGCCCTCTACTGAAAGAAGAGCCTGCACATGAAAATTGTAGCAACTTTTATACCACTCTATTTTTCTGCTTCATATATGTACCTCGTTTTTCCTTGTTTTTCTTTCTTCTCTGTAAGCCTTTACAATATTCAGGGTTCTGTTTTATCGTGTTTTTTCCTCCTGATTCTTGCCCATGAGGGCTACAAAGGCGTCAGATAGGTTTCTAAGTTTACATACTATAATACCATGCCAGCACATACAGACTCCAGAAATGAAAGAGTTGCTGTACTAAAGCACTACAGACACAGCTTATGTTTTTAGCAACGTAAGAGCAGATACACAAATAAAAAAAGAACAGAAAGTGGGCTGTTCAAAAATAATACCAGAAAAATTAATTTAGTTTTCCTTTGTCATCTGCAGTACACCAGTCGCACAACACTGTCATGAGATGTTCTTTTGTGCAGTAAACCCAAGATACTTAAAGAACATATATCCATATTGATTCAATACTTTGAAATAATAAATATACCATAATTAGTAATTGATTACTAAGAGTAATCACATTAGTTTCTCCGATATAAACCTCGCAATGTTTCTGTTTTCAATTAGTTGCTCCACTTTGAGATTTAGACATTCATAACAATCTGAAACTCTGAATAACTTAAGTACTGAAATACTGTACAAAATCTGAAAGTGCAGTACTTTTAGCAGCATGAATATAATCTGGCTGAACAATACGTTGGCTTGGAACACTAAGGAGCACAAAGTTTGAACTGGTTCAATGCAGGGTCTCTGAACCTGTAGAAAAGATGTAAGCATGCTGTTCAAAATAGAGGAAAGTACATCACTTCAGAAGCCTGTCAGCTTTCTGATGCCCAGGAGCCAGGAAAGCCTGCATCTCAGCCCCGAATCCTCAACTGGCAGCAGCCACCAGAAGATTTTCAAAGTCGCTGTAAGGACATTGCATTCACTTCAGCAAGTTTCCATAGCTGGAGGCTGACTCCATTCCCTCGAAATCATCCAAAACACCCCAACCTCACCACAGTGCACTGACCTCCACAGGAGCACTGGCATCAACCAGCTGCAGAGGGAGCCCACCATCCACTCACCCAGTGGGACTGGCCATCAGGTCCCCTTCCACGAAAAGGCAGGGACCAGCAGTGACCATCATGTCACACACAGTAATCCAGAGTCCAGTCTCAGTTTCATTTTTCAGCAATGGTCATATAGGAAAAAAATAAAGAACGATTACTCAACTGGCAAGAAGAGGGCCTGATCTGTTGCTGCACGGTACCCTTTGAATCTGTTTCTCAGAGTGCGTGTTAAACTCTGTATGTTAAAAGAAGTGCTTGTTTTAAATAACACTGAATATTTTATTCTTCCTATTATCGAAGCTATACAAGTTCCAACTCTGAATGGCCTTTCACTTCACACAATGATTGTCCTCTTTGGGGAGGATTCTCCTTTAAAGAAAATAATTGAACACATCCTAGGTTGTTCAAGGAAGATCCTGGTTGCCCCTTTTAACACACACAAAAAAGGGGCAACCTTTTACTGCAAGAAAAAAGTTTGCAGCCTCTATGAAGTCCTCTATAATTTTCACTGTTGGTGGCTGTTACCCAAAAAAGAGCCCAGATACAGTAGAACAAAACAACATTAAATTTATTAATAGATTTTAAAACCAACAGAAGAGATTAAATATACCCCAGTACATAACCTGAACCAATTTACCTCACCTTTCCACACTGTGGTCTTTAAGATGAAACTATCAAGTCTTTATTAAAAAAACAAAAACAAACCCTCTCATTCAAACACTCTTTATTCCAAAATGTAGAAGCTTATCTTAATTTTTATAGTTCATGGAACAGGACCAAAATTGCTGATAACAACACCACCACTATGTATGGACACGAAGCCAAAAGCCCATTCATGTATTAACAACAACAAAGTGAAGACCTTAAAAAAACCAGCATGCCAAAGCAAAAGTATCTGTCATCACTGGCATGTGAAAACCCCTTGTTTAAATTAAGCTTTGATAATTTCTCTTCATGAAATCAAAGCTTCAGTCTAAAAATGACATCTAATACATAAAAGTTTCGAAGCCACTGTTCTCACTCTGACCCCCATATGAACCTATCAAAAAGGCTACTCATCTTGAACTATTATTTTTTACTGAATAATCTCCTTTTGCCCCATACCTTCCTTCAGCTGTGCTTGTGTGCAAATATCAGATGTGGTGGTTTGGATTAGTTTACTTGCAACACTAATCACTGCATTCAAGAACACACAGACCACATTTCACTTATGGGAAGGTACACCTCATTACCACAGAATTGAAGGAACACACTGAAGCTGAGAAAAGAAACACCTTTTATAATTTTTTTTTTTTTGAAAGGCTATATATAGCACTTTAAAAAACAGATGCAGCCAAATTGTTCCTGCAACAGTAGAAGCAATAACACACCTAACCTAGTCCAAGTCAGTCTTGTTGAGATAAAACTGCCTCATGTTTCTAGCAATTTCTTCCTTAGAAATCAAAAGCGTTGCAGCTGGATTATCTCTCTGAAAGCCCCAAGTGCTGCCACATGCTTTGTCACTATAGCAGTATCTTTGTGCTTGGCAGCCTCACCATGCTTTATCACTCTTTTACTTTAGCTGCCGTATGCTTAGTTTCTTTGGCTGGGAGATATTATGCCTGCAGAACCACTTAGTCTGCAAGCATAAGAAAAGCATCCATTGCATGGAAGAGCTAGCAGGAACTGACATAATTTTTTAAATCCACAACTTCAATTAGATTTATCGTCCTACAGAATAAAAATTCATTAAATTCCAAAGATGTCTCCAAGAAACCACACGAGAGACCTGTCTGTCAACAGAAGCATATTCTAAATCCACTTTCAGCACAACCTCTCCACCATGAATAGTTAAAACAGCAAAACTTCATAAAAATAAGGCTGGACTTAGGCTGCTAGGCTATACAGAGAACTACATGCAATCACATGATTACAAGAGTGTTCCAGGCAGACAATTCACCCAGAGTGCGAGAACTGGGCAGAAAGCTCAGAACCACAAGAATTTCATGCCCGTTTCACCTTACAATAATAAAACAAAACCAGCTGATTCATCTCCACTTTTCATAGAAATTACAACCCATAGAGACCAAGAGCACGGAACAAAATGCATCAATTTGCCATAATGATGCACTCTGACAGCAATGCACATACCATGACCTTTAATCCGTGTAGGCATCTTCTGTATGTTTAAAAGGAAGCCAGGTTAGAAGTGTGGACTGCAATGACAGATTACATGAGCCTCACTGACGAGTCTTTCTGTGTGTTACATCATTTTCATATATTTAGTAACTGAAGACATCAAATAATTCTGTTGCCATTATCCTGACTGATACTCCTTGCCTGAGATTCCATGCAAAGTGCAGTTATGCTTATTGTGTCTGCAGCTCTCAACTACAAAAAATAAGCAGGACGTGAACCAAACACCATTCCAGCAAAGGAGGTTAAGCAGTTAAAAAACCCAAACCCTTGTTTGTAATACTGGGACAAAATTTGACCACTACGATTTAGAACAGCCAATCAGAACAAGCTTCCTAAAGAAAACTATCTGGAGAAAATACTGAATGGTAGTTTCAGTCACTTCCTTGGAAAGTAATATTGATGCAATAAATAGAAATTACAATAAAAGTAATGGAAAGTATTTCTGAACTTACTGCTGATATATGAATGTACAGAAAGAAAACATTTTTCTCCTTAATTAGCACACTCATTCTATCTGACCTTTGAGATCTCTTTTATGAAGCCTGAGGAAGACTGACATTCTAGAACATTATCCTCGCCCAATGCTAGATTAGAATTATAACACATGCAGTTGAACAGGCAGACTAGTCCACGTTTTGGATTTTCACACCTACACAGATAAAATAACTAAAACCTTAGCCAGCCAAAGAACTGATAGCAAACTTAGCCTGTGGGGAAGGGTCAACTCCTGAATCAGCCTCTTAAAGAAAAGGAAATCTATGTTTTGGTTCTCTGGGTAAAAAACTGTCAAGACAGACATCAACACACACACAAAAAGGTAAACATTCGTGGCCTGCAATGAATATGAAAAACTTAAAATGTACAGCCTTTTTATGCACTTGGAAAATTTAAACATTCTTCTGAATGCACATTTATATTAATTATTTCCTGCATTATCTACAGCATTGCACACAGGGAAGCAGCGGGACTCTGGAAATTCAGCTTCTCCCTGCCACTTTTCATCCTAGTGTTACATAATGGACCAGCTTTTAGAGTGTGACTGCCATCCTTGTCTTTGGTCTCTGCTTTTAAAGATTTTTCTGGGTTTTTTTACAGTAACCTAAAACACAAGATCAGTATCTCATCATAAAATCTTTTGTGTCTAAGCTAATTGGCAAAGTCAGCATTATATCCTAAACAGAGAATGACCTAAACCACTTTATTCTGCATTGAAAGTAGAGGACTCCTCAATTATCTTCAAATATGTGATGTTAAACATACTGCAGTTATCGGAGGCAAACACACACCCTTTGTGTTGCTGGGAACCAGCACTGTTCTAGTTTTCACGGTTTAATACAGGATATCCACACCTGCAGTAGAGCGCAGTAGAGCACAATGACAGGAAAATCAAGTTGACTTTTGGAAGGTATTCTTTTCTCTGATAAAAAACACCCAGAAGCAACAAGCCATTTTCACCTATGGGGTTTTTCTCCCCCTGTAACATGACTACAGTATATTTCATTCTGGTATTACTTGAGTGATCATTATGACCACTAAAAAAAAAAAAATTTCCGTGTCAGACAGCAAGGCTGAGCTAATTAAATCCAGCATGGTTTACTGTTTCTGAAAAGCTCTCTCACTGACCAGCTGACCAGCACAGTAATACTTCTCACCCACAGATACTAAAAAAAAAACCAAACCACCAGTTTCCAAAACCTGCCCTTCCCAAAGCACTTCCCCTGCTATGAACAGGGTACAAAACCACACCCCCACAAAAGCACAGAGGTCAAAGGCAGAGGAGAAATAGTCTTCATTTCTCCTTACACCTTAAATAAATGCCTCACATATTGGCATCAAAAACACCATTCAACCGTATAGTAAAGTTCGTCAAGGTCCCAGACCTTAATAAAAGAAGTCATACAGGCAAACTTACAAGTTGAAAAAGAAACTAACACTGTAAGTTGAGTAAATAGAAAAACATTCACTAAAGCCACTGTAAAAATATTGTTAAACAAAATGCTGAACATATAAACATGATTAACACTTTAATAGTCATCACCAAAAGAAAATAATATACATTTAGTAACAATTCATCAATTCAGTTTATAAACCCATAGTGCAGGAGTCAAATACAATCATTAATCAGGTAGTCTCATCCAGCACAGCATTAAGTGCAACCCAAAATCTAGAAATCAGATAAAAGTAGTTTGGATGTTTCAGAAAGGAATTTAAGTAACTATCTTCCATCTAGCACACCACATATATCCTGAGCTTTTCCCAAATAAAATGAATCCTTTCCCATTTAGTATTTCTCCCTTTCTTGCCTAGAGACCTGTAAGGGGGATATATCACTGCTATGTTAAAGGTCCCTCATTACCCTCTTCTTTCTCCCACCTTACACTGACCCTTTACTCACATGCTAAGTACTTAGTTTACTGTGGAAGCTTTTCCCAAAGGGGTGCATTGTATTTTAAGGACATAGTCTAGCACCAATATATTTCACGGGAAAGTAATAGACTTAAGGTAAAATACAGAGACAAGAAGCATACTCAGTCATTATTACTGTTGTTCTGACTTCCAGGTAAATAAAAATTTAACCATGATGCATGCAGCACAAAGAGGTATATTGGTTCGCATCTCAGGAGACTTACCCAAGCCTAACATAACTTTTATCAGTTGTGCAACACAGCTGCAATTTAGAGAGCCCCTTCACACAGCCACAAAAACTAATGGAGGAAGTCCTCCACTTCCTCTCATTCTCATTACACTTCCAGAATTAAACTTGCGATAGAAGCAGCAGCATCCTTCATGTAAACATGTATCTTCTTGATTTGCTTGAGGCTGCACAATGTTCCTTTGGAATTATGTCACTAAGAGACCCAAAGCACAACACTCTCCATCTTCTCTATGTACGCCTGGGAAACACAATATTCACTTCCCAAGGTCGTTATGAGGAATACCATTTGTAACTTGCCAAGCTTAAGAAGCCATACAGCTCTGCATAGCTGTCAATTTAGGGCAGCAGCTTAAAGACAGTGCGGCAGCAGCAAAGCAAAAGGTGAGAGAAGAGTTTCCCCCTTCATAAAGTTGTCAGTTGTCTCACAGAAATCTCACAGTCTAATGAGATGCACCTCATACATCAGGTGGTATTCTTACTTGACAAGCAGAAAGATGGCTTTAAATTGAAAAACTGAAGCACAATTAATCTATAGGCCAGGAAGAGATTAATAAGTATTTCAGATCCTTAATATTAGTGGTGGTCTTCCTCTTCAAAAAAATTCTCAGCTTGAAATCACTTTCCTTTCTGAAGGAAACCACTTCTTTAGATACTGGAATCTTTCAAAGAATTACCTTCTCAGGGACTGCAAAAAATGTTCGTGAAGATGCAGTAGCTCACAGCAGAGGGAAATCACCCTTGAAAACCCTCAGTCACGTACAATGCATTTAAATCATGTATTACCTAACAGCCAAATTCATTACAGATTTAAAAGTTGATAGTGAAGATGTGGGTTTTTAATGAAAATCAGGGTACTACGTTTTCCAAAGACAACTAAACACAAGTGACTCAAACTAATTTTAAATATGGTGTTTACTGTTATACTTCTCTTGTCAGACAAGCATGTCCCAGACCACTGTGGAAAAATTATTAGTGAAAAATGTGTTCATAGTTATCATGTTACCAGTAAAGCAACAATAAGAAACCCAAAGCCTGAGCAACGTCGTAGATGGAAATCTAAGCTGAAGAAGCTACAGGACCCGAGGGTGTCACATTTCCTTCCCTCTGACTCAGGCCTGGAGACATTCTAGGCAAAAAAAACACCCAGGATGGTAAAGTATGCCTCTTTGACAAACCTGCTGCAGCACTGCCTTTTTCAGAGGCTCCCTTGAAAGTGTGGTGCAAGGAAGAGATTTATCTACCCTGAAAAGTGAAGTACTCAAAACACTGTTTAGAGCTTTCAACTGTAAATGCTGCCAGAACTCGTTCAGCTTATTGTAATGCCAGATGTATCTTAAATTCCTGGTGGTGTTTCACAGATAACTTAGAAACAAAATACAACAGTATCACTATTGCAAACCCTTGATTACTTTTTTAAATGTATAAAAAAGCAAAGCTGAATTGAAATTATTATGTTTCAAAACATCATCCTCACTATCACTTATTTCATGGGCTACAACAGTACAGTTATTTCTCATCATCCAGTTAATCAAAATATAAGAACTTTTGACAGCATGGCTTAGGAAAAAAGTCAGATTTTTGCTATTTCAGGGAAAAAGTTCCATTTATAAAGTATAATTTTCCAGAAACCCACATAAACACATTTGTACAGTACAGAAACTTCAGCTTATTTCTTGAAATGGTTTGCTGTTAATTTTTCCATTTAGCTAGAATCCAAGAGAGCTTGGATTCTTCACTACTGTGTACAATATTGCTTCTGCAAATTAGGTTACTACCCAAGCAAAAATTTCCCTGTCAGACTGAAGAGTACAAAATGTACACAGAATAGCCACTTCTAAAACATACTTTTGATGTGATTTGTAAGATTCTTTCTAGCAGCTGAAAACCAAGTTGTTATTCTGACTACTGCTCCTTCTTCAGGCCTCCAACAGTGCTGCTACTATGGTAAATGTAGGTTATTAGCCATCACTTAGGCGGTGTGCTAGCAATCACTGTAGAACCAACACCCACAAAGTTTCTCCAAAATCAACAGGTGAGAACAAAGCTCATATAGATAACTACATCCACACTGAGCCATTGAAAATAAACTGCAGCCTATGTAGCCCAGTCGTACACTGGGGAGGGAAGACACACAGCATGAAATTCAACCACAGTCTGGAGTTACTGGTGGGCATCACTTTCCTAACATTAAAGGTGTGCTGCATTTTCTGGTACTACAATCTGTTAATACAAAAGTCATGGGGGGCAGGCAGAAAAAAGCTCATTTGTCCCTGTGCCTATCCAGATATTTATCATACCTACCAATGTTCCAGCCCTCTTACCAGCTTAATAAGATGCAGACTAAATATCTCACAGATATAACTATATCCTAGTCTTTCAAAATTAATTTTATCAGCAGATCTCAGTGACTGACCTGGGAGTTAACCATTTTAGAGGTGGGGAGTGAAAGACAAAAAGCAATTGGAGACACACATTTGAAGTCACCTAGCATGCTAATGGCCAAATTCAAAATAAAAATCCAGATCTCTTAAGAGTCCTAAACTAGCACTCTGTAGCCACAGCGAGAAAATCTGAAATCCAGTTAGTCACAACCAGAGCAGCTCCACTTCCAAAAAAAGTATTTTATTCCATGTTCACCAACATTTCTTAGTAAATTCTCCTAGCAAATATTTATAACAATATGGATACAGCAGAATTCTCTTCCTCCCTCCCTCTGGAAATGAAAGGAAACTTACTTGCAAGGAGCAAGTTTTGAAGCATTTTATCATCCTCATCACAAATGGTTCTTCAAGGATTCAGTGATGGTGGAGATCTAGATAACTTTTCACATTCATACCATGATACGTCTATGGTACATGTTCAGCATAAACAAATGCAGATTGCATTTTCTGCCACCTATGCAATACTTGCTTTGGACTTGATTCAGGCTCTACGACCATGAATTCAGCAACTTCCAGGAACACTAAGGTTCGTTGGGGTTTTTTAGTTACACTGAACAAAGTAGTTAAATACTACCCAATATTCTACAAAATACTTCATTATTTTTTCTTATTCAGTATTTCCCCAACAACAGATATGCCACAGATTGCTGGAGTCCTGGTCTGCATACATTTCCTAGTCTGCAAATCACCAGTTACCTGCAGTGAGAGAGCACTCTGGCACCAACAGCACTCCCCATTTCTCTTCCATAGGGCTCTCTGGCCCTGATGCATTACAATACCTAAAGGCAACCTGAATAGCTACTGGGGATGGGGGGCTGGAAGAACAGACATTAGAGGCGGTGAAAAAAAAAAGCCATCCTTCTCTTTTAGAAATATTACTCCATGTCACACCACCTCATTTCTTTATCTGAGGATCTAGCAGCTTTGGAAATTACTTTGGACATTGTGTATGTTTTGAATATGAAATATTTCTCTGTTTTTTTCTATTTTCAGTTTTTAAGAACAGGGTTGAAACTGGGAACCTGCATTTAGGAATTAAAAAACGCCAAACCCAAACCTTTCATATTTGAGGTTACTTTGTTAGTTCTTATTTTACATATTTTTATAACAAAACCCTGATAAAAATACTCTTGTGAAATACTTCCTCTTTCATTTATTCACATGGATGAGTTATTTCAAGAACTTGGACCATTAGTGTGTCAAGAAAATGAATTGGTGAACTTTATTATGCAAGACATTATTGAATACTACAGCATATTTTGGAGCAGCCTATGATCTCTCAAACACATGTGCACACTTGTGCACAAACACCTCCCAGCCCTTAACTGAATGGAAAATCATACATCCTCCTACACATGCTCTTCTTTTCTGGTAACTGCTGCAGTGCATGTTATTACATTTGTGTTTATGGATAGTATGTTTCTCTACTTCTTCTACCCCTAAAAGCAATGCTCAGAGATTTGCCTGTGCTGAAAAATACCAGCTAACACTTGCTAAATTGTCACACAAAAAGCTGAAAAAACGCTACTCGTTGAGGATACACTTGAAGCAATCAGACAGCCCCACCACTGCTGGTCTTCCGTGGCCTGCTGGATGAAGGTCGCATGGGCGGCAGCAGCTTCACCTGCTCAGTAGGTGACACCGTGGTTTGAAGCTGCCAGCTAACGTGCCCATGGCCGTCAGGTCCTGCCCAAAGAAGAGAGCTCAGTTACTTGTTTCTCCTGGAGGGCCTTGGTGGCGGAGGTGCACAGATGCTGCTCCAAGCAACTTGGGCAAGAAATAAACTGTTTCATCACCAAGAAGAATAGCTAAACTAAACAGAACCTAAAATTCATTAGTTAATAGAATTCACAGCACCATAATTATAAATCCTGGTGAAGAATGCTAGCTAATGAAGAAACAGCAATTCGCAACACAATGCACAGTGTACTTTCAGGTTTCTCTTGAGCTTGACTGAGCAGGCAAAGGGATGCTGAGAACAGTGGAAAAAGCTACATAGCTTGTTAAAACGGGGATTGCTGCCCTTTTCAAGTGACTAATGTATTTTTTTCCCCTCTAATTACAGTTAGGAGGAAGGTGATATTAGAATAAGCGGCTCTAGGCAGTACATTTCTCTTGTAATTATCCAGCATTGATTTGTTTTCAGTAATTGCCTTTGGACATTTTAGAACAACAGACATTATGAAATATACACAGAAGAAAAAAAATGGATAGTTTTTCATCAAACAGCCAAGTACACATTTATCTGGCACTGCAAGTAATTTGTCCCCTTCTCTGTATCTAAAAGCAATGTTAAACTGAAGAAAAAACACTTCACAGTAAATAGAGGCCTAGCATGGTCATAGCCAACATTAGCATGAAACTTGTACAATTAAACCATGTTTATGTAAAAGCAAAGCAAACTGATCTGGACAACAGTTAGCCTTGTGAAGGTTTGTAAAATGTTATCAGTAAGAATTTAAGAGCCGCAGGTTGAAGTACAAATATTGGAAAAGCAACACACCAAGTCTTATAATGTACTGCTGGTTTTGGAGCTGGTTTTTTAAATTTTCATTTTCAGTGTGAAAATAACGCAGCAGTAACTACCATGCACTCACCTGCACATAAAAACACCCCAGTGCAACACAAAGTTTTCAAACAAGTCCATGTTGTGATACTCAAACTTGGATCAGACTCTGGTAGGGCAACAAAAGACACTCATCCAACAGTTGCTGGCTGTTTTCATCACAAGGAAATATTCCAGCTTACAGTTATGTTCTTTCACAGCTGCACAGTCCCCATGAACCAATACATCAGTCCACAGTGCAACCCTCTAAGCCAAAGAATACTAGAGAGTTTCACCTTTCCCTCTGCACTCTTGCACTGGGGACATGCAGATCGCAGGTACTCACACGCTGCATGCATCCGAGTTTCAGAAGCCTTTCAATGGCTGTCTAGGGAGCACTGGCCTTAACCTGCCATTGGCCTCTAGGAAGACAATCTGATTTGTGCTTTGTTATTCTAATATATGGATTTGTATAGCATTCTTGAAATATTTTGCTGGAAACAGACTACTTGAACTTAAGTTTTCTAAACAGCACTGTCATCACAGTCATTAAACGCTTAGTGGAAGCCATACCCCAGCTTTTATACTTCTACCAGTTGTGAGGAACAATTTCTTACCAAACATAAGAAACATCGAACTACCAGCCTGCATTTCACCGTGTAAAGACTGCACCATAGAATTAGGTGAAATAATTTTCCCTGCTCTTCCTAAAATTATTTCATCCCACAAACATTAGCTACTCCTCCAGATTCTAAAACAATACGTGACACTAATCACAGGTATTACCTAGTAAATGGCTACAAAGCATCATTATCATATCCTTTAATTAAAGACAGGGTGTTCTACTTCCTTAATGGTGTCAGATTTTGCCTGCTAAATAACCGCAAAGCATCATTCTTGTATCCTTCAGTTAAGGTTACGGTGTTTTTCTTCCTTAATGGTGACTGACCAAACAATACATAAGCTACAGGAAAACAGCACCATTCCTCTCTCACACTACCTGCAGATTTGATTAATGGTAAGAAGCTGTTATTGTAGTCAGTGCTACAGACAGCAAAATGCAAGATAAGCTCAGATGACTAGCTGGTCTTGCAAGAACCAGCACACTTCTTCTGCAGTCAATCTGAACACATAAAATACTCAGACCCCGGTTCAGAGTTTGTGAGTGCAAATTTTTGCAAGAGTACTACAAGGTGCATTCACGTTTGTTTTATCAGGAGTTAGTACTGATCATCACAATTATATATATATATTTTTTATATAAAAAACAGTCTGGAAGTACAACCTGCTGTCCCAAATGCTTCTGAGCAACAGCACCGGTATACAATTGTAGCAAATTGTGTACAATTTGTGTAGTAGCTACAATTACACAATTTGTGTAGCAAATTCACTGGTATTTTTTCACCATTCCTGAAAGCAGAAGGCCAGTATTTTGCTGAGAACCAGAAGAGGTGACTACAGAAAAACTACTCTCTTCAGGTGATGCCTGTGCTCTCTTCAGATGGGGATACTGGGACTTTCTTAGCATCAAGGTGCCCCAAAAAGGAAAGATGTTATCCTTAAAATGAAGATCCCACTAACATTAGTCTCATGGAAGAATTCAGCTTCTCCTGACCAAACAAGAGGAGACCAAAACTGTTGTGTAATTTCTGGAAACACAGAAAACCAGTTTTAATTGATGATGCACTACTTTTTAAAGTTAGCTTCGGTTCCAATTAAATCACAAGTGGCATGGCTGAGAGCACGGTATTTTCTGCTCTGCTGGGGTGGCCGGGGTCCAGGCCATCTGCGTGGAATGCACGGCAGGACATTCCACCCTTCCACCAGCATGGCCAGCGGTGCCAGCCGCTCCTGCAACCCGCCGAGGGGACAGGGAGGGATCTTCTTTTGTTTTCTTTATTTGTTTATTTGCTTTACTCCGGCAGCAGGCAAAGAGCTCTTCTCTTGCCAAGTTCATTACCATTGTAAAATGTTCCCAGTTACACTGAGTAGAACGCGCTACACGCGTAGCGAGGAGGGGAAAAACAAAAACCTGTAAAGTTTACAATTAAACTACAGGACTTTATAGGCCTTGGTTTTAGGAAACAGGTGAGAGCTGGACATAGCACACCTCTCCTAAGGGCTCAAATTCACACAGATCACATGTTCAAAATATTTCTTCCAAATTTTTCAATTAAGTTTTTTGTTAAATTAAAGAATCACCCATGTGCTATCAGCCTCTTCATTTAGTGATCTTCTACAAAACCTTTCCAAAACTTCAGTTTTATGTTTATATCTGGGACTATTTAGTCATAGCCAATTTATTAATTACCATTTTCTACAAATGACGATCAGTTTGTTATTACCAACATTAAAAGGCATGCCTGTATCTCCTTGCCCCCATTAACTCTCTCCCTCATCCCACCAAGTTCTTGTCCCCCACCCACTGCGTGCAGACACAAATTGTTGGTTGTCGTGGTTTAACCCCAGCCAGCAACTAACCACCACGCAGCCACTCACTCACTCCCCCCCCCCCAGTGGGATGGGGGAGAAAATCGGGAGAAGAAGCAAAACCCGTGGGTTGAGATAAGAACGGTTTAATAGAACAGAAAAAAGAAGAAACTAATAATGATAACACTAATAAAATGACAACAGCAATAATGAAAGGATTGGAATGTACAAATGATGCGCAGTGCAATTGCTCACCACCCGCCGACCGACACCCCGCCAGTCCTCGAGCGGCGAATCCCTGCCCCCACTTCCCCGTTCCTATACTAGATGGGACGTCACATGGTATGGAATACCCCTTTGGCCAGTTTGGGTCAGCTGCCCTGGCTGTGTCCTGTGCCAACTTCTTGTGCCCCTCCAGCTTTCTCACTGGCTGGGCATGAGAAGCTGAAAAATCCTTGACATTAGTCTAAACACTACTGAGCAACAACTGAAAACATCAGTGTTATCAACATTCTTCGCATACTGAACTCAAAACATAGCACTGTACCAGCTACTAGGAAGACAGTTAATTCTATCCCAGCTGAAACCAGGACATTGGTGCAGCATCTTGCAGTCTCCTAAAGACGGTAAACTAACCAAGCAGCAATATTCTGCTAGTGGCAGAACCGATGGAGGAAAATCCCATCTTCCTTTTCCTCAGTGGCACCACAGCCTAAATCAGCCTTTTCTGTATGACTGTGCTCTGAGGGAGTGAAAAATGCCACCTAAAAGCATTTTCAAGCAAGCACCGATATGCTTAAAAGACAAGATTAAGAACTTTAGCTGTATCACTTGCAAAACTCTGGACACCAAGTTGACTGTCACTGCATATATAGAGAGAGTATATGCACAGGACAAGTTCTTACTCATTTACAACACAGAGTTGTTCTATGTCTACTGTGCAATTCAAACATTGCATGTTTTTCTCTGAAGAGATTGTATTTGCTGACTTGCCTCTTATGTCTAATTTATGGTCCCAAAATATATCTATCATTCTCCCACTTCTCAGATCAGCCAGTGCTATATCAGCAGGGTCTAAGCTGCAAAAGACAGGAGACCTTCCTCTCTGAGTATGAGGAATCCATTCCTGTGTAGTAACTAGAAGTTCTCCAAACACAGCAAGAGACAGTACGGAACTACACTCTGACATGCAGGAGCAAGGCTGTCCCTTCCAAGATACAGATAACCAAAATATGGTACTTGTTTGAAAGGTATTATTCTCAAATCCCTTCTGCTCAGTTGGAGAGCAAAGCATTTCCTTCATATATTAAGAAACTGATAGAAGACCTGAGCATAGTAATAACTCTATAATAGACTACAAGAGTGCTGAAGATCCCACAAAACCCGTATCACTTTCCCCACATACATGAGGTTCCAACAGCCAAGAATTAAACCCAGAAATCTTCCCTTGCTCTTTCACAATGGAAAGATTTCACAGTTACACTTTAATACAAAAGGAAGCAGTAAGCTGAACAAATGCTTACTGTCAACCCTTAACCAGCATAAGCTTAGGAAAAAGGATGAGAGGAGAAGCAGGAGAGTAGGAATATCATTAAAAGCAAGCACTCACCCATCACTTCCTGAAGTTAAACAAAAGGCACAGAAACTAATCAAGCTGCTGTAGACCCTCTGCCCAGCTCATACCTGCCACGCAGCTTCTGCCCACAAAATACCACAACACCAGACGTAAACATTTCGAAGACTAAACGTTACCCTTTCATGAAGTGTTCCCAAATTTCTCAGCAGAAAAGGAACAAGACTGTCTAAATCAGTTTACCTAAAATAAGCCATCCCTTCTTCGACACTCCCTACCCCAAGGGATTTAAGCAGCATGCATTGCCATGATCTGACGAGGTAATCCAATAAACTGGACAGTCTCCCTCTCGCCTGCACAAGGACACAGCTGCTCTGACTCCTCATCTAGGCCTTGTATGTCCAAATGTCATCTGTAACAGCTCAGCCAGATCTTTACTGAAGTAGGAAGTGTTAGGCACTCCTCTAATCAAGGCTGCAGTTAGACCCACATGCAGATAACCAAATCCTGAAGGCTTCTTCTGACACAAAAAGATTAGCAGAGCTTCTGGTTTTTTAACCATCCCTTTTCACCTCCTATCTCTGTTACAGTAGCTCTGCTAAAACTTGGTACACTTCCCAAGCAAAACTGTCACCAGCTAATCTCTAAAAGCCACCAGCACTCTCTCTCCCCTCTGCACCAGATGGATCTGTCCACGAAACAAAAACAGCTGCTTCTGATAAACCTACATGGCTGCATTTCACAATACACTGGAGATCTCTGAAGCACTGCATCTGAGCACAGAATGCTTGGTCCTGTAACAAGTGTATCGACGCACTGCCCCTTGCATCCTGGAAGCACAAATATTACTGGAAAAAAGTACACAAAATCAGAAATTTTAAGAGTGAACTGAGTCACAAGAACGAATGTACTCTGAACAGCAGCTAGGTAACATCAGGTTGAACAAAATTACAGTCATCTTCAGTGAGTCACAAAACAAAGTAAAACTTGCAGAGAAAGTGAATTAAGAACATTCTGTTATAATTGATTTTAGTCAAGAACTTCATGTCATTTCATATTAAAGTGTATTTTTGTTCTGTAAGTTACACACTGGATTTTCACATTACAAGACATCTAGCTGGGAGCATGTGGCAGTAGACAGTACATGATGCACATCCTACTTCCTAACTTCTCTTTGGTTCCCTGACCAGCACGAGTTTGCCATCTGTGGCACTAAGAGAAAGTGAGGACATTTATCGTTATTCTTCTATAATTGCATATTCAATAAACAGGATTTCATGCATAACAGCTGCATCCAGAAATGGGCAGTGTGTTTTACCAAAGTCAGTCCTTTACCAAAAGATTACATCTGACTACCCCACACAAGGGGAATCCATTCCTGTCCCCAGGATACACAGCATCCCCATTAGGGAGCGTTATGTCAGCAGAAAAAAACAGCAAAAGAGAGACATAACTTGGAGTTGAGCTTTTTGTTGGCTATTACCATAGAGGGTGACAGAACACAAAAGAAACGATACAGAATGAGTCTGATTTGCATTCACTTTGCTGTAGCAAAGCAACTTGAATATAAAAGAAAGCTAGCCTGATTTTAGCAGAAAATAAGCCAATATACAAACTATTCTTCCATCAAGTTAGAAAGGCTAAATCTCAGCTAAAAACTACATTTATGGAAAGTGTGCTAAAGCATCTGTTAAAACATATCAACCTAATTAGCATTTTCCCCCCAAAATTCACACATGTATGTACCAAGCATCACCACAAACCCTCACGAGATCTGCAGCAATTAAACAGGATACCCAGCAAGTTGACACGCTGCTTGTTTCTGCAATTGCCCTGGCCCTGCTACTCTTCTGTTTACCAGGGCAGCCTGATTTTGCTGTTCTGATTACTTTGTCATCAGATTTGAAGTTACTTTTCTTCCTCCAAACAGAAACATATTCTTTCATAGTGACATTTCTGGATCCACAGTTGTAGCAAAAGAGAGGAACAACATTCTAGACATTTGAACAATTATTTATTTCTCAGAGGACATATTACTTCACTGAAAATGGATTTTTAGAGATTTTCATAGAAAAAAAAAATGAGTTTCATTTTGTCTAGTACATAACGAGTTTCTGAGAGAGACCATAGCACCTAACATCACAGTTCCACGAATACATTAAGCCAGCAAACTGTCACTACCACCATTAGAGTTGATCCCACTCCCCCTCCATCACTCCTGGTGTCTCAATCTTCCCTCTGTGCCTTTCCCATGCAGAGGTATTTGTGCAGCAGTACAGTGAACTGGATCAGGAACTGATCCCAGTTGAACTGAAATGCTGTTTTCTTTCCATTAGTTTCAACCTGCATCACTAGCAGGATCCAGTTCCTAATGAGATCCCTCAAGCACTTGAGCTGGCAAAGAAAGGGGAATAAACAGCTGGAGCAGTGAGAAGAGAGCACTTCTCATGGCAGTCCAGTTGGCACAAAGTGCTCAAGGTACTATGGCATAAAATACATAGTCTTTGTGTGATACCAAGATTTTTGTTATAGGGTACTGTGGTGCTTTTTATAAAGACCTGTTACTCCCTGTAAATCTGTATATTTAAAGGTCAGTTCCACAGAAAAGCCTTCAAGGTTGCCTTTACATAGCCTTCAGTTGTTGCTAAAACCCTCTTCCGAAGAGAAAGTCAAGTACATGTATTAGAAAATTAAAAAATCAAAAATCAAGAGATGTAGTGTGTAGTGAGCAGAACAAGGTACCAAACATGAGATATTTATGCCAAGTCTAACAAAATTAAGAAGTTCCACAGCAGTCAATGCCTCTCTTCTCACCTTCTCCAGAAGAAGAGGTTTTAAAAACAGAAGAAGGATCACTGTAGAAGTGATTGGGCACAACTCCTGATGTAGCCAGAGCTCACTGGGGCTGAGGCCTGCTCTTCTAGCCCTATGGTTGTGGTTACTACAGACGTAGCGGTACCAACATGTATGTTGGGTGGCACATTATTGCAACTGGCAAAACAAGTATGTGCTTGTTTTGGCTCAAGCAGAAAATTCTCCTCCTCCTCAAAGTGATCCACCCCATCTCTTTCTCAGTATTATAAAAGCACTTTAATGTTTTTACCTTTTCAATGCCACATTGATAATTCCACATTTACCTTCTCCAGTCTCAGTCATGAAGAGTAACAACATATTTGTTATATTGCTCTTTTTTTTTTTTGCCCAGCTGCATGGATACTGGGAGAGGAAAAGCCATGTGTAAGACAGATTTTTATTGATGTTGATTTTATGCCATAATTTTATAGTTTTCATACTTCAGTGTGCTAATGTTTTGTTCAAAATAAATCCAAATGATACAAAATGATGAGCTAAACCTAGCATTTAATTTTCCAAATAGTACTTGCACATTCTGCATTTTGATACATATGCTAATATCTACTAATTAGAACCATAACAAAGACTTTAAAGATAGGAATTAGGGAGAGGAACTTTCCAAACCAGATTTATTCATTATATGACAAAACAAACACTAGCACCATTTCTCCTGTATAATGATACAAAATATTCTCAACAGGAGACACCGGGAGGAAAATTCTAATAGCAAAAAAACCCAAGAAAATTAAACAAAAAACTATGCATTATAAATTTGCCATTTCATTCAGTACATCCAGCCTCAAACACTGTTGAAATAAAAATTATCTAAGTTTTAGCAAAGCTCAGAAACAAGAGATACCACAGTTTCTAGGTGGTACAGTACAAATTCTAGGTACAGAAATGAGTGACATGGAAGGGCTGAATGATGAAATCCATACTGCAGTATTATGATTAAATTCTCTGTATCTGTAGCAAAAAATAGTCTTATTGTTTTAGAGCACTTAAAGGACCAGGAAACCTTCTATGCTCATACGCTTTTTTACATAGATGAAGGCATATTTTACTTTTTATCAACACTCTAACTACCTTAGTTTAAGAGGTTGTTTTACAGTAGCCTACAAAAGATGAAGCAATATGATTTCACTGAATGGGAAGATCCTAATCAGTACCTTTTATTAGCAATTTAATACCAAAGACCACTGAGACAGGGCTAGAGTAATACCAGTCATGTTCCTAGTAAAACTTCATTGATACCTTCTAAAAGCTCCTCCTTTTGTAATACTTAATTTCCATCAATCATTCTGCTTTTGCATTAAACCCATAAGCAAAATCATATGAATGTATTTCTAGTGAGCATATACCAAAATCCTCAGAAGTATTTCAGCATGGCAGGAATAGGCTGTTGCACTATTAGAATTGCAAATTATGTCACCTTTTAGCAAGTTACCAGCAACAGGACACTCACAAGTGCTTGGTAATGGAAGGTGGCTTGTTTTCACAGGAGTTAACGCTTACCTTACAGCTAACCCATCTCAACTTTGCAGGCTTGCTTACCTCAGCAATCTGCACATTTGAAATAAATAAAGCAGTAGGAAGGGAGAATTTTATATTTCTCTTCCAGGATGCTGCTTTCAGTATTTGTGCAAGTACACCTGTGGTTACACTGTTCCATAATGACAGCATGAATATTCAAACTGCTACAAGACTACTTTCTTCTTAATACATACCCTGAGAAAAAAAAAACCACAAAACTGAACCACAATTCAGACTACTTAGGTATCTGTATCATCACAAAATACTTCTAAAAAAGCTACAAATACATCCATTAATCAAAACAACCTTGCTAGTTGTTCAACTCTTACACCATTCATGAACATATGCACTTCTATCCTTAGCATTCACCAACTTTGTCAGATGCAAGCTCAAGACATCCTTCAAGCCACATTCTCAGTAGGAGAGCAAGACTGAAGGCAATAACACAATTTGAAAACAGGATGCGCACAACGAGATTTTTTGCATGCACGTTCCCAACTTACACCTTCAAGGAAGATTTGGGCAAGGGGAGAACAGATTCAAGCCCGGCGCTTTACATAACCAGCAAAACAAATAAACAGCAATAAGAGGATGGAACAACAAGATTATGTTCCGAATGCTGTTGTCTAACCGGAAGGCAAATCCAAGAAGCCCTGCAGGAAACACAAGCTAGAAGCAAACTGTCTTATTTCCTATTGCTTCTGTGTTTAAAAGCATCCCTAGTATGCATAATTCAAGATGTCATTGGTAGTGAAAACAGAAGCCCAGCTTAACTCCATAGCTACAAGGCTCTGTTAATCCCTCTCTAACAATCTCACTAGGGTCCCCAGCTTTCTTTTGTTCTCATAATATCAAGCTATGACAAAGAAGCTATGACAATGATACACACAAAAGAAATTTGTATACACTTGTCAGATACTGGGTAAAAATATCTCCCTCATAGGTACAGTAATGAGAATTAAAGCAAGCAGAGGCTAGTGTGGCATATGGACAATCATTCCAATGTCTGAACACAAATTTATTTACCCAAACCACTGAGAACACTCACAGCTGTAGTCTAACATGGATCAACAAAAAATACCAACGTCATTACTTGTTTTTTTTAAGATAATCAGTCTTCAGAAACATTCCTAGTTCACGCATACATCAGCTCTGTTTTTTAGTATTGCAAGGTGTAGCAAGAAAAATGCTGTCCTCAGTAAACTTACTGGAGGGAGAAACTGGAGCATTAGAAAGCAATAGTTCTCCCTTATAAAAAGGGAATCTCCTGCTTTGACACAGCCATGCTAAAAATCCAGATAGCTTTTCTTTCGACAAGATATATCATACTGAAGTCTATCATGGAGGTTACAAACATGTTGCTGGCACCATGTATCTGAGAAAACAGGCACTGTATTTTTAACTTTTCTTTGTTTCCTTTCCACTCCCTTACGTGAACTACTTTCAAAATTATCCAAAGAATTTATCAGCAACTTCTTCATTGACTTGTTTTGGTAAAAGGTATACCTTCTAGAGGAAAAAGGGCAAAGGAGACACAGCACTTAAAAAATCTGCACAACTTTTCGTAATAAAGGCTCATAAGAGCTGCTACAACCTCATTTGCTCCCCTGGCATATGATGAGGTCATCCTTTAGATGATAAAGCACTTCATCTTCTCCAAGAGATTTTGGAGACTGTAATATCTGAACGAGTCAAGTTCTACTGTATTTTTAAGGAAATGAAATCTCACCGGGAAGAGCTGAGGTACAAGACTCAAATGTTGGTCACTGTCATACTTTAGTTATCTTTTGAACTGTGTTAGCTAAACCAATGCAAATTCTCATAAAATCTACAAGGACAATACCGTGTGTGCCATGTTTTTGTAGCAATTTGATTTAAAACCTACTAAAGAATGAAGCCAGGGAAGAGCAGTGGGTTTTCAAAAGCCTAAAGTGAAAACAGTTCCAAGGAATATTAAAAAGTCATTTCCAGTCACTACACAAACCTAATTTATTCGCAGCATGATACCAACAAATCAGAGGTAGTATGCAACTGATCAGCTGTTTGAACGGGCATGGTTGTGTATTACTCCTTGCAGTACCCAACAGAATCATATTTTCTTCATCTACATACTTAGATACTATTTATATGTCTCCTGATCAAGACTTTTCTCCTGTATTTACACTACATAAATAAAATAAAGCTAGGATTGTTAAGCTAGCGTGTTACCAACCATAAAACTTTAAAAACATAAAGTGTATTTAGATCACATGCTGAGATCTCTCTTGTGTGTATGCAAAAAAAAACCCCAAAACCCACACACCAATAAGTAAAGCACTCACCTAATGAGACAAAAAAAGTAATCATTATTCTTTTCTATCAGGGATCCTCACCATTAGCATTCTGGGGGAGAAAAAATTCACTAAGTGGCAATTACATTTAGAGAAAGCACCTTCAATCCATGACCTTTTTGTTTCACATTTCCAGATGCTAAAGTAATTCCTACTGCAGGATGATAATTAGTAAACTGTGCTTAAACATTCACATTATATTGAAATTGTTGGGTTTGTTTTTTTTTTTTAAATTGCAAAAAATTACCATAGACTGAAACCAACCCTTCAGATTGTGACAAAAGTTTATTAAAACTTCAGAAGCTTCAGCTCAGAATAGCCAAGAGGAGTATGCAAGTTTTAAGTATTTAAACTGTTCAGGAAGCACTGCAGATTCAAGAAGACCAAGGCCAATGTACCATCTGGCATCTCTGAAAATGCATCCCCAATCCAACTAGATTTTTTATTATAGCTCTTTCTCAAAAACAAATAACAAGCAAGTACAGATTAGAAAAACAACAGTAGATCAGTAATACAACTCATATACATAGCTCATATACATACAAGTGGCCTTGTTTCCAAATCTACATTCTATTCTTGCTGATGTTAAAATAGATTCCATCTTAATTCTTACTTCTTTCTGGGAAAGCAAGAAAATATCTGGTGTATTTTCACCTCTAGAAAACTAGTAATAAAGGAAGAGCACCATCATGGTTCAATATTAACATCCTGGGATACTTTTAATTCCATGGAATTTCAAATCTTCTCCCCCAAGAACCAATTTAATCTTTTTCCCTCATTATTATTGCATTATCAATATCATTAAAAGTTACTACAAGGATTAACATATGTCTAATGACAGTCACAGTCCCAAAGGTGACATTTCAACAATAGAGAACAGTAAATACCAGAAAAAGAGTGACTTTGTCATCCTTAGGAACCAGATGTGGTAATTCAAGGCCTCTAAACAAATGCAAGAATGAAATATGCTTACAAGACAGCTGACTTCATGAATAATAAAGCTGAAAAAGTTGACCTTAGTCCAAAAGGTATTAATTTAAAACAAGGAAGAAGAGATACCAATTTCTTAATCTTTCTGTAAGACACATCACAGAGGTGCAAACGCACAAGTAGCCCTGACTTAAAGAACAGCAGGAAAAGCATTCAATTTGTACTTCATAAAGTTTTCTAAACTTAAAATCAAATCACCAACTAATACATTTAGTACTTTTGTAAGAAAAAACAGGTTTGGAAGTGAGAGCATTACAAAGTTACTTTGGAAGCGAGTTGTATTTTTGTCCCCCTGTAACAATCAGATTTTTATGAAGTATTTCAACTTCCTGTATGTTGAAAGGGTAGGTATTTGCAAACAGAAGAAAAAATTAAGCTTTACTGTGCTGTTATGTAAATATGTTCTGGATATCTACCTCCGCATCACAGGACCATGTGTAATGCAAAATAACAGCCTGCCAATCCCAATATTCCATTTCTGACAATGGCCAACACTGAAGCGATTCAGAAGACTCCATAAATCTCTGGAAATGCAGCTAATTGCCCAACACCACATCCCAAGAGAAATTTCTTCCTGGCTCTGACTGCTTGGCTTTGATGCATGGATGGAAAACCAGTATTATCCTAGTTAGTACTCTTGCTAATGTGGTTAATCTTTATGGAACTGTATTATTTACCTTAGTGAATCATACAATTTAAACACTATAGCTCAAATATGGGCTGTATACAACAATTCTTCCTATTTATTAGTATTCCAACGTTCTATTGTTACGCAAGATGCCAACATTGTTCTTTATTGTAAAAGTATGCTGGCAAGCCAATTGTCTTTAAACCCACTTTTGCCTTATTCTCCCCCCACTTTTGAACTTGTTGCTTTTCCACATGATGAAGCAGAACAAGTATTTATTGAAACCTAGTTAATCTGAAGTTCTGGGTTTGATTTTGTAACAAGCATATTGGAGAATTCATTCTTTCTTTGGAGGTCTGAGACAGTGCCTGCTGTGATACTCACATTGTCATTTTACTACTGAATTCCAAAAAATTGGCACAAAGAAGCAAATCCAAAATGAGATTAAAAAGGAAGTAACAGTTTCATGTTAGTAGCTGGCTGTCACTCTAGAATAATATTTGGTTTAGGAACCCTGAGTTAATGAGTAGCCCATGGCTATATGATAACCATTGTCTTCCTTGGAGATTAGATTCCTTTTTGGACAGGTTATCTCACGGTATTTTTACTGCATGTCCTGTGCACTCCACCCACATCACCACTCTCCAGGGATCTTGGGGAAACAAGCCACAGGGATAGTTCCTGTGAGCAGCCACATTATTACTTTCAGTGGGAACACGGATCCAATTTGGATTAGGTATTCCCACAGCTGTTTGGTCCTGCCTCTTTTTTTTTTTTTTGCATGTAAAAAGTCCATATACTTGAGCATACACTAGTAAAAGGATACGGGGACAGGCAATTTCAGTTAGACTCTTTAAGAGACTTCATTTTGGCAACATCCTTTCATAATGATGCAGTATTTTTCATCCAAAACATACCAAAGCTAGGATGCATTATCTCTCTTATTTTAGCTAATACAGACCAGATCTACTTCATTGTTTGGTCAGCAATACCAAACAGGTAAAATTAACTCTCCCTTCATCTAGCTAGTAAAACTTTGTGTGCCATTTTTAAAAAGTGTAAGATTTAGGATAGTGGATCGCAGAATTAAGAGGAATAGGGAGAAAGTAGTACATCTTCACATTTCACTTTGCTAGGAACAAAAAGCTCTGGGTAGATTTGATTTGCATGTGCAGTCTAGCTCCCCCATTATAACAGCCTTTGACGTCCTCCAAGCCTCATGCACTTTTTCATAGCTCATTTAACAGATGTCTAGTTTGACTTCTAGAGTACTTGATCGACATAGTAAGAGCAGCAAACATGGAGCAGTTACTAAACTCTAGTTTCAAAGGAAATGGCAGAGGACACAATTTTGCACAAAGTTGCACATTTCAGCCCAATCACATTTCCTTTTCCATCGCACTATCAAATCAAGCCCTCCAGAAAGCAAAGGTTCTCTCCCACTCAGGTACTGTGTAGTCCACAATGGGTGCACTGATCTCGTAGTTAGGTGCCCTCAAGTTCAAATCTCACAGCATTCAGAAGACATCAGTGTTAATCCATCTTAGCCCTTGAGACTCATCAGTAGTATCTTTTGGCCTGACTTGTGATACCATCAAACTGCTTTTTGGTGTAACTAAGACTAGAACCTCTGTAACTAGAACCTTTGTCACAGACCCAAACAAACCACATCCACACCTTGTAGTAAAGTGTGCGAAGTCCACAAGTAGAAGAAAATATTATATACAAACATTTATGGGACAAGAACTATTGGCCTAGGGATTAAAGGGCAGGCAATAATGTTCGCAGCCACAGGCAACTGAAAAGTCACAACAGACAGCATACTGTGATACATGGGTAGCATGTTGCAGGTATCTATTTGCAAAATGTGCACGTGTGACAAATCAGGCCACAGCATTTCACTGGATGAACGATAAATTACTCCTTTAGGTGAGGCATATACTGGAATTCCCCAGATCCAAGTTCTTCGTGCATTTGTTTTGACAGCTCCAGTTCAATTACAAACAGTGATTCTACATAAGATACTACTGTGTGCAGTATTTTATAAAAACATCAAGCTCTTTGTAATAATGGAAAATGATTATTATTCCTTTATTATACCCAGACAGGAAATGATGATGTATGTGCTAAGTTTTACTACATGTATGAGCACCATCCTTATTCCTATATTTGCTTCCTCTTTGCTCAAATTCTATCTTCTTACTCGAACAGCAATGGCTGGCTGTTTTGGGTTTTTTTTACTGTTTGTCATTGCAAGAGTGCTTTTCTACACAGGAAGTTAAATCAAGTTAAAAGAGGGAATTTGAATTGTATCTGTTAAAACACATTAAAACGTTCATGGACATTGTCATTCAGAAGTTAAACAACGTTCATGTTAGTTTAATTCGTGATGCCCACAGAAATATTTAACACCCTTTTATTTTACATTTTTGGCTTGGCTCAGAAATACTGCGGATAGCTGACACACCCTAAACAAGTAGAACCAATGTGGCGAAATGAGTCTGTCTTTATAATAAAGTTACTTCCTTCTCAAGAAATTTTTGCCAACTAGAAAATAAAAAAAATGTTTCAGAATAAAATGTTTAAACATGGGAATTCAATAGATCTACTAAGCAAGAATATTTCTTATTTACTTCGAAAAAGGACTACATACATTCTGCTGAAAAAACAAACCAGCAAGTGATTTTGTCCTGCAAGGTAGTGGATAATTACACTGCATGTGTTTCATGAACTGCAGAAAATATTTCTCCATTAACAAGACTACTAATTTCAAGTATTCCCAACCAGTCAACCTAGTAAGTTTTCACTCTACCTAAAACCAAGATGAACTTGATTTAAGCAAAAGCATTGATTCTATTAACAATAACGAGAAAATGCAAGTCTGTGAACATCTAAATAATATTTTGTCCACCTGGAAAGTTATACCACATATAGCAACAGCTGCCTACATTTTAGTGGATGACTAGGCACATCCTGCCTGAAACAAGCCTGGAAAACACTTATAAACACTTAAAAAAACCCAAAACAAAACCCACCATCTTACAGTACTGTGTGAAAACAGAAAGGCCACCCTTTAAAAAGTAAACCAACCATGTTGCCTATGAACTTGCAGCTAAATACCTAGCTGTGCATTACAGGCATTAACACAGAATCTCCCCTTTCATAGATGAGTTTTCGTAGCACTTTACTGCACCAGCTCAAGCCTCAACAAGCTCAAGTGACTCAGGCCAGTACCTTCATATTTAGCAGGGTGGGGCATGAGAGACAACCTCATTACAGACATTCTGGGGTTATAAGAGTGCAAATCACCAAATTCAGCATTTTGAATAGCACCCACAACTCAAAGCTAAAACCTGTGCTATGCCAGACCACATGGTAAAGGCCTATTATATGCCTAATAAGAAACATTAATAAATACATCTGAAAAAAACTGAAATTTCAGGTTAGTCTTCAAAAATTGCTCATAACCAACAGCACCGCAATAATCAATTGAGGAACGGACACAATAAGAACAACTGTTATAGATACCCATCCAGGAATACTGCACAGAAGGAACAGTACTCCTTAATGCCCAAAAAATCAAGCAGCAGAGGGGGACCCAACAGACCCTCTACCTTACAAGATTAAGACGGGGGGGGGGGGGCACAAAAAAACCCCAAAAACAAACAAAAACAACACCCACACCAAAAACCACACCACCAGCTGTAGTCATTAGGTTGAAGTATCCTCTTCATTATTTCTTCCGTTCATCTCTTACCAGTCAGACTTCTTCCAAACCTCAAAAATCAGCTAATTCAAAAAATGGCACTATCTGGCTACAACAAAAAGCACACACAAACATCACCTGAAAATACATCAGAACTGCAGGTTAGCACACGCACCCCAACCAGAAATTACAAATGAACCAGGAAAGGCTGGCTCACAGAACAAAAGAGAAGACAACATTGAAGGGGATTAGGTACATCTGAGGATCTGGATACCCTAGACCAGAACCAGCAAATACTCCCATTCCTAATCTCTTTCTTTTCCCAGAAGAGATTCATATAACCTTAAATAGCAAGACCAGTGCCCACCTGTGGCTTTTTGAATGTAGGTTGGTCAGCTCCTTAAAAAGGTACGAGCCCCCTGCTAAATCAGCAGGTGAGATTTATCCAGCTGACATGGAGCTGTAGTACTAACATGGTTTTGTTCAAGACAGCCTATTAACATGAACAAGAGGTATAAGTATGCCCAGAAGCTTTTTGTTTCTTCCCCAAGAACATCTGTTGGTCTAATAAAAGTTATTAGCCCTCACTACCAACTCAGTCCCTTTTATATCTGATGGAAAGCAGTCACAGACAAACACTTTATTAGACATGACAATCATGAAGATTACAGACTGGAGTTCCAGCAACACCTGGATGTCATCAGAGAGAACACCGACTGAAAAGAAAACTATTTATCATTTATCACACCTGACACAAACTTGAAACCACGGAGTTAACTCTGTAATCTGAGCCCATCCGCAAAGAAGACACAAAACACCATGTTGTAAAAAAAAAAATCTCTATCCAGTTTTGCATAACCTGTTAAGATATACTGTATGGAACAAAGCCTTTCCTGAACAACTCCCTGCTGTTTTACAAAGAACCATACAAAAGAAAGAAGTTATCTAAATTGGGAAATTCTAGACTGAAGGAACATTAAGGTTGTAAAATGAAGCAGTTAAAAAAATCAGTCTCAAGGTCACCTCTGTGCATCCTGTTTCACACAAATTCTGTGCTTTATGTATAAATGCTATGAGACTTCTCAGGTCACAGTCCCATCTATTTACACATTTCAGTGTAGAGAAGGGACAGTAGTGATCCAGTCACTGAATGCTGATGATAAAAATATTCAATGAACACCCTTCTAACCTGAACAGTGAAGAAAGAAAAGAAAGGGGGCAGGGGAGGGGGGGAGAAGCATGCAGATTATATTCTGAAGAGCTCAAGTTACTGGATCTGGACCATTTAAAAATAGTTTTCTGCATGCTTACATTCTAGCTTAATGGATTTACTCTGAATGTTCAGAGTAAGAAGGAATTTGGTCTATGACAGTCATTCCTGTCTTGATTCCAGTTTAATATCTGACATTCCTCAGGGCCTTGAAAATTGTATCTACATTCTTGGGGGGATTGGTTGGGTTTTGGTTTTGGGTTTTTTTTTTTAATGTTTGCATTCAGTGCTCTTTTTCCACAGTCAGAAACAGAGCTTTGTGGATTGCGTGAAGAACTTGCACCCTGACCAGTTTCTCTTGGCTGGCAGAATGAAAGGAAACTAACTTCAGACAAAACTGACATTTTTTCCCTCTCCAAATGCTAACATTATAGTACTGCTGTTCAGCTATTTACAGTTATAGTCATCATTCTAACTCCAAAATTAAAGTATTTAAAATTATTGCACACTGTCTCAGGAGCAGGGAAACTCCTAGAGTGCAACTGAAGTGCTGGAACAGTCACAACACAACAGTTCTTCCTTAAGTGTCTCACTGATATAACAGTCTCCAGTAATATTATAAACAACACGATTGCAAAAATTAATTTTAAAAATCACATTTATTCATTATAAAACTTAGTACAGTGAAGGACACGGTCTGATTTTTTCTTTTTTTAATGGAGAATAAGATGAGTGGAAAAATTGCTAAGGAGGGCATTAAAAAAACTGAACCTAGCAAGTAAGTTTCACAACCTTATCACTAATTGTAGAAGGCTAAACATGGGTTAAAAATGATGTACAACATTACTTCAGTAGTATTCCACTAGCAGAAACCCACATTAAAGTTGTTTAATAGGTCACCAATGGTTGCAGAATATGCAGATCTGACAACACCGAGTTCAAACTTGTATACACAGCTACCTAAAAACTGCAGTCTCTTATTAATTTTGCTCTTTCAAGTATGCTTGCTCTGGGCCCACATCCAGTAGATGTAACAGATGGAAACTGCCAGTGAAATATGGCAAAGCTATGTAGGCCATCATGCATGAACCAAGCTTCCTGAAAACTCTCTTGAATCAGACTGCTGGATTCAGCCAGGCACACAAAATCCTACCTACCTTCACATTCATACCATGACAGAGCCAGCACTTTTCTCAGGTAGATGAAACATGATTTAGAGCAAATTATAAATTCTGACTTATTCATAAATATCCAGTTCATTGCAAGTATATTTATAGTTTAGCCATAAACTGAATGTAACACAGTAGGACAGCAACTGTGACAGTGCTCTGAAGCCACTACCTGCTCCAAGATACTAGCCTAGTCATAGCATCTCCTATTTTCAGACATTCTGCAGTTCTCCTATTTTCAGACATTCTGCAGTTCTTCCAAACAGTTCAAGCAGGATACGTCATCAGAATCACTAATTATTTTAATCACTAATTATTTGCAGAGTAATTACCACTAATAGTCACATTACTACATGATTACATTCAATTGATTTAAGTCCTTGATGCCACCAAAAAGAATGTTCCCTAAGCTTTATGTTCTCACCATCTCCATAGTGCTATTAACATTATTCATGTAGCTACACAAACAGGCTGCAGGAACTCATTTAGCTGAAAACTAACCTTAGGAGAGAAAAAAAAGTAAAAAAAAAAAAAAAATTAGTTTTCAGTCAGCTAAGCATCTTAACCTATCAGCCTTCCTGAATACTGATGCTAGCACAAAGGAGAAGGTAGCATGCAGAGATGCAAGGAAGGAGTATTGCTACCCTTTTAGAATGCTCAGCTCTTTTTCTAAGGAAAGTAATAGTTCATTTTACTTTAGGGACCTTAAGATTGATAGATTGACGTACTCTTCTTGTCCCTCAATAAAATCATCATTGGAAAAAGAATGCTGTCATAACAACAAACCAGTATTCACATGCATTGTACTGACCAAAGGAAAGTAACTGTCTGATACAAATTCTGTGGTTTGCTAAAGTAACACGGGTTTCAAAATGCAGGATCTATTTGGCATTTTCTCCAAGAAATCAATAATTAACTATACCAGGACACTTCAGGGAGCAAGGCTCTGCAGTTATTTTTTATTTGTTTTGCATTACAGCAGAAAAGCCTTAACGGTGACAATCTCAGTAATATAACCGAGCACTTTCAGAACTAGAGAGACCTAAGAGAACAACATGCCTGAAAAGTTTAAATTGCTCTCATCCCATCCAGTCCTGACTCCTTTTCTACAACTATGATAGCCCTGGAAACTCACGTTTCAAACTAACAGCACCTTTTACTACTATACTAATGAATACTACAAGTTAATATTTAATGGAGATATTCTTTTATCTGCAGACTATGTTATACTAGTTTTCCCAGCTAGCTTCTTGTTTAGTACTGCTAATGTCTGATAAGTGTATGAAATAATATCGAAGTCTCATAAGTAAGGGGCAAACTGAGTACAAGTGGCTCACAGACAGACCTAGATTTATCTGGGGAGAACAACCTCAGACCCCATAGGTAATGTTACACCTATAAATAGAAATAAATAAGGAACACATGAATACTTCCTGCCCAATGGGACTGGGCATGTCTGGTTTACCGGTTCTGTTATTTTCAGCTCCCTCAAAGTAGGGAAAATGGCCTGCGAAGCCAAGAATTTGCAGGCAATGTAATGCAAGGGAAACACCTGTTGTGAGGTCAGTTAAAAAACAGAACAAATATACATACCATGCAAGCTGTGAAAGGTGAGAGGTTGCAGCAGAGTTTCTAGGGGGAAAACTGCCTTATTAAAGGCAGCAGACTTTCTCCACTGAAGATGACTGAAGGGAAGAAGGGGGAAAGCATTCCTTATGGTTACAGCAGCTGAAGAACTTCCAATGTTCTTCCTTTCTTCCTTTTTATAGAAATATTCGCTATAATTAGGAAGTTTCAAACAGTAACTAGAATAAAAATCATTAGCTACCTTTTTAAATAAAAGTCTGCTAGGTAAAGACAGGAGTACTCTTCTTGGTTCAACTGTATTATGCACCAGACAAGCTGACAGTTAAGTATGCTGCATGATTTCTCACTGTTCCCACTACAGGATGCACTCCTTACAATTAATGGACTTGATGATCCTTATGGGTCCCTTCCAACTTGAGATATTCTATGATAATGCATCCCGTTCAAAAGCAACAATGATTTAGTCTATCAGCTTAAAAATCAGCATATTGGATGTTTACTTATTCAGAACTAGAACACTAGTGTGCTTTTTTCACATCTCGTCCTTAGCTGTTCTAGCTCAAGGCTAGGACTTCTCTGCCTAACAATATTACTCATATTTCACCATAGTGCATCTTGAACTGGACAGCATCTTAAGGCCTTATGAGGAAATTTCTTAAAGACACTTCCATAAATGCAAAATGGAAGTCAACAAAACAGCAGTATGTGTTACTTTTCCTCTAGCCTTCAAAATCACTGCTGGGATAATGTAGCAAAATCCTATATCCAAAACAAGTGGAAAAACTGCTAGCTTTATTTTAAGCCCCTGACAGTTGTAGCTAAATAAAATAAATGCATGACACACAGGCCTTCTGTACTAGGCAAATCTAGCAGTGTGCAGACCTTGAGAAGTTCTCTTGCACTGTTTGTTAAAAATCATCAGTATAGTATATACTCGAAAAGATTGAATTTGCACAGTTACTGTGCTGTCTTAATACAACATAATTTCCAATTATGGAAAATACCTATCCTGGTAGTGAAGATGAAGACTATGCAAGGCAGTGTATATATGTGGTGTTTACAATGGATTAATTGACATTACAAAAAATTTGCAAGTGTGAAGGCTATTATATCGGATTAGACATTCTTCAGTTTATAGCTGTAGCTACTTGCTTTATCTTGCAGATCACAGAGCACCTGAGTAGACCGAACCTGTCTGTGCTGTCTTCAGGCATATCCTGGTTTCAGCTGGGATAGAGTTAGTTTTTTTTCTAGTAGCTGGTACAGTGTTATGTGTTTTGGATTTAGTATGAGGATAATGTTGATAACACACTGATGTTTTGAGTTGTTGCCAAGTAGTGTTTAGTCTAAAGTCAAGGATTTTTCAGCTTCTCATGCCCAGCCAGTGAGAAAGCTGGAGGGGCACAAGAAGTTAGGAGGGGACACAGCCAGGGCAGCTGACCCAAACTGGCCAAAGGGGTATTCCACACCATGTGACATCATGCCTAGTATATAAACTGGGGGGAGCAGATTACTGCTCGGGAACTAACTAGGCATCAGTCAGCGAGTGCTGAGCAATTGCATTGTGCATCAATCATTTTGTATATTCCAACCCTTTTATTAGTATTAGTGTCATCTTATTATTGTTATTATATTCTTCCTTTCTGTCCCACTAAACTGTTCTTATCTCAACTCACAAGTTTTACTTCCCGCCCTGCCCCCCGATTCTCTCCCCCATCCTACTGGGGGGGGAGTGATTGAGCAGCGCGTGGTGCTTAGTTTAGTTGCTGGCTGGGGTTAAATCACAACAAGGCACAAATATTCTGATCAGGAGTTTGCTTTTTTTCTTCTGCCAGCTTTATTTTCTTGATCTTTCCAGGCTATTGCTTTTCTAACTGTCCTCAAAGCTGAAGATGTGGGATATGAGAAAATGATAGTCTTCAATCATTTTTAGGCCCTCCTTTCCAAGTCACCAGGGCAACATATGAAAGAATAGATAATTCAGCAGTGGATGGTATGACAATATGGATGGCAAGACCTACAACTTAAAAATTAAAGACAAGAGGAATCCCCATTGCACACAGCCCCTTCTCTTTTACTCCACTTACACTCTAATTAAAGTCTGGAAGAAGGAGCTGTGAATCTTTGTCAAGTCACCATAAGGCACAAAAAGGGAGAGAGATAATATACTTGCATAAAGTTAGCATGCTCCCACAACTGATTTCTTACTGTCATAAATCCCCCACGAAGAGCTAGACACTCTGCTGTCCAGAAGAAAAAAGTTTTATTACACAACAGAAGTTTTGCATCTAAAATTTTATTTTTAACAAGCCACTAGGTGCTGCAGTCTTCCCTCAGAAGAAAAAAAAGAGTCCTCAGTACCACAGTGAAACCAAGCCACATGGATGAGGGCACTGACATTTTACTGGTACCAGAAGTGCCTGCAAAAGGAGTGGACACTGCAGCTCACAAGTACAAGAGATGCTTACCCTGATCCTGGAATAGCACAGTCCTCTGATGCAGAGGAAATATTGATACACATTCAACAGAAAATAATCTTTATTGAAGAGTTTAGAGGTAGCATTTCACTTCTTGAGGATGCAGAGTTTTTCCTGTGCTCAGAGGCATTCAAGTAAGAGTCAAGAGGGAACACAATTAGTTTATGGAAACGGAAGCTTTCTTGCAAAGGAAAAAATGGAAGATGTCCCCCCCTGCCCATTTCCTTCACTAAGAGTCCCTTTTCATAGGTCTGGTCTACATGCTGAAGGCTTTTGAAGCAGCCTATACAAGGCTCTCCAGCTCATTTCTGCAGAGGTAGTTTTATTCCCAGTTTAAGATGCATCTACAGAGGTGTTTTGCCATCATAGCTACGTAAAACTGTTGCAGTTTTCTTAGTTTCAATCAGCATAGCCTATTAACCTGCAAAGTTTATAGTACAGATGTAGCTCCAAATTATGTTTTGTGTTTAACAGGTAATTGTTGGCAAAATAGTTTGTTTCTCTCTCCCCTTTTTACATAAGAGTTCACAAAAAAGGCTACAGTACACAATCCTCCTCTATTATGAAAAAATGTGTTGCAGCATCAGACATCATAGCTGAAGATTAAAAATAACTGACACTGTGTCAGTTTTACTAGTACCATTAATATGTTTTACTCCTTTTTAATTATGAACTTTAAAACAAATTAAAAAGCAAGTTTCATAACTGAAGGAACAATGCCTTTGTTGCTGCTCTGAACTTCAAGAGCAGATCAATGCTATTTGTAACACAAGTTTGGAATCTCTTCCAAAAAGGGTAATATAGATCTCTGTCAGATGCTGGTGAGCAAAGCAACTAAACAACACTGATACCTAGTCAAAATTGCACTGAAAATATACGCTATGTACAACAAAAAGGCTCAAAGTGGTCATCTTTTTTTTTTCCTTTTTTCCTTCAATTGAGAGAGTGCACTGAGGAAACCATAGTCTTTCACCAATATCTGTATTAAGGCTACGTCCAGCAGAAGGGTAAAAGATACTGACCAACCACAGAAAAGACTTTGGATTTATTTTGGTGCTAAACAGAGCACTGTAACATGCCAGCAGCTCATTTTTTTTCAGCTTTCTTCCCTAGGACTTGACTGGATTTTGAAGCACTTGACTGAACAGAAGGCAGCACCCAGAGAAGTTTTGCTGTGTGACCACATAAGCCTATAGCTGTTTGTTAATCCGTAATAAATTCACTATTGTTTATAAGCTTCAGCTTCCCTTTTTTGTATATTAAGCACTCTGAGGCGATCAGAGACACTTGGGCTGCTGCCCTTTGTCGTATGATTAGAACTTGCCCTTCCCCCACTTTCCAAGAGACCACAAGTGAAGGGGAGGACCAGCAAGGAATAAAGCAGATCTCACTCTAAATCGTCTATCGGATAAATGCGACACGAGCTTGAAGGGTAGAGTTCCCGAACAGAAGGAACTGTTACTGCTGCCTAATTTAACACACTTGCACTTGAAGGTTAATTTCTCAGTAATACTAAGTTAAAACACACAGGGTGTTTCTCACACCAAAACATTAAGAAAGCACAACCAATAACATGAGACATACAAGAAGGGTATAGAAAGCGCATGGAAAGCTGTAACTGCAAACCAGCACATTACCAAAGCAGTTAGGAATAAGAAAGATCACAGTACTTTTATTAGTAGTGACACTTATTTGGGAGAGAGTGACAACACCGAGAAGCAAACCAATATAATTTGTTCTCCAGAGACATCGACACAAACTGATCGGTACTGGGAGCGACCCGTTTCCCTACTATTTCTGCAGGTTTTTCTGCAGCCCTTCCCTTCTCACACAAGAGACCCAAACAGCTACAGTTTTCACTGAAGGAAAGGCTGAGCAAGTGACATTACCCACACTTCTGCCCTGGCAGGCGAATGTCCTCAGTTTCTTCCTCAAACAGCAAGAAGGATGTTTCCATTTAGACACATAGTTGCTAACAGCAGCCATAACTTGGACAGAATAAGAAAGGGTCCCTCAGGCCTTCTACCCCTTCCCTCTTCAAAATATCAATGTTCTCCCTTCCTGCCATAACCTCCCACCTCCCAAATTCACACAAGGAGAACTCACAAAGTTTTAAAGGAGAAAACATTAAGAGCATCAGAGAGACAATACTGGGTTTGGTCAGGCAAGAAACATATCGGGAAATAGCTAAGAACAAGCGAGTAACTGCACAAATGACTCAGGATCCATTCCCATTACAATGGGGAAAACAGGCAAGTCTTTTTCCACACATGAACGGATCCACCCACCCCAAGTCAAAAAGTACAGAACAAATGCCAATTTTTTCATAGCAACTTCAAAAAGCCCAAAATATTTTTCATGAGAAAACCGGCATTTTAACATATTGAGAGTTTGGCTAAACTAAACCTTGATTCTTTTCGGCTTCACAACATAATTCACACAAAATATGTACAGCTGTGTAAATGAGGCATTTTGAGTCATCTAAATGTCTTGCATAAGTCCTGGGTTTGTCTTTTTTGTAATTACAGCGGCACTTTTTGACACTTCAGCTTTTACTTTTACAAAGTAAATAGACCACCTGTGCTTTGTGGTTGTTATGAAACAAATCAAAACAATGTATTTCATATTTTCATTAAGACCATGTAATAATAGAGTGCAGCGCTCTGACTCACAAGACACAAGTCTTGCAGTACATGGCATACAGACCCCTTCACATGCCACAAACACTGCATTTCTGCTGCTCAGCCTACTGGAGGAAAACCCAGCCATCAATATCTACCTCACAGGTATTCAACATTCCCTCCATTGGACTGAGGGGTCAAACTTACAGTAAAACATAACAAGTGCCGTACTTTCACCAGCAAACAGTTCAGCTGCAGACAAAAGGCAACACACACACAAGTGATCTTTCTAATACACCACATATAGCAACTGCAACAAAATCGTTTATGTTGTATTCCAGGCACATCACATTAGAAAAGGAGGCAACCTAGATGGTAAAGATCACACTCAGGAACCGGACCAAACTACTGTGAAGAAGAAACTAAGGGCAGTGAGTTATCACTGCAATACTGGTTTTGCTGAAGCATAAACCTACTGCTCATGCGATTTTGAAGCATAATTATTCACAGTTCACCTGAGTCCAGGTCGCCAGCACAATTCATGCAAGAAGTAACCGAGTTTATCTTGCTTGGGATACTGGTAGTATATCAGGTCACTCCCATCAGCTGCACCTCCCTCTCCTGCACCGAGGTTTTCAGACCTAAAACCAGCAGCAAAGTGCTTCCTACCTTCTGTCTCCATGTAATTAGCACTATTAATCCCAGGCTATCCAAGCCCCCCGGCGTGGCTCTGATTTGGCTTTAATCTCCTCCGAGGCCTCTTCTTCCTCTCCACAGAAAGCCATTTAAACCTTGGCAAGCCTTTCGGTTTAAAGTGATGTTCTGTTGCAGAGGGATTAGCCCCACACTGTATTGGTGGGAAGCAGGGAGACCTGCAACACGCGGCCTTCCTATACCGCCCCCCCCCCCAAAAGGAAGGAAAAGTTACTTTTTCGGAGAGCGACCGCCTGGGACAAGGGCACCTCTTCCTTCCCTCCAGCGCAGCCGGCTACACCCAGAGCAGCTCGCCTCTGTCTGCCCCAGCCGCCTTCCCTGACGCTTCCTCCCGCTGTCACCGCGGGACACGAACGCGCCGCCTGTCACCTCCGCTGCCCGTAACCCAGCGGCCGTTCGCGCCGCCCGCGGGGCGCCCCGCACCCGACAGGGCGGCCGGCGCCTCCCCGCTCGGCGGGCGCCCCTCACGCGCCCAACGGCTCGCCCTCGCGCCCCCAACGGCTACCCACACACGTCCGTCCGTCCGTCCGTCCGTCCCCCCGCCCCCTCCTCCGCGGCTCCGGGCTGCCCGGGAGCGGGGAAGCCTGCCGAGGCGGGTGCCGGCCCGCGGGGGAAGAGGGGGGGGCCCCACTCACCCCATGAGCCAGTCCATGGCTGGGTCCCGCCGCGCCGGGAAGCTCCCGCGGCCGCCGACTCCCCGCTCACCGCCCGCTCATGGGGGCCGCCGCTGCGGGCGCCGGGGCCGGGCTCCTCCCTCCCTCCCTCCCTCCCTCGCTCGCTCGCTCGCTGCCTCCCTGGCTGCCCGGCTCCGGCTGGGCGGTGCGGGCGGGGCGGCCGCCAGGCTGCGCCGGGTCCCTTCCTCAGCCTGACACTCGCGCACTGGGGCGGCCGGAAGTAAACACACGGCGCTGGCGGCCGCCAGCCGCCAACCCGGAAGCGGCCCCCCGCCTTCCACCCCCTCCTCGCCGGCGCCCGGGGCACGCTGGGAAATGTAGTTCGGGCGCGGCCGGTAACGCTCTCACGGCCTGGGGGGCCCTGGCACGCCCGGGTGGTGAGGGGGCTGAGGGGAGCGGGGCCCCTCAAGGGGCTTCCTCCTGGCTGGGGGCTCTTGGTCCCCGGGCCAGGGCCCTCCAGCGTTACTTGTCGTCTCCCCCCCCGGGGGGACTTCACTGCCTGGGACGGGGCCTCAGCGGTTCAGTTCTCGCTATGCCACGGGCTCCCTGAGGGGAGCTCAGGGCCCCGGAGGTAGCACTGGGGTGGTGGTTGCACCACCCTGCACGCAAGACAGAATTAATTCGTGAGGGTGATGAAAGCCTGGGGCTGCCAGGCATTGACCCAAGCTGCTCCTGCACAGAGACCGCTGTTCCTCTCACCCTTTCCAGCACCCTGAGAGAGTCCTGGAGCCTTGGACGTGGGGCACGGGCTAGCTGCCTCCCTCACCTGCCTCATCCTTTCTGCTGCTGGTTGCGCCTTGTGCTCCGGAATCTCCTCTTTGACTCCAAATCCTTCCTTTCTCAGTTCCTCTAATTGCAAAAATAATCGACCAACTACTACCTCCGCAAAAACAGACGGACAACGCCTGCCCACACCCACAGACACCATGCCTCTTTGAGATGTAAAAGATCCTAACTGTTTTAAAGAGGAGAAATCCTTTCCATGCAAACCATTGAGGTGCAGCATTTCCAATGCCAGATGGATGTCCTCTTCACTGATTTCCCCCATCAGCAGTACCTGCTTAGGGGGAGGTGTTTACAGAGGCAGACCTGCTGGGGGTGATTGCATGCTTTGGGCATGTGTCTTAATTAAAAACGATTTGTGTTATGGGAGAGTAACAGTTACTTCATTGGACTCCCTGCAGTCACCAGCTTTCTGAGGGAAGGACCGTCTCTCAGAGGCTGTTTGAGCCGTCTTTCTCCTCCCCTGCCCTACTTCCTCCACCCCACCGTGCCTGGGGTACGAAGGGCCCTCCCAGCCCTGTGGTGCTGTGGGTGTGGGGGTCCCCAGGGTCCCTCATCCCACAGGCACCCACCCATGGCCCCACCCATTCAGGGAGTAGGAGTTGGTCTCCAGCCATCACACTGACTCTGACAACAGTTCCAACACAGTAGAGTTATCCTGGGGCTAGTAATGCATGGGAAGGGGGTGTCACAGGGGTGATTTAATAAGAACGTGTCTTGGTTGTTTTGTATCACTCTGTCTTGAGGAAAGGTGGTAGCATTCTTTTGTATTAAAAACCATATTGCGCCGCCATTTTTGGAACTGACCTTCACTTTGAAATCTGCTGGGGATCCCTTTGCACAACACGTAACTGTTTTATTTTACCACTCTCCTGTAACGAAACTTCACCCTGAGAATTATTTGGGTATCCAGCAGCGTAATATAAGAAATGGAAGACCAGAACTTGAAAATATATGTTGTCTGTGTTCATATGGAGTATTTTTCTTTAACACCTATATTTTATCTTTTAGTTGTTTATAGTTTTAGTTATCTTTGCATTTAGAAAATGTAGCAGAGGATAAGAAAGAGGTCTCTTGCAGCAAAACCCCACATACCTTACTGAGTGGCTGGGACAAGGATTTTTCACAATGTTTAAAATACCAGATCAAACCATCTGCAGAAAATAATTATCCTTTATGCAGACACTTGATCCAGTCATTATCTGCAAACATTTGAGAACAGATGTCCCTCATTTGAATTATGTTTTCTTGTTGCCCTTTGTTAGGAGCATTTTTGGCAGGGCATTTGAGGATGAGCTCCATCCAATTTTACTGTGGGATGCATTGTACCAGGAGTAGGGTGTTCAGTCATATGACACACGTTTTAAAGCAGAGATGACTTCTGATACAATGAGTTTGTCATGTCACATTAGCTGTTTTCCTCTTGATTGTATCAAGGAAAATACATGGCAACTGGCACTAGCAGAATTACTGGTGCAAAAGAAACTCAGACAACGAACATCTATTTCATTAATCTTTTGTATTGTACCTTCCAATGGCACAAGGCATTTGTCGATATCTCACCTAAGGTGATTATTTTATATTTTTTTTCCATTGTCAAATTGACATTACACCTACTGCTTTTTTTCCTTCTCCCCTCAGCCACTGGAAACCCCAGAAGTCCTTCTGGCAGACTGAGCATTTACCATTCGTCCCCATTCAGTCAGGTCCCTCTACCAGCAGCTCCGAAGAGCAAAGGACGTGCCAATCCAAGAGCAGTCTGCAGTGGTTGTCCTGCAACTCCCCTTCTGCTTCTAAACCCTTTAAAAAATGCATCGCAGAGATTATTTGTTTGACAATAGCAAGCCTGGCAGGCTGTGGGGCTCTTTTGTGCTAAGCCCTATGCACATGCATAAAGAAAGGGTGCTCCTTGTTCAGGGCAACAGGCTTGCAGAGACCCTGTAGGACATGAATATAAGGTGCTTAACAAGAAACGGTTCTTGGCATACAGATGTGGTAGGAAGCGCAGAGGATGGGGGAGGTTTATAATGCTTGACATTGGAGGGTTTTGCACCGACTCTTCCCTGGATTACTGTCCCGCAGCTTACTTGTGTCTAACAGGATTTAAAATGCAAGATTATTGCCAGACAGTCTGGGCAGAATGGCTGCAGCACACCCCGTGGGCTTGCGGGATCTGGACTGTAAGGCTTTTGGCCTGTGGTGCATTGCAAGGAATACTGCCTTCACTCGCTCCTCTCCTCCTTGTTCTGCCACCCATATCCCCTGGCCTGTCTGGCACGCAAGGACCCCAAAAAAGTGCATGTCCTGCTCCTCCTGGCCTCCAGGCATAGGGTGGCTTTGTTCCCAGGTGTTCCTCAGCAGCACCAGAGCTTTTCGGGAACTGGTGGGAGGCTGGGGGGGGATCCCACACAGACCAGACCGCAGGAGTTGGGGCAGACAAACCTCTCGCACGAGGATTTGGCTGTAGTGTAAAGCTCTGCAGAGCTCTGTATAAAAGCCAAGGTACAAGACAGTGTGGATCTGGGGGCTGTCCCTGTCTATCAGAGGGCTCTGCTAGGTCCCATAACCCCTGAAGAGAAACACTAAAGTCCTGAGAGTGGCTCAGTGCTGGCTGAGAGCTGCTTTGGAACAGCAAGCCTGAAGGTTTCTTTCCTTATTTTTCCCTCCCGCGGTTCTCATGACCAGATTTGTACAAAACAGGATGTTTGATAGCAGCACAGACAACATCTGTCATATATAGCTGATTTTCATATTGGCTTTTCAGTCAGCTTGCTTTGCCTGTCTGGTAATAGAGCGGTGCCACAGAGGCCAAGCCGCTATGAGGAAGTAATCAAGGCACCGGTCTCTCTGCAACTCTGTCCTTTTACTGCCCCCAATTTTATTGTCATTACCTCCTGCAGCAGGAAAAGTGCAACACGCAGGTGGGCAAACATCACCTCGCATGGCCGAGCACTAAGGAGTGGGAGTGAACTTTGCTCCCTTACTGGCTTATCGCATCAGAAACACCTGTCCCTTCACCACCTAATATTTGGTGTGGGGCCGAGCGGCTCATATCTGATACCTTGACACAACAGCTTTGCATGTTCCCTCTTCTCTCCCTAAGTGGCTGTGGTAGTGCTGAAGGAACGGGCGAAGGAGGAAAGAAAGCCTTGCTCAGGGCTGTATGAGTTTTCCTTCTCTTGATCTGAGGCAACATCATTCCTGTGGAGCTCATCTTACCCTGGGCAGCTGAGAAATCTCAGCAGGCAGAGAGATGTGAACCCATTTGCCCGGCTGAGGTATTTCCAGTGGGTAGCAGAGAAGCAGAGCAGGTGATGGCTGCCCTGACACAGAGGAGGTATAACATTTTTCTGCAAGCAGCAAATCTGCTACTCAGATCTGGATCTTCAGCAACAGAAGGAGATACATCCTCATTGGGATGATGTGGCAGACTGATGGGCTTGGGATCAAAATGGTGTATTTGTGAAGCTCTGAATGCGGCACTGGCTCTTTAAGTCAAAAACATCCACATACTCCTTCCCTGAGACAAAACGTCTTTGTCCCTGCGCATGAAACATATTGCGGTTCAAATTCCTGCAGAGCCATTAGAAAAAGCAAAGTGCATGAGTCTGACAGTGTGGGCCTGCCTGCAACTCCGAATGTGATTATTAATCATGCTGGATATTAATAACAGCATCTCTTGGTTGGAACATTTGATTTTTTTATAAATAAACACTGTGAGTAGTTATAAATATTGATTGCTGCCAGTAATAGTAAGATGTTTTAGATATAGTCTTGCAACAAGACTGCTGAGGACCACATTGGGAAAAAAAAAAAGGCATTTTGGGTCCTGAACTAGCTGGGAAATATGGCTTGTATTCAGATGTCTGAGAGAGGGCTGAAGCTTCAGGGAGGAGGGCTGAAATATCTGTCCTTGGGGGTCTGCATTTCCAGGGATGCTGAACAAAGTTCAGTCTCTCTCTCCCAGTCACAGAAGAATAGAAGCATTAGGCATTTCCTCTTTTAGATGACAACTTATGAGTGGATGTTAAACCACGAGGCTGGTGGTGACTGGGTTTTATTTTTTCCCCCACTAATTAGGTATTACGGAGCAAGGCATGTGTCTCACGCCTCAGCTTCCACATCTGGAAAATAATTTAAGCACTTCCCTCTGCATCAAAATTCTTGTGAAAGACGATGTGTAAATGCTCAGAAACCTTCATTGCTTAGGAGTGCTCAAAATTAGGTGGATTTCTCTGTTCTTCCAAGCGGGCAATACAAAAATTATGCTAAAGTGAATTGAATAGTAGCCAAGAGAGTTTTAGTTTCAGCTGGAAGCTTAGGAAACAGCGATGGCCACCCGTGGGGTCAGTATGCCTGGGCTGACCTGCATGTGTTTGTAAGCCAGATGAGTGTGGGTTTCCTTCTGCCCCAGTGCTGGCGATACTGTGTTGTTGTGGACAAGCTGTAACCAAACCCATGCTCTCATTTTGCCTAGCGAGCACTAGCCAATTTGAACAGCCCGTCTGAAAGGGGAAGCAGGAGACACACACCAGCTCCGCTGTAGTTGGCGCTGCTTTGCCTTACCGATAAGCTCTTCCCCGAGTGTATCTTAACCTACTGCCTGTGTCAGGGTGGAGAAAAGGACACAGGATGAGAAACAGGACATATATATTTAAGTTTGGAGAGGCATGTGCACTCAGTGTGGTTGGGTTGTAGGCTACTTGCAAGCAAAAGGTGTTGCACGTAACCAGAAGCCGAGGCTTGCCCATCCCCGCTGGTTTTGCAGGAAGACGGAGACAGTGCCAGAAATTGTTTGCATTATTTTCCTAATGCTGCATCTCTGTCCCAGATGGCAAAACTCCCCCTAGGCCTCCACCTCGAAAAAACCCAGCAGGCAACGAAGAGCCTGTAAGTCTGTTTTTCAGAGTCCTGGATGCTTTTAACCAGTCCTTGACATTATTTGCAAACACAAAGAACAACTTTCTGGCGTGACTTTCTCTCTGGTACAACTACACATAAAGCAGTTCACCACGTAATCTCTGAAGTGACCTCAGAGCCTGTGTCATGTCTCCTGCAGAGCAAGGAGATGGGCAGCCCATCTGCACGGCCACGGGCGCTTCTCATGCAGGGCAGAGTTTGCCCCTAGCAGCCGTATGCCCAAATGGAAGTAGCCCTGGATTTGCAAGCCATGGGATGACAGTGAGACTCATGTGCCAGGATCACACCCGAGGGGTTGCTTTGTGGGTCCTGCGCACCCAGCTTGGAGCAAGCTGTGTGCCCTCAGCCTGCTCACGTAACCCGGGTGAGAGCAAGCAGTGGGCTGGATCCGGCCAGCCACTCCGTGCATCTACTCCTGCTGAGGTTGGGGAGTGGGACTGGGACTCAGCATCCTGCAGGCACTGTCCAGCCCAGTGCAGGGTTGGTGCCTGCAGTACAAATGAGGCCTCCGATGCCTGCATTAAAGTGTTCCCAGCCCCCACCGATTACAAAGGGTGCCTGGCAGAACAGGAGTCTGTTTGTCTGGTGCGCTCTGCACAAACAGTCGCTTCTGTAAATACATCTCACATGAGCAATTAGCCCCGATAATAAAGAGGTCCCATCTCTGCAGAGCGGTTTGGGGAAGCTGCTCTTCACTGGGCGCCAAAGAGAGCTCTAACAGCTAGCTCTCCCCTGCCTGCTGCCTTCCCAGGGAGACCACAGGTCTGGGTCTGCAAAGCATCCCCTCCTTTCTCCTCCAGCCCTCTCAGCTGGGACTCGGTGCCTTGGCGTGACACGTGTGACATGACCGCTCTCAAAACAGCCCCCGGATGATAACCAAGCGCTGAGCAGCGTGGGGCTGCACAGGGAAGGGGCACACATTGCTCTTCAGCTCCTCTGACACCCTGGGGGCAGGGAGAAGTTATTTTGAGGGTGCAGGAAATACTATGCTGTGAAATTGAAGCTGGCTCCCACCGTGCTTGGAAACCACCCAGCCCAGCTCAGGAGCCGTTCTTATCACTGACTAAATGCGATTGTAATTATTTCTCCTCTCCCTCCTTCCTCACATTGCTAGCATTTTTCTCCTCTTTCATCTTGCACTACTAAAACCAAAAACCAACCCGGGAAAAGCACTAATCGGTTATTATTCATGCATATTTGCAATGCCAGGTAGAGGCCTCAGCTGGACAGAAGGGCTGCCGGTGCCAGGCTCTGCTCATTGCAAAAAAACCACAAAGAGAATTATTAATACCAAAGCCCTGGAAGTCCTGGCCCCACATCTGGAGAGGAGATGTCAAATGTGACGAGCACATCGCAAGCAGCATGGCTTGATGCGCAAGCCTCTTCTCCTTATAGTGTATGTACTCTGTGCTAAAAAAAAGGGGGGAAGAGGCAGGGAGAGGTGGGAGACGGTCACCCCCAATCATCGGGCTGCCTGCTGTCTGAGACTGACCAAGGAGGGCAAGTTCTGTGTCCCACATCGCTGTTGTGGACATAAAGGGAGCTTTTGCTAATGCTGCTGCTCTCTTTCATTTCTGGCCCTGCTGCGTGAACTCAGTTCATCTTCTCTAAATCTTTGCAGCAGTGAACACACCTTTTTTTTGGGTGGAAATTGAAACTGAAGTGCTCCTATACTGGTATCACTTGCTCTTACACTGATTATCACTGGAGTCCAGCTGCAAGAAGATAGCCAGTCTTGCAAGACTTGTGCAAAAAAACCCAGAAAAACAGTGACACAGATGCTTGTTAACATATTTGGGAACAGCAGAACCTCCTCGTTTGCTTTACTTCGCCAACACCTACGCTAGGAAAAAAAAAAAAAAATCTCTTTATTTTGCCTTATTTGGAACTGGGCGATAAAGCTCTATTCCGTGCAGGTGAGATGGAGAAAGATGCCAGTGTGATCCCTGGTGCCAGCCTGCTGTCCTCGGGGCTTTACATCCCAAGAAGACTCAATGGCACCATCTGATGGTCACAAGTAAAGCAAATAGTAAAAGCTGTTCCTGGAGATGGAGGTGTGTGGGGGGGAAGATTCATGTGAAAGTTATTCCCAACCAGTTACACGGTTTCTAGCTAGGCACAGATGGGTTAGTGGTCTTTCTGGAGAGTAAAGGAGGTTTTGGGAGGGATTCAGGAGTGTTGAGAAGTCGGATGGTTTGGCCTGCATGGTGGGAACGCTACCCCCTTCCTCACTTGGCTCCGCAAGCACTGACACAGGAGAAGCAGCAGGACATCTGGAGTAAGTACGTGGAAAACGGACGTGAGTGACAGCCAACTTGCAGGGCACAACCAGCAAAAATGTAGTGTGCTGCTGAGGCTCCCCAAAACCAGCTCAGAGCAGAATGCACAGTGCCAGAATTGGTGTGCTGGTAGAAACAAAAAAACCCTGCCAAAGCAGCTGGGGGAAGGGAAGGCAGAGCTCTTGCTGGAGCTGCTGAAGAGGATTTGGGGTGCATGGGTGGCCACATGAGGCTCTGTTGATGCAGGTGGTTCAGACCAATGGGGTTTTGTTTGGTAAGTGGCATTGATTTTTCTATATATAGGAAGTGTTGATTTCTCCAGCGAATGCTGTAAATGAAGGTCAGGTTTATTCCATGTCTGCTTTGCAGTGTTAGCAATGGGAAGCGGCCTGTCCTCTTTCTCCTCTGCCTCTGATGACCACACGAGCAGTAAGTGCAAGGAGTCAGCTAAATTCTGGCCCCTGCACACGGTAACGTGCTGCTATATGAAATCCAGGAGGGTATGGTGAGAGGGAAGAAAGCTTTGCCCAGGGAAATTTCCTCAGATCTGTGGGGATCCAACAGTGCCATGACTGAGTCATCACCTAAAACAAATGACACTGTTTATTAGTGTAGGACCATCATTTTGTACATGGAACTGGCTGAAACAACTCGTTGGAGTTTATCTTCATGGGGGTATGGAAGTGCACCCCTTGGTCCTTTCATGAGATCACGCCTCTGCTCCAACATGTGTGTCCCATCTGCAAACTGGGGCTGCATGAGCAGTTTTTAAAGGAAGAGATGAAAAGCTCCATGCTGGGCACACCGGGGCTCTGGCTGAGCATGGAGGTTTCCCCAGGGCATCCACAAGCTCCAGCACTCTGTTGTCCACAAACCCCCACAAAAACGAGACACTTCTACCTGCTAGCCCTAACCTGTCTCCAGGGAAAAACACAGCCACCACCAAATCGCCCTCTCTGGAGGACCTCTGTGAAAGCAGCTCTAGCAAGACATAAGTTTTCCTCCCTTTTCTGATGGTCACTCCTCCCTATGGGCTGCCAGCCTCAGCTCACCTGGTCAGGGCAGTGGGCGGTTGTTTGCCTGTTTCTTAATCTGGCTGTTGTCAAAGGCAAGTCTGCTTCCTGGGTGGAGCTGATAGATGCAGGGGGGGATTTGATTTCGGTCTGCTTCTGGCAGCTGCACTACCACTAATGTTTGCTATGGCTCATTAGTCATTTATGGAGTGCACCCAGGCACCTGAAAGTCTTCCTGGGGATGCAGGGGGAGTGAGGGAGCCCATTTTATAAGGGGCCGGGCAGCAAGTTGTTTGCTTCATACCTAGGAAAGGAGCCCAGAGCAGATGACGTGGTTTCTGGCTGTAGCTCTGGCTTTTGATGCCCCAGCTGCCCAGCATGGTTCCTCGGTTTGCCGCCTGGTTGGGCAAGGTGGACCTGAACGGATGGGAGGAGCGGCCTGAGGGGTGCATGATTGTCCTTCAGGGGTAGCAGGATGCTGCTGAGTTGATCATCACCATAACTAAGTGCTCCCCAGCAGACTAACAGGCTTATCTGCTTGTGCTGCTGGGGTGAGTTTGCACACAGAAGCAGTCGCCTGTTTACCAGTTAGCCCAAGTCATGCTGACAGCTCTGAAAGTGTGGGAGAGGGAGGAGAGGACACTGCCGTGGGCACAGCCCCTTCAGAAAGTCCATGCCATGGATGAGCAGAGACCATGTAGGGCGGGTTCCCATGCAAGGCACCAGGCTTTCCCTCCCTTAACCTGCAACCTTAACCTAGGGGAAAATGTCCTCCCCTTCCTCCTCAGAGAGGATGAATAAAGCACACAGTCAGCCAAAGCAAACAGGCGGTGCTGGCCAGGCTAAATCCCTGCCTTCTCACCACAGTCCCAGTTGCTTTTCCCTTAACTCCCAGCTCCAAGGTCCCTCAGAAAAGCATTCCTGAAGGCTGCAGAGAAGAGACAAGGAGAGGAGAGACGAAGAGGTTTCCTGAAACCAAAGGCCCGAGGGGGATGTGTAAGAGGCATGGATCGATAGCCGCACTTCCGAGAGCCTCCAGACTCCCTGGATCAGCGATAACAGAGGGGTGAGCTCATTGCTAATAGCTTCAGTGGGTGCGAGAGCCAAGGGCAGCCCGTCTGCGTTGGAGAAAGACTCTGTGGCTCTGTTGGCAGCACTGCCTGCTGCAGGAGGCAGCAGGAGGATCCTTTTTCATTAATTCTCTGTGCATGGACCATTCTTTTTGGTGAGGAGGGGTATCAAGGCTTGGTCTTTGGCTGGGTGCTATTGCATGTGCAGTGGAGCTGGTGAAACCACAGAGGTTATCTGAGCTAGATGACTCCCTGCAGTGATCTGGGTTATCTTGCTGGCTGCGTCCCCTTTAATCCACTCTGATATAAAAATACCCCAAAGAAGGATGATTCTCCTGCCCAAGGAGGTTATTCCTCTTCTTAAGAGATCTCCATACTCCCACTGCTGCTCTGCTGGGCACCTGATCGCCTGGTTTGGAGGGGTGCAAGGGGCATGCTCGTGCGACTGGTGTGAAACCAATTGCCATCAGGAGTTCGTGCCCAGGGCCTGGTGCAGGAGGCACCTAAGCCTCAGATATTCCTCTTTGCTGCCTGCTCCTGCTTTGCCCGGCAGTGTTTGCCTCCCCTGCACCAGCCTTGCACCCAGTGCTGCAGCATGGGGACCCAGGGGAGCGTGGTGAATAGGATTTGCAGGAGAATACTGAATTTTCCTTTTTTTCCTCAGGTTCCTACAGCTAAGCAAGCTCATCAGAGCTGAAGGCACTTCAGGAACCCTGTGTGACCCAGAGGACTAATTATGGGGCCAGGGAGGGAGAAGGGAGAGCAGAAAGTTCAAAGTCATCCAAATGCATCCCACTGTGTGCTGGCCCAGTGACATTACAGCCTTAGCTATAGCCCCCACAGGCACTGCTTAATCAGCCAGTGCCTTCACCCTGATGGAGATTGCTTTTCCATCTCCAACTTGTCCGTACCCTCTGTGACCCCCTCTCAGCACAGCGCCCGGGGCTGAACCCACAGCTTTCTGGCCTCACCCTGCAGCAGGGGTAAGCGGCACAAAGCCTCGGGTACCTGGGCATTTTCTCAGGAGCTGCATGAACAAAATATACTGGTCATCTGCGACAGTCTGTCCCAGAGTTTTGTAGCGAGTGAGAGGTAGGCATGCCAGGTGCTTGTGGGGAGCATCTCCTGCATGTCCTGGCTGTTCTCCCTAATGGATGGCCTGTGCAGCAATTAACAGGGAAAGCAGGGCAAAGAGAGGCAGCCCCGGCAGTGCTTTGACTTTATGATGTACTTTTGCTTGGCATCAGCAAGGTCTGAGGAATGTCTCTGGTGGGGGAATGTTAATGCTCCCTGGCTGGAGATGAGGCAGTCTGGCCTTTGCTCGGGGCACCACCAAGTCTGCTGAGCAGTGGCTCTGTGGAGGCTCCCGTGTTCCAAATGCAGACACTTCGTCACTGCACTGTGCTCGGGGGATGCGGGGGCAAAGCTGAAGCCAAGCCTTGAAGCCAGGCTGAAGGAAGCAGCATTCCTGCACACTCCGAAATGACAGGCTGAGCCAGACAGGATTGCTGCTGAGCTTCTCAGCTCCCAGTGTTGGGGACCACATATGTGGGTCACGGATGGGACACAGTCTGGAAGGCAGTGGTGACCTGTCACTGACCTCTCTTGCTTATGAAAAGGACAGGCTGAGATGTCAGTAAGGGAGTTTTGGGGTGCAGAGCAAGGTCTTCTAGAAATGGAGAGGACTGTAGCATCTTGTACAGCCACCCGTCAGCAGCCCAACGCTTGGTACCTTGAGTTTGCCAGTGCCCCAACCCAAACCCAGTCCTCAGTGGCTTTAGAGACGTAAAAAACTTCAACCACGTGGTTCAGGTGAATGAAGCAGGACAAATGTGTGTCTTAGAAGCACATGGAGCCCTTCCCTCTCCTGGTACCATGTATGGCCAGCGTGCTGGAGGTGAGATGGGAGCTGGACATCATGGACACCAGAGCTGACGTGTCCCTCCCAGCCAGGCTGCAGAAGGGCAGGTTGCTTGCAGAGACACTGAACCAGCATGGCCTTGCTTTTATGCAGTAATTTGCACCTCTAGGGTGCAAAAGATTTCAAAGCTGAAGCACAGAGCTGGGCACCTGCCCTTCCTCATGTCACGCAGCCCGGTGGGACCAGAGCTGGGCTGGGGGCTCCTGTCCCAACGTGGGCTATTGCCTTGCAGACAGCTTCACCCTCTGGACTTCTGTCCTGCATCTGTCCAACAAGGCGTGTGAGCAGCCGTTCGCCTTCATCCCTCCCTCCTCCTCCTCCTCCTCCTCTTACCAAACGCCTGCAGTGGCGCTTCAGCACACTTGCAAAATGGGGTTTGTCCAGCACCAAGTATCGCCCCTAGCGCTCCCAAAGGACATGAAGAGAGGGTAAACTTCCTTTCCCACCGCCTGGTGTTGCACAGTCAAAATTTTGATGCTTTGAAGAGCTCCCGAGCCGCCGGGAGCTGCCACTAGAGGTTGCTCGCATGCCTTGCTGCAGGCTGGGTGCTGCCAGAGCTGCGGGGCTCTGCAAGACCAGGGCACGGCTTTTGCTCAAGACACAGCTCAAGGACTTCCCTCCAGCCCTGCTCAGAGCCTGGCTTTGAGGCAGGTGCCAGGGAAAGGTGTCCCACAAAGCTCTGGTTTGGGCCACTGATGCCCTGTTTCCTCCTCCAGCATGGCCTGGCTTTGCTGTGCCCTCAGTTCCCGGGGTTTCCACCAGCAGCTTGGCAGCCCTTGGTGGTGTGATGGGTGCCATGGGGTGGCAGTGGGCTCTGCGAGATGGGAGCAAGCCTGGCAGGTTGGTCCTCTCCTACAGCATCGCATCCAGCCAGGTGGCCCCACGGGTTGACATTGAGGGGAGGTCACTGAGACAAAGGGAGGACACAAATATGTGTTTACCAGGGCATGCGGGGGCTTAATTTCCAGCCTGCAGGCAGATGTCCAGGCTCCTGCTTCCCTCTGTCCTGCATCCCTGGCTGCCATCGGCCTTGGCTGAGCTCAGTGCTGTGGAGCTGGGGACACCATCTCCTCTGAGGCATAAGCCCCCAGCTCTCCTGTGCAGGGCTTTGCGGAGAGGCACTGGGGGCCCGCTCATCCCAGATGGGTGGAAAGGCTCCCCCCGTGTTAGTGGTGCAGGATCAGGCCCTTAATAGCTGCTATGTAGTGACCCAGGGCAGGGTGGTGAGGAGAAGTGCCCCAGCCACGGCCCAAATCCAGACCAGCTGCCCACTTCCATGTGGGGTGGATCTATTTGCGCCCAACATGCATCTCTGCAAGACACAAACCAGACCTGGCTTGGGGCACCTCAGGTGTGCCCCGGCACAGGGGCTGTGCCTGCTTTCAAGTAGCCCTCTTGGTGCTGCTGAGGCTTCCTGAAGCATCTTGGCTGGAGTAACAGGCCCCCTGATGATGGGAGGGTTGAAGAGTGATACTGTGAAGTGGCAGGGTTGGAAGAGCTAGAAGACCCTGAAGAACAGCAAAAGAGGGGGACTATGGGGCTGAAGCAGCAGCAGGAGGATAAAATGCAATCCCAACACACCTCCTCCAACTCTGTTGCCAGCTCTGTGCTTGCCGCATCCCAAGCAACCATCCCTGCGGCAGTGGGGCAGGTGGAGGAACCGTGTCCTTTCCAGCAGTGGCAGTGCCTTGCAGACACAGATGTGCACTGGTCAGGATGCAGCTCTGTTTCCAGCATGACTGGCTGTGACTCAGAATGCCTCAGGGGAGCAAACCAGATGGGGAAGATGCTGCCTTTTCGTTGTTTGGAAATGGAGCCACTTTTTAACATAGAGGCCTGTTTTAATTCGCCAAGGTGTTTTGCAGACACCGCAGCACCCACTGGGCAATGAGACACTCTGTGGAGAGGAAGGACGGTTGCAATTAGTGTGGGCTGTGGGCAAGATGGGAGCAGCTGGGTCATGCCGTGGGCATCTGAGGGGCCAGCTGGATTTGGGCACAGCCAGATCCGCGCTGGCATTCAACATGGATGTTTTTTGGAGGAGAGGATTTTTGTTTGCATGCTTACCCTGGTGCCATGAAATGCAATATTGGGAGGCATTTTCTCTTGCCCTGCTCCTGCCCACACAGCTCCCTCCTGGCAGAGCAGTAAGCAGGAGCAATACTGAGGGGCTGCCAGTGTGATCAATGGGGGTTGCAGCATTTTAGGTTGGGGCACACATATTTAGTGGTAAATCTACAGAAGGATAATTACCTCTCTTTGTGGATGGCGGCTTTATTAAAAAGAAATAAATAAAGCATCTTTAAAGGAGAGGCGAGTGAGAGACGCAAAACCCATCCTTGGGGCAATGTAGACGGATGAGTAATGGGGCCCTTTGAGTAAGTGCCTGCCTGGCCAGCTCTGAGTCACTGAGCAAACAGCACCAGCCTGGAGCCAGCGGCAGGGCTATTCTTAGTCGCTCACCCATCAGGAGATGCTGCTGAGGGAGAGGAGGCAGGTTAAGGGGTGTCAGCGGGGGAAAACATTTGCTTTTCAACTAAAAAGCCCTTGGAACCAGCCTGAGGCTCAGTTGCAGTAACCCAGACTGGAGATGGCAAGTGTGAGGATGAGGAGGGTGGCTGCAGCCACATGGGGGAACATGGGCCGAGTTTCTCAGGGAGCTGGAGGAAGGGAAAAGGCACCTGGGGAGATGGTGCTCCTTGGCTGTGCATTGCCTGGAGGGACATGGAGGTTCCCCAGTCCCGGGAGCAGAGGGCAGCACAGAGAGAGCATCGCCCTCAACTGCCCCGTGAAACGTCCCCCCTTCCCACAGGGTCCAACTTTGAGCTTCCCAAGAACAACCTCCTCCAAGGCAGCCTGACATCCCTGCTGCAGCCGGGGTTGCATCAGCAAGGAAGGGAGGTGGCAGAGGCGTGCTGCAAAGGCCTGGGCTCAGTGGCACTTGGGCTCCTTCTAAATAAAGCATCTCCAGGCATACTGGCTGGAGCTGCTGGCTCAGCCCAGAAGCCTGGAAAACTAAATGACATCATCTGGGTACCGCTGACAGACGGTATTTCCACTCAGACACTGTGTGCATGGGTTTCAGCTGAAGAGAAGAGCGTGGCTAGAGAGCATTGCTGGTTTTAGGGAATCCCCTAAAACTGCCCGTTCTCCTTGCAAAGGATCCAAGCAGGCAGTTGACCCTCATTTTGGTCTCCTCTCTCACCCAGGGCATCCCAGCCCAGCCCCTTTGTGCCCCAAGAGGGACCCCATGCCCTAGGAGGGACCCCAGCAGCATCTCAGCTCTCTAAGCCAGCCTTGCTCCAATGCCACACAGCTGGGACAAGCCTAAGGACCAGCCCATTGGCTCCTTTCCCCCTGTGCTGCCAGCGCTGTGCTGGCCACAGCGACGGGGGCTGCTCACCCAGTGGCTGGGGGCTGGTGGGGTCAACAACACGTGGCAGCAGGTCCAGGGCTGTGATTCCAGAAGGGGAGTCACGGGTGGGAATTTTGGGACTCACTGCAGGAGTACTCCAAATCAATATGCTCATGAGCCTTGTCTGCATCTACTGCCACTGGGAGCAGGGTATCTCACTACCTTGTGAAGTGACATTGTGGAGAGGAAGGTAAGCAGTGATACAAAGCATCCGCATCCCTCTGGCATCCTGCAGGTGAGGACCTGCAAGGGGACCAGGATTACCCTATCAGTTGGGGAATTATAGCCTGGTGACGTAGGGACAGGATTGGGGGCCAGGATTTCCCTCACGCACTAGTTTGGCTCCAACTCTGCCTTTCTGGGAGGTCTTTGGCAAATAACCTGTCATCTTTGCTCCATGTTTCCTATTTGTACAAGCTGGGGCGAGTGGGATGCTCCTCTGATTTCTAGAGCGCTCTGGATTTGGTAGAGCTGATTCCCATCTGCAGGGATACATGGGAAAGGAAAAATCAAGCCCAATAATAATAATAATTACTTTTCTCCTTCCCATGGATATTGTAAGGATTAGCTCATGTTTAGCAAAACTCCCTGTAAATGCTAAGCATTATTAAAGTCTTGGATTGCTCCAGGAGTGAAGGTGGCTTTCCAGGGAGTGATGGGGTTTTCCCTTTGCTGGCATGGAGCTGCAGCAAAGTCATCACAGCCCAAGGTAAGCAGCATCCTATTTCTGTTAGGCTCAGGTTGTAGGGCAGTGTCTGCAGCACAAGAGCAGTCCTCACCTCGCTCTCCATCAGTGTTGGAGGGGTGAAGCCCATCCCTTCTTGCATTGATGCACAACCACCAGGGCTCTGGAGGACCACGCGTCCCATGGAGGGTCTCGGAGTGCAGTGCCCTAATAAGGCCTCATGTCACTGACATGGCAAATGGCATCTTCCAGACACAGAGTGAAGCGGGATTGAGCCAGGGATTCCCACCAGGAACATTGGGGCACACGGCTGCAGCATTGCCTGAGGTCCACCTGGCAACTGGGGCCAGAGACCAGGCCACAACCACGGCACGGCTCAGGGTACAGGTTTGAATGTCCTGACTCAAGCAGGGGTGCATGGGTGAGGGTCAATTCATGCCTCTGGGTGCCCTCAGCGTCCTGACACACAACATCTCTATGCACTCTGAGTATTTACACTCCTGCAAAGTGTGGAAAAGCAACACGTATCACCTAAAGCTGGCAAGCCTGCGGGAGATGATAAATTCTCTTTTCCAGGCTCCACTGCTGGAAAAAGGTCCTGAGGCCTCCCAGGAGAGGAAACTGGCTTGTGGTTGGCTCAGCCCTGGCCCGACCGCTCAAGCAAATGTGCCTCCTGGGGACCCCCTAGCTCTCTGGACAGGGTACAGGGGGCCGAAGCTCCTCCGGCTGCTGGACCCTGCCACCCTGGCTCTCCAGGTCTGCGGAGATGGAGCTGACTTTTTGTGACCCCTTCTCCCTGCGCTGACTCAGCCATGCCCCCGCGGTGGGTGGCCGCAGCCTCGGGTGGGACGGCGTGAAGGTAAAGGCAGTACAGACTGGCAAGCTTTCAAAGAGGCCACAAGCTAAATAAATAGCCGGCAGCCTATTTCAGTGGCTGCTATATTTAGCTCAAGGAACATTTATTTATAGGCTTGGCAGCCATTCTGAGTCAATAAAAGCCCAAGAGCTGGAAAAAGGACGTTCCTGGGTTTCTCGTTGCGGTAATGGTTTCTGCCATGCAAACCATGAGGAGCAAGAGGAGAGGCAGCCTCAGCACCGGGGCAGGAAGCTGTGCCAGGTGCGCACCCGTGGGTGCCTCTGCCAGGGGACAGACCCTCCGCATACTTGTAGCCCCAGCTAAGCGCAGACACCCCGCAGCATCACCTGGGTCCCCTCCTGCATGGGCGCCGCTGCCGGTGACCCAATGACCCAGCGGTCCCCTGGCCCAAAGGGAATTTCTCTCTAAAACACAAGGGGATATAGCTGTGCCTGCGGAAGCAGCAACACAAGACATCAGCCCTGGGGACTCCGCTGCAACATCTTCCGCAGGGCAGCAGGTTTGGAAAAACGAAACCAGGAGCAGGTAAATGGGGAGGGAGATGGGAGCAACGCTCACATTTCTGCATTAAATAATTTTCCCTTTCTATGTCATGCATGGCAATGAATGGTTGAGAGAGGAGGGCATGCAAACAGCCCCTCTGAAGTTGCTAGTGGGGTCAGCCGCACAAGAGGCCGAAGCTTCACACTGGGCAGATGATGGCAATAGTTTTGAGAGGCTTTACAAAAGACTCAGCAGTTGCAGCTGGATGAGGGGAGTGGATTTATAAAAGACCAGGGGATTTAGCGTGGCCTGTGGAAAACAGCCGTGGGGATGGATGTCCCTTCTGTGTTTAAGTCAATAAGTGCTGCGTCTTTCTGGAGCCAGAACTGCAGGGAGCCTGCTCTTGCCTTCTCCTCCCTCCAAAGCAAACCTGCTACAGGGGGGAGCAGGGAAACGCTTCCACCAGCCTCAGCCAAAACAGGGCTACTGGTTGGCCCCCCACCAGCTGCCCCCCAAGCACAGCACAGCTGCTGCCGTGGGGAAGAGGTGACAGCTCAGTCTGCCGTGGGGGGACCGGGGGATGTTTATAGGGTTTAGCCGTAGTGTGCAGCAAGTGTGTGGCTACACACTGCCACCATGCCAGGAGGAGGGTGGGAGCAGAGCATAGCTGGGAGGCAAAAAAAATTTAATAATAATGATTATTATTAATAACAGAATGTATTTCAGTGCAAACAGTCCATGCTTTTGTGCTCAGCAATCTGTCCCATTCCCTACACTTGTACATACCCATCTGGAGCAGGACCTGGCCAGTCCTTTCCCCTAGAAAGACGCTGCTCAGGTGCCTGCCTACAGCTTCAGAGCCGTGAATGACACACTGGATCATCAGAAACCCCTAGAGCGGCTGTTGCAGCCCACGGGCCCATGAATGCCCCAATTAATTTTTATCCCCCTACTCCCTCAGCCATGAGTCTTATTTCTGCTTTGAACTAGTCCAGCTGCAGCTTGCAGCTGCTGGGCCTTATACACAGACATGGGTCTGGCTGTGCATCCACGTCTGGCTGTGCGTCCAGGTCTGGATGTGTGTCCAGGTCTGGATGTGTGTCCAGCTCTCCACCAGCTCTGGCCCCCATCGATGCAGCCAAAGATCCATCACCCTCCCCAAAACCACAAAGAGGACCCTCCAGCCCCACCCTGAGAAGGTCCCTCAAAAACCAAGGCTGACACCAGCTGTTAAAACACCTATTTGGGTATTTATTACAACACGTTGTTCCAAAATACAAAAGAAAGGAAAAGAAAGTAGAGGGTAGAAAAGCACTGCTGTTTACAGCCTCTGGTAATAAATAAATAAAGACGAGGCAGGGGCAGGGTGGCTCCCTGGCTCCAACGCTGGCACTGGCCGAATGGGCAGCAAGGAAGGGAGTGTGGTAGGGCTGATGGCCAGAGCCTCTCTTCCCTGCTCGGGAGTCCCTAGGTACGCCAGTGTGGGTGCAGACCCCGTCCCCGTGTTGTGCTTGCTGAGGAAGGGCCTGATCCTGCAGGGACAGGGGCAGGAGCTGAGGGGGCTCAGCCCCAGCGTGGCTGGGACCTGCCTGTTCCCTCCCCGTCCATGGCTGCCCCAAAGGCAGGTGAGGTAGGAAGGGTGACGCCGGACCAGGACCCCAACGGGGGTCTGCCAGGGTCCCCTGAGAGAGGGGTGAGACCTGAGCTCTCTGCTCTCCGGTGCGGCCTCAGAGCAACCTCGGAAATGAGTTCAGCAAAGCATGATGAGAAGGACCCCAACCCACGGTGAAGCAAAGTCACAACAGAGACAAGAGACCGTGCCCAGGCCACTCGGAGAAGGATGGTGTTAAACTCCGCAAACTAAAATGACTCCTCATGGGGCTGGCGCAGTACAGAGAGTGTTTCGTACCGCGGTACAGACGGGATTCCTCTTCCCTTCCCCTAATGTCTCCTCCTTCACCTTACAGTCATCTGGAAACCTCCAGGTTATACAAGGAGCCCAAGTGATGGGCGCGAAAAAGCAGCACTGGACTCTGTCCACTTATGACACCCCGATTTATCAGTGTTGGATAAAGGCCGTATCCAGTCCCATGTTGAAAGCCATTCCCAGCCCCTTTCTGAATCCCTCCAGGTACCGGAGGCCGCTCACATCTCTCCTTGCTGCTCTGCCGCTGGTCTTGCTCTAACACTGGCCACGTGTCCTCCCCAGGTGATGCTGTCCCCAGGCAGGGCAACCTCACCGGCATGCGGAGGACACTCAAACCAAGAAAGCCCAGGGCACCTGGCTAAAACGGGGTACCAGTGCATGGGTTTGGCTGAGCAGGGGGAGCTTCGCAAACCACCTGCGATGGCAGAGCAAGAAGCTCCTGTGGGTAAAGGTGCAGCCTGTAGGTGCAGCCAGCAGAAGAAGGTGAGAGGACCACAACCTGGAGGGAGCTGACTCCATGAGCTAGATGCCTGGCCAACATTCCTTAAAGCTGTTACAAAAGCTTTAAGGTTTTGCCATTTAATTTTCCGTTCTTGGTGCCAGTGGGTTTCTGCCTCTTGCAAACATAAGCGGGCACCTGTACAGGAGAGAGGAGCTGCAGAAAGGGAAGGGAAGAGTTAAGAGAGTGGATCTGCCCCAGGTTTGGGTGTCTTTATACCCTTAGGAAGCACCACCCTCCAGCTCCTCTGACAAGGGTTTGCCTCTTGGGGCTTGGGACAGCCAGGAGCTGGGCCAAGCACAGCCTCAGCTGGGCCGCGGGGAGCAGAGAGAAGGTGTGATGGGGCCTTGCGTTTATTCACAACAGAGAAACAAAGAGCAACGTACAAAGAGTAAGAAGCAAAAAAGTACAGAATCATAACCATAATAATCATAATAATAATCATAAATACTCAAATCTATCATTCATAGATTGCAATGACAACACTGATAGCTTATTATCATTAGTATTAAGGGTGGGAGGGGGAAGGGGACAACAGGAGGGGGGTCTGGGGGGCATCATCTCCTAAGGGGCAGATGTAACAGGAATGGACGTCCAAAGAAACAAGCAGACAAAGAGAAGGGCTGGGAAGGCAGCAGGGGCTGGGGATGCTGCTGCCGAGGCTGGGGATGAGCCTGCTCCGACTCAAGCCTCTGGCTCAGTGTTGCTGACCTGATCACTGCCCCCCTGCCGGCTTCGCTCATTCCCCCAAAAGGCAGCCCGGAAGGAGGTGGCTGGGGGGCTCAGCCCCAGGGACAGGCAAGGGCTGGAGGGGAAGGTGCAATGTCCCTTCTAGCCTGAAGAAAAGCTGTGGTTTGCTCTGTCCTTTATGTGGTGGAAAGCTCAGCCATTGCCACCACCGCAACTGTTGGGCACTCAACAGCTTTGTTGGTTCCTCCCTTGAAAGGAGGGAGCTTTCCTCTCCTCTGCTCACATTTCTGCCTCTATAGATCCCTACGAATAAATGCATCCTCATCAGATCAGCATGGAAAGACAATTTTTGGTTCCAGTGAGGCTTTGGGTTGGGTCATCTGGCTGTGAGACCCCATAAAAAGACTTGGCTGACACATGATGGGGAAGGGTACCAGCTGGCACATCCATCCTCATGGTAGCTCACAGTCTCTGATTCATGGACAAAATGGTCTATTAGACAGAGTCTGATTTTTAAAAAATAATTTAAGTTAATTGCAATGCACTCAGTGACCCTGATGGCTTTGGGTCAGCACTGGCAGGAGACACTCAGGCAGGGTTGCTCCATCAAAGCTTATTTTCTGGATGTAGCCTTAAAATATTGCACAAAAGAGGGCTTCTAGCGCACATGCCCAATGTAAAGGGGAAGGATGAATGCAAAGTACATCAAAATAAGGCTGCAGAGATGGGTCATGAATATCTCTTGGCAGTTATGATCTGCTAATCTTAAAATCTACTTCTCTTTGCTCTGGTTTCAGAGGAGAGAGGAGTCCATAGCGCCTAAAGGCTTAAACATGGCTGAGGAGCATCCAGGGGATGGCAGAGTGGAGATGACAAAAAGCAAACCACATATCTGCTTCTTTGCAGACATTCAGAGTCTCATTCACAACACGTGCCCTCTCCTTCCTGACTTACTCCAGCTGCTTTTTGTACTCATAACGCACTGTGTCAGCTAACGAGATGAGTTACACGAGAGCTTGCCAGCACCTTGTCTCATCTCCCCACCTGGCTGTGGCAACCTGTTGTCCTCTTCTTATTAAATCCCTTGGGAATTCATCTAGCCCCCTCTCCATTGCCCAAAGCTACACCTAACCAGCTCCTGCCAGCAACGTGCCTGACCTGAGCTCAGCTGATCTGTGCTGGCACCAACCCTGGAGGACTACGGGATGGGCAGGAACTGAGCAATACGGAGCAGAGATCAGCAGGCAATGACCCCTGGCGTGCTTGGGAAGAGATGCCACTGCTGAGGGCAGCAGGAGGGGAAGAGGGACCAGCAGCGCTGCTTGGGCAGGAGGCAGGCAACACTAACCCTGGGCTTGGGTGGCTTACCGGAGGGAGGATGAAGCCTTTTTCCCTCCCTCCTTGGACTTGATATCAATGCCCATTTAGGAGACCCTGCTGCGAGTGCAGCTCCTGAATAGCTGCCTGCCTCACAGGATGGACCCAAACGCTTATTGGAATCTAAAAAGAGAGCTTAGAAAATAGTGTCTTCATCCTTTCATGGCCAGAAGGGAGAAATGTTCAGGTTGGCAACACTGAGCTGGTTTGAAGTGGTTGCTGGAGACAATGATAGGTGGCGGTGGACTTTTGAGGGATGACTGTGAGATCTCTCGCCCTCATCAAAAGCAATGTGGGGAGAGAGGCAAGTGGTCCCTGGCTCGCCAGCCACCCCCTCCCTCCCCGCCACACCTCGGAGAACCAGGCAGGAGCATGCGGGGGTCCCCAGCATCTCACCGAATGGCCCCATGGAAAATCAGGAAAACTAAAGCTGGCCTGAAGAGAGCAAGGAGCCTCCAGGGAGACTCGCCTCGACTGCGGACACAGAGGTGGTTGAGGAAACAACCAGCTGAAGTGAGCAGCCCCTCCTCACATGATTGCAGCTCCTCATGCCTCTGCTTTGTGTTCAGTTTTAAACCTGAGATCATTTGGTTTTGTCACGTGTAGTTTGATTTAAAGATAGACATGAATGACAAGAGGAGGAACAGGGGAAAAGGAGAGAAACCGTGTGGGCCCAGAAAAGAAAAAAACAATACTCCAAGGATGACACAGGACACAAACATGCACGAACGGAGACCCCTGAGGTATTAGCTTTGCAAACTAGCGCAAGACGAGGGAGAAAGCAAAGACAGCCGCAGGGAGAGATGTGCTTTGCAGCGGAGGCATTTCAGTGCCTACAGCTCCATAAAGCAGCTTCTCAGCAAGCCTGATGTTGGGGTTTGGGGGCAAGAGCTTGGCTCCCCACCGGGATGGGGGGAAGCAGCCAAATGCCTCTGAAAATAAGTCAGTCATGCCCTCCCTGTGCTTACAGAGTTTCGTGTCCGGCTGGCTTATCACCTGCTGGAAGGAGGGGAGCCAGCCCAGAGGGGAACAGGGCCGGGGGAGTCCCAGCACCTGCAAACATGCTCCCCATGAGTTTCTCGGATGTGAAGCAAAGGGTGGGGGAAACCTGAAAAACCATGGAAAATGGTGCCCATACCTCCCAAGCAAGGTGGCTGAGGCAAGGGGGAGCCAAGGGGCTGGGGTGGGTAGGCAAGACACCCCCCGACAAGAAATCCCAACTACCACCAGCCTCCCCTCCCTGCCTCCACTGCAGCAACCTCTGATGCCTTCTCTTTCTCCATGCAGCTGGAGGTGGCACCTGGCACCCTTCCTCTGCTTCAGGTGACTCCCTCCTCACCCTCTCCAGCGAGGATGGGCAGCCCAAGGGGAGGGGAGGGGGGCATGGCTGGGATGGGATGACAGCCAGGATGGGGACAATGGCTGGGATGGGATGATGGCGGGGATGGGGGTGATGGCCAGGATGTGGATGAGGATAATCAGAGACCAAGGGGTGAAGAAGCGGCAGCAGCTTCCAGAAGAGTTTTCTGGCTCAGTTTGTGTTGTAAGAAGGTTTTATGGTTTGCTCGTTCCCTTGTTCGTTTCTAGAAAAAGTGCCCAGAAGAGTCTCCTGTCCCCTTGTCGCTGTGCCCAGAGGGAAGGGGTGGAAAATCTTTGTCATCGACATGAGCTATAGAAGGAGCCACAGGCCTCAGATATTGCTTAGAAACTCGTATTTCAGATTTAAATACCATACACAGTAAAAATAGAGCTGAAAGTACCGCCCCACATTGTCTGCAAATCATTGCCAGAATGAACAGCTTCAATAAATTAAAAACAAAACAAAAAAATTGAAATATTATTTACGTCTCAATAAAAATTGCAGTAAAACCATTTACCTTTTCCTTTGTGTGTGTGTTTTCATTTTTTCTTTCTTTATATTATATATAATATATATTTATATATGTATAGGGCTGCTCCAGTGCAGCATTTTTAGGATACTTAGCCAGAGAAACACAGGGGAGCATGCTTAGTGCTGGGTGAAGGGAAGGGGCAGCCGTGGTCCCCCCCCACAGGCGCTGTGCCCCATCCTCGCAGCCAAAATTGCGACCCCTGCCCCTTCCTGCTCGAATTTTATGCCCAAATTTCGAGCGTGTGTCTCCGAGGGCTGGGACCCCCTGGGGATGGGGGGAAGGACCGGGGTGGGTGCAGGAGGGACACTAAGCATCCGCCGTTATGTTTCCCGACTCTGGAAAGACTCATCCACCTTTCCTTCGGTTTCAGCGCGTGCGCTCCCGAAAATGCACGCGCGGGTATAAATACTCCCCCAAAACCCCGCCACCCCCCTCCCCTCCCCTCTCCCCCCAGCTTAAATATCCCCCCGCCCCATCTCTGTCCCCACTCTCCAGGCGTCCCCGGTGGGTGTCAGGACACCTCGATGATCTCCATGCTGCCCGAAAAGCTGGACTGTTTGCTGATTTTGCCCAGCTCTTCCCGGGCCCTGCCCTCGGACATGGTCTCCTCGAACTCCATCTGGCAGCTCCTCCGCTTGAACTGCTTCTCAGCGCCGGCCTCCTCGTGCCAGCTGTGCCGCCCGTCCCGCGGCTCGGCCCGCACCTTGTCCCTCAGTCTGATCTCACAGCCGCCTGCCACGCTGCCACAGCTGAACGGCGGTGGATACGGGCTGGTGCCAGCAAACAGGCTCCCGCCGCTCCCGCCGGCGCTGCCGGAGTCCGTGCCGAAGTACCAGCCGGCTTCGCCGGAGGGAGTGCTGGGGGACTCCAGGTGCACCCCACTCCAGGCGGCGGCGGCGGCGGCGGTGGTGGCGGTGGTGGTGCCGGGAGCGGTGGCCGGCTGGCTGAGCCGTGGCGGCAGCCCGTCCTCGGCGCCGGGGCTCTTGCGTGTGGCGCAGGCCCCGCCAACGTTGAGGCTGAGCCCGTGGGCGGGCGAGCCCGCCGGGTGCCGGTGCTTCCGCCGCTGCCTCACCTTGGCCTCCAGCAGGAGGTCGGGCCCGCTTGGCCGGTCGGGGCTGTCCACCCCCGGGGAGAAGGGGCCGAGGCCGCCGGGGCCCGAGGGGCTGTCCAGCTTGCAGAGTTTGGGGGCATCCCCGGGGCCAGGGGGTCCGGGGGGGTCCTGCCGCAGGCCGGGGGAGTAGGCGGACTTGATGTCCAGGGAGAAGGAGCGTTTCAGGCGGTTGGTGTCCTGGATGCGCTCGGAGGAGAGGTGCAAGCCGTTGAGCCCCTGCTGCAGGGTGGTGGGCGACAGGACCTTCGGGGTCCCACCTTGCCGCTCGGGGTCGCTGGGGGGGGACACCGAGCCAGTGCCTCTCGGCACCTCCTCGGCCTTCTCTGAGGTAGGTGGTGGGGGATGCCGGCTGCCCTCAGCCGCCTCTGCTGGGTCTTGCTGGGCGTCCCCCTCGCCCCGGTCGCCCTTTGACTTCAGGGCTTTGAGGAGCTTCAGGCTCCTCTCGTACTCCAGGAGCTGGCCCAGGAAGTTGAAGTTGGGCGAGATGGACGGGCGACGGTCCTTAACGAACCTGCCAAGAGGCACAGAAAGCGCCGGTTGGTGCTTGGTCCTTCAGCAGGCCACCCCTACTCTCTCAGCCTCTCTGGGGAGAAGAGGCATTGTCCAGGACCTTCTGACCAGACCTTCCGGAGAAAGGGGTCTTGGGGAACCATGGGGCCTTGGGATGCCCGAGGGGTAGAGCTGGGACTGACTCCTCGCTCCAGTTTACCGCTCCCAGCCACTCCTCACTGCATGCACTTTATGAAGGGAGGTTTGGTTTGGTTTTACCAGGACTCAGTCAAGCCAAGACAGAGCTTCAAGGAGCTCCCACCCTCTCCTTCTGGGCTCAGCCTGCTTTCCTTCCCTGGAGTGAAGCATAGCAGTGTAACTGCTTCCTGCCCTCCAGGGAAAACTCACCTGTAAGCATCATCTGACGACATACCCATGGTCTTCATGATGTAGGCGATGGCGATGGTGGCTGACCGGGAGATCCCGGCCAAGCAGTGCACAATCACCTGGCAGCTGGACACCTTGGCCTTGTCTGGAGCATGGTAGAGGAAACAGAGAGAAAAGCATCAGTGTGGTCAGAGATGGTGAGCAAAATGACTCCAGCCTCCCTCCCCAACCCTCAACCCCTTTGTGTGAAAGGACAAGGGATGCTGGGAGTAAGACCATGAAGGACAGAAGAAGAGTTCAGGTTTTGAAGGCTGGGAACTGAAGGGTCTGCAACCTTTGTAACAAAAGCTCACCAATGAATTCAATTGACTTGTCCAGCCAGGGAAGCAGCTTCTCACAGTAGTTGTCATTGACAGGAATGCGCATGAAGTGACTATCACAGATGAAGTCTGGCTTGGGACAGGAGTTGCTGGCGTTGAGGACATAGCTTATCCCATTCTGCGTCATCAAGTCCTGGTGGGAAAGAAGTGATTGAATGATCGGCTGAGTTCAGCCAGCACTGAGTGCTGAAGATCTGCCTTGCCATGTACTCCCTGCCTTTTCCCATCCCAATATTTTCTCCTGTGGGTCTCCCACTGCTGCCTTGGCCTAGTTGATGGTAGTACAGCAGAGACCAGCTGAGAAGGTTGTGTCAATTTAGTCGACACAGGTTTGAACCTCAGCAGATCTTTACTTTGGTCCAAGTAAAAATAAGCAAGACCAAAGCAAAACCCAAGAACCCCAGTATGAGAGGAATAGGAAAATACAAGAAAGAAAATCAGCAAAAACTCTGGCTGAAAGCTTTGAAAGTATCAGCTAAGGGAGAGAGGAGGCATCTCGCCAACAGAGTGGGGCAAGTCATTGGTAGTACCCTATGTTAACCAATGTCAACCCATGCCTTCTCCCACATCCCTCAGAAACGCAGCAGGAGTTCTCACAGATTTGTTAGTTGTTCATAGTTCTTCACTGTGAACATACACTCTTGTGTTGGGACATAGGCAGGTGGCGAGGGGAACCATCTCTTCCCTCTTTCTGACACTGAAGTGAACCTTCTGTGACTTTTCTGCTTTGGCCACTCAATGCCCATATTTCTGACTCAATAAAATGCAATGGCACGAGGGAGACCTTAGGTAAATAGCGTCAGATGAAAAACTGCAACGAGGGGGGTGAGGTTCGACCCACAGGAACTGGCTTGCTGGGCATGTACTGCTGCATCCACACCAACCTCCATTCCTTCCCTCGCAGCACTACAGCCAGCTTCACCTATATGCGGTGCTGACACCAAATTTATGGCTTGTCTGACCCCTGTCTCTTTCCCTGTCCCATCAGATTAGGTATCACCTGTACAGCTGGGGGCAGGTTGCTTATAAAAAATGGGGGAACATCCGTGCCAGCTGCTGGGTCTCAGTGCCTGGTCTGCACTAATCCAGGGAAGACCCAGAATTAAAAGGGAGGAGAAAACATGGAGATAAAAGAGTCCTTCCACACGTCAGAGTGCATGGAGCTGCCATGTGGGATCTCTCCTCTGCAACATGCTGGAGAAGAGAAGCATCACCCATGCACAGCCTCTGCACTTGACCCCGCTCTGCTGCCTATGAATAGAGCATCTTCTGGCCACATCATGGGGATGGCAGAAAACACAGCTCCAAAAGATGAACAAAACCCTCTGAAGAGGCGGGGAAGGAAGGAAACCATCAATTTCCCTGCCTGACATTGGCTCCTCAGGAGACCGCACCGGGATTTTGGCCCTGGCTTTCCAGCGGCCCGTTCCTGCCCACCCCAGCAGGCTCTGCAGAGCCCGGCCTCGGCTCGGTGGAGCCAGCCCAGCTCCCGGGCTCACATTCTTGGCATTTTTCTCTTTCATTTCCTTCTACTCCCTGTATATAATTTCTCTCTCCCTCCTTTCTGTCTCCAACCCCCCTCCGGTATCGTGGTCCCTCTCCCCCCTTGCCTGCCCTGGGAGAGGACGCCCGTCTGGCTCCCTCCTGCCCGCAGTAGGCAGGCGCCCGGCGGCATTTTAACTGCAATTCCTCTTTCTTTCTTCTCGCAGTTATTTTTCCTTTAAACAAAATTCCTTCCCTGGTGTGACATCACAGCACAGCCCTTCCAGCATCTTTAAAAGGGCACTGTCCCTCTTTTCTCCTCTCCCCCCACAGCCAAACTTTGCTCATTTTGTTCACCTTCTGAACAAGCCCCTGCCCCTGGCCAGAGCTGCCTGTCCCCACACTGCCATGCTGAATACCCCAGCTTGGTCGCACTCTCTCTGGCTCCCAAGGGGATTGCAGGGTTGCTGAAATTGGTGTTATCTGGCAGCCTGGCTGGCAAGGTGGGTGGGAGCAAAGCTGGCTCCTGCCTCACATCTCACTCCAGTTGGGGTAACTGCCCCTCCAAGCCCAGGTGTTTTCCCAGTTGTGCTCCTCCTGCCTCTGAGTTTGCTACAGGCACTTGGGAAGAGTTTGACCACCCCAAAGCTCATCAATATAAGACATCTCATCCTGTGACCACCTTCCCCAGTTCTGCCAGGCTCTGCCTATGCACTCCCTGACTTCAGCCTCCTGGTAGGTTCAGACCAACCAGGCATGGTCCTCCCACTGGACAGGAGAAGAGTCCTTAATGTCCTCACCCTTCTGCACGGCTGGGGTCCCAGATGGGACAGGGCAGACGTGTCCCCTCGACAGGGCCATACCTTGTTTAGAACATCTTTCTGGGAGCCCAGGTAGAGATGCGGCAGGATGCGTGTGGGGCCGACGTTGGCCACGGGCAAGCATGGCTGGGAGATGCTCATCGGCAGGATGGCAGCTGGTTTACCCTCGCAGAGGCCCGGGAAGCAGGACGAGAATGTGGCAAAGCCTCCTGCGGAGAAAATGGGGACACTGAATTCATAGCAGCAAGGTCGAGACCATCAGTACCTGGCACCCTGAGGCCCAGGCTGGGGACAAAGCAGTGATAACCCTCCAGCACTGAGAACAGATCCTTGAGGAGCAAAAAGCCACCAGCCATCGCTAAACACTGCAGATACATTGTGATGACTGTGCCACACACATGGAGAAAGGAATGAAGACCCAGCTCTGATTTTTCCTGCTGCAGCTGGGTCTTAACGCACACGTGAGGCATCCCACACCCCCTCCTGCTCTTTGCAACTTCATTCACACAAACGACAGGAAGACAAAGTCCTTTTCTTGGCTGCCTACTACTCTGAGGACAACCAGGGTCACTTTTAAATAGCAAAACCTGCCAGGGCAGAGTGACGGCAAGCAAGTCCATTGAGGTGCAAATCTCCCCAGGTTGGGGAGGTCAGCCCAAACCTTGCCGCAATGGCTGCACTTACACTTTGCGGTTTCTGTGAGATGCCCCCTCTGCCCAGTCCCACCGAGCCCCTGATTTCCGCCACATCGGACCGGACCAGCACGTCAGTGCCTGCAGGCCATTGCCGTTTTTCGAGCTCTGACCTTACAGAATGTGACAGCAAGCAGCACACAATTTACCGCACCAAGCTGCTGGGCAGTCATACCCAGCTTGAGCATCAAGAAGCCTGATATTAAGAGAAAACCCCTGGGTGGGGCTGTGGCACGTGGCATCTGACAGCCAGAGCTATCGCCACGGTGTCTGGTATGGTCGAAGGCACGGTCGAAAGCACGGTCCAAATGTGAATGAGTCTGCATGAAAGCCAGTCCCCAGTTCAAGCAGCAAGAACACTGACTTGAGCAGGGCAGCAAGTGTTGCCCTGCCTGCATGGTGGCCAGCTCAAGGAGCTGGAAAACCCCCAGTGCTGTCGTACATCCCGCGTGGTTGCATAAGGCCACTGGTGATCCTGATTTGCTCTCGCTCACTGATCCCATTCTCTGGGGTAGAGCTGGGTTTGGCTAGTGGTGGCCCAACATCACTCCCCTCCAGCTGAGGACATCTGGGTGGCAGCTTGGTGCAACAGAGAGGACCTCGGGTCATATCAGCCCAACCAGTCTCCCTTGAGGTTTTCCCAATCATGCAAATGAGCAGATGCAGCTTGACATCACCCAAAGGGCAGAGAATACTTTTGGGCTTGACCGCCTTTAACTGTCAGAGGGACCAGGATGCCCCCACAAGATCCTTCCGAAAGTCCAAGTCTCTGGACTCAGCACCATGGCAATCCCTGGCCCATTTCCACAGCTAAACAAGACCTTTTCATGAGCCTTTGGTAATGACCTTTCCATTCAGTCTCTCTCCCCTTTGGAAGAAGAGCAGCCTTGGCACATTCTCAATTTACCTTCTCCAGCACCTTGCCAGCATTTCTGCTGATCCTCCTGGAGCACCCTCCTAGCTGCTGTTGTGGCACTGAGGCTCTGGTGGAGTATGACTGGTGCTGCAGACAACCCACCTCACGTGTTTGGGAGGTGAAGGTGATGGAGAAGCCAGAGCAGAGGACAAAATCGTGCTCGCACCACCAGGGAACATCCAAGGTCCTCCATCACCCTCCATCTCAGCAGCTCGTGGTGTCAGCTCCCGCTGCCCCAAGACGAAGGTGTCCTCCAACCAACCTCTTTCCTCCTATCTCTTATGTTTTCCTGGCTGGCAGCTAACACAGCTCCCAGCTTCAAAACCCGGCCAAGCCAGGAGGGGTAGAGTTAAAGCACCTTATCTTCTCCAGCACTTCCTTTTCTCTGGCTCCCTCCAAAATGACATCACCTCTCAATTGGGACATTAAATCAGAGAGAAAGCAGGAGGCCCAGTGCAGGTGCAGCACAGATCCAGTTACTGCTCATCCCTGTGTTGTGTCCCCATTGCCAAGGAGTGTAAATCACCAGCCAGAGCCTTGCATGGACAAGTGTGACCTCCCTGCTTTGCCCCGTGCTTGGGCACATGCCGCTGATGCCTGGGGGATGCTTGAGCAGAAACCCTGCGGGAGGGGTTTCCTTCAGCTGCCCCCAGAGAAGCCTGCAGCACGTGGGGTTGAGTGGGGCGCAGATTTGACCCCTGGATTCATGCAAAACAGCATGGGAATTTTTCCAAACGGACCTAGCACATTTTTGGGGAGCAGGGTGCATGCAAGTGCAGGTCCCCAGGTCCCCCACCTCTCGCGCTTCACTCATACCCATCAAGAGCCGCCCGGGGCCGTGTACGACTTGGTATCACTCTTTAAAAGCCGGGAGCGTGGGGTGATCTCATAGCTAAAGCAGGTCAGGGCACGCCGCTCTCTCCCCCTTGCCCGCCTCCGCCGGCACTCGCCCGGCAGCAGATCCTCTGCCAGCCCTGCCCAGGGAAGTCCAGGCAGGGGCAGAGGGGGCTGCGAAGCAGGCGGGGATGTTTGCAGAGAGTGGCAGCAGCATCCTCAGCTGTGGTGCCTACACCAGCACACTGCCAGCAACTGGAGGATGCTGGCACCTGAAATGATGCCCATAGCTCACCCCACTTGTCCCAAGCAAAGCTTCAACCCTGTATCTGGGAGCCCGGGCATGCTCCCATCCCGCCTGTCCTCATTTCCCCCATGCTTGCAGCTGCTGAGGGCAGCCCAGGCTTGGGGGAAACCCTAGAGTTGGGGCCGGGTACCCAATGCCATCCCAACCTTGAAGCGACGCTCACCCCACCCCGTGCCGGCTGCTCTAGCATGCCTTTCATTTTTAGAAAGTGAAGCAGCTCTTCAAAACAATCCCAAAGGCAGTGAATGTCCCTGGCTGGGCTCCAACCGATACCTGGACTTTCCCCATTCTATACCCTGGGCCATGGATCCCAGCTTTTGCTGGGAGAGAGTGGCAGAGCCCCATGGGGTGAGGAGCCAGGGCAGCACTGGGTCTTTCTAGTCTTTCCTCTTTTATTCTCAGTGCTGGTGCCGGGAGTGCCCTTGCCACGTGGGGAATTAAGCTCAGGAAGGATTTGTATCTGACGTGGAGCGAGTGCTTGGGGATCTCTGCTTTCTTCTTGATGCTCCCCTCGAGCCTGGCAAGGGCTTGCTGGGGAGGAGCTGGTCCCTGCCTGGCATGGCCCCATGCGCTGCTCATAGCTCCAGCACTCCTGAGGGCTCTCAAAACCATTCCCTGGAAAACCCAGTGTTTTCCCGCCTCCTACAATTACCTGAGGCAGAGCTGGAGGAGGAGAGGGGGGATGTTTGGGCACAGGGAACCAGGCCAGAAGTGGGGACACCTTCACTGCTCCTGATGAAGATGGAGGAAGGAGGAGCCAAGAACCAGCATCAGGCAGGTCTCTGGGAGGCCTGGGGGGTGAAAATCACCCCCAGCTTTGGGGGGTTCATTCAGCAATGCCCCCAGAGATATAAAAACCCTTAGCAGTGTCCAGCTCAAGGTGGGGCTGGAGAGAAACGCAGCTTTCGTGAGGGAGGGGAGTGCTGTCACCCCCCCAGAGGAAAGAGGGAAACCGAGGCACGGGGTGTTGCAGCAACTTAGTGCCGGAAGAATGCAACAACTGAAACCTCATTTCTTCCCCCATCCTGGGCTTCACTCACGGGGTGCTGACCACCCTTCCACCTTCTGCTGTGCCCTGCAGAGACCCCTCTGGGCCAGCCCCCAGTCCTGCTCTGCATGGCCCTGGCAGCAAACAGAGGAGGGGGAAAAACCCCAGAACTTCTCCCCTACCCCCATCTTCACCAGGCCCTCCCCTGTGCACATTTTCCAGCTGAACATCTATGACAACCTCCCAGAGAAACTGGATTTGTTGGGAGCACAGACACCGCAGAGGGAAGGCGGCCAGCCTGGGAATCCCTCCTGAGCCCATCCATCAGCCCAGGAGGAGATGCCAGTAGCATCTTTGAATAAGCCCCTGTGGTACCAGCACTGCTGCAACTGTTGGGGAGCCCTGCGACTTTTCCCCTTGAGCAGCAAACTGCACAGTGAGAAGCCCCTTTGCCAGTCTCTTTTTGCACCAGTGGCTGTGTAAGACCCTGAGATGGCTATAAAAAAGGAACAAAAAGCTCCAGTGCTGGTGCTGGGCTGATGGGCATGGAAGAAGATGAGAAGATGGAAGGAGAGAGGCATTGGACTTCGAGCTGGGACCCTGCTGCACCTGGGGACCCCTCTGCTGCCTTGGCTGTCAGCTTCAGGTGGACTCTGGGTACATCCAGCTGGTGGCTGGGACTCTGACAACACCTCAGGCATCACCGATCACCTGCAAGTTGCGCTGTTCCACTCTGCCAAGGCAGGGCAGCAGTGGTGGTGCAGGGAGGGTGACGTAGAAGGTGATAAAGTCCTGGCTAGGGACAGGGTTGTGGTGTGGCATCATTTTCCTCCTGGTGGTAAGCCGCAGCTTTGGGTATTTACAATCTGTTGAGCTGCACGGGACCTTAGGGGAGATGCTGCTGGAGATAAAAGGGAGCTGTGGGGCACATTAAGCAGGGCTATCCCAGCTCCCTGCACCGAGGCCATCTTCTGAGGCTGGAGGTGTAAAGTGGAGACAGGGAAATGATGGGACTTGAAAACCCTCTCATGTCTCACTCTGATGGCTGCAGACTGCCCATTCATCTCTGGCCCCATGGACTCACCTCCTTCAGAGTCCCTTGAAACAACCCAGCAGCTCTAGCCTCGATGCTGCGCCCCACTGACTGCAAGAAGCTGTGAAAGGGCTGCCCAGGGCACCTGCCTCACCCCAAAACCACTCTTCGGGAGAGCCACATGCGTCTTGAACACCCCCAGCCCCATGAGTCTCCTACATGCCCCCTCTGGAGACGCACTGAGCAGCAGGGACACGACCTGTTCTCCAGCCTCCCAAGTGCATGGTGGAGCATATCCAACCCAAAGCCCCCCAGCAGGAAACAGGGAGGAAGAGATGATATGTCACCCCGCTGTGCCATCGGTCTGTGGCAGCAAGGAGGAGGAAAACAGGCACAGCCAGAGCTGCAAACCCTCCCTGGGCCAGCAGCCACTGCACCCTACCTCCTCTCCCACCAGGAGCTGGCAGGACACCTACCGGGGGCATTAAAGAGGTGGTTTATAGCCAACCCTCATTGCTCCTATAATGAGTGTCAAAGAGCAGCAGCCAGAGCTGCTCAGAGACCGGTTCCCTGTGCAGGTACTGAAGCTTTTGCGGCAGCCCGTGGCCCCACCAGTGGGTTTTGCACCTGTGCTTGTGCTGGAGACCCTCTGCCCCGCTAAAGCTCCTGGCGGCCGAAGGGACTGAGAGAGGCCAGGCTCTGCCCAGCTCTCATTAAAATGCCTGCGGTGGCTGAGAGCTGCTGCCAGGGCGGCACGTGGTGAGGGGCAGCGGGGCATGCAAGCGAGCACGCGCCTCGGCTGCTGCTGGAGCAGCCGCCGCACCAGCATGGCTCCCCCACTGCTGTGCCGGCTCGGTGGCCAGGATGGTGCCTGGATGCCCGCTCCCCATCACCCCAGTCCCCCGGGGACATGCTGCTCCCAGTGCCCCGACACATCCGTCCCCAATTGTTAAACCACCTTGCTGAATTGAAGCATGGCAGGAGATGACAAGAGCCGGAGGGACCTGCAAAACCCCAGCCCTCGCCTGCATCGTGCTCAGCATTAGCAGGGCAGTGAGCCCAAGCGTTCGGCTGAGCATCTCTGCAGCAGGTTGAATTGAAGGAAGGAAAGTGGAGGGGCCAGGAACGCCAGAGCTGCTGGGAAAACCCCTCTTTGCAAAACACCATCTCCCTGGCTCTCGTGCTGGGTGGGAGCCCGTTGGTGCCGGCAGCTAAGCCGGGCAGCGTGATGAAACACTGCTTACTGCCACCCTTACCCACTGTGCTCCAGGAAGCTCCGGGGCTTTGTCAGCACTTCCTGCTGCCTGGGACATTTCTGAGTTTTTCCCCTGCCTCCATCCTCACTGTTCCCTTCTCAGCACTGCAGCCCCTTTTGCTTTTCCCAGCCCTGCCAGCAATGTCCGATGCGAGCAGCCCACTGGCTTGCATGCCCTTCCCACCCGCCTGGCTGAAATGCCAGTGCTCCGCAGCCTGGCCAACTCTCCCTCTCCTGGCTGATGCTCTTTTACTTCCACCCATTTCTCAGTGCATTGGAGAGAGGTGTCCGGTGCTCGCTTAGTCCCCTGTCCTCCCCCCCCACTCCCCTGCCCAGCCTCTGTGCTCTCCCCCAGCCCGGGTTTCACCCTCCCTTCGCTCGGCACCAGATTTCATCACCCCACTGCCATATCCTTTTTTTTTTCCAAGCAGTGGGGATGAGAAAGCCGATGAATCAGCCCTATTATGGGTTCATGTGAATTCCCCATTTCTCCAATGGTCACCCTGAACAGCCTCTGCCCACCTGCTGCTACATCACCCTGCTGCCTCCCACCCCGTCCCAGCCTCCCCTGGCCTCGCAGGCTGGTCCCAGACCCCCCTCGCATTCTGCCAAATGAGCGGAAAACGTCCTTGAAAAAAAGGAAAAGCAGCAGAAAGGAAGCCCTCCACCCACACAACCATGGACATGCTCCCAGAGCTGCTGGGCTTGATTTTCCTCTGGTGACTGTGCCTGCTTTGGACCAGCCTTACTCGTTCTAAGTAAAGAAAAATGTGTCATTTCCAGGAGTGACTTATTACTAATGACACTATCACTGGGTTATGTGCTTCACGCCACAAAAACCTGTCAAGCACTTTTAGCAGGCTCCCATTTTAACTGGTGATGGAGGGGAAGTTTCTTGATTCAACCCTTTGGTAATCTAGGTCATTCCAGGCTCGGCATATTTTTAAGCTGCTCCAGTTAATAACCCCTTCCTCTGCTCGCCCTTCACCCTGGCACTGGGGGAGGTGGAAACACTGCAAACCCCCTTTCTGAAAGCAATCGCCGAAGATGGGCAGGCAGCAACGGCGCAGGTGAAGTGAAATGGCTCCGTCGGGCAGCTGCCTGGCTGCGGGCAGCAGAGCAGCGGTCTTCAGCCGACAGCTCCTTGCACACCTCGACGCCCTCCCTCGTCCTTTCCCCCCCCGCACGCTCCTTTGCCCGGGGCGCGGACGCGGTGACCCCTCCAAACCGGCACCCGAGGGAGCAGAGATGCTGGCGGCGGAGCCTGCCCTGCCTCCCGCAGCCTTCCTCCTTCCCTCCTCCTCCTCCTCCTCTTCTCCCTCAGCGCCCCCGCCAAGGGGACGGAGAAGGGTTCAGGGGACCCCGGAGCGGTGTCGTCCCTCCCACCCCCTCCCCGGCCAGGCAGCCTCACCGCACCCCGCACCGGGTGGGAAAGCTGCCGAACACCGGGACCGCTGCAGGGGACCCCTGCTCGCTGCAGGCAGCCTCTCACCTGCCTGAAGGAACTGCCCCCTCCGAGCAGCTCCTTTCCCGCTGCTGCCGCCGGCGGGACCAGGCTAGCTGCCTCCGCAAGCCCTTCCTCACGTTGCCGGTCGCTGGGAACTAGCCACCGCTCCCCCTCCGCTCGCCTCCATCTCCCCCCGCTCGCCAGCATCTCCCCCCGCTCGCCAGCTGCCTGCGCTCTTTGTACCGGCAGCCATCCCGCTCCGTTCCCCGCCGGCCGCTCGGCAAAGGCCATTCCCGTCCCCCCGCTCCGGGCAAAGGAGGGCTCGGGCGGAGCAGCCCCCTCTTCCCACTCCGTCCCCATGGGAAAGAAAGGAGCCGGCTGGCTGACAAACCTCTCATGTCCCTGCTCTCCTTCATCCTCCGCACCCTTATTTTCAGCTTCATCTGCCCCTCGCGCATGTCTGTCCAGAACTGGTCCTCGGAGGGAGCAATCATTACATCCACGGGCATCCAGGCAGCTGGGCTGCGGATCGCGGGGGGCGCCTCTTGCCTTAGCAAAACAACAGCCGGCAGACAAACAAAATACTAAAAAAATCCCGAAAAACCCCCAAAGCCCCCCTGCGGCAAAGCACCGCCAGCCTCCCCCCGGCTCCAGCCTTCAGGCTGAAAACATTAAAAAAACCCCAACCAACAACAAAACCCGAGCGGGGGGGGGGGGGGGCCGGCGTAGCCCCCCCTTTTCCCCAGCCGCCCTCCTCCTCTGCTCTCGCTCCCTGCGTGCGCGGCTCCCGCTCCAGCCTGAATGAGCTCAGCCCCTGAGCAGCAGCCCTGCTGAGCCATCCGCCGCCGCGCTCCCAGCGCTCATAGCTAACGGGTCAGGCATGCGACCGCATTCCTTACTCAGCACACAGACACGCAGGAGAACGCCGGGCCTGACATATGCTTCGCTCCCTGCTTAAAGGCGCAACCGCGATTTTCTCGCCCGCCCAAAGCATCCCCCCCCCGACACACGTCGCAGCGAGCAGCCGCGGCGGGAGATGGATGGCTGCACCACATCGGATTTGGCCCCGCGGAGTTAATCTGGGGATAGGGAATTGGAGGGAGGAAGCTAATGTCCACACCTCGTTTTAGTACCAGCCAGGGCGGTGTGTGATCAAAGCCCCACGCCGAAGGGGATGCGGCAGCGCTCTCCATCCCTCCTCCCTGCTGCCCCCCGCCGTCCGGTGACGGGCACCCCACGGCTGCACCCCATCCTGCCCCCTCCCCACAGCTGCTCCTGGCAGGACAGACGTGCATCCCCTGGGGGATGTTTAACCCTGAACCCCAGCGCCAGGAAGGGCAATGCCCCGATCTCAGGGGAAACTGAGGCACAAAAGATTCAATAGCTTCTCCGGGGTTCTCTGCTGCAGGGCAGAGCTGGGGACCAAACAGCAGGTCCCTAACCACCAGCTCATCTTTTCTCTTGGTGTCTCCACCGAGAGCACCACCCAGGAGGGATGCTCATCCTGGAGTGGTTTCAAACAGCTGCAGGCGAATGGGCCCCAACAGCTGGTGGGGAAATGGGCCGGCGCTAGGCTGCTCACACCTGCACACGGCCGCATTGGATGGAGTTATCTGCCCAGGCCCAGCGGAGCAGGACCGTGGCCTGGAGGAGACGCACCCTCCGCCAAAGCCTTCTCACGTGCAAAAGTCCAGCAAGAGGGGACATGTAGGAATGGGCTTTCCCAGTCCCGCTGGGGTCTATCGATCAGCGGTGGCTTCCGAAGCAGGTGGGGGTGGATGTGTTTTCTTCTTTGCATTTGTCCCGGGGGAGAGAATTACTTGTCCCCCCCTTCCCACCCGTGGGACTCCTTAATATATCTCCACATAGCTCCTCACAAGTTTATTGGTCTGAGCCCAGGCCTCCAGAAAATCATTCAGGATTATAGTAAGCAGAGGAGCAAGGGGGGGGCATGTATTGTGCCTTTGAAAATCTGAAGCTTTACGGGCTGAAAAACCCCAGGCTGAGCCATATGTGAGTGACTTCAGTGTTTTTCCTTTGAATGACATCACATGAGATGAGGTCATTGGCATTAACTAAGTGCTCTCCCCTCCCCCCCCCCCAGTGGAGCCAGCCTCCTAACGAGCCTTGTTGTTGTAACAAATATGGTTTGATTATTATCAGATGTGGGTCAGAGGTTGGATAAAATTCAAAGCGTGCTCCAACTAGGCTGGAAGAGGAGAGAGGAGCAGCCTTCCCCCAAGAGCCACGCTTGGGAAGCGGCTTCCACAGCAGCTCCCCAGGGGCTCCATGGTCCCCCACATTTGCCACCTCCTTCCCTACAGGGGAGGGCACACGGTGCTAGTGGCCAGCACCAATGGTTCCTGGCAATGGAGATGCCTCCATCTCCCACTGCCGCTGTGCCAGTAGTGCTCTACCCATGCTGGTGGGCAATTCGGTTGTGACCTGCTCTGTCGGCTGTGGTTGGGGCTCTGCTGGGGTGGAAACCAACACTGGGTCGTGCCAGGGCAGTGGCTGGCCAGCTGCTCTGTGCTAACCGAGGGGGATGCTGCAGGAAGCACGTGGTGAATTAGGGGGTGCAATCATCAACCTGCCCCCAACCCAGTGGTGCACAAGCATGCATCTGCCTTCCCTCTCCGCCCTCTGGTTGCCTGATTCCCTCAGGCTTGCAAGAGCCCTCAGCACAAGTTATTTTGGTACTGGCAAGTTCCTTCAGGATGTGTTTGGACCAAGTTTTCAGTTCAGGGCTGCTGGGAGCCCCAGCTGGGGGCTGGGCACCACACCACCAAGCAGCCCTCGATGCAGGAGGCTCACCGGTGTCCCACGTCTCTCTGCCCCCCAGCAAAAGACGAGCGAGCACAGGTAGTCAGCAACGCCCTTCCTCCACCAGTGTGAGGTCCAGCCACATGGAGATGCTACCTGCAGCCACCATTCCCCAGGCAGCACCCTCCTCCCCGCTCCTTCCTCATCTTCTTCACCCCTTTGCCAGGACCAGGGTAGGGGTTGGGAGCTAGTGCTGGGGCAGGGAGGAGCTGGCAAGTAGAGAGATGAAAAGCAATATCCACAGTGCAGAACTACATCCCACGTATCAGCTGCTGCCCCTTGGCCCCTTTCCCCAGGTGCTCCTCCTGGCCAGGCTGTCGCCCATTCACCCCTATTTAGGAGACAGAGGTGCATCATCCCAGGGAGAGATGGCCAACCTCGCCAGCCCCACTTTGCTCTCATTGCCACAGCACTCACTGGAAAAACATCTGCTGCAATGGGTCGGAGAGACTCTTGCAACACGCCTGCAAGAGCAGGGTGCAGAACGAGCCCCTGTTCAGCACCTACATACCCGTCGTGACAGTACCTATAGCCTGGCACGTGCCCAGCTGGGCAGTGGCCAGCGGTTCCTCTCTCCACCCAGTGCTGGGATGTTATAATCACTGCCAGCACCAACCTTTTGCAAGTGTGCGGCGCAGGCCCAGGGAAAAGGGGAGGTGGATGAGGGGAGGCAGGTTTCTCAAAAGGAAGGAAACCATAACTGGGCACTGGCTCCTGCCCATCGGGATCTCTTACTGGGGAAGTTGCCTTCCTCCCGTCGGCTTTCCAGAAATGAGAAATGAAATTACACGGCGGTTTTGTAAGTCTTGGCACCCAGACGGCTGCTCTTCCTTAGGCCCCTTCTCCTCCATCCTTCTCTGCCTTCGGCCCTTTCACTCGCCTTTTCTGGGTCCGATGGTTAAAAACGCGGCTGGAGGGGGAGGGGAAGCTCCTCGGGGTAATTATAGAATCGGGAAAACAAGTTGTCTGACGACAGTGTTGCTAAACAGGGAGGTTTAGAGCATAGGTCTGGAATACAATCAGCTCACACATACGTGACCTGGCTTAACCCCTCCCAGGGATGCAGCCACCGGTCCCGCTGGGGCCAAAACCTTCCCAGGCATCTCCTGGTTGTGGCGGAGGGTGAGAAGGGGGCACCTTACCCCGATGTCACGCCTCAGGCTGTGCAGACTGGGAGCACTCCCTAGGGCCAGCGCCAGGCTGAGTGGCTGTGGTTGGATGCTACTGGGTGGGGGTTGGAGGGCTAGAAAACACGGTCCTGCCCTGGCCAAAGTGGTCCCAGACAGCTTTGCTGCAGGAGAGAAACCAACTCCTCTGGTGCCGTGGACCCAGTGATGTTTTGTGTGAGAGGGAGGGAGGTTTGGAGAGTTATCTAAACCTCCAGGGCTGTAAAAATCACAAATCTTGGTGTTACCATTTGATTTTTAAAGCAGCACCTCTCCCACTAGGCTGGCAATAGCACCCTACCTCCAGCCCTCTGGACAATCAAAAGAAAAGCATCACTGCAGGTAATCTCCCTGTGCCCCCCCACCTATGGCCTGAGAAAAGCTGGGCAGAACCCCCTCCACAGCACTTCTTACCCTTCTTCCATTCCCGAGCATCACACGGGCAGTTTGTAGACGAATAACAACCAAGGATTCCCATTCACATTATTTGCAAAGCTGGTTCTTCAAAACTCCCAAACCTGGGAGAAGCAAGAAATTGCCCACGTGAGCACTCTTTCCCATTTCATCCCAGCCCTGCACCCTCCTTATTCATACCCACACTCCTGCCAGCCCAGAATCTGCTTCTTTTGGTTCATCATGGTACGCTATGGGATGGAGATGTCCCTGGGTGGGCAGAGGTGCTTGTGGAAGGTTCAGAGGCAGTAGACCACTAGTGCTCCCAGACCTTGCAGTCTGAGGGTACCTGAAATAGCCCTAATGCTTGACCTACGCGTGCGTCTTCAGGCCCGTGTACTGAGCAGAGGCTCTGCTGGAGTCCGAGGACAAAGTCCACCAGCTAGTGCATCCTGCACATGCTATGTCCCAGGAGACACACTCACATACCAAAGTCATCAGATGAAATTGTGATGCTGTCCAGAGCAGGCGATGAGAATGGTGACCATCAAATAAGCAGCTGCAGTGGGGTCCTGCTTCCCTACTCCCATCAGACAGCTTCTGACTGACGACCAAAGTGCGGGTGTTTGGGGTATTTTCTTTCTTAGGTTTTTTCTTTTTCTTACATTGGGTTTGTAAGGACGCCTCAATCCTGGCTCTGGATCCTGCTAAGCTTCTAGCTTCAGCATCAGCCATGACAAGCTTTGCAGATTTCATTTGCATTTTTCCCGCCTTTCGGATGCACATGCCATCTCCAGCCCCTGGGACTCTGACTAAAAGCAAGCCCCCTCTGCTCTGCCCTGCCTGTGTGCTACTTTTGCACCTGTCTAGCTCGGCTTTTTTCATTCATCTTCTCTTTTCCTCTAAAACAGCCCCAGCCCAACGTGTTTCAAGGGGAGCAGACAGCATGGGAGATGTGACGCTGGCACATGGCTTCTTACTGACATGACACGCAAAAGCATCACGGTATTTTCAGCCAAGGATAAGCAAAGTCACATTCAGCTGCCCTGATGTTTAACCTCCTTTTAGGACTGTCCCTGTGCAGAAAAAAAAAAAAAAAGTGCTTTTCCTTTTTTTTTATTAAAATCATCTGTCCCTGAGTCCTTGTTTCTAAAGTAATTCCAGCCAGTGCTGAACCCACTCACGCCTGGGCAGCCCAAGTCAGCTCCTGCAATGGAAATCCCCTTTCCTTTTTCACTACTTCATTTTGTCCGCTCTGAAGTCACCTGCCTTTGGTAGATTCCCCCAAAATCCCCCAAATCTCAGCCCCCTCTGGATCACCGTCGCCGCGCAATTACAAGTCTCCCCGGCCGCGCCGGCTGGTCATGGCAGCTCCGGGATGGAGAGGACCTGGGTCACGGCCAGCGCTGCCGAGGCCAGCCTGCTCGCTGAGGAGGATGGCGAGTGGAGGCCTGGGAGGGATTTCTCACTGATGATATTGTTACATTCTTTCCGAATCCTGGGAGTAAACAGACGCTCCAAATTTAGAAAGAACAGGACTGGAAAATTTAAACATTCCTTGAAGAATTGGTACAAAAAGGGAGAGGGGGGAGGCTGAAGATGATCTCACACGCGCTCCCGAGCCAGATGAAAAGCTCATGACTTGAGTTCAGAAAGCAAGCGAGGGGCCTGTTTCAGGTCTGAGCGCGATATCACGATGATAAAACTCCCCCAGCGCATGAAACTGCAACAAAAAGAGCTGCTGCCATGCAAGGGGGGGGTCCCAACCTCAGCAGCTGGGGCTGTGGGTACCAGCCGCTGCTGGCCACACTGCCACCCTGGTTTCGTCTCCGGCTGGCATATGGCTTTGGGCGCAGGAGAGAGGAACCTGGCGCTTGACCCAAGGACCAGGATGGGTGCCTGAGCATCATCTGGACAAACATCCCAAGCCCTCTCGGCTGTCGCTTTTAGCTGCTGAATGGGAGCAAAGGAAGATCTCCCCACCCTCTGCTGCAGCTGGACAAACGGAGAGGAGCTGGTGAAGCTCAGCACCCAGCAGCTCAGCACCACGCTATGGCTCTGGCCGGGCTCCAGTACAAGAGCTGGCATGCGGGAGCCATCAGGGAGCGATGGAGCCAGACCGCTGCTGCTGCTGCTTCATAAAGAGATAAAGGCTGTTAATAAAAACCAAGCAGGAGTTTGCAAAGGGGAAGAAGAAGGGGGAAAAAAAAGCAAAGTGGAAAAAAAAAAAAGGCAAAAAAAGGCAAAAAAAGGGCAAAAAATAGCAAAAAAAAAGCAAAAAAGCAAGAGTTTGTGCTGAAGTAAACAAAGGTTAAAGAACAGTCAGGCTCCTGCAGGAATAGCAGAGCTGGGCCGAGAGGGAGGGAGGGGGCATTACGTAATGCAGGAAAAATGTTGGCTCCATTCAGTTTTCCACCACTTCATGTGATGTCAGGAAAACCATATAAATCAACAGGCCTTCTGCTCCCACGGATGGAGGGCAGCAAGCAGCACTATTTATACTTACACAATTAAAAAAAAAAAAAAAGGGGAAAAAAGAAGAGAAGCTGATGATTTCCAAGACTGGGAATAATTGACTCAGATTCCTCCTTCCCAGCCCCACTGGAATTGCTGCTTCTGGGCTGTTAACCCTTGAAGTGTCCCTGTTGTTGCTCTTGCCACCCCCGGCTCCCCTGTCCTTGCCCACCAGCCTCCATCAGCTGCTTCAAGGGACGGAAGGACGATGGGCTGCATGCAAGCAAGAATGGCCGAGCACGGTGTTTGCGTGACATGGGGACACCAAGGCACGGACGCGTGTCACATCTGTTGGGGCTGAGGAGAGCTGGAGAGCACGGAGGGGCTGCGTCGGGCTGCCACACCAGATTGCGGACCCTCAGGACAGGGTTCCCTGGGGTGCTGGCATCCATTTAGGGACAGGCTGAGATTTCAGGACAGGACCCTGAGATTTCAGCAGCCCTCGTCAGCCCAACTCCCTGCTGGGGTCACAAGCCACCTCCAGGGAGGACCCAGGCTCCTCTTCTGGGACACAAGATGGGTTGGGGCAGGACAACGTGCCTAAGCCCGGAGCGGACAGACCAAGGGGTTAAAGCCCTCCAGGGTGAGGGGTCAGAATCAGGCCCGACCCGCACATCCCATCCCAGACCTCACAAGTCCTGCGGAGCTGCCTCTAAATCAACCCGGCTGCTCTCCACACTGCAGGCAGGAGGAAGCTGCGCCTGTCGGCAAGCGTGCCCAGCCTCCCCCGGACACTCTCTGCAGCTGCTTCCAGTCACGATTTCCATGTAAAACACCACTGCCATGACCCAGTGTTCTACGTTTTGGTTCTCGTTTTTTCCACCCGCTGGTGGCCTGCGTTCCACATCAGGCTGCGGCCCTGCGGCGCTTTTAATTAGGGAGGTTTAAGCTTTCCTTGGCACCTAGCACAGCCATGCTCCCGCTTGGGGGTGTGGACTCCAGCAGCCCAGGGGGATGGAAATGGCCGCCCTGAAGATGGAAGATGCGTGTGCCCAAGCGGGGTGCAGGTTTGCTCACGGGGGGGCTTGGTGGTGGCAATGCTGATGGCCGGGGAGGGTGGCATGCCACCGGTGCTCACCCAGCATTGGGGTGCACTGGTACTATGGGGGTCCCCCAAGCCTCCCCTCACTTTCCAAGGTGCCCCTTGCCCAGCCCTGGGAAGGTGGCAGTGGGTTGGGGGGTGCTGGGGTCACACCGCGAAGGGTGTTTCCTGACCCATCCCGGTGACTAAGCAGGTTCCTTCCCAGATGCGACTGAATCCACCTTCTCTTTCTCCTGCACCATGTGCCAAGCCGTGCCCTTGTTTATGCCGCGATGACCTTGGAGCCGCAGGCACGGCTGCTGGGGCGGGCCAGGGGCTGCCGTAGCAAGCTCATGGTTGCATCCTCCAGCTCTGGCATCAGCAAAGCTCCTGCAACCCGGGCCACGTTAATTAGCTTTAACATGATTTTGTGTAGTCCTTGCTTGCTTTTGAAACCCTTGAACCAGGGGGTTTATTCCTGCTGTTTCTCTGCTCTATTCTCCCCATCACAATGCAGCTGCACTAATCCAACAGCACGTACCCATGCCTTGCGTGGGCAACGCCCCCTGAATGCCACTTGCTTGTGCCACCTTCCCCATCACAACTACCCCTTCGCAGGGTCTGTCATGCTGCTGGATTTGCAGGGACGGCTGCTCCCTCCATCCCTGCAATGCCTCGGGGACACAGAGGTCGGTACCCTCCACCTCAGCCCCAGAGCAGTACCCAGTCGCTGCAGGATGAGGATGGGCTTGGGGAACAGATGATTCCCATCTCTCTGCTTTCGGCACTATCTAGGGGCCTGGCTGAGCTCAGCGGGACCATGGGGCTGCGTGGGGCAGCCCCTGCCCACCCCTCTGAAGGCAGAAAGCTCGAAGGTGGGCAGCCAGCCAGGCAGACACCCGGCTGTCCCAGCCATGGGGAATTAAAGGCAGCTTTAACTCTCCCTTCGGCAGCTCACTGCCTCTTCCTCTCTTCTGGGTCGGAGCATTTCATTCATCGGTCACCTGCCTCCCATTTTGCTCTGCAGGACTGTAATTAGGGCAGCCTATGCCTCCTCCTGCCTGCGTGCTCATGCTTGGACAGCATCATCTCCAGCAGACCCTGACTCACCCAGTAATGACCCTCTGCCCCTGCTCTCCTTCCCCTTCCCCTTCCCAGCACATCCATGGATTTCCTCTCCTGCCCTCCCTTTAACAGCAGCGAGAGGGAGCAGAGCACTCGAACCAGGTCTGGCCCTTGGCACGTTCACCGGGGATGAAGCAGCACAGGGATGGGGGAACGAAGGGCAGCTTTTGGGTGGCTGGATCCATGCCACTGCAACCCCTCCATACCCTCCTCTCTCATTCACCCTGGCTGGTCGGCGCAGCAGTGGGGAGCTGGACGGTGCAAGGAACAAATGCACGGGGAGGACCCAGTGATGCCAGCGTGGGTCAATCCTTCTCGGTCTGTGCGCAGGGCTGCCCTCTGCCACCACAGCCACCGGTGGCCAGGAAAGCGGGTGCAGATGGACACGTGGGGCCACAGCTCCGTAACTCCAGACTAAAGGCACGAACACCAGGTGAAGTGGTAACCCAGGGCTCTCCTACCTGTGAGGATGGAGACGCTGTGGAAACAGCTGTCCAGCTTGCCCAGGAGGATGGAGAGGAAGCTGTCAGCGGCCAAGCCAGTCACGTCCCGTGTGCTCTGGTCATAGACCACCACGTCCTGGTGCTCCTCCGCCTCCACCTGCAGGGGAACGGCGAAAATCCGGTGTCAGAGAAATAGGCTGAGCACTGAGGATGCTGCTGCCCATACCACCATGGGAAGCAAAGCTGAATTTCGCAGTCACACAAGTGGGAGAGCCCAGCTCCATGCTGTCCCCACGAGCTGGCTTTGCTCACCAAAGGAAGGGTCCAGCCAGGCTGGGGGTCTGCTCCACGGCTACAAGCAAGTGTGTCAGTACAGATGCCTGTTGCAGCAGCCCCACCAACTGCGAGTTCTTTTGAGCATCCTACCCGCAATAGGGTCACTCCTCCCCATCGCCCACCCTCAGCCTGCCATTACTTAACTGCATCCCAGAAGTCGCCGCGACTTCTTCCACCGCTTCCTTCCCACACAACCTTTGCCCTCAGATACTCCTCTGCAGGCTGGCTGGTGTCACAGGGATTTGGGGGTGGTTCTAGAGGCAGGGGTGCTCCCAGTACAGCCCTTGTGCTGTGGCTGGAGTGAGCGGGGCTGGAGAAACAGCTCTTCAGGGCTCAGCCTGGAGACACCGTGCTCAGCACAGTAACACCTCTGTAGGTACTACGCCTCTGGAAGATCAACCCAAACCTGCACATCAGTCCTGAGGGCTGAAGGAGAGGGAAGGAGATGTTCAGGGGGGTGCTCTTTCTTCTTTTTGTAATGCGTGGCGGGGCTTGCACACTGCAGAGATGTGCTGGGGAGAGGGAAAGGAGCTCCCGGCCTGCTTTCACATGACTTCATGTGCCACAAACAGCACCCAGCCCTGTTGCCCACTGCTGCAGGGTCTCCGGGGTGGGTGAGATGGTGGGGTATCCTGCAGGCAGGCAGCTGCCTGCAGGCAAGAGTCCTCCCATGCCTGGTGATGGCTAGATTGCAGCCAGAGCACTCAAGGTGCAGCCAGCCATTCCTACACCTACCTGAAGGTCCATGCATTAAAAGAAAATAAAAATCCTCGCACAGGCACAGCTCAGCGCATCTGCTGAATAGCCGGGCAGATGGCATACGCCTGCCTTGTGAGCACCTGCCCTCCCAGCCAGCAGGGTAAGGCACGTTGTGGGAGGAGAAGGATGCAGCGGCAGGCAGGGAAGAAGGGTCTGCGCCCCCGAGCCGCTCTTGCCTCTGGCTTGTGTTGGAGCTGCCCAACGCCCAGTCCCTGCCTGGCCCTCTCCAAAATCTCTTTAGGAGACCACTTGAACTAGGAACCACTCGTGGGCACCTGGCTCTTTTTGCTGTCTCACTGCCATGCCCTATCTTACCACCAGAGCAGATTTGCTTGGGGTTGCTGTTGATATTAATGCTGCTTTCACACCCTGCTGCAGGTGCTTCCCTGCTTGGCAACGTGAGCACCATCCAAATAAAACTGCAGGGTGCACTGATTTAGCTGAGCTCATCACGTCTCCTCCCCGCAGCAGAAGGATGACCCTGCACTGACAGAAATCCTTGCCGGGACACCACATGCAGCTCTGCACTAGGAAGGGGGGGCTCAAAGGAGCTGCCTGTCCCCAGCCCAGCACCAGGCACTGGAGAGCAAAACTTGCCCCACAGGTCAGCAGGATGACAGGAGGGATGAAAAGGCCGTGGCAGGATGAGAGGGAAGAGAAAAGGACACGGGAATTTTAAAATAAGACACTGAAAAATGACGGAAGCCACCTGGGGGTAAGCCAGCTAAGGATCTACCCCAGCATCTCTTCCTTGGCCATCCCTGAAGCAGGACTTTTATGGGAGGCCATCCCAAGCACAGCTGGAGGGAAACATGGTGGCTGCTGAGCCAGCTCGGAGCCAGGAGCCTGCCAGTCCTTAGCAGGGCCACTATCCTTTCAAACCCCCCTAGCACATTCCAAAATCCCAGTCCTCAGCCTGAAGCCCCATGCCAGCGAAAGCTTCTTCCCCAAAAGCACGGTGAGGCAGGCACCAAGCTGCGGCAGGGCAGGGGCTCGTCCTGGCTGCGTGGTCCAGGCTGGGATGTCTGCATGGGAGATACCAGCTCTGGCCGAGCAGAATTATCCCACAATAGGATTTAGTGTTCCCTCTGCACGGGTAGGCTTTGTTTGGGCCATTACTGCAGGGTTGCTGAGCAACGGCAGAGATGTGCGACACGGTTTACATCTTATTGAAGTTATAAGGTTTCACTCAATGTAAATGCCAAACAAGCACTGGCCTCGCATGGCCTGGCTGCAGAAAATAAATGCCCGGCTTGCCTGCCTTGAGGATGCCTGCAGGATGGTCCTGAGGAGCCTTCGTGGAGCACACAAGGAGCCTGCACCGGCATCCCAGCTCCTCGACACAAAGGGAAACGAGAGGGAGATGTTTAATCAGGTCTGTGCGTCTCCCATTAACCTCCCGCACTCCTGATACGCAGGGGAAGGCACAGCCCCATCTCTGGCCTTAAATGTACGGAGGTTAAAAGCTAACTGGGGCACAAAAGGAGGGTAAAGCTGAAGAGATGCTTGGGGCCAGATTCCTGCCTCTGCCAGGTGCTGGCATAGGGCAGGGGCACGGCTAGCAGCAGAGGAGTCCCTCTGAGGAGCAGCACCTCCACAGTGGGAGCTCTCCCATGGGGGTTGCCCATCACCCCAAGACTGCTGAAGTAACCAGATCCCCAGGCATCGCCCTCCAGAAAGGGTCCCCAAATCCAGCCGGCAAGGGACAGCAGGGGGGACCAAGGCGCAGCAAGTCTTTTGGCCACAAGCAGATGTTGAGTGGGGCTTGCAAACCTGTGCATGCCTTTGAAAAGCTGCTGGCCCACCCCAGTGCTGGAGGTGCCCCAGGGCATCTGTCCAGGGACAAACCTCCTCCCTGCCAGCATCTCAGCTGTGGGGGATGGCCAGCTTGGAGCAGGGACCACCCGGACAACAGCTTTAACCAAATCCCAGCTGAGATCATCCATTGCCTTCGTGCCAAGCCCAGTGCTCCCCATCACCCTCCCCAGCTCTGGCTGGAGGTAACTCCCTTATGGATATTTGGTCCCAGGCACTGGGTGGTTCAGCGCAGTCCGGGTCCCTGCTCCGCCTCTCCCTGGCTGCCAAGCAAGGATGAAGATGCTCTACAGGTGATCCGGGCTAAGATAAAAAGCGAGCTATTCTTATTATCCCAATTACTACCGACACCTCAGTCACATATTGTTTCAAAACACAGTGAATCACCCCACTGAAATAACAGGGCTTCCATCAACATAAAGAGCAGCCAGGCACACAGCTCAAAAATAAGTCCCGGCTTTCCCTCAAGCAAAACAGCTGCTTGCAGAGCCGTGCTCCTAACACAAATAAATAAATATTCCCATTGCCCGAAGAGACCCTTGTCATGCCTCAAACCGTGGCTATAGCTGGTTTAATATAGCTACATTTCAGGAAGCGAGAAAAGGTCGAGAGGTGGAAAGACTTTCCAGGGGGATCTTGAAGAAGTGAAATTTTCAACATTTCCCTCAAGAAATGCTAGTGAAAACCCCAAGCAGGAATTTCCCATAACCTCTGCTCCCGAAACTGCACCAAGGAGCTGAATTATTCCAGTTGTTATTGGAATTTATTATTGGGAGAATTTATTATTGTTAGTATTGGGAGAAGGGTTCAAAACAAAAACAGAGCAATATATTGGTACCATTTTTGTGTGGAGGGAGACTATTGCTAATTAGGAAATGAATTGCTGCTGCAGTTTTTCCCAGCTCAGGCACCACAGGAAGATAGTGCACAAGGGGGCTCGGGGAGCAGTAGCTTAGCTATGCCCACGATCGTAGGCATATTTAATTGAAAAAAGAAAGGGATTTTTATTTTCCCCATTTCTTCTTTCCTACCAAATGGTCCTTTCCTTTCTTTGCCCCAAAAAAGCCACGAGCTGCTGTTATCCCACAGCATTGCTCCAAACCACAGCATCCAGAAGCATTGTTAATGGTACCCTTCCTTAACAGTGGTATGGAAAAGAGGGGTGCGAGCACTGGGAAAAGCAAATTATACAAATGCTCTCATTCCCCGTGCCTGCACACAGGTGGGAGGAGGGGAGGGGAGACCCAGGTGGGGTTGCCCAAAAGCTTTGCTCTGTATCAGCCCCTGCCTCCTTCCCCAAAAGGCAGTCGCCACCCGGGGCATCGTGGAACTGGGATGCGCAGGTCGAGTTCTCTTTGCACTGGGCAGGCGAGGAGGAGCGGGATGAGGTGGGGGCTCAGGGCTGCCCTTCTTCTGCCCGGGCAGCCCCACGTCGCTGCCGGCCGCCTTTGTCTTGGCAGCCCAGGCCGGCCAGGAGCAGGAAACAGGAGGAGGGCGGGAGGCCCGTCAGGAGGAATAATGGGGCCGGACAATCGCGCCACTGATGTCACCCTTCCTGCCATCTGCTCTCAACACCAGCCGTGCCCCCCTCGTGCCCCCCCCCACTTCGCCCCACTGCCTCCCCCAGCCCTGGTGCGGGGAGCCAGGGGCAGAGCAGGGCCGGGGCAGGGGGGTTGGCCAGTAATGGCAGATGGAGACAGGGAAACGATACGGGGGTAACAGAGGTCTAAACCAGCTTTCAGCATCCCCCTCTGAGGGTCTGTGCACCTCGAGGCAGCAGACCATACTGATTTCTGGAGGTCCCAAAATACATCCACGACCCAAGTGGCTGAAATCGGAGGCGTGGGGGAAGGAGAAACGGGGAGAGGACAGTTCATCACCCCAAAATGCAAGCTTGCAGGTGCATGCACAAAAAGGCTTGGACAACCCGAGCCATGGCCACCACCCCTGCTTTATGTCAGATGAGGATACGGCTGTGACCCCCCCGGCCTCCCCCATCCAGCTTCCCAGGGCAAGTGGCTTATCCTCACATGGGTACCCTGAAGCTTAATTAATTCCTGGGCTGTATGCACTGGGAAAGCCACCATGCAAGTGGCGAGGACGGCAGGGGCTGCACAGAGTGGCAGTGGGGGCACGCTGCCTCCTGCCCGGGATGCACCGGGTGAGATTTCAGGAGAGGAGAGGAGATTAAAAAAAGAGGAGAGGAGAGGAGAGGAGAGGAGAGAAGGGGAGAAAGGAGAAGAGAAGGGGAGAAAGGAGAAGAGAAGAGAAGGGGAGAAACGAGAAGAGAAGGGGAGAAACGAGAAGAGCCGCGAATTAAAGACGGTGGCAACGCCTCTCCTCCGCCCCCCCTAGCATCCCCGGTTATAATCACGTCCCCAGCCGGTACCTGGACCATTACGCAACGATCCAGGAGCGGGGAGGAGGCGATTGCTCCTTCTATGGGGACAGAGCAGGGACCGCCAGGACGGACCGGCCCCCCCGCCCCCCCTTTGGGAGCCACCGCTCCTCTGCGGCCGACCGACGAGCTGCAGGTTTGCGGGCGGACGGCGTCAGCTGACGTTAACTCTTCCATGCTTCCCCCCCCTCCTCTTTCCCCATCGCCCTCCTCTTCTTCCTCCCCTTTGCGCATCGCTTTTGCCGCTGCCGCCGCTCCACGTGACGGCGGCCACCGCAGAGGTGATCCTCGCCGGGAGGAGGCTTGCGAACCCCCCCCCCCCAAACCCTGATTATTCTGCTTTATTCTCCAGGGGATTTCAGAGCAGCTAAAGCCGTTCAGGAATCAAGTCTCCGCAATCCCCTCCAAATCGCCCAGCCCGCGGCGTCACCGCAGCTGATTGGCGCGAGGCCGCCCCCCCCGCGCGCCGCCAGTCCCCTTGATCCCGGCGGGGTGATGTCACCGGCAGCCAATGCGGACAGCGGCGGCTTCGCGGGGGGGGACGACACCGCGACACGCCGCAGATGGCTCCAGCTGGGCCCAGCATTTGATTAATCGCCTGAATTACCCTCGCTTTGCCATAAAATGACAAGACGGGGGGGGGGGGGGGGACGCGCCGGTAAAAGCGAGCCGGCGGGGGGGCCGTGACGGCAAACCAGCCCCCCCCGGCCCGGCCCGGCCCGGCCCGGCCCGCAGCCCGGCAGCCACCGGCGCTGCCCCCCAGCAACCCCCCCCCCCCCCCCCCCCCGGCAGGCCTATGGCACGGCGGGGGGCACCGGGGCTCCGGCCCAGCTCCGTGGCTCAGAGCCACCTCTGTTATTTAACCAGGAGTGATAGAGAGAGGAGCCTGGGAGAGATAATATGCCATGACACCGGATAAGAGCTGCTGGCGTCACAGGGGAGGAGGATTACATGTCCCTGAATGGAGTTAGAGATGACGGAGGGGAGGGGAAGAGTTTTTAGCAAGGGATTAAGTTTACAGCTCCAGGAAGGCTTTGGGGGGTTGTTCGCTGGCGTCAGACAAGCCCTGAGGCTGATATACCTGTTAGACTTGCCTGGGGAGGGCTCCTGGAGCAGGGAGCCACGTCACTGGGGTGGCGGCAACAAACAGGTCCCCAAGGACAGCCCTGTGGCCGCGTGAGCTCACGCTCCAGCTCTCCAAAGGGTGCCAGAGAGATGCCGGCAGATACTGGGGTCAAGGGATGGACGAGAAGGTTGCACATACCAGGCATAGACCGGCTCTTAGGCCAGTCTGCATCCCACCCCTTTCTACTGGGGCAGAGGGTGTGAACATCCACCAAGAAAGGTGAGGGCCAGATCCCCTACCTTCATCTTGGAGGCAGGCTGGATGAGCTCCGTGATGGAGACCTTGTCCTGCTGGAGCCTCCTCTTGACAAGCTTGGAACAGCAGATGTTGACGGAGCTGAGGACGTGCCAGGAGTTGTACTCCACGAAGGAGCGGCTGTCGATGACCAGGGTGCCCTCTGCTCCGTTCCTCAAGAGGCTGGCCAGCTTCTTTGGGTCCATCACCTTGCGTGGGAGCCTGTCCCCAGCCATAACGGGCCCGTCCCCTCTAGAGTCAGTAGGGGGAAAGGGGCAGAAGGGCAGGGCAGGGACGCCAGCACCCGTCTCCCCGAGGGGAACGAGCAGGGGGGTAAGGGGTGAGCACGGCAGCACCCGTCCTGGACTCCTCACGCTGCTAACACCCAGGATGCCAACTCATTGTGCTGAACCTGGAAAGAGAGGAAAGGAGAAGATGACCGGTCAGCTGGGCAGGACACGACATTCACCTTGGGCCAAGTCCCCAAGGGCTTGGCCTTCAGAAGAGTGTAAGAGTGCAACAAGCCACACTTTCTAGGTACGTTTGGCCAGCCCACGGGCATCTGTGGCTCCAGAGCTGCCCAAGCCAGAGGTTTTCTCTTGGTATTTAATAGCCCTCAGCAGAGCTTTCTTCCATGAATTTGCCTAATAGCTTTTTGAAGCCATGTCAGCTTTTAACAGGCACAGTGGCCGGTGGCAGGGAGCAGAACAGTTTGCCAGCTACAGTGAAGAAGTCCTTCCCCTGGTTTACTCCAAATCTGCTAACCGATGGCTCCTCCGGCTGACCCTTACTAGTTGCACTGGAAGAGGCCATGCATGTCCCTTCCCTAATCACCTTCCCCACGGTTCTCACCACATTTAGACATCGTTTAGGAGCCTTTCAGGTCAGAGCATCTACATAGCCACCTGTTGTACGGATGCCTTTTGCCACCCTGGCCAGCCCCAACACACCATGTTTGAGAGGCAGGCACACTGGGGACCTGCATGGGGCAAGATGTCTCCTCCGTTCCGTGTTCCCAGCCCAACAGCTCCTCACACTCAATTTGCTTTTTCTGACCCCTGCCGAGCACAGAGCTAATGGTTTCACGGAAGCAGCTTAGCTCAGCTCTAAGGTTTTGCTGCCGCATGGTAATAGCTAGTTCAGGGCCCATCAGACACATCACCAAATCAGGTTTGCTCACCCAAGTCCATCACTTCACATTGGATTTCACCTGCCTTTTTATCAAAGCCTGCTCACAGGTATCTTACCAGCTTGCCTCCTGGCAAGTCAAGAGAAGATGACCTCTCTTGGAAGCCAAGAAGTCAAGCTGACCTTCACTCCTGCCTTCGAGAAACAAACCAGGCATTAGGGCAGAGCAGAGGCCCTGGGAAGCTGTACTTGGACTGAGATGGCCCCGAAGTGGCTACTGCTTTCCAGCATCTAACTTGCACAGACTTTGAAAGGGGGTTCATATACAGGGGTACATATCTGGGCTCCATCTTAGGAGCTGAGGAGGGTCGAGCCTGGTGCTCTCTGAAGTGCTACCAGAAGAACAAACTTCCTCCACGCCCCTGGGGTCTGCAAGAGCAATAGGCAGGCTGGGGGACATTCAGCTCAGGGTGTCGTCTTAGGTTTTAATGGCACACATCATTGCAAGCATGTTTTAATGGCATTAGGTTTTAATGCTGCTGCAGTCATTCAGAAAATAAGCCTGGGCTACTATCAGGCTCCTCTTGTTCCTGCCAGACAGTGTTTTAGAGGGAACCCACAAGCTGTTCCATGGAAGCTCTAATGCATCTGAATTAGGAGGACTATGAATACCATGCCTGAAAAGGCCAGTGTAAAGATTTTCATTGACTGCTGCAGGGCCAGGATTTGGTCCATGGACTAGAGGAGGCTTATGAGTCACCATGATCCGAGTAAGCCAGCAGTTCTTGGAAGCTCCTACGCTTGAAGCCCCTGTGATGCGGGCACCTACTGCAATGGTAGCTCAAGACATAAAAGGGATGCTTGAGTAGGACACACTACTGGGTAAAATGACAGGGACCTCAGTTACCAGTCACCAAACCTGGAGGACACAAGCAGCTCGCAGGAAAAGGATGGAAAGCCACAGAATATGAGGATGGGGTGGGGGTTCCAGCATTTTCTCTGGCTCATGACTCCAGCATTAACAGCCCCAGCTTCCCTGGGCTATCAGACCTGCCTCACAAAGCAAGTAGTAGATGTCCCAGGCTTCAGCCTCAGGATCCAAGCTCCCAATATGAGGCCACAATAAGATGTGCAATCCTCCCCTGCCCCTGTATCACACTCCTGCTACCTCTGCCAATGTGTTAGTTTAAATTAGTGTGGGGGGAAAAAATCCCTTAAAAGCTGCAATAGTGATGGTTTCTCCTGGCACAAAGCATTTTTGGCAGCCCTGCGGCACTATGGCATCGCTGTTCCCAGCCCCACGGCGAGCTTGTATCGCTCTGTGGCTCCTCGCAATGACTCCAATTAGAGCTGCCCCCTCGGCAGGCGGCTGGCGGTCCCCCTGCTGCAGGAACCCAGCTCTCCCCGCCTCTCCCCAGCACTCCTCCAGGGGGGCTTAAAAATTGAAACAGTTCTAATTAGGGGGTCTGAGGGGGAGCGAGGCTGGCTCCTGCTGGGATATGACACACCTCATTACGTCGCTACCGCCTTGCCAGAAGACCCCCTGCTGTACCTTGGCTATAAAGCCAGGGCACTCAGAAAGGATGCAAATTAGCCAGCTTTTCCCCTTCGTCTTCCTTTCACACCCCACTCCCCAAATCACTTTCTGCCTCCCTTCCCCATCAGGACACCAGGCTGCGAATTCTTCTCGGCTCTTTCAATTACATCCAAGAAATAAAAAGGCGATGGAGAGAGTCGACAGACAAAAAAGATGGGGATAATACCATGGCAGAGGGATGAGAATGAAAGACTGAAGTGGGAGGAAGGAGTGATCCAACATGCGGGGACATATTGCACAGTACCTCTGGAGATAACATGGTATCTGCTCTCCAGATAATGAGCAAGGGGTAAACTTTGGGTGTCTCAGACACAAATAGAGGGGTCTGGGAAAGATAACAGATCCTTGATCACCTAACTGCTCTGAGAGAAACCCACTCAGAAGAGGCCTTCCACGCCTGAAGCTCTGGCAGATGACTGGGAACTTGGGTGGAAGAGATTGGAGAAGACAGACGAGGAGGTTTCCCAGCTCAGCTAATAGCTGCCCTCCTGCGGGACAACCAGATAAACGTCTGCTTCAGCACGTCCAGGTGAACCTACCTGGTGGCAGACATGTGTGACACATCAGCCAGGTGCCACTCCCAGCTCCACCTGAAAGATGTAGGAGAAGGCAGGGCAAGTTTTGTTCATTCTGCCCCTCTTTCCAGGAGCCTTTACGGGGGATGGAGATGACCGACCGAGCGCAGTCATAGGGAGCTGTAACCTTGGCATTAGACCCAAGACAGAGGGACTTGTCTAAGAGTATGTCCAGCCAGGTCAAAGGCAACGAGCCACTTCTCTGCCAGCAACCACAGGACATTTTGAAGCCAGACTGAGGGGTGGTGGGTTCATCCCCAGCTAACAGGTGCCCAGGTACCAGCAGAGGCTACGAGACCTTCACAATACCTCACAAGCTGTGTGTGAGATGGTCTCTGAGAAGAACAAGCTCTAACACCTCCGTACCTGGGAAGGCTACCAGAGAAGGAAGGAAGATGTCTTTCTGCTTCTGCTCAGATGGGTCAAAAGGAAAACTGAAGCAACAGGCATAGCCATGGAGCACTGCTGAAGTAAGAGATCTTCTCACCATGGTGACAAGAGACTGGGGAAAAGGTTAACCTGGAACCTAAATTAGGGTTTCAGAAACATAGCTGTGTCCCTCTCTTATCAGTTTATTAAAGCCATCATAATCTTCTTGAGTGTTCCTGAAGAACATTACCATAATCCTTTAATCCCACCTCTCCCTGGAGTGCCTGTAATGAGGAGATGGGCACATGGCTTAGCTGAATGGGAACAGCCAAGCAGGAGAGGCCACAGTGCAGCCAAGGGACAGAAAGACAGGCAGACCTTAGCACACAGGCTGGGCCAACTGCCTGCTCATCGGGACTCTGTCCCCGGCGTCACCTCCACGGACGTGCGTCAGGTGAGGGGTGCTGGCCACAAAAGTCATGAGCGTGACAGAGATGGACGCAGCAAGCCGGGCTGAGGGCAAGTGGTCAACCTGGCTGTGACCGACCCTCTTCTGGTCAGGCTAGGCAAGAGAGCAAGAAAATGCAAAACACGCCCTAGCCTGAGTCTGTGTGGCACAACGGATGACGGGAACTCATCCCTGTGCTAGCCCCACACAGGTCACCAATGTGGAGGCCACTTCCCTAAATTTCTTGTCCTGCACAAGGCCCCCAGCTGAGAGACGTGGTAGAGGAAGGGCACTGATCCGGTTTCTCTTGTACTGGAGACATCAACTGGGAGGCCAGCATGTCTCTGTAGCAACTATAAACCTCAGTAACTGGCATGTCCACTCTTTGCACCAAGATAGTAGTTGTGTCCTGGAGAGCTCTACCCTCCACACACGGTCCAGTTGAGGAGATGCTCCCCTCACTGCTTCGGGCAGGCCAGCTTTGGTGCAGGAAGCAGCTCTGACCCCATGAATACATTTCCATCATATAAGTGAGACTGGATCTACAGCACACTCCCTGTGATGCTCAACCCAGGAGCATGCTCTTCTGGTGGCATCTCCAACTTGAATTTACCAAGGGATAAGAGCACCACAGAGAAATGCCAGCTCATTTGTCCCCCGTAACCCATGAAAGCAGCCGTTCCCAAAGAACTGCCATCTCCATCAGGGACCCAGCACCACTGAGCTAAGCGATCTGGCTTTTCCCCTCGCAGTCCATCAGGGGAAATATCCACGTCCTCCGAGCACTGCAGTGAGATGCTGCCTGGCCAGGGCTCCTCCATCCATCCAGGTCAGCCTTGCCACCAGCCCCAGGCTTACCACTGGGACACTGGCAGGACCCCAATGGCCCTTAGCTCTCCAGACACTTATTAAGATGTAAAATGCAGCACTTTAGCCAAGCCCTCCACTTTTTTTTCTTCCCCATCCCCTCATTTCTTTCAAGTGCTTCGGCACTTAGCAAACTCCCCTCAGCAGGCTCATGCTGTTTGAGGGATTCCTAAATCACAGGCCTATTACTAATTTTTATTATTTTGCAGCAGCAATCAGGGACGCGGGCTCATTAACAAGTTAGCACCTCTGGTTTCCCTGGAAACCCGCAGCTGCCAGGCAACGGCTGCGTCTCCGGCCCCAGGCGATGCTACTGCAGCGCCTTCGGCTCACTCCCGGAGAGATGCTCGGGTCCTGCACGGGCTGATGAACCCGGCTTAGCAAACGGGATGGGGTTAGGAATCTCCAGGATCTGTCCCTCCGCTCTACCCCATCTGCTGTGAACCTCAGCCCATCTACTGATACCCTTCGGCCACTCACAGCACCATAAACTGCGTGGCGGCTTCTCCCTCCCAGCGAGAGATGCAGGCTTTCTCCAAGGGCAAGGAATTTTGAGCACTAATGATCCCCCAGGGTGGGAGTGGGACAAAGCTGTCAGGTGCCTGCAGTAGCCGCTTTGGAGGTGATGTAACTGCTGATGATTTCTCAGCAGCTACTCAAGGTCCCTTTAAAAGGCAGCACAAAAGGTTTCTCTGCTTGACGATGGAAAAATGGAGTGTTTTTTTCTTTTGCTCCTTAAAACGAGGCTGGGAAACATCACTAACCACATCCACTAACCCACATGCAAAGTCTGCTTGTCCACCTTTCCCCAGTGAATCTCAAGGGCGGGGAGGAACTACATCTCCCAAGCCCCAGCAGCATGAAGATGTAGCGGAGATGGCAATGCAGTCTGCTGCCTGCTCTAAACCCCCCAACACCCCCAGGGGGTTCTCCCAGGGCAGACAGAGGAGTCCTCCCCAGCCTCATCCATGCTGATCTCATATCCCCATCTCGACTCCCTACACACTGCAGGCATCCTTCCACCCCGGGACAGAGACTCTGCGCACCCCCTCCATGCAGGGAGGGCTTCAGGAAGGGGGGGGAAGGGGCAGCCTCCCCTTCTTCCCACAGCACATCACCGGGAGGCAACCATTGCACCTTTGCCAGGGTTTCAGGCCCAGCTGCTTGCTGATCTCACGATTTTTTAATTTTTTTTTCCCCTCCTCCTTTCTGTGCCACAGTCTCCTTTCAATTCCCGTAGGCTAGAAGCAGCACGGTGAGGAGCCCTGCAAGGAGCTGCACGCACCCGAGCAGCACCAGCTCGCCTCCCCATGCCTCTCATTTCACCTCTGCACCTGCAGTCCTTGGGCCAGAAGGTGATTTCCACTGGAAGATGTGGTTGAAGGACCAGGACGTCCTTCAGCAAAGAGCCAGATGGTGCATTCACACTGGATGAGGGACATGGTGTGGATGCATGTGGCAGTGCTAGCATGGGGGTGGTAAGCCTCAGGTACGTGGCTGGGGGCATGGGGCAGCTCGGGGGCTGCTCACGCTCGAGCCACAGACAGAAACACAGGGATGAAAGGAAAGAGGACAAGTCATAGCCAGCAAGGGAGTCTTTCCCATGCACCCGTCACCCTGAAAGGCAGACTGGCCCTTCTGGTTGCAGCTGAGCCAAGCAAAGGGGTCCCTCATCCCCTCCCACCACCTGATGTTGTGCCAGCAGCTTTGGATGGGCTATAACTGCAAATGCAATCGCCTCCTAGCCCGCTTCCACCAAAGTCACCCAGGTGTAGTTAAGGATTTGCAGACTGGCTGTTCTCAGAAAAATTTCTGACTGCAGCCGCGGTGGTCAGTCTGGAGATCCAGTCAGGAAAAGCCAACAGGAACAGCAGGGAAGGGAATGTACCCAGAGTCTGGATGACAAGGCCAGTATCTCCTCCTCTTAGACTTGTGCTTTTAACATGATTTGTATGGTTTTCCCCTTTCGTATAAAAACAAGCTTTCATTTTAAAGCCTACAAAATCTAAGACCAAAGGTTATCCATGACCAGCCAGCCATTTAATCGCTGCCTTTGCCTGCGCTGAGGATGGAGCTCCCAAGCACGCTGCTTTCTAATACCAAAGCTATCCCATTTCCATCCTCATCCTGCCAAGCCAAGAGCTGGCCAGGCTCTCATCTCAGAGCTGAAAGCACCTTCTGCTTTGAGCAGCTTGGCACACATCACAGAGGACATGTCACACTGGAGAAGGGAAATCTAGTCTTATTGATGCTTCAAGGGTTCTTGCTGCCCACTGCCTGATATCCCCATCATTTGCTGCATAACCCCATGAGCCCAGCAGGCTTATCTTGGGGATCTCCATTAGCTTGTTTGCTTTTTTGCAACAAGGGCAGACAGAGGCAGCCCAGAAAGGTATGCGGTTAGATACTTCTGCAGGGCTGGTCTGGCTCTCTCGTCCTGGGACACCAGACACCGTAAATAACTGCTGAGTGCATTTGCAGTCTCCTGCAGAAAGGGTCTCCAGGACACATGTACTATTTTCCCACAACGCCTACACACTAAGTGAAAGAAAGCACAGGATTAAGCTGTGGTTCTTCAAGGCTGCAGATAAATACGCCAGCATTTCACTTCTTAAGGACAATCCCAAGCGACATGAGTTTGTCCATCTCAGTAGAATGCCAGGGACAGTCATGGGTGAGGCCAAGGCTGGTGAAGCAAGCACCTAGCAAACACAGGGGCAGCCTGCTGGCACCTGCCCAGCACAGTGTCATTAGCCCCCACATATTTAAATGACAAATAGGACCCCTGGCCTCACTGAAGAACAACGTTGTTGCTGCCTCCTGGCAGGTTTTATGCAGGTTCTGACAATAACCGGTGCAAAGTGAGGTGCAGATCCCAGCACAGGTTCCCAGCCAGCAGAGGCTAATGTCCACAGTTATGCCACCATACGCCCACTGAAACTCTGGCCCTCCTTAGGAGACCCAGAATTCAACCCAAATGCAAGGGGCTATGCTGGTTTTCCATGGGATGAGACACTCCCCAGGGCAGTAAATATGTTTTGCAAGACTTTTCCGACCTGGTTCAAGGCTTGCTGAATTTCCTGTATCCACACAATAGCCACATTGCTTACAGGTTTGGGATGAATTAGCACTTGTCAGCTCAGGCTCTACCTCTTACCACAGCCCCAGTGAGGAGGCACCAACTCTGGGTTTCATAGGACTACCTTTATCTAGAGAAAACACACAAGTCAGGCAAAGCCCAAGCTGATGTTCCTGCCCTGCTCTCTCCTTTTCCCTTGGGGGCTGTCATTCATTACCAGCTTGTTTTGTCCTGTTAATCTGAGATGACACGGGGGTCAAACAAAGTGTTTTGCAGGTCTTCCTCCATCCTCACCACCCTGGACAAGCATGTGCCCATTGACCACACCAAGCCACGGCTTGCTGGTCAGATGCCATAGCTCTTCATCTACGAAATCCTACAGCCTGGCCTCTTTACTGAGAGCTGGGTATTGCAGCATTTTGTAACATGGGCCTTCTCTCTTAATCCGTCTCATCATTGCTATTGTGGGTGGCAAACTAGATGAACTCCTTCACTGGGGGAAACGAGCAGCAATATTCCCCTCACCAACTCCAGGCAGACATTGAAGCATGATATATATTTTTTTTTCAAAAATTTTCAAAAAAAACCCTAGAGATATATCATGACATCCACCCAGAGCTTCAACACCCTCCAACTCATTTCCGTGCCAGCAGGTCTCACTCATCCCTGCTTCTGACCACGCAACAGAAAACATGGGTGATCACACCAAGCCTTGCCCCTTTAGGGTTGCTGGTTGACCCCCAGCTAAGATCAGTTCAGTCCTCCTCACCTTCCGGCCTGTCCTGCTAGACTGAACAGAGCTCACACTTTTCTTTGTATCAGTTACTGCTGAATGAACCTTGCTCAGGTGCCAGACAAAGAGGCAGCCAAGCTCAAAGCAGAAGGGATTGCGAGGATGACACAGAATTACAGGCATCAGCATTCAGCAAGCAAGCGGAGAACGCGCTGATCTATTTTTAATGGTACAATGCAAGTGCTTTACAAAAGGATGTGTCTGGGGAGATTCTGCCCAGTCAGAGATTTGCATTCGGGTTTTTTGCAGCAGTCAACTTCCCTTGGTGTGCGGGAGGCATTTTGTCCCTTCACCGCCCCACAGAATAATTCAGAGAGCCCTGGCTCAGTTTCGGCTGGAGGCTTGTCCCTCTGGGTCACCTTCCTGCCCTGCCACATCCTTCTGACTTACCACCAGAAGAGCCGAATCTGAGGTGAGCAGCAGTTAAGGTGTAAAGGAGAGCTCCAGGCTTGCTTGGCTTCTGGGTCTCAGCCCTGCCGAGCTAGCAAAGCTGCCGGTGGACAGAACATCTCTGCAAGGTCCACCGACAGCAGCAAAGCGGTTAACGTGGTTTTTCACAGGCTAGCTCACAAGTCAGCAGTGCTGGCACCCTCTCCGCACCAGCCCTCTACTCAACAGCCTCAAGTGCCAAGTGAGGCTCAGGCTGTGCCCGCCCGCTCCCCATGCAGGGCTGCCGGCCAAGGCAGATGAAGATGGCATGAATAACTCCACTCAAGCTACAGCTCAAGGAGGACCAGGCTGCCATCGCAAGCGTGGAAATGAGGGTTGTTAGAGGCAACGCAAAAACAATCGGATGCTGTAGATACTTCTTGGTTGCTTCTTTTCAACAGCACAACCCAGAGACTGATGGACCCTCTTTGTTTGGAGCAGATTGCCTGGCGTTACCCAGGAGGGGCTGGATTTCAATGGGAGATGTGTGATCTAAGCAGATGCAGGTTTAATGTGTGGGAAGGGCTTGACTCGCTTGACAAAAAAACCCCTGCAATCACCTAATAAATGGACTGAAATTTCTACCAGAGCTTCTGCTGCATCAGCTGAATTACCAAGTGCTAGCTTTAGACAGCCGCACTCCTCAAAGAACTAAATCCCCTATTAAAAAGAAGAAAAAAGGCAAGATGAAAAGCTGTGGATGCGGGCACACCGCACACCTACATGCCGGATGAGTAACGCGGGTCGGCAGAGATGAACCGGAAAGACGCACTGCATCATTAGCAGGGCTGGAGGACGCGTGCTGTGGAGGGGAGGATGCCAGGGTCATGCTGTCATTGGAATCTCCATACGGGATCAAAGTAGTGGTCCACCTTGTTTCACATCCCCTCACCATCACTGCCTAATAACAGGTATTTTACGAAAGCCTGGGAGAAGCAAGGCAACCAATAATTTAGGTTGAAAGGGACCTCAGGAGCTCATCTGGTCCAACTCCTCTCTCCCTTAAAGGAGAGCTAATGTCAACACCAGAACAGGTTGTCTTGTCCTTCTGGTCACCAGATGACTTGTTCCCAGTCATCAGCAGGCTCAGAAATTATGCTCCCCATAACTCAGCATGCAGAAATGCTACACAGAGACCCTCTTTTGCAAATTGCTAGAGCACCCTGAAGGGCTCTGGAGAAATTCCTGAAGAACACAAGGTCTCTGCCCCAAGAGACCCGAAGGCTTGGTTTAAAAAAGGTACAATGAAGTCAGACAAGTCATTCATGCACACATCGGGGTGGGCAAGCAGGAACCATGAGGGCTTTCCATGCACAGCAAACAACATGGAAAAAGGCATAAGAGGAGTGGGAAGAGAAGAGGGAATCAAGGAAGGATTTCCAGCCCCAGATAGGTTGCTGGGATGCTCTTAATTTAAGTCAGTGCAAAATGCATCACTTATTTCACCTTTATGCAACACAGTCCCTGCATTTCTGTGCTGTTATTGCTCCCTGTTTGCACTAGGAGACTCTTCATGTACTGGACCAGTTTCCAGTGAGCACCTCCAGGTTCTCCTCTGATCCCAGCCTGGGCTACCACTGGACCTATCTTCTAAAATACTGATCCTTCCAAGGCACCATGCAAACAAGCACTACTTGTCGCTTTTGGAAACTGGAGGTCCAGAGCAGCAAAAAAACCCACAGAAGCTCTGGGCAAAGCAAAGGAAGAAGCCCCCTGCACACCAACCTAGATTACCTTGTCCAGCTGGGTCTAGAAAACCTCAGAGGAAAAGCCAAATAGCAGAGAGATGGAGCAAGCTGTCCTACAGGAGCCATGGCAATCTGCAGCGTAGGCTGGGCAGGGCTCTGTGCTGGGCACAGCCCCCCAACATGGCCCTCCTTTACTCTTACTGTCCTTGCTCGATGTGGAGATGGTTGAGAGCCAAAGGAGCCTCTCGGATAGCATTGACCCAAAGGCTTGCGGTAGAAAGTCTGCAGACATCTCTTGGAAGAGGAAGAGATAAGACCCTGTTTTCCTTTCTGTGACCTCATGCTAAAGAAGAGACAGGGTGACCAAGGCACCCGCCGTGGCCAGAGCTTGTTCCACCATAGTCTCAGTTTCTGGCCCGATTCTGGCAGACCATCTCTCCCATGGGGATGTGATGCATGCCATGGTCTCACCCTCCATCAGAGGAGCAGGCGAAGCCATCAGGCCATCGCCAGGGTGCAATACACCACCCGTCGTCCCCGCAGGAACTGCACTGCCGCTAATCACTGCTGCTTTGAGGGCAGCCCCTGATGCCATTTGTGCAGAGCATCTTGGCACGGTCAGTTTTTACCCCCCTCACGATCCCCTGGCTGTGTTACAATCCTGCAGGAAGTAGGCCCAGGTCTCCTGAGCAAGCTTGAGAAAATCTTGAGCTGAGAGCTCGTTTAGCTTCTTATCTGATGAATGCTCCCAGGCCACTCACCTCCCTTCCCCAAGCCTGCCCGTAATTACGTCAGGTGCCTCCTTCCCACTCGGCATCAGGCGGGACAGGTGTATCTTCAGAGAAGAAACGTAAAGCTTGAAAAACAGGTTTTAAAACCCAGAGGGCATGGGGATGCAGAGGAGCACGTTGAAGCTTTCCCCACAGGATGACTGCATCGTCACTCTGGCTGCAGGAGTTTCTCTGCATAGCAGCAAGGAAAAGAGCAGGGTGAGACCCAGCGGCTGCGTTTGGAGGAGCGGGAGCACCCGGGTGTTTCTGCAGCCATCTCCCCCTTAACACTGCCATTAAACCTATGGCAGAGGGCAGAAAGGTCTACAAACTCTCCTAGTGCAATCTCCTAGCTGTCCTACCAGGCAGAGAGGAGTCAGCATCTTCAAGCTCCTTTTCTTTCTCGCCTCCTTCTCTACAAGACTCAGTCTGCCAGAACTGTTTCAGGACTGCAGTGTCCTATAAGCCTGCACCATAAATCAAGGCTGCCAAGCACTGGAGTACCTCCTTTTCCTCCTTCCATCCCTGACAGAGTTAACATGCTCTGCACCTGCCTGTGTCCAGGGCTTCAGGAGCCGAGCTGTGCACCGGAGCAGCTAACCTCTGATCCCTGAGAACAGCCTCGCTTAAAGGCAACGAAGCAAATCCAAAGAGGAAAAGCACCTATAATGCACTCCCTATCTCTTACGTAAATTAAAGCAGCTGATGCAGAGGTAAGGGGTAGGGATGGAGTGGGTACTCGCTCATATTCATGCCAAGAGAAGTAATTTCAGAAATCCAGAGCCACAACAGGTTTCCAGCCTTTGGGGAGGTCTTTTTAGGGGGGACGTGGCTGCAGGGGGAGAATGTAGATTTCTCCCACCTCCCAAGATCCAGTTTGGCGGTATGGGACAGACACTACTGCAAAGTCCTACCCAGCCCTCGGGGGTGTTTTGGTAGTAATAGTAGTGTTGCACTTAATTTTAGGTGAATTTAAGCTCTCCAAAGGCAGGCACCTCAGTGGCTTTCTCAGCAAGGTGCCTGGCACCCAGCAAAAACACGCTCCACAGACAAGCACAGTGCAGTATTTGCAAGAATAATTTCCATGCAAAGCCCCCCGTGAACGCTCCTAAGGACTCTGGCCACTTGCTCAGCTCTCACTAGCGTAGCTGAGGCTAGATTTTAAACGGCAATGCTAGATCCAAGTTTTCCTTCACGACTCCCTACCTTGCGTCAAGGCAGGGACAACTGAAAGCCATGGGGGGTAAATCTGTTGGGTTAAAAGCCTTTTGGTGTGAGATGCTGCCATCTCGGCTTGGAGACCCTCCAGCCCGACGTTTGTGCTGCTTGAGCGTGTTGCCGATGGGCTGAGGGCAGGAATTTCTGCTTACTGCCATAGCAAAGAGGGGTTTGGGCATCCATCTGCTGCTCATGCGCCTAACTGTCCTCTACGGTCCCAGCCATTCGGACAGTCCTACACGTCCAGGTTCTGCCAGTATGGCTGTGCCAGGCAAAACTGGGGACAAGTCACCTGCAAAGCCCTTGCAGGCATTTAAAAATCCCCAATACCTCCAGCTACGGCCAGGAGGGTTTTCTCAGTGCTGCAGCTTATTTTGTTTTGGGAACCGTTACAAGCAAAACCAAAGCAAGCACAGGAACCCCCAGCCAGAACCGAAACCCCAACAAACCTCTTCCGCAGAGAGAGTCCTCCCGGCACGGACACCCTCCGACAGCACCAGCAAACCCCGTCTGACAGAGGCAAGGCCAAACCCATAAGCGCCAATTCCCATGCATCGAGTCCTTCCGAAAACAAAGCTCTCCGCAGCCACGTTTGGGCGCGTAGGCAGCCGTGCCCCGAGCCTTTTGCCTTAGCGCAGGAGGATGAGACAATGCAAGTGAACGTTAAACACCGCTCCACGGGCAAGCTGCTTTCAAGGTTAACATGGCCCCTGGATTGCCAGGCGCAATCCTCATCGCTACCTGTTCAGGGCTTCTTGGATATCCTGACCATCTCCTTGAGGGGGGTCCTGCCTTTATACCCCAAATTAGAGGGAGATTGAAACCTCCAGCAACTATTCCCAATGCATTTGTCATCACTAGCTGCTTGGGACGGGGACGGTCTCTTCCACACATGCTTATGCAGCACCCAGTTCCCACCAGGGAGCTGTTGATAACTACCGCAATATGAAGGATAAACGCATCCGTGCCTAGAAAAATCCAAATATCCTTAACAGAACAGCACCGCACCGCGTCCTTCCTTCTAACGAAACCGCAAATTACTGACCTGTGCACAGAGCTCCCCCAATGCAAGCTGAAGCACTGACATCAGCTTTTGCTGTTGCTCAGGAATTTAATTCTGGGGGAGGAGAAAAGGGAGGGGGGGAGCAGGAAGGAAAAGGAACTTATTTATCAATAAGGGAAATAACCAGGAATCTTTAAAGACCAATGCTCAGCACAGAAAGCAACATTTATCACTATATAATAACTGGAGGGGGGGTGTGGGGGGGTGTGATCAATCGGTCCATGCACATTAGGGGAGGTGGAGGGAATTATTTTAAACAGGCAGCTTAACTCATTAATCGCTAGCAGCGCCTTTGGAGCCGCAGCAGCAAAGTGTTGCGTGAAAACCCCCGCTGCCGAACACATGCCGGCTTCGTTTAAACGCCAAGGACACGGGGCGACACTCCAACCTCTTTCATCATCAGAAAAACCACAGCTCTGTTAACACGGCTTCCTCAAACCCCAGCTCTCAGCCCCCAAGAGACACCCCCCCCCCCCCATACGCGACGCCCGGCCCGGCAGGACAGCGGCTATTCCCCGGACCTTCCCAAACCCCCTTCTCACCTGCACCACCACCGCCCGGCAACCGCACACCGCGAAGGCACGGTGGGATTTTCAACGCGCCCCCCCCCCCCCCGAAAACAAGCGCAGCGTCCCCGACATGCGCTGCCGCGGAGCTCCAGCCCCCCCCCCCCATCCCCGCGGCGCAGCCCGCTGCAGGGCTGCTCCTTCCCCAGCCCCAGCATCCCCCCCCTTTTTTTTTCCTTCCACCAGAATAATTCCAATCCCGCCTTGAAGCCCCCCCCAAGCCCTGTATCTACATATACATATATACACGTACATATATAGGTATATGTCTTCGCGCTGTCCACCGTCGCTGGGCGCGATACCGGCTCCGCTCCGCACATGCGGACGCGCCGCCCCCAGCCCGTCCCCCCCGTCCCCCCCCCGCGGGGCGCACAGACCCGGCGCCTATAGACATCTATAGGGGGATGCACTGACCCGGCGCGGCGGGCGCGGACGGCCGCGCCGCTCCGCGGGCTGTCCGCTGGCGCGGCCGCTGCCGGCACCGCAGGGCCCGCATGCCGCGGCGGGCGGGGGGGAACCGGGGGGGGGACGGGGTCGGAGGCGGGGACGGGGGCGGGGGGGGGAGGGAATCGGTCCGCTCCGCGCTGCTCCGCGCCGCTCCGCGCGCCGCCGGGAATGCGCTGGCGATGAGGTCATGCCTCGGGAATGGGGGGGGGGAGGAAAAAAAAAGGGGGGGGAAGACAGCGTTGACGTCACCCGCAGCCAATCATCGCGGGCGGCGCAGGGGCAGGGTGACGTCAGCCCCGCGGGCGCGGAGCGGCGCGGAGGGAGCGGGCGCTGCTCCTCCCTCCCCTCCCCTCCCCTTCCCGCCCGGCCCGGCTGGGCGGTGCGGAGCTCCGCGGGACTTACGCGGCCCCGGCGCAGCGCCGCGCAGCGCCGCTGCCCGCCCCCCCCAACCCCCCCGGGGCCCGCGCTGCCTGCGCGCATCCCGGGCAGCCCCCGGCCCTGCCCGGCCGCTGGGCTGCGTGGGGTCTCCCACGCCCGGTGGTTTTGGGTGATGCCCACCCCGCGGAGAGCGCGGCCTTGAGCAGCGAAGGGCTTTTCTGGGGGGTGACCCTCCTGGCCCCCTTGAAGTTCCCAGGGGACACCTCCAGTGCCGCGCTGCTCGCGGCAAAAACCCCACGCTTTCATGTAATTTTGGTTCATAGATGGTTCCCGGGCTGCCCTTCTGGCCTGATGCAGGCAGCGGCGAGGCCGGAGCTCTCCCGCAGGTAGAGCCACCCCTCCTGCCTGGCAGTGCACCCTGCCTGCAGTCCAGGTGCCGGCTCTGCCCCCCTCAGACACCCCGTTGCCGAACTTGGAGCAACAGGGTGGCTGCCGGGATGGCCTCACAGGACTCGCTCGCTCTGAAGCGTCCAAGCTGGGGAAGGACAGACGTAAACGCAGCGCAGTCTTGGAGGCTGGCATGGCAAAGAGCGGCCTAAAAACTGGGGGTTTAGGGGGAGCCTGGCCCACGGGTCGGCTCCTGGCTGGACGGGGTGGGCTCACCTCCATCCTGCTGCAATGGCACCAAAGAGCCACGCGGCTGGTTTGGCTAATGCAGGAGGGGTTGTTCTCTGTCCTTGGCCCTGGCCTGGCAGCTCCAGCTTAGAGAGGGATTAAGGTTGAGCAGCTTAGGTTTTGCTGGCGCTTAGGAAATCAAGGGAACCTTCCTCCCCGCCGATACGGATGCCGGATGTTTTAAAATTAACTCTCCTCTCTCCGGACACACAGCCGGCAGCTTGCTCAAGAAGGGTGTTGAGCTACCACAGTTACTGGCGGCAAAAGCTTTCGCAGAAAGGTAATTTCTTGTAGAACACCAAAGATATAAACCCCTGGGATGCTAAAAAATCTCACTCTCCCCGTTGCATAAGCAGTGTGGAGTTCATACCCTCTCCTACAGCAGAAAATCAGCCATCAGCAGGGAAACTTCTGCAAAACAAGGGCTACTCTACCTAAACACCATGGATTTCGGCCCAGTTACCATAATCGGTGGCAAGATGCTGGGGTAGCACGGGCGCTCACTCCTCAAGTGGCTCTAGAGCACTTGGTCCTGGTGGGAGTGGGAGCAGGAGCACGCCCAGCGTGGCTGGAACGAAGCTGGCGCCCTTCTTTCATTCTGCCTTTCCTGCTGGTTTTCCTGCCCAGCTCCGTCCTCGCAGCCATGCGGAGCACCCTGGCTGGGGAAAAACTGAGAAAGACTTGTCTTGTTTCAGCTGAGGACTGTTTCCTCCCCTACCCAACACCCCTTTTCAGGGGTAAAATAGAAAATAAAAGAAGGGGAAAGGAATGAGTTTGAAAAATCCCAAAGCTTCCCCGTAAAAGCTATTATCTAGGCAGAGAGCCACGAGCTCACAAAGCCTGCTGAAGGAAGAGGATTTCAATGGTTTCTTTCCAAACCCCTGTTAAAATCAGTGTTTCCAACTCTGGGCCTGGCATGCCGCTGCCAGATGAGCATCCCAGATTGGCTGTCGGGGAAGATCGCTCCCTGGCCGGCCGGTGGCACCGCGCAAGGGAGGAGTGCAAGGAAGGAGATGGGAGAAGGATGCTGGGCTGGCAGGAGGCAAGGGATGGGGAGGTGATGAGGAAGAAGCAGAGGATGGGGTGTCCCGAAGGACTGCCAGACACCTGCCTTGGGCTGTTCATTCCAGCAAGAGGCTGAGCTGAGCTCCCTCTTGAGCTTCCATCTCTGACAACCTCTCCTCAGCCACGCCACAGACCCCCTGGTACATCCCTGGGTGATGGGACACGGGACATTTGACCCATACAAAATCCATAATGGCAGCAAACAAGAGGAGATGCTCCAGCAGGGCCAGGGACCAGTGGGACACCGGTTCTCACAGCCAGCAGGAGAGGCTCCAGCCCATGAGCCGTGCATCTCTCCCACGCCCACTGCTTCTGCTGCAGCCAGGCGCCTGGTGGGGAGAAACCAAAACAAATGATTCACTGCTGTTAAACTGCTCCCGGGATCGCAGGGGCTGGGAGCAGGCGGCGACGGAGGCTTGCAAAACCTCACCTGCGTCCCAAAGCCGGGAGCTAACTCTATTGGGATCCCAATCCCGTTCAACCTGAAATTCTGGCATTCGGGTGTGGACCTCTTGGCTACGTGGAAGAGGGCAGTCAGCCTGAGGGAAGGCAGCACTACAAGCACACCCGCTCGGTTCTGGGTGGCTCGGGCGTGCTGACCGGGCGAGCAGCATCCCTATTTTCCCCGGGGGAAATTAAGCAGGGAGAGCTGGGGCAATGCTGTTATGGTCAGGCAGGCAGAACAAAGCAGCCTCACGCTCTAAGCTCCCATTTACCAGATGCGAATCTATTGTCTCATCCCCCCTCCTCATCACAACCATCATGAACCCAGCAAAAATTATGCAGCAAGTTGCTTATTGCTAAAGGAAAGTGCTTTATTTCAGGTAAAGCACATAAAAATAATTTGCCCCACTCTGTTTTTTCCTCTTTCCCAGGTTTCAGGCGCATCCGAAGATGGATTGCATCCCAGCTACGTGTTTTGAATGCGAGTTACGCTTGTACACGTAATAGTTCTTGCTAAAACGTTTTCCAGGCCCCCTAATTGCCATGGCAAGCCAAGTGCAGAAGAGTGCAGTGGAGCCTCCTGCATCCTACAGGGATTAAAATCACAACCTGATCATGAAGGAAAGTCAAACTAGGAAAAAGAAATTGCTGCCAAACCAACTTTCTTATCCATCAAAAAGGAGAGACTTTTTGCCAACCTGCAATTACTTTAAATGGACGAATAATATTTTTTAACCTTGCCTGGCGTTCAGATGCAGTTCCTTGTGCCAACGGCCAAGCCAGCCTCCCGTTACCCTTGAGCTGGCAGCGCTGGCTGCGGTGCAGGGCACTGTATTCCCACTGCAGGGTGTATTGGCACCTTGAAACTGCTGATGGCTGAAGCCGGAGTCGAAACCTTGGGCTGACATGGCTTCCCTTCTACCGAGAATGGTTGTTTCTGCCACGCGCGTGCCTGTCGCCCTCACCGTGCTGTCCCAGAGTGGGGCACGCCAAGGTGCTGGAGGAAGGGGTTTGCCAGGCTCCGTATCACCCCATTTTGTAAAGAAACATATTGACTGCAGTGAACTGTGCATCCCACCGTGGGAAGGACATCACTCTCCTCTTTGGCTCCTGCCCATGTGCTCCCTGGGAGCCAGGTCTCCAGCTCTCCTACCCCAAGGCTGGGATGGAGCCCAGCAGATTCCCAGTTAATCCCAGCACGCTGCCTTCCTTCTGCAAAGCTCAAAATGGTGTCACTCCATTAGCGAAGAGAGCTGATGTGCTTGAGCAGGCAAAAGACACTTGCAGCATCACCAGGCAGCTGTGTTTCTCACGCAAGAGGCTGCCCCGGATCTGTCTCCATTTTCCTGATAGAAATATCTGCCCGTGCGCAGTGGCTCAGTACTTGCAGGGCACGGAGCTGCGCGTGCATGTCGCAAAAACAGCTACTGAGCAATTAATTGCAGAAGTAGCAGGCTGGAGGGCTGCGTGCTGTGCCATTCAGCTCAGCGCATGCTGCAGAAGCATTCATTCTGCGGCTCCGACTGTGCCATGAGGCGCTCCTGCCAAAGGGAAACAGGAAAAAAACCCCCATCATACATTGAATAAATTCCCTCTGATTCCCTCCACCCCAGACGTGTCTGAGAAAAACTGGGCAGGAGCATGGAAATGTGCCAGACGCAGGGCACAGTTGCTGAGTACCAGCATGATGGGTCAAAGTCAGGGGATGGGAGGGACAGAGGAGCAGGACCTTTGCACTGGCATGAAGCTATCACGCTGGAGGAGCTGAGGCCGGTGGCAGCAGCTAAGCCACGTGGAGGCTTTGCAGTAACACCCCCCAGGTGCAAGAAGTGTGCCTGCTCCTTCGCCCCCAGTGCTGAGACAGCATGCCATGTTGGCATGCATGCAGGTTTGCTCTGGGCAGCGAGGGTAGGTGAGTGGTTTTGGTGTGCCTAGAAGCCGTCTGAGGTAATATTCACTCCTCTGAAGGCAGTGGGAGGGGGACAAGAGAGAGGACAGGGATGGGGAAGGGGAGAGGCACCAAACGGTTTTGTTTCAGTATATCCAAGTCTTAAAAAATAATCACTGCCTAGGGCTCCAGGACAAGGCGAGGTTTTTCTTCTCCGTATGAATTGGGGATGGGAAAAACATTACCCTGGGCCAGAAGGCAGCACGGAGTGCAAGGGGCCGTTGGGTCTAGACCCTTTTTCTCTACCCCTGTGCTGGTTTTTGTTAGGCTGCTCACCAGTTGCTAGGGTTTTTTTGTTTTGTGTTTTGCTTCAATCATTTTCACTGATGATAGCATCTGCTGCCATCTGTGCCTCCCCCTCCTCCCCCCAGCAGGGCTGTGCACCGCCACAATCTGCCTGCAGAGCCGGGTGCTCTTCCCTGTCCAACCTGCCGCACATACCCTGCACAGGCCTGCCAGCGTCCAGGGATGGAGAGGAGGGAAGAGGCAGCTCCGTCGGCACCCTGCTCTTCCCCCTGTATCCGCCAGCTGTATCTGGGCACTGCTGCAATTGCACCGGTCGTAGGACGCCTGTGGTACCAAGGTCCCAAGCAAGCCCCGGACCTGGTGGCACTAAGCAAGGCTGCAGTTCCTCCTCTGAGAAGCCAACAACCGATGAGAGAGTGTGGGAGGGGAAAACACAGAGGTGAAGGGACTTTGGTGAGGTCACCCAGGACATCAGCACATGGCTGCGAAGAGAGGCCAGAGCTGCCACTTGCTTCCCACGGAGCACCTGGGAAGCAGGGTTATGATGCTACAGCTCAGTGTCGGGCTTTGCTGGTGGCTTACACACCTCACAGAAGAATAGAGGTTGCCTTTTGCGTCTCTCTCTGACTGTTAATTTGGGTATCCAGGCCGAGGCCTGCTCCAGCCCTGACTCACTGTGCTTTGCCTGCACGCCTGGCAGCTCACCCCCGGCGTGGGAACGGGCGAATGCCGGTGCGGGGCTGGAAGGTCATTACCTGAATTAGCTCCAGCTCGCCATGTTTATTACTGCCAGCCCCTAGATGTAGGAGAGCTGTGGGGTCGTGTTTACTGACCAAACCCAAACCGGTTCACCCCAGCCGGGATTCGATGTGCCATTGTCTGCAAACTGGCTGGGCGGCATTTGCACAGGGGTGGCATCACTGGGCCCTGCGTGGCAGCCAAGGCAGAGCCCCGAGTGAGTGGGGAGGCTTGTGTATCCGCGGCGGACCCCTGACACCCGCCCCTGGCACTGCTTGGCCCCCAGCCACGTCTCCCTGCCAGCGTGGGGGGTAAATGTGTAACGGCGCCCGGGTTCTCGCGTGTGACGCACGCATCCCGGCTGGCACGAAGGGTTACATCCCTGCGGGGGGCTGGGGCTGTTGCCTCACCTCCACCCGCTCCTGGCTGGTTTTAGGGCACAGGAGCTGCCCTCACCCCACATCTGCTTCTTGCACAAGCCAAGCGCTTGCCCTGCCTTGGGGCTCGCATCTCCCCGGCGGTGGGGCGTGGGCGGGGGGGGAGTCCCGGCTGCTCGGGATGAGCAGAGATGGATCCCTACCGCCTGCGAGGGGCAAAGGGCCCGAAGCCTCCCGGCCCGCCCAGAGGCCGCGGAGATGGGCGGCGAGCTGCGGTGGCGCGGTGTAAGGTCGCCCTCTGCCTGCCTCCTGCCGCACGGCTCCTCGCTCGGCTCCGGCATCCCACTCCCTTCCTCCGTGACCTCCTAGGTGCTGGGGCTGCCGTCAGGTTCGTGTGTCGTCGTCCGCCCCCGAAGCCATTTCATCGTCCGCCTGAACGAGCCCCGTTCCCGCAGCACCTCCTCCCCGGGCAAGCGTGCCTTTCCCCGCCCTCACCCCAAACGCCTTCCATGTACCAGGGGCACAAACCCAGCAGCAGTATTTTAAGCACAATCTCACAATGTCGACTAAAAGGGAACCGTCACACCCCCCTTCCCCATTTCTTCCCTCGAGCTAAAGAAAAAAGCAAAAAGAAATCCTCATCAAGCTGTCAAGCTCAGTTTCCTGAAGGAATACAATTAAATCTCTATATGGCAACGCGACCGTCAGTTCTTCTCCGTCTCAAAAGATGCTTCTCAAGCAGCATTCGGCTGTTCCGCTCTTCTACCCCCTCCTCTCAGTTTTCCTTCCCTCTGCTGAGTGCAACAGAGGCTGCAGCTTCGCAGCCAAAAAAAGGTGCGATTTGGAGAGTGCAACGCGACGCTGTGAGTGGCAGAAGTGAAAAGGCAGAGAAGCAACCCTCGAAAGCCTGCCTTCTGCTGCATCGGGTGTCAGCCCTGGCAAAACCTGAACTTCCAGAATTTTCTTGCAAAATTAAAAAAAACCCAACAAACAATTAGAGGACCTGTCAGATTTGGCTGCTGCTTTTCTTTCCCTTGTTCCCTCAAAATGAAAAAAAGTTCTTTCTTTTGCTTAACAGCACAGTCGGTGCACTCTGGGATGTACCTGCCTGCCAGTATATGGGGATGCAGTTTTGCAATCTCAGTTTGGAGTTCCCCGACACTGACAAGATGAAATGAATGCTAAGTACCTTGATGCTACTGTGCTTGGAAGACCTCTGCATGAATAAATGACTTTTTTTCCTAAGCAAGCCTGGAAATCTATGTCTCCCGCTCATTTTCCCCATTTGGGGGGTGCTTTCCTACTGCTGTGAGTTTGGAGGGGCTCCATTAAAATGAAGGGGGGGCACTACAAGAGAGGAGGGGAGTGCTGCTCCCAGCCCAGAGGCTCCCAGGTCCCAGGGCTGTCGTGGAGCTGAGCACCTGCTTGGGGTTGACCATCCCTTCCTCCAGCCACGGTGTTACTGCATCCTCCTCCGCTACCCTGTTCTTGTCCGAGGCAGGTCTGGGTGGACCTCCAACCTGCTGCAGCACAGCGATTTCAGTGTTCACACCTCCTACAACCTGGGCAACAAATAATAAATATGATGGTTCCTAATAATAGCCCACCCTCTCCATCCCTGATGGTTTATGCATGCAAAAATGCTGCAGAGTCAGTTCACTATTCCCCCCGGTTCATTAAACCAGCATCTATTCTCCTGCAGATAAGACAATCCGTCAGGGGAAGGGATGATGGTAACTCATTTGTCACACTTGTTAAATGTAGGAAAGGCTGGCTTTGGGTCACTTCCAATTTTATGTCAGCTCTGCCTTTATCTGAGCAGCCCCATGCCTGCATGCCAAGCAGGGCGGCTCTCTCCTGTGTGGCACAGGAGATGGGGACGTTGGCACTGTCCCCGCAAGATTTTGCGGAGTTGGGGGGTTGTGTCCAAGTGCAAAAGCACTTCCAGTAAGGCTTCAATGAGTCCCAATGAGTTATTGCAAGACGTGCCAGGCACATTGGTCCCACAGTGACCTAAATCTGTGGCTTCGAGCCCCTGGCACTGCAAGCAGTGTCACCCTGCATGAGTTATCCCCTGAGCCCATCCTGCTGGGCTTGTGTTTGGACTGCAAAGCTTGAGAGGTACGATGGGTACCCAGATGATGAAGGATATTGAGCCAAGACCTTGAGAACAGCCAATGTGAGCTCAGTGCAGGTACATGGAGAGGGAAAAGGTGATGTAACCTCATCTCTGCGCTCCTCCTAACCCTAGGAGGATTTTGGGGTGACTACTCCAGGTCATGTCTAAACTAGCACCATCCCAGCAGGCTTTAATTTGCTCCTATTATCAGGGTAGCTGCAATGTGAGTCATTTTGTCTGCACCTTCTTTGGAGGCATTGCCATTGTGACAGGCCACCTCCTTCCTCTACCAGGGACAAAGACTGGATACAGCCCCTAGATATGTTAGGATAGAAATGCCAATGGCTATGACTCCCCAGATCTTGCTTCAGGGAAGGGAGCAAGAAGTAACCAAGAGAGGTTGAGAAGAGTCTTGACCTCTGGATGAGTGATCATAGAGCAGTTCATGGCCGAGACACTTCCCAGGGCACCATGTACTGCACTGCTAGTGGAAACTTCAGTGCAAACAGACCTTTGATCTAATCTGGTGGGGAAATGCCCTCCAGCGAGTGGGGACCAGGTAGGATTGCAGGGCCTTCTGCCTGTAGCTTCCCCCATAAATGAAGCCCAGGCAGGGGTGAAGGCATGGGGACCTGGGCAGGAAGGAGGTGACATCTCATGAGGCTTTCAGGGAAGCATCCTCATAGTCTGTCCCCATGGCTCATTATGGCACAGCCCTCACTGAGCACAGCCCAGAGAGAGCACATTGATTTAACCACGCACTCAGCAGCGTGTCCCACGACAGCCTGTCTGCATTCCCCATCTCTTGCTGCACCTTCCCTTTCGTGGTGGATGCTGTTGCCTCCTCCTGGCTCCACAGCTGGTCTACAGCGACCAGTCTCCCTTGGCATGAGGTCACCTTACAGCTGGAAAAAGATGAGGCAGCTGTGGCATATGAGATGAGATGAAGGGTCAGAGGGACTGAAAAGCTGTATTTTAGTCCTGGTCTTGTCATTCATCGGTGCTGTTTTCAAGTCAGGGTGTGTTGATTTGCAGCACCGCAGGCAGCTGCAGGCAGCTATCGGGAAGGGCTCCGAGCTCCTGCCTCATTCAGCAGCAAACACGCGGCGTCTCCGAAATCTGGCTCTCAGTAACGACCCTGGGAAGTGCAGCGGTAGCAGCAGGTTCAGACTGCGGCGATTTATTTCTGTCTTCAACGTTGGTCCTAGCAGAGGAGGGGGGACCTGCCCACTTGGCTGCCTTTGCCTGCTTCCCATTGATCGACCATCACAGGCGTCACTGAGGTCTCTGCTCTTAAATCTGGATCTGCGCCCTCCTTCACAGCTGCATGCTGCCCCAACCTGCAGCAGCATCCCTCACTCCTGATTTAAATCTCTCCCAAGCAGCTGCTGGTGACATGAGCTTTTTCTCTTGCCAGCCCGTAGGGACCAGGAGCCCAGCCCTCCTAAGGAAGGAATTAACCCAGCAGCATCCGATATCAGAGGTATCTTTTATTGACCGTTTACAGAAATACAGTAGCACTCGGTTTAGGGGGCTTGGGAGAGTTCTCCAGAAGGTGCCTTCCCTGTCAGCATTGCCAGGAGATCCCGAGGAGAAACCTGCTCTTTAATGCTTTGGGGTTTCTCTGGAGGCTTTGGGGCTCCCTAGCATGAACTTCCTAACACCCTCAGCTCTCCAGGGGTTGGGAGTTGTTTGAACCAGTGGATGAAATTCAAGAGAGGAAAAGAATAAGAAACCCCCATACATTGGGGGGTGGTGGGGTGGTCTGAACACACCTGATATGTTGTGAGCCAGCCCTGCTGTGGTCCCCATCCGTCACTGCACGTGCCTTCCACTCGGCAGGACCCCACTGCTCCCCAGAGCTCAGCTGTCTGCCGCTAGGCGTGTGTTGCTCTGGGCTTTGCATGCTCTTGTCACATGGCTTATTGGCCAGAAAATAAATATTTCTTGGTCTATTTTTCTCCTTGTGCATGTATATAAGAGTGAGACCCTTTCCTACAGCAGTTCACATACTCTTTGGGGGCAGGAAGGGTATGCTCAGCTGGGCTGATAAACTAATTTAATTTTTTATGTATGTATTTAACTGGCTTTTTATTTTTTGCAATCAAGGTGTAGGGTTTTTTTTTTTTTTGCGTCCTTGCTACAAGAAACGACTGCAGACACTTCTGGCATAGAGGCATTTTGGCGGCGGCTGCTGCTGTTGGCCTCACTCTAGTAGTCAGTGAGGGGGTATCGCAGGAAGATGAAGATAAGGATAATACAGAAGGTGGCAAGGGCTGAGCTGGTGATGTTAAAAAGCCGGGCTGTCTTGGCATCTTCAACTGCTCCATTTAAGTCATTGAGGAGTTTCTTATCCCGGACCTGAGACCCAAAAAAATAATTAAATAAAATGACTGGGAGATGTATAAAAGATATAACTTGTTTCAAGCAACACCCACAAAACCCAACGCACTTGTAGGGTATGTGTACAGTGGATGAGGGCTGGGCTGTGCCTCTTTGCATTTGAATGCTTGGGGTGCCATAAAACACCCCGAGGTGAGATTTGCACCCCAGCTCTGCAATGGGTTGAGCTTGTGAAGCCAAGCCCTGTAATACCTGTAGGCTGGAAGCCCCTGGGAGCAGAGAAGACCTGGAAGAGTGATCCGTTGCTGTTACCAACCAGGCAAACCAGGTCCCTGTGGCCTCTGGAGTGGGGCAGTGTCATTCTGAGCCAGAGGGTGCACAAGGGAACTAAGGTGCCATTGTGCATCCCGTGCCTGTGGGCACTAAAGCATCCTTCCCACCATGTCATAGCCCCCTGGCCCTGCAGCACTGGGCTTTGGCTCACCCGGCCCACAAACAAGAAGGCTGGCTGCGGTTTTGGTGTGCATCCCCATGCCTCTGTCTGCGTTGAGGGGCTGAACGGGTGAAACCTGGTACGGCATCCTACTGCAGCTCCGGGGCTGCGCACGAGCCTCCAGCATATTAAGCAGTCCTGGGTTAATGAGTTCCTTTTGCAGGTCTTATGCGGCTTGTGTAGCATCTCTGCCACCGGCAGTTTTCAATCCTGACAGCGTGGTCTGCTCTCTTTATCCTGCGGGCTGGGACTTTCATGGGCTTGCTTTGGGACAGCTCTGCAGTGGGTAAGGATTGTGCATGTCCGTGTCAGTGGCATGTCCCCACCTCCTCCAGGCTGCCAGGCAGCAATGGTACCAGCAGGCAGTGGATGGCACAGCTACGCAGCGGATGGCACTGCAAAGCAGCGATGCCACTAGCAGGCAGCAGTGGCATGACCAGGCAGCGGATGGCACTGCCACGTAGCAGATGGCACAGCCAGGCAGTGCATGGCACTGCAAGGCAGTGATGGCATTGCAAGGCAGCAGATGGCACAGCCAGGCAGCGATGCCGCTAGCAGGCCGGCATGGCACTACGAGGCAGTGGATGGCACAGCCAGGCAGTGCGTGGCACTACCAGAAAACAGATGGCATCGCCAGGCAGCAAATACCACTAGCGGGCAGTAATAGCACTGCCAGGCAGCAATGGCATCATCAGGCAGCAGATGGCACAGCCAGGCAGGTGATGGCATTGACCGCCAGCAGCAGCTCTGCAGTTTGAGCCCAGGGTGTGTCCCAGTCCCCAAACTGTCCCTTCAGCCAGCACTCAGCAGACCCAGGCATCTGGAACCACGAGGATATGGGATGAAAGGACCAGGAGAATTTACCCCTCTTCCCTTTCCCGTATCCGAGCGGGGTACCCAGGGGCTGGCACGGCATGGCAGCGCCTGCTTGGCTGCCCGCTTTGGGGCTGGCGGCTTGCAGGCCACGGGGCCGTGTGTCCTGCGCAGCCTGCCTTCGCTGCCGGCGGCATGAGCCCTGCCAGGGCACTGCCGGCTCAACGCTAGATGTCGGTGGCAGGCTGCGAGAACCAGCCCCAGAGTCCTACCTAGAAATGTTAATACGGCTTTCATCGACCAGGAGCTTTCTGAAAAGACTCTGTGATGGATTCAGACCACGTCTTAGTGACTTTTTCTCTCTCCCTCCTGCAGTGCTTACCCACGGGGCTGTCCTGAAAGTCTTCTGCGACTTGCTCAATATGGGGAAGGGTTGCTGGATCCCTCATTTCCACTGAGCCACGCTGGTTCACGGGGCCTCCAAAACCACATCTCAGACACTCAAGCAATGTCCTCTCCTCCGTCACACCAGTGAGGACTTCTCTGCACAAGCACCACCTGCTCTTCATTAATCCTGGACCGTGCCTAGGGAGGCTGCTTCTGGCATGAGGCCCACGGGAGCCGGCACTGGCAGGCACATAGGCAAGAATGAGAGCTGTTTTCCTCTTCGTATTAAACCGTGCCATGCCATGTCCTCAGCCTCTGTTGTGCCCCGCTCCTGGAAGCCTGCAGCTGGAGCTGGGGCTATCGACCCATCACCTTGCTGCTGAGCGCTCGGCAGCTACAGGGCATCCTTCTGGGAGCAGGGACGGGGGACAGTCACAAATCACACATGGCTCTCTGGCATGCTTGGCTGGTGCTCCCAGCAGCGGAGATGACATCTGGGAAGGCGGCAAGCTGGCAGCCTGGGAACCTGCACGCCTTTTTGTGTCAGCAGCATGTCCGGGATGACTCACCTTTGAAATTATTTGGCAAGTTTAGCATCCTCCCCAAAACCCCTGGGTGCAGCAGCAGCCGGCACCTCCTCACCCACTGGTGAGAAGCTGGAAGGTCCCAGGTCCTTGCAGCCAGAGCCCCAGGGGCGCTGCATTCGAGCCAGAAATACCACTGGCTGCTCCGGGTAGGCTCTTTGAAGCTTTCATGCGAGGCAAACCCTGTGTAGAGCAAATGCCTTTTGCCCCTTCCTCCACTGTAACCCAGCCGCGGCTGGGAGAGGTTGCTCTCTGCCGCAGGCAAGCTGGTGTTTGCCATCAGGGTTTGCCAGGCAGACAGCGGTTTCTCCAGCAGACCGGCGTGGCCGGCACACCAAGCTCTGCAACCCTCCCACAGCTGAGCTGCTTGCTTTGCCTTTGTGGGGCCAGTTCCTCTTGGCCCCAGGACCTCTCTCCCACTCTCCTCCTGCTCCTCCTGTCCCCGGGGCACCCTGCCACCCTTATTTCTGTGCCCAGCCCTCTCCAGTGCTCCCAGCAGCCTCTCCCACCTGACACCAGCTCACACTCATGACTGGTGCTTCAGCTCTTCCCACGGTGCACTTCAGCAGCGCCTGTCCTTGACTTCCCCATGGCTCTCCCTTTGGCCCTGCTCCAGTCCTGCCGCTGCTGAGCATCTCCAGTGAGGGGCACCCAGGACTGCCCTCTCACCAGTGCCACCATTTCCTCCCAGTTCCTTTTTTGTCCTTCCCATCTCTTCTCTTTCCTGCTGTTTGGGCCCAAACCATGGTACGACAGCCACCTTTGACTCCTGCCAAAGGGGCATCCAGCTGCCTCCTCTCCCTGCCCCTCTGGCCAGTTCCACGCCCCCATCTCCTGCCAACCCCTGTGGCACACGGAGCTCTGCCTGCATCCCCTGTCTCTGGCAGTCCCCTGCCCTTTCCCTTCCCTAGCGCTCCCCCAGCTCTCTTCTGGCTGCTCTGGCCTTGGTCACCTGGATCCCTCATCCTCGATGAGTCCTTGGTCCCCTTTCTCTCCTCCCTTATTATTTCCCCATACACTCTATGGCTTCAGCAGTCACCCTCATGCAAATCATCCTTTATTGTCCATTATAATTTATATTGCAACAGAGCCTCTAAGAGCCAGACAAGTGCCAGGGCCTCTGTGGCACGCAAGTGCAATGAAAAGGAGTTTCTCCTTCCAAACCACTCGCAGCCCTGGCCTCCTGCATCTCTCCAGGGCGGCCTCGCCTCCTCCTGCCTGGCCTTGCACCCCCAGATGCTTCCAGATGTCTCCCTTTAATGTCCTGCTGCGGCATCTGAGCCAGGCTCTGGAGGAGGAGCTCTCCTGGAGAGCAGATAAGTGTTTCAGCTCCTTCCCCGCTTTGTCCTTAAGGAGATGCCGGTGTCTTTCTCATAGCCCAGCCTCAGCTTTTCCTATTTTCATGCTCCTGTAGCCACCACCACCATAATGTGCTGGCAGCTGATGCATGAGCTTCTGGGAGCCCTGGAAGCTGCTTCCTTCCACAGCCGAAGAGGTAAAGCACAGTGAGGGACAGGTCCCTAAGGTCACAAGGCTGAACACCACCCAGACCCAGGTGTAGTGTTTCCTTAGCCACAGACTCTTTTCTCATCATCATTTTGACCCTTCTCACCTTGCCTAAAATTAGATGGGATTTTTGGCCCTGCTTTGCACTGAGATGACTGGTGTGTAAGGATAATTACATCTGCTGACTGTGGGGTTTCCCCAGGCACTCCAAAGCACTGTGTGGTGGCCCCTTGGGAGATCCCACCCTGGACAAGGCAGAGGTCACCTCTGGTCCATCTTGGCACCTTATATGGTTCCTTTCCTCTTCCATGCCTGGCCTTCCATGAAAGACAGCCCGCTTTTGTGCTTTAACGTGCCACCTGTCACCTCCCTGCTGCTCACCTTGTTCTCCACCATCTCCATCTCACCTTGTCCTCCAACATCTCCAGCGTGTGGGTGCCCAAGGGCTCTTTCTCTCCTCCCTCTGACCACTGTCCCATGCCCTTCCTCCCCTTGGGGTTTTGCCTTCAGCTTCCTCTCCAAGCGCTCCCCTTGACTCCTACCACCCTGCTCCTTCCCGGTCCCTTCCCCAGCAGCCACCTCCCCTCTCCCTGCTCATTTCTGGGAGCAGGGAACTTGCTGCATGAGTATGAAGTGCTGCCTCAGCTTGCAGGAGGAGACGAATGGTTTATTGATAATGAGCCTAATGAGGCTGTATTTAAGGCAGCCCGGCTTTTAGCATGCAGCCCACAGCTGGTTGTCTGTAAACCCATTTCTGTGCAGAGCTCTGCATCCCTACACATAAGGAGCTCTGGATGGGGTCCTTGGATTTATTTGCTCTGTGATTTGGTCAAGAGCTCTCCAGCCCACGTACCTCCACCACATTGGCACTGGTGTCATGGGGCTTTCGCCCCTGCGTTTCACCCACCTCCAGAAACTGTTGCTCCTCCCAAAAAACAGGCTGAGAGCCTGCCTGAGAGGTTGGGTGCCGCAGCCTCTCTGGTTCTCAGGGTTAATAAATAGCAATGAATTTGTGCTGGTCTGCTTCCACTTGAAACAGGGAAGATCAACAAGTGGTGAGAGGAGAAGGCAAACAGCCGTGCCCGGAGCTGTGTGCTAAGGGCTGGGCAGAGAGCGAGCAGGAGAGCTCAGGTCTCCTGGGGTGCTATCACACCGCATATTTTGGTGGCCTCGAGGGGCAAGAAAACTCTGCAAGCAACCCCACGGGCTGCTGCTTGAGCTTAAAAAGCCAGCAGGGCTTCTTGCCATTTTCGTCTCTATACAGCCACAACAAGGCATCCGTGCCGCGGCTTGTCTCACATCTCAGCTCCTCTGATCTACCGCCTCACGGCATAATGGGTACTGAGAAGGACTTGGCTCGCCCTGGCAGTCTCCGGAGACAGACCTCCTAACGACTGAAGCAAGATCTCCTGCCACCAGGCACTGATGTATCATTCATTACTGCTTGGAGCTGGGAAAGAGGGAGGGAGGGAGCTGCCGAATATCAGGCCACGGCATTTGCTCCTGATCAAACCCAACTGAATCCAAAGCATTGCTGTTGGAGCAATCCTCGCATCTGTGCTGGTCTGGGGTTAAGGTTACTTTAGGGTTTCTAGCTTCCCTGATCCTGCTGTTTATCTCTTCTTCCCCAGCACCAGCACACACTTACAGGTACATGTGAGTGCCTTGCTTGCGCTCTGGGAGGCTGACCTTGAGAAGCCTGAGATGCTAGAAATAACCCCCCGAGGGATACATGAGCCCGTGTGACTCCGTTGCAGCCCAGCAAGCTGTGTCTGCTGAGGATCTGGCCCGCTACGGGTGTAAATAAAGATAAGGCGTGCCATCACACTCGTATTCAGAGCCCTTGGCTAGGATGTCCGTCACACAGAGTACTTGGCTTGGATGTCACGGTCTCCAGCCTCACCTGACTTGATGTCTTTCTTTGAATAAGAGCATAAATTCTTTGGGGCTGGGGTGTTTTTTTGGCATTTTTTGGTAAATGGTGGTCACCATGAAATAACATTTCCCTGCAGAAAGAAATCTAGAAGGCTGTAGCTCATGTGCAAAAGGCTAGGCAGACATGGAGGTAGTTTTCCCAGCTGTGGCTGAAACCAATAAAAGTGGGCATGGGGAAGGAGACAGCTTTATGGTAATATTCAAGTGTACGTAGGCATACATCTGGCTTCCAGTGTGGGCATTATGCTGCTGAAACCAGTGGAAATACTAGGATGAGCTAAGATATATAATGAAACATCTCATGGACTTGGGGCACGAAGGAGCTACTGCTTTATTAACAGTATGAATCTGGCAAAAGCAGATGACATTTATGGCAGGGTATTGAAAATGCTATTTCTGATAATGAAAACGATGATTTCTGAGGTTGCTAGATGTTTCAGTTATTTAAAGGAAATGTAAAAACTTTAACCCAGGAACCGTTTAATGCCATCAGTGTGCTGATGGCCCTTCAGCCAGGAAACCTGTGCTCCACTGGCTGAGGGCTCTGTCATCAGAGGTCCCAGAAGGGGCTCAGGGAGGGGAAGATGTTGCTCCCCTCCTCTCCCTCCCACAGCACCTTACTCAGCCTCTGCAGAGCACAGACGTCCTAGAAAGGCTGGGATTTAAGTATCTCCTGCTCAATTGTCCTTACATTTAATTGCAGAGGAACAAGAGAATTCTGTTTAAAGGGGCATCTGTCCTCAGGGCATTTCTTGCTTCTTCTTTCTCTGAACTTCTGGGAAAAACCTTATTGACTGTAAAAGAAATGAAAATAATAGGCTTCTGGAGAAATAAGCCTAACATCTAGCCTGGCTGGGATGTTGTGAAGGTCTCTGCAGTAGCTGTGAGTGAGGAAGGATCCCGTCTGTCTTAATGTCCCTGTGGTCTTCCCCAGGACAGACCTTCTGCTACTGCCCTACCATCCCCATTGCTTCCCACCACCCATCCCAGCAGCAGCCTGCAAGGGCACTCGCCATCCCTTCAGCCACTTGCTAGCTCTGTCCTGTGCCTCTGAGGGACAGTTTGTTTCTATTTTCCCCTGCCACAGAGTCACAGCCACTGGGGAGCTCCAAGACCAGAGCAGGGTTATTTCTACCCCCTCCACGTCTGTTTGGGCACCACCATTACATCCGATCAGCTACCGCCTCCGCAGTCCAAAAGCGCAGGCTGGTTTTTGCCAGCCATCTTCTATTTTCCTTTCCCTGATTTGGATCAAATTTGCCCTTGTAACTACTGGGCTTTGCCCTTCCTTCCACCTCATGTCAAGGATAGTGAAGGTCCAGCCTTTAAAAACCTTGTAGATGGCAGACCCTACTCCATCCTGTCCCCTAGGGATGGGTCTGCCTGGTCCTCAGGCTGTCCTGCCTGCTGCTGGCTGCAGAGGGACCACATCTACCCAGCTACCCACTGTAGCTACCATTGTGTCCCGGTGACGTGACACCCTTTCTTAGCCCGCTGTAACCATGCCTCTTGCACAGGAAAGACACTGATCATTAAAGGCAAACTCAGACAAGCAAAGGCATAAAAAATAAGGAGGAAGCCAGTTTCTTCCCTCGCTGGCTAAAAGAGTGGGGGGTGTTAAGGGACTCCCTCCCCCCACTCGTGTTAGCTTGCTGCTGCCTGGCTTTGCCCTTGGGGCAGTCCCGCTTGTGATGATGCTCAGCCTTGGCACGATTTAACCTATTAAGTGCCTTGCCCAGGCAGCAGCGAAGCCTGCTGCATGGGTGGTGGATGGGTGCTCATCTCCCATCTCGGGTAAGGGGAAACTGAGGCAGACACCACGGTGCCAGTGCTGGGTGAGCTCAGGGCACAGGTCTGCGGACTTGTCCCAGAGCCTTTCTGCCAGAGACCCTGACGGGCACAGGAGCAGCCTCCTTGCAGTGCTGGGCACTCGCAGTCCAGCTCACGGGAGCTGGATGGGGTTAATTGATTTGTTTCTGTGACGAAGCCCATCTGCGCCCTGGCCTTCCTCTAAATGCTGCCTGCCAAAACAAATCAGCTAGCTCCTCTCCGGGGCCACCCAGCCGCCCCGGGCTCTCTGCACATCCATTCAGTTAGTTTTGCATCTGGCGGGCAGGGAAGGGGAGGGCAGCCCAGGCCCATCTCTCCCAGCCTTGCCGGGCTACTCCCCCCTGCAGCTACCAGGAGTAACCTGGTCCCATTCCCATCACGGGCTGTGCTCCACGCCATCGCCCTCTCCATCAACACGGCTCTATTTCCCCCCCAGCCCCGACACTGTGTGAAGCCCCCCTGCACTCTCTTCCACCTCCTCGGCTACTCGGGGCTCGTTCCCACAACGCTGGCTGGTCTCCAGGACTTGCCTTGGGATTTATAGGGCTTGGGGCAGCGGGGGTGGGAGCTGGCCACCAGCTCTAGTGTTAGGGAGAGGGCAAGAAGGAAACAGGCAGGATTGCCCTGCACCTTGGCAGCCTCTCCCACACTGCAACTTGCCAGGTGTCGGCTGATCCCGGCCGGTTGCTTCTTACTGCTTCTGCCCAACCACCCGACGCTGCTGGATCCTACCCTGACGATCTCTAACCGATAGGATCCCGAAGAAGGGGCAGAGTGCTGGGGTGCCTGAGGGCGCAGCATGAGCCAAGCCAGCTCTGTGTTGCCTGCCCATCACCCTGCCGCCACGGTACAGCGGAGGCTCCGAGGGTACCGGAGCAAGTGAAAGCGCCTCCTCCCCACCAGAAGCAACATCCAAATCACACCTCGGCTCTCCCCATGCCCAGAGGCTACAACCTCTCATTTGGGTGGCAAAGATGTGATTTACCCTCAAATGTTCCCCCCCTCTCTGGTCACCCCTTACCCCGTGCCTCACGCTCAGTACTCACTTTCAATGAATAGGCCAAGGCGATGAAGCCGAGGCAGCAGAAGTTGAGGTATACAAAGTTGAAGATGGACCAGAGATAGTAGTCGTTCACCTCGGTGGTGTCCGGGTAGATTTCGATGACGGTGGTGGGGTTGGTCATCGTCTTCTTCTCTACCGAGTGCTTGCACGGGACTGCTGGCCGCAGGCTGTCCCCTTTGCAGCTCTTGCTCTCCATGAGATAAACGGCAGAAGAAGGAGACAGGATGGGCGAAGCTTGCCGGACAGCCGGGGGCTTGGCGATGCAGGCGAAGCAGCCCTGCGGGGGTCCCTGGGGGGGTCTCGGGGTCCAGGCCACCCCCTCGAAGGGGCACGGTGGGCCCAGGGGGGGGTCCTGTGTCCTCTCCGTGGTGGCTGCCGCGGCGTCACCGCGCTCTGCCCTGGCAAAGCAAAAGGCCCCCTGTGAAAAATGGGGGTGAGGGGATGGAGAGGCCGGGGAGGGGGGGGCTGGAGAAGAAAAAGGGGGGGGAAGGAGCCAAAAAGGAGAGACGTGGGGGGAAGGCAGGAGAGAGAGAGGGACCGGGAGAGAGAGGAGAGAGCAGGGAGAGGAGTGAGGGAGTGGGCAGAGGAGAGAGGGAGGGGAGGAGGGCAGGCAGGAGGGGGAGGAGGAGGGAGAACCGCTACACCCGGGGACCACGAAGCCGCCGCCTCGGCGCGGAGCTGCCGCCGGGTCCGGCCCCGCGGCGGGGGGCAGAGGAGCGGGCAGCAGCGGGCAGCAGTGGGCAGCATCCCTCCCCCTCTTCCTCGTCCACCCCCCCCGCTGCCCGCTGTCCTGCGTGACCCGCGCCCGAGGCACGAGAGGGGAAATAAATAAAAAAAAAAAAAAAAGAAGGAAACAAATAAAAGCAGAATGAAACACTTGGGAGGAGCCGGGGGGGGGGTTCGGGGGAGTTGCCAGCCAGCCGCGCTGCATTCCCCCCTCCCGCAGCTCTCCCTGCCCGCCTGTCGGTCTGTCTGTCTGTCTGTCTGTCGGGGCCTTCCGCTTTCTGTCCCATGCCGGGATGGGAGCGGGTCGCTCGGCTGCGGAGCGGCGGGCGGAGCGGCTCTCCCGGTGCGGCAGAGCAGCCCAGCCCCTCGTCCTCCCTCCCTCCCTCCTGGGGGTTTTATTTTTTTGGGTTGGTTTTTTTTTTTTTTTTGGCTGAGTCCTTGTCTCTGCGGGATTCCAGATGGGATTGCATTTCCCAATTCCTTCCACCTGCCAGCAGGTTACCCCCCCGCCCCCCCCCCCCCCCCGTTTGGGGGGGAGAATATCGTCGCCGGAGAGGAGGAGGAGGAGGAGGGGCAAGAGGGGATGAAGACAGGGGATGGCGAAGGGGATGTAGGAAGAGGTTCCCCCCTACCCCGGCTTTGCAAATAGAGGAGACTAGTCCACCTCTGGCTGCCCGTCCGTCCGTCCATCCGTCTCCTCCGAAGGCATCAGGAGGAGCGAGGGATACTCACAAGGAGGGATGCGGGGAGTCGCTGCATATCCGGCTCAGCACTGCCTCCGGCTCGGCTTCCTCGGCGCTGGAGTTGCGGGAGGAGGGGAGGGCAAGGGGGGGGGGAGCACCCATGGGCTAGGGGTGGGCAAGGGGGGAGTTAGGGGATCGGAAAGTCAACCTGCAGCCCCCCCCCCCTCCGAACAGGAATGCTCCTCCGTGTCCCAGCCCTTCTCCTCGTGTCCCCCCCCCCCGGGGACGTCACCTCCTGCTTGGAGCATCCTGGTAGCACCCCGCTGGAGAAGGGCATCTCCTGGGCCCCGGCCGAGAGGCTTCCCCGGCCATCCGGAGGGGATGCTCAGCCCGACTCTCTCCAGCATCACCCAGAGAGACCTTGGCAGCGGGGACTCGCTGCAGCCTGGGTTGTGGGTTCGCTCCCATGGGCCTGGGCAAAAACCTAAAGTGAGCGTGGCAGGGGTGTGTGGGGACGATTGGGACTGCGTGGCAAGGGGAGGTGGCGGCGATGCAGCGCCGTGGGGAAAAAAAGTGCTCCGGTCGTGGGGGATGAATGGAAAGGGGATAAATCCTGCATGCAGGGCGATAAATCCTGCCGGCACTGAGCAAATCCCAGTGCGGGCAGGGGCAGGAGCACCCCAGCAGCAGGATGCAGGGCATGTAGCTGCTTTACGGGAGGGAGGTGGCGATGCCACAAAGGATGGACAAGCCTGGGAGGACTTGGCTGTGCCCGGGCTTGGCACAGGATCAGGGAAATGCTTGCTGCCTCCTGTTGCCAACTGCCCTGGGAGCTGCATGGAAACGCAATTTTGGGGTGCTGCAGTAGCACACCCCCCCCCCAGGGACGCGATGCTGGAGAGCAGCTGGTGCCGCGCAGGGACAGCTTGCAGGTCATTCGGGAGGATGCAGCTGTGGCATGGGGAGGGTGAGGACATGAGGATATGCCGTGTCACCCCGCAGTGGCAGAGCCCGGCCCGGCGCAGGTGGCTTTGAGGCAGCAGCCAATTTGGCTGGGGCGCTGGGGAAGGGGAGCAGAGAAATCCCAGAGTACTGGAAACAGGCTGGGTAAAACAAAAGTTTGTGCAAGCAGTACCTGCAAGGGAAGGGAAATCCTCTGGAAATGCCTTAAGCCTAGCCACAAAGTGCTGAGCTAAGAAATAAGGATGGTAATTCACTCGACTGTTCACAGGCAGGTTTGGCTCCTGTGTAGGGGCACCCACCCCGTGTTCATCCCTGTGGGTCAGTGTGATGAGAGGGGACTTCTTGCACAGCCACAGCGCTCCCAGGCAAGAGGAGTGTCCACTTTCCACGAGGCTGGTTTAATGCTTCTGAAAGTGCCTGTGCTGGTTAAAAAAGGACAAATTGCCCTCTCGTTTGGGATTTATCACTGCTGGAGTGGTGTTCGGTCCTGCCAAAGTAAAGAGAGTTTTATTAGTGCTACTGCTGCCTGTGACGAGACCCAGGTCTCTCTCCAAGAAGCTGCTAAGAAGCAGAAGCAGCGCTGGGGTGAGAGTGATGTTCCTGCGGGATTAAGATGTTTGCAGGAGAGGCAGAGCTGCGGTCAGCTGTCGTCAGCTTTTCTGAAGGGCTTGGACAAACGTGGGCAACCCACAGCTGTGCAGAGCATCCTTCCCAGAGGCTCAGGAGGAGCAATGAAACTCCTTGGATGCAGATTGCTGCCTGCCGTGGGAGCTACTGATGAGCCTGCTGTTCATTTGTCTGGGGCAAGTTGTGTAGGTAGGGCTGCTCCTCTTCTTAACATCAGGCAGGGATGGAGGGTGAGCAGAGAAAAAGATCAAAGAGGGGGTCTGGAGGTGGCAAAAGGAGGCAGCAGGGTGGTGGAGGGGAATGTGGGATCAAAAGACGTGGGCACATTCCCTGGTGTGAATAGGGTTGAAAAGTCAGGGACGTTGGATGGCTGCTTTTTCTCTTCTCCAGGTACCAGGTCAATCCTACAGTTTGCAGAGCACTTTTTGGTCTTTGGGTTGGTCATTCATCATCTTTCTCAATGCTAAGTGTGAGCGGTGAGAGGTTTATTACTGTCGAGCACAATGGCATATATGCAGCATCACCAGTTCAAAAACCATTCATGTGACCCTTCAAAATTAGGGAACTGGCTTAAAAAGTAATGACACAAGGAATAAAAAACCTCAATACTCTGCATTATTTTAATCCTCCTCCAATTTTCTGGGGTTCTTTAAAGGTCATGTGTGCATGACCTCAACCATAAGGTCTAGGACCACCTTTCTTTCAAATAAAAGCTGGGGTGAGTATGAATAATTGCCTGTATTACTGTGGCATCAAGGCCTGCATCCCCTTGTGCTAAGCATGGGACAAACAGAACAGGAAGATGTTTCCTGCCCCAAAGCAATTCTCCTGTAATTGTGTTAGAGACATGTGGGCTGTAGCATAATCAAGCGCTGTAAGAGCCGTGAGAAAGTCTTCCATCTCAAATCCTACTCCAGCTCTCCAGAAAATCATTAGCAGGACCTGCCCCTGCTTTTTTTCCAAAGGAGAGAGCCCACAGCCTCCTGAATGCTCTTTCTTGTTCCCTATAAAATTCCTCAATGGGTTGTTAAGCCCCATAAGCAGTAAGGTGGCCTGAGGCTTGGGGGGGTAAATCCTATCTCCCCACTCTCCCTTGATCTCTGTCTCCTGTCCTCTAAGCTTTCAGTCTGCACTCCGCTTCTTTTCCCTCCCAAAGGAACCTAAAAAGAAATAAATCCAAGAAAGAGTGGAAAAAGAAAAAGCCACCAGCGCCCAAAACAACGTGCTTAGTCATTCATGATGAGTTAAAAATAGTTTCCCAAACAAGCAAATTGCTGAGCCAACCAGATGAGCGTCATCTCCATAAACAAGGGGTCTCATCCTCCCTCTCCTTGGGCAGGGCCTTGTCTGAATGGGCTTTTGGCAAAGCCCTGAGCAGAGTTGGTTGGAGAAGGCTCAGGCCCATGAAGACAGCCCTGAGGGTCAGGGCCAAGCACCTACTACTCAAGGGGATGTGTAATGAAAAATTTTATCTTCTTTGCATCAGCAGAGACATTTAATAAAGAGTGAGTTATCAAATTGTCATGTGCACGGAGTTCTGCAGAGATGGTGCAGTAACTGGGAGGGTTGCTGTAAACCTGAGGATTTGCTGGGCAAGATAACATGGGGCCGCATGCAGGATGCTCGTGGGATGGGGGGGAGCTCTTCTCCCTGCTAGAAAAGCATGGGTGGACAATCCTGGCTCTTGGGTTCTCCAGCTCTTGGCCAAGATCAAGCCTGTGATTGTTCCCACTGAGACGCAACGTTCAGTACTCACGGCACGTCTAAAGGCTTAGGCACAATCCCCTCAGCAGAAACAACGCCCTCATATTCCAGTCGATAAATATTTGGCAGCAGATGACTTGTTCTTCCCTTGGGCTATTGAGGAATGGTGGGCTGCTTGATCGGTTTTCGGGACCCAGCCAGCTCTTTTGGGTTAAATCCATCTCTTTAACATAGGACAACAGCTGATTGGGCTATTAAGCCATCCTGGGGGAACAGAGGCTCGGGTCATGCCAGTGGGGAAATCAGTTAAGCTCTCTGTGTGCTTAGATCTGCACTCAGAAAATGGGATGGGACTTGGCTGCATCCATCTTGCTTATGTAGATGATGCTTTTTTCAAAGTAAGGATTAGCTCTTATCTTCCACCTGGCACACAGGCCCTTCATTCTGCATTGGAGTCTCCAGCTCCCATACGTACAGCAGCACTAGGACTAAAAGTCACACAGGCAGGCAAGAGGGATGGATTTTTCCTACATTTTTACCCCCCCCCCCCTCTGTTCTTCATCACTGGGCTCTGGGAGCATACACTTCACATCCCAGTGGGTTTTAAGCTGGACTTAGAAACTGGAGTCCCACCTTGGCTACTACAGGACCACTCTGTGTCCCAAGTCAAGCAGGACCTTGTCCTAGCTGGCCCAGAGGACCAGGGGACAACCTGAGTACCCTTGCTGGGTCCAAGGGAGGACTACCCTTGGCAATACTCAGCCAGGGAGATCTGGCTCCAGGAGGCGGCTGTAGGCTAGGAGAGATGCTGGGAGTGCCTGCTGCCCCAGTGGCATTGGGTCAGGCAGGTGACACTGTCATGTCACCCTACAGAGGCTGGGTTATGTTTTAATACATTGAAAACACAAACCCGACAGGCTCCCAGCATGTTTCATTATCAGAAAGAAGGGAAGGAACCCTTCTGAAACATAAGTCCACATCTGGGCGACCAGACGTACTGGGACAACAGGTCAGGGAGACAGTCTCTGGCGACTGAGAAAGAGTTTGGCATCTCAAACTGCTTAAGGAAAGACCACTCTCAGAGTTAAGGGGGGAAATACTGTATTTTCTTTTCAGTTTTCTATGATGAGACAGTAATTCTGACAGCAAATTAGATTAAAAAAAACCAGTCACTCGGTTAGAGTTTGGTTTAAAAATGCAAATAAAAGAACAAGGGGAGGAGGCCCATTCAGGGAAGACTACAATGAACTGCTCCTCCAGCCTCTCCTAAGGTGTGTCACTCGGGGCATCACTTTGGGCTGTGCTCTTTCCCCTGGCTGCAGTCTCCTGCCTGCCTGAGGACAGACATTAGCACAGCCTTGGGTTACCGCGGAGGCTGTAACACAGACGGCATAAGGCATTGCATGCCCAGCAGAACCACGGCCCAATGGCTTGTTCTGGGACTGTGCTGCATGTCCCACTTAAATCTGATGCTGAAGACGTTGAAAACCCACTGCCAGCTCCACGTCAGGCTTCCCCTCCGCATCAGTTCTGATTAGCGGGTACCTGAAGGTCTGTCTCTGTCTCGCTGCGCTGAAGAAATCCTGCAGCTGGGAAATGATGTAGCAGGACTTGGAGGAGCTCTGGGCACTTAATTGGTGTGAAACCGGGGCTCTCCAGAGAAGTGCTGAATATCTGCTGATTTTGGAGTACCTGTTGATGATTATTTTTTTGGTAACATGCTACTGTTCTCTAGCCAGTCTGCAACAGATGTCCTTAGGCGTCCAGATGCAGGATTGCAGGTGAAGATTACTAGCAGGCAGAAGGAAGCTTTGGGAGCAGCATTTGTCACATCTGGGGTTGCAGGGGACAATGCACATGACCCAAGTGCGCCCAGGCCTGTCCCCACCGCCCACGCCAGACCCCTCCAAGAAGTGAGGCATGGTTATAAAGCCAAACTGATCAGCTGTAGCAGGTGGCGACAGGGGATCTGCAGGCTATGCACTCACTGTTCTCCCACAGCTCACCTCAGGACCTCTTCCCCACCTTTGCCTCTGATGCTCGTGGTGAATTCAATATTGGGGATGATGTATATGCATTTCACTGGCCATAACCATCTATTCACCCACTGCCCAAAGACCTTTCTTGGGAACTTCCTTGGCCCCACCAGTACTTCTGGCAGGATTATCAATGAATTTTGGGGTGCCAGGATTTCACTGTCTGTTTTGCCTGGTCTGGGGTCACAGCTGGTGCTTATCTGGTCCTCCTGCCACCCTCAGCTTTGCGCCTCACCTGCTGCCACTCCCTAACTTCAGGACCTGATCCGGTGCACTGGGAAAGCAAAAAGAGTCTTTTACTCCCAGCACAGGCTGGGATTCTTGGCAGATTCTCTTCTGCTTTCCAGTACTGCTTAAAACTCACTTTATCATCCTCCCAGCCCCACCAGTGTTTGCCTACTGACACCAGCCCAGTGAAGCGAGCGGCTCCATATGCGCAGATCTCGGCTCTCCAGGAGGATCTGTGAGCACAGCTAAATCAGTTACAACCTCTCCAAAGCGGGATTGTGCCTCGCACTGTCTGCAACACAGGGCGGACATGAACAGAGCTCTCATCAGCATTAGTAAGGTGGAAAGCAGGTAAGGAGGGTGTTAAAGGCAGTTGGGTTTCAGGACAGCGCAGAAGGGAAAGCGAATGCAAGTCCAGCAGCTGCCACAGCACCCTCCTGCCCAGGAAGCTTGCTGGGTCTGCCAACTGTCTCTTGAGTTTTGGGCAGTTCAAAATGCTGTGAGTAATGTTTCCAAAAGGTCTTATGTGGCTGACAAACACCTACAGATTTTATCAGTGTGATTTCGGCTTGTAGATCACTTAGTTGCTTTAAGAAACATTATTCTCAACTCACTGGCTGCAGATGAAGCTGAGATCTGCGGTTTGGGGAACCTGGGAGAGGTTCACCAAACTTGAGAGAATCCGTGTCAAGTGACTTTGCTCAGCAGAAAGCAGGGCCTTCGTGGCCATGAATTCAAGTGACCTCTATTAAATCCTATCTTGACCCCCTTTATATTCGTACTCCCTGAAGAGTCCCACCGGCTGCAGCCCCCCTACAAATCCCTGTCCTGTTAGGTCAGGCACACGGACATCATGCCTCCAGCTCTCTCGCTAGTGCCATCACTACACAAAAACACACCACCAGAGCCCTTGGGCTCTGAAACTCAACGCTTGGGCACACTACTGCGATTCCCCCATTGCTCCAGCCCAGCACGTGCTCTCCTAGGACCAAGCCAGCACAAACCCACTGAGAAATGACCTAGCAGTCACTGCCTCAACCCATTGTGGAGGGGTGATGAAGATGGACTCTCCCCCATCTCCCACTCCCCCACTTCATCAGTGAAAAAGCAAGAAGTAAATAACGTGCCAGACAGCCTTCCCCATCCCTCTCCCCCAGTGCAGAAGCCCAAACCCAAGACCAGCCACACAGCCTCTCTGCAGGAACAGAGGCGTCAGGGGCTGGATCCAGCCAGCTGGCCCCCCAGGAAGGAGACGAGGGCTGGGAGACGTGAGAGGGCCTTGTTCAGCTCTGAGAATCATTCTTAAAAACAAATACTGGAACACCTAGCAGTAAAGCAAGGGGCTACTCCAGCTGGAGTCGTCAACTAGAGACCTCCCAGCACCACTTACTCAACGGAGGGAAAAAAGTAGCTAGCAGGGCACTAATGACTATTTTCCATGTAATTTTAAATCTAGTTCCATTTCTTTTTCTTTTTTTTTTTTCCTTTCCACTCACTGGGTTTCTAACCCTGGTAATCTTTCTCTATGGCTCCTGTGTGTGTGTGTAAGTGTGTGTGTGGCAGAGGCAGTGGGGGTCAGGCGCTTAGGCACATTTGGCAAAGCCAACAGAGTCGTTATCACGGTCAAAGACGGTGTAGTAGGGACCGATGAAGACATCTCCCAGGATCCAGAGTGGGCCCCCGGGGGGTGGGACGTCCAGGCCTGAAAAGCCGCTCAGGCAGATGGTCTCTCCTTGTACAGAAACCTAGACAGAAAAGTGAGAGCTTCAATCCGAGGAGGTCCTCCCTTCCCTCAACCTCGCAAGCTGGGCAATAACACCTGCCAATGCTGGCTGCGCTTCAGCCTCTCCCAGCCTGAGATCCACAGCTTGCAAAAGTAACTCCCAACCCACTGCTCCCATGGCTCCAAACTCAGCTCCCCCTCCTAGAGCCCTTATGCAGCAAATCATCAAGCAAAGCCACACACCCCCATAAACCTCCCAGCCCACGCAGCTCTGAATTAGAGCCATTATTGAAATTCTGCACAAGATGGTCCTTGCAAGTTGACTCTGATGGCTCAAATGCCAGGCTGGTGGCCTCTGCTATGGTAAGGCTTCATGGCACCAGAATCCATCAGGAAAGGGCAAAATGTTTGTAGAAAATGATGCAACAGCCTGCCTGCCCTTCCTCTCCCATACTGCTATCCCTCATGAGCATCATGCAGGGGGTCTCATTTCCCCAGGACTTTGGTGAGGTTGCCTGGGTCTATCATCAGTGCCACCAGCCCGTCACCCCAACCTTTCAGACTTTTTCCCAAGTGCCAGCTCCAGTCTTGCTTTTGCTGCTCTTGCATTTTGTGTTTCATGGTTGAGATTTGAGTGGAGGAGGCAAAAGTTAGGCCCTGGGGGAGAAGCATAGGGCTGGCAAAAGCTGCCTGGACATACCTTGAAGACATACTGCTCTCCAGTGAGCTGGTAGGGCTTCCCTCCTAGTGTTAGCGTGACGACAGGCAGAGATGACACCTTATCACAGGGGATCACGTACTGAAACAGCAACAGTAAAGGCTTTAGATGGCAGCTGCCACACCGTCAGGAAAGGGCACGGTCTCTCCCGGGCACAATCATGTCTTTGTTGTGGTTTTCCCCAAAACCAGCTCATCTCAGGGTGCAGAAAAGGCTTGTGCTGGGGTAAGTAGGCTGCTCCCTGCCCAGGGCTGCAAGCTGAGGGCCCAGAGGGTTTTAGGGATAGGGCCAAAACTTTTGGCTCTGCTGAGCCCCAGGGCCCAGCACCCGATGCAGCAGGGCTGGAGGTCTTTCCTCTTCCACAGGAGGGGGAGACGTGGCTCAGTACAGCCTAGAGACACAGACAGGGACTCGCAGTGTGATGAACAGACAAAGCTGGTTTAATTAACACTGGCAAGTCTTGGGGAGGGTGGCAGGTCTAAGTCAGCTGTTGCTGCAGCATGGGGTCTCCGACACTGCAGAAAAGGCCTACAAGCATTCATGGCTCTGTGATTTGGGAGGGGTTTCAGAGCAGAGCATCCTTCCCAGAGGGTCCTTATAATACCTGTTGCTCCACAGTTTCAGGGAGGAGAGGTGACCTTGTGAGATTAACTACGATGGTTAAAAACTTGGCAGGGGAGAGTTGTCATTTGCATTAAATATATTTGTATTAAAGTGCCTCTGAACTCACATTAACGTGAATCCTTGGCCTCAGCTGCAACTCATACCCCTTCTCCTCCACCTCCCAGAGATGGGTGGCAGAAGTGACCCAAAGCTTCCTGAAGTTCATGGGACCTGGCCCTCTACTGAGAGCATAAGCAGGGCGGTGAACACTACCCGGGGTCAAAAAACAGAGGCGTCCCTGCTATGTCAGGGGCTTTTCCAGGAGCAAAAGCTGGGAATAGAGAGCAGAGGGAGCAGAAGACCGGGGTCTCTAGAAGCATCTGGGTGCCGCAATGGCCACGGACTCCCACTTTCCCAGCCTGGCCTCACCTGGCCTTTGATGAGTGGTTTTGCACCAATGGCTGTCTGCAGCTCCTTCACTTCCTTGGTGGGGCCAGTGATGAGTGAGGTTCCTGTGTCCACGATGGCCTCGCAGCCCCCTTTGCACAGAGTCAGCCCGTTGGCAACGTCCACCCTGGGGAGAGATGTCCAGACATAGACAACTCTTAGAGGCCTCCCAGCGAAGGCTGCAAGAAGCAGCAGGCAAAGAGTTGAAGATGGCTGAGCCTGGGCAGTATGCAGGCATGCAAGGGAGGGCCGCAACAGACACCCAGGAAGGACAGATGCTCAGAAATACTGATGCAGCACTGACTTAGTGCACAGACCCCCCGGCTCCCTCTTGCCTGCTCCTGATTGAGCGGGTGTCTTGAGGTGTTACGGCATTTCTGCAGAGAGCCTGGACTGCTGCCTGCGTACCCTGCCTGCTACCTGCACTCCAGAGCAAGTACTGCAGCTAATGGGCATGTGAGTGAGCCAAGGGCAATGCATTAGGGACTCGTATGACCTGTGCTACTGCAAAAAGCAAAGGATTAAAGGGGTGGTGTGACAGCTGAGAGGGTCATGGGCAAGGGAAGGGTTTGTGTACATTGAAGAGGCAAGACAGGAGCTGCTTGGCTTCCTCACCCACATCACGTTTCACAGCAGCGTGGACAGATAAAGCCTTCCAGCTAAGGGTCTGCCACACTTTGCCAACGCAGCAGGGCTGGGGGAAGATGAGAACTAAAACCCTGCGCTGGGGAGGGATGCAATCCCTAGGAAAAGAACACACTCTGATCACAGGCCGCTTTTAAGTTCCCATCACGTGGGAGAGCTCAGAATAGACTGGGGGGCTGACGGCCGGCAGCTCAGCCCGCTCTCCTCCCCTCTGCCTCCAACAATGCGCGCTGATTGCCACGCCGTGCCCTTCAGTCAAGGGCTGGCTTCCTGGGGCCTCATCCTGCTCCTCCGGAGCTGCGTGCAAGTGAGCCACGCAGCTTAGGCCTCACTGAGAGCTGAGCAAAGCCTCAGCAGGGCTCGCCCTGCCTGCAAGAAGGACATGCTGCTGTTTTTCCCTGCTTTGCAAGGGTGCAGCAGGCGTTTTCAAGGGCCAAGCTGTAAACAAGAGGTAAAGATTTTGCAGAACATCTCCTGCTGTTTTCTGCCTCTCCTCCCCTTCCAGCAACAAACAATCCAGCCTTAGGGCGGGATTTTAATCTGCTTTTTTTTTGGTGTGGATGTGTTGCAGGGATAGAGATGATTCCTTTTCGGGGAGGGTCTCAGCCCAGCCCGAGGCGTGAGCTGTCTGCACACATGTCCCCATGCATATAGTCAGGTGGAGGGGGGGACTTACGCATCCATGTGGACCTGCCAGTAGGCCTTGCGCGTGACGTTGACCCAGCTGAAGTCGCCACTGTAATACTTGGGGTCCGTCCCTCCCAGGAGCAGCTCGCCACCAGGCTGAGCTGTGGGGTCTCTGAAAAAAAAAAAACCAATCCAAACGCGTGAACATCAGAGGCAGGGCGGAACAAACCCCTCCATGTGCCCCCAAAATACATGCCGGGGTGCTTGGGGGTAAAGCACAGCATTAGCAGCATTGGAGACAGATGACTGACTTACATCATGCTATAATATGTCAATATAAGGACAGATACTGTGAGATAGGCTGGGGTGGGGACATCGGAATGTTTTGGCCCAGCCAAAGCATCTTGCAGTTTTTTGCCTGGTGCTTTCTCACGGCCACCTGGAGAAACTCACTGCAGAGAAGGAGGATGGCAAAGGGGAACTGAGCACTGACACAGGGGCCCCCCAAATAATCAGCTTGTAACAAACACCCGTGCAGGGTTGGACATGGCTGATGCAGCATTAGGTTATCTGCACTCGACTCCGCACCAGCCAGCAGCCTCAGAGCCGAATCCTCAAGGTTACCGTCAGATAAAAGCTCGCTGCTGAGCAGATGGAAAGAAATATGGTGATGGGGGAGGGCTGACGCTTGAATGGCCAGCAGCAGCCCTCTCTGCCCTCCCTGCTCCTGGCGTGCTACTTTTGGGCTGAAGTAGTTCAGAGTCCCCCTTTGGTGCCAGGAGGGTGATGGGGTGTCCTGTGGGGAGGATCAGTGGGTGTGAAGGCACTGGGAGCTGCAGAGGAGGATTTCCTGGGGGGTGAGGGAACGTTAGCCCCATCATTAGTGACAACCTGTGGGGGACATGCCTGCCTGGGAGGTGACATGGTGGTGGCTACGTGGCTCATGGATTTTGGCAACAGGCTGGGGCTGTGTTTACTCCCCTCACCGGGACTGCACTAGCAGCTTGCAATCTCATGATCACAACCCTGTTTATTTTTATTTCTCTTTCCTCTGGAAACATCCTCTGTCTCTTAATCAGTTAAGAAATCCAGTAGTAGATCTACCCAGCTTTTTATCAGTAAAATGGCTGCATTTCTGCTTCCCTTCTTAATTCAAAGCAGTAAACAGAAGAGATTTTGGCCTGACTGCTCCAGAAAGGAGACCTTGCTGAGACCTCCCCAACAGTGCTGGCCAGGGTGTAAACCAGCACACAGCACGAGGTGCTACCAGGAGACATAGAGAAATGCCCAGCTGGGCTTGCCCTTGCAATGAGAGGTGCGGCACCAAACCCAACATTACCTGTTCAGGTAGAATGAGAAGATGTTTTTCTCGATCAGCTTCTGTTGCATGATGTTATCGAAGAAAGGGGTGACCTTGTCCACAGAGATCCTTGGGAATGCCATGCCCAGGATGCCATCAAACTTGGCAGCGATGAATGTGATGCCTGGCTGCTTCACGGCCTCCCCGAAGATCTGGTTCTTGATTTTCAAGTTACCGAGCTGAGGGGAGATGGGGAGGGAAGGGAAAAGCAGATCATAAAGAACACTGGCTTGGGGGACCAGGGCGGAAATGGGATCTCACTGAACACAGGCTGTAGCGTGTCCCTCAATACACTGCCACGCTTCTGCCTCCTTTTACCCTTGCATTTGTAGGCAGCTGCAGAAACCCTGGTGCCACTCTCCTCGGAGTGAGGGGTACAGGGCACTCTGGCCACATAGTGGCAACTCCTGAGTCCCTGCAAAGCCCAGCGCACCCCTAAGGGCAGGAGCCCCCCACTGCTCTTTGCTCACCTCACTCAGCCTTTCAGACTTTTGCTGGGTCCCAGCACTGGCCATGCCATTTTGCAGCTCCTCCTCTTTGCACAGAGGGCCCTATATCACTTTGTCCTCCCTACATCCCTTCCCCTGTCGCCTACTTCATCCTTTCCTCCCAGTCTGAAAAGCTCTTGTGCTGCACCTTTAATCCTCCTCCCCACTCTGGACAACTTCTAAGTCATGTCTATGTCCTACCTCCTCGGGTGCTGCACCCGTGCCCCGGTTGGGAGCACAAATCCCTCTCACCTCTGCCAATGACCCCTGCGATCTCCCCTGCATAAGAAACATCCCTAGGATACTGCTGTGTCTCCCAGAAGAGCCACCAGCCTGCAGAGAGCTCCTGTGGGAGGGGAGAAGACCCAGCCAAGAAAGTGAGGTTGAGCCCGAAGCACAAAAATAGCAAGCAGAGTACTGTGAAAGCAAAGGTCACCTCTCTTGCCAGCCATGAGAAGGACTGGTGTTCCCCGCTGGAAAGCTGAAACGCTTCGCAAGGGCAGATCCCCGGAAAGAAGGAGATCACGGAAAGCAAGATAGCTCTGCTGACGGGGAGCAGGATGTATCTGCTGGCTCCTGGCTGTAGCAGTTCAGGAGGTTTCTGAGCTTCTGGCTGACGACAGGCAATTTTAGAATCCGTGCTAGGACAATTTCAGCCTCTCAGCCTGCAGCTAGCAGCCCGGTAGTGAACCAGGCTGGACTGAAAAGCTGGCCTCTCCTACCTGATGGCAGATAACGATCCCTGTAAATTACTAATATCTCCCCAGGGTTAGACAGTGCAAGGCTAGGTCGGGCGGTGCTGGCTTTAATGGTATCAGAGACTTGCACTAGGAAAGGGCAATCGAGCCTTGCAAAAGCTAAAAGCCACAGGACAGGATGTGGGGCGAAACAGCTCACAGCAACACATCCGCTCGCCGGCGCGTGGCAAGTGCCCCCGTTGTATGCCACAGGTTTACAAAAGCCACCACTCCACCACTTGGCACAGCTGGTCCTGCAGCAGCTCAGAAAGTTCAAAAAAGCTTCCACTCAAAAAAAAGTAAAATGCAATGGACTGATAAAACTGAGCGCCAGGTTTGTTGAATATTGTCCTGCTTGCACATCCCAAGAGGGAGGCAGATATCTGCTTGGTGGTGGGGTCTCAGCAGACCCTGCCCACACTTGGTCCTCAGCGGGACTGAAAGCCAAGAGCATCTTTAGCAGAGCACTGGTGCCAGGTGACAGATCCTTTGTCTCTGTCCCTTGGCTGGCTCTCGTCCAGACACAGAGAGACCAAAACTCATTACTAGTGGATGGCTGTGCGGTGGCTGCCCTTCAGCGCTTTGCAGACAGGTGTCGGCACCCTGCAGCTCACTTGGCCTCCCTGTTAGTGGCCTCAGCCAAGCGGGCAAGCGCCGGATGGCAAAGGCAGACTAGAGGCGAGGGCCTCCGTGGCACGGTTTGGCACCAGGGCTTGGGGCTCCCCTCTGCAGAGGCACAGGGGAGAGGCGAGGAGGGGCATCTCCTGTGTGGCATATCTGCACTGCAGCCCTAGGAGAGATGGGGCCACATCGCCATGTGCCCCACAGGCAGTGATGTCTCCTCTGCTGTCCTTGAAGGACATCCCAAGGTCAGACTGCAATAAAGGGATGAGATGCCTGAGCAGCAGAGGGCTGGCTGAACCCGCTGCTCTTCGGAGAGCGAGCAGCACTGGGGAGTATGGTGCTTCAGGGCATCATTCCTCCACAGAAGGAGGCAGGATGTTCGACATGAGCTCGTCACTCTCTCCAAAAAAAATTCAGGGCTGAGGGACTCTGGACCACCTGCCAGGCAGCACCTTTTGGTCAGATGCCAGTGCTTACCACAGGCTGCTGTGGCTGCTTCCACCCATCGAGATGGCTGGAGCCGAGAGGGTCACCCTGAAGGCTGTTTCAATGTCTTGTCTTTCCAGACTACACCCAACTGGGAGCTTGCCTATGGGATGTTGTGCATCAGAGGAAGCATCTTGGCGTCCAAGCTGAAGGTCCCTGACCCTCTGAGTTGGCCCTGCTCCTCCTGTGTACTGCAAGCGTGACACTGCTCAGGCTCCACGCAAAAGGTTTCTCTTGCTTCTGCCCAGACAGAAACCAAATGCTACAAGCTGTGCCAGCTGCCAAGAGCCATCCCCACTTCCCGAACAAGCTCAGGAACAAAATCCTACCTCTGAGTTGCGGGGAAGTGGAGAGCTAATTAGCAAGCAGGCATTAGGGTGATAATTACAAACGAAAATAAAAAAAGAAAAAGCTGCAATTTTCCTTCTGACTCACTTCAGCCCCTGCATTAAGCCGGAAAGCGCCTAAACCAGCCCACACTTTCACAGGACAATGAAGTTCACTGTTTGCCTTGCTGCCCTGCTCTATTACTGGGACAAATGCAGATGCCTCCACCTCCATCTGTATTTTGCAAATGTAATGTAAGAGAAACCATTAATGCTATGTACATGGTGCCTTCATTTGGTGAGAGCTGTGGGAAGGCTCAGATGGGTGGCTTTTTTTGCAGCAGGGTGATTCTAAGTGAACCGAGGGATGTGGGAAATAAATGGCATGAAACAAAACTGAAATGGTCCCGAAGCTTGGTGGGCTGCAGGAGGCAGAGAGCAAAACCAGAGGTGCAAAGCTGCTGGCAGCCCCTGTAGCTCTCCCTCACAGCCTTGTCTGCACTGATTTTCAGGGTTCACGGAGCCCATCAAAAGCCCTCTCCCCCAAAGAGGGTCCTGCACCCAGCCTGAGCTGCTGGCGTCTTTGGATGCAGCACAGAGGCAACGGCTAGCCTGAAATTTTCCTGCTATAAGGATGGGCTAAAGAGTGCTCCTTGCGTAAGCCACCCACTTCAGGCTCCTCTTGGATATTTTTCTTTTGATCCTGATGAAATTGGTAAGCCAATACTTTTCAGCTGAACCTAACATGGAAAACCCCAAATCCCTAGATTTATGTGCTTATTCAACACTTTTGCTTTGTCTCACCCCTGCAAAGCAAACATATGCTCTTATCCCTGCCAGGAGACCAAGTAATCTGGGAGCACGTGTGCCGCTGACCTTTGGCAGCTGGCAAACGCTCATGAGCATCTGTACCTGGGAGGCAGTCGTAAAAGGCACCCGCCATTCACAGGACAGAAAGCTCAGCCTTTGCTCACTGAAAAGGCAATGATGGAAAGCACCCACCAGCAACCCGGCTACCTCAAGTTGGGCCCTGAATGCTGCTGGGGAACCCCCCCCCAGGTGTTACACAGCCTTTGCAAACATAAGCACCATTTCTTGACACGAGACCAGGACGGGGCAGTGAAGAGCCCATTTCTGGCCAGTATTTGGGCAGCTTCCCATGTGGACATCCACTACCGCATGGATATTGGCCTGGAACAAGCTGGGCACCACCAGCAGCCTGTGCAGAGGTGCTGGCATGCACTTGGGCTAGGAAATTTCTGGGGTCAGGAGGAAAAGGGTTGGAGGGATTGGCCAGAGACCATGTTTGCAGGGCACCACGTGTGCAGTCCATGCTCCTAGCCGGCTGACCTGCTGACTAATACCTTCCCCCTTCTCTGCCTGCCTTGGTCATTGTCAACTCCTCACATCATCATCACCACCTCATTTCAAAGCAATTGGAAACATGGCGCTGAAGCATGCTTTATACAAGTAGGACACTTAAGAAGGGAGACCTGTTGAAATCAAATGGCTTCGAGCACTCTGCTGAAAGCAGGCTGGGGCAGCTCGGGGCAAGGGCAGTTGTTACTCACTGTGACGGTGTCCTGACTGAGGTACCCAGAGAGGCTCCCCGTCCCGTAGTGGATGGCGAACTCGGTGCCGTTCTCCACATAGGTGCTGGATTTAGAGGCATCGTACTTGTGGTGCAGCACTGCAGCCAGGGAGAGGGACACAGGGGGACATACAACATTAGTGCTCCATGATACCTAGGGCTCACCGATACCTAACCCCACACCACCTGGCTCATCAGGACAAATGGACACTCAGCAATGTTAAGGTGGGCCCGAACCCAGCATTTGCCAAGCCCAGACTGCTTAACAAAGCATTTCCGACGTCTGGGGAATTAGGTGGGCAGATCCAATTTGGCTGTTAAATCGGATTTGGCCAAGGGGTATTAAAAGCCTAGAGCCTATGTGGCCGGTGTGTCAGGGTGTGTTAAGACAGCAGAGTGAAACGTCTCCCCGTGCCACGGAAAACCAGGGTGGCTTTAGATATAGCCTGCTCTGGGCACGAACATTTTTAATGGATTTATCTGTTTCTTTTGCTAAGACTAGGTGGAAATTTTTTTACATGGTGACTCTTTTTTGCGCAGAGAGGGCTCAAAATATTCTTTTATTTGCAGAGGAGAAGGGCTTTCCCCTAGTCTAAGCTGCTTTTCCTCTTGGAAGGGTTGGGAACTGTAAGATATCCCTGGTTTTATGGCCAGGCAGACACCTCCTCCGCAGATTCCTCCCGAGTCACGAGTTGGGCAGCGGCCTGTGGCAAGCTCGGCCAGCCCAGCTCCACAACTGCTTGCTGAGCGGGGCAGACAGCGGCGGAGGACGAACCAGCCGAGCCCTATGGAAACCGACACACTATACAGGGACTTCCCCAGCTGGGCCGTCTGGATCCCAGTCTGGCAGAAGGTTAGGCTCATTGCATACTCATAAAACAAGCCTTTGGTCCCAGCACCTCCCGCGCCACTGCCTTGGGAAACCAGCTCCCTGCTACAGAACAAGAACCCCAAGACAGACTAGGTCTGGACCTCACCACCCTACTAGCGTTCTAGATCTCATTTCACGCATGCAAAAAGAAGGTCCGTCTCCCCTCTGGGCGCTACAGGACCATACAAGAAGTCCAAATCTCCTCCCTATCCTCATTGAGCACTGTGGGTTGCCTTTCACGGTTGCATTTGTTGTCTCCACAGGTTTCTCTGCTCTGCTTAAGCAGCACAGACAGTGGCTTTTAAATGGCATTTTGCCATAGCCGGGTTTGACACCTTCAACTGTGGAGGTTTATTGTGTAGGAACGCCACAGAGCAAAAAAACTTGTAGTCCCTAAGACGTTCTCACCTCATCGTGCCTCCCTGGCTTTTGTTAATTATAAATCCATAAACATGCATGCACATGCTCCATGCGGCAATAAAGCAGAAACTAGGACAGTTTGTATCAGATCTGGCAAGAGGCTGATTTTTTTTCACCAGCCTTGCGCAATGGGGCAACAGCAGTGTCGGTCTATAATTTGGGGAGAAACATCACAACCTGTGATGCTGCTCCCTGGCTGCAGGGCCGAGGCTGTTGGGGAAGGTTTGAAGCAGTGTGTGGGTGACGCAGAGGGGAAAAAACAGGAAGGGAGTAATGAAGGATTGATGTGGGAGGTTGGGATCCTATTTCCAGCTCTGACTCTAAAGACCCCATCAGCCTCTGGCAAGCCCTTTCATGCTGCTGCCTCAGTTTCTCCTCTTGCAATGCCAGGATCTGCATTTTGCAGGGAAGAAGAAGCTGTTGAGCCGTGGCTGCCGCCAGCGACACTTACGGCAAGCGATGTCCAGCAGGTGACAGTGCACAGATGGCACCCAGAGGTTGGAGGAGCCAGTGTCGAAGACCACAGTGAACTTCTGGGGGGGGGTTCCGATGCCGATCTCGCCGTAATACTGGGCCTGCAAAGGAGGAGAAGGGAGCCATGAGCTGAGGCAGCCAGCTGAAAACAGGGATTAAAGACCAAAAAAATCTCTTAGGATTGAAAAAGGGACCAGTTTATTATCTAGACACTGCCCTCCTCTTGTTTTTTGGCAGTAATGGGCTCCTAGCCTTCCTCCTCTGGAAGGGAGGCTCCCCTTCACTGTTCACACCTCATTACAGCGGGTGTGAAAAGGATAAATTGGGGAGGAGAAGTGGGATGGGTGCTTGTGGGGGAGGACTTTTGGGGCAGGGAGACAGGGCAGAAGACAAGGGGGAAGGTCTGCAGGCTGGCATGCAGTTCACTATACGGAAGAGAAAAAAGATGGGAGAAAGCCAAGCAAGACACCTGCGTTATTGAAAAGCTGAAACTGGCTGGGAAGCTGCTTTGCTGGCGAGTTTGCAGAGGAACTGTGGGTTGCAGCGAGCAGCAGCTCTGCCTGCGATGGGTGGAGGTACTGCTGCTGGGGCTTTTGGTGTGTGCTGGTGAGCCCCTGGGGTGGGGAGGAATAAACAAATGCTAAGTCGTGGGCATCGCAAGACTTTGGAGGAGCTGGAGGGAGAAAAGGGCATCAGCAGCACCGCCAGAGAGGGATTTAGGGCTGCGGGGTAAGAGTTTGGGAGAAGTCCCTGTAAGCGCAGGTATCTGACGGATACCCCTCTGCTCTTCATGCATCTCTGCTGGGATTGGAAGAAACCTGAGTGGCTGAGGTGTTTGCAGGGCATCCCTCTATCCAGAGGGGAGAGGATGAATGGGGAATGCTTGGCAGGTCCTGGACGGGCCCTTTCTTCCCCAGCCCTCCCAAAGAGGCAGAGAGCCATGTCATGCTTGGAGAGCAGCTGGATCAGGGCCCTGGAGAGAAGGCTGAGAGCAAGGGAAGTCAACCTGTGGCCTTTCCAAACCCGCCATGTACTTAATTAAGGGGGGAGGGGAGAAAACAGGATTATCAAAGCTGCTCACCTCCTGTGCGCTTAGTTTGCAAGGGTTGCTCACTGAGTAATTAATAATCCATTGCAATTAGCTGTAATGGGGAGGCAGCACTTGCTGCCAGTGATTCTGTAATTATTGCTGGGCCTTGAAAATTAACCCCCGGTATAGGGGCCCCGTACATCATATACACAGACCCGTGAGGGGTCCCAGGGGCTGGTGGGGACCATACAGGGTGGTCTAGGGAAAGCTGTGCCTTTCATCCCAACAGCTCCTCTGGCAGCAAGAGCATTTTTGGCCGGGCTGGGAGGGGTCCAGAGGTCCCTTATCTCCCACTGCAGGTTGCGCTAGTCCCCCTGGGACAAGTGAGTGGAGTCCTTCCCCAAGTGGCAGCCTGAGCTGCAGTTGCAAGAGACAATGCCGTGGCGCAACCGCTAGCGCCCTGGCTTTCAACACCGCTGATTAAAACACCGGCGGCCCTTCCCAGCACAGGCCTGGCAGGATGGTGCTGGCTGGGTGACAAGAGCCCCTGGGGAAGGGGAGCAGAGGGGAATATCCTGAATTAACACCCAAATACCTGGCGCCAGCTTTATTCTGCTGGCCAGTGCTCACATCCCACCCCCCAAGAGCCACGAGGTTACCTGGTGGGGAACCCAGAAAGAGGAAACCCCACACATGTCTGGCAGCTGGGCAAGGGCAAACCTCACATCCTTTACCTAGCTTCTCCTTTTATCGCTGCTTCCACCACAAAGGTCCCTTTGCTCCTTAAGCCGCCGAGAAGAAGGCGGAGGTACAGGGTGGCTTTTCCCAAGGCCGTGCAAAAGATGAAGGATAGCAAGAGGAAGCATCCTGCATCCCCAGTCCCATAGCAAGCTGGTGCCCAGTCTGAGCCCTCTTTTCCTACCCCATGCTCATTCTTTTATGCCCCAATGCCACAAGGAGTGGAGCATGCTTTTTATGCCCGTCTTGCAGAAAGTGGAGCCCAAAGGGGCCAGAAAATGCTAGGAAGGACCGCAAGTGAGCAGGCCCCTATTTACGATCATTACTTAGTGACAAAGGGGAAAGGAAATAGGTCACAGAAGCTGCAAAGCTCCCACTTGGGTGGCAGTGGGTTGTTTATTATTGTTATTTTAATTATTAGTATTAGTATTTTTAGTTTATCAACTTTTGGCAACCACCCACCAAGCTGCAGGGGTGCATGAATCTCTCCTACAGGATCAACATCTCTCCCTCTTCCACTTTCCTGGCTGTGGTGGGACGGCAAGGCTGGCATGTCCCACCACCCCCCTGGGATGGGTACCCCCAGAAGTGACAGCCAGGCGACTGGCATCACGCTGGGGTCCGCTGCAGTTGGGGGGTGGTCGGCAGAGGGGCTGTTACTCACATCCATGTAGTTCTTCAGGATCTCTGGAGTGGGCTCAGCCAGGTCAGCGAAGCCCAGTTTGAACTTGAGGAGCTGGGTGAGGGCGTTCATGTCCGGGATCTCGCTGCCCACCTCGTTCAGGACGCGCCGCATGGAGGGGAACTTGGTCAGGGGGATCCTGCAAGGGGAGGGCGAAACGCCCACGTGTTAATGGGAGTGTGTGTGTGGAGGGGTCACCCCGGGGAGGGGGGCCACATGGCTCCACCGAAACCAGGGGACCCGCCAGCATGGAGTGGGCGAGGTTTGGGCTCCTGCCAGCCCCCCCCCCGTGCTGGATGTCCCGTGCTCGGTGCTTTTCCCAAAGCTGGAAGATGGGGGGAGGGAGGGCAGCGGCGAGTGGCTACCAAAGGTCACCGGGAATAGGGGAAGTCGGAGCGAGACCCCTCCATAGGCAGGGCATCAGCCCTGAACCCCCATCTGGGGGGGTCCCAGCCCTTCTCCCCTCTGCTTTAACGGTGGGAGAACAGCACCGGGGCGGGGGGGGGTGGTGGTGCCTGCGAGAGGAGCCCGGAGGCCACCATTGCACCAGCACCTGGGGTGCCTGTCCCACGCCCCCCCCCCATCCCCACCAGACCCTGAGGGACCCCTCACGGCTCACCTGATGAGGGCCACGCAGGGCCCCGCCAGGGTGAGCAGCAGGAGCAGGCCGCGGGGCCCCATGGCGGCGATGGCGGTGGCGGTGGCGGTGGTGCTGGCGGTGGTGGTGGTGGCTGGGGGGGGCACCGAGGCCGGAGGGTCCCGCTGCTGGCAGGCCGCGACGCCGCCGTGCCCGGCTGCCTTCCCTGTTTTTGTAGGAGCGGCGGCCCCTCTCCAGGGATTTTTCGAGTCAGCTGACGGTCTAAAATTGCAACCAGCGGCGTCACGTGAGGGCGGGCCGGGGCGGGGGCTCCCGCGTGGGGTGCGGGGCCGTGGGTGCTGCCTCACGCCCCCCCCCCCCCAAGTCCCCAGGCCTGACCCCCGGTGCCTCGGCCCATGACTCAGCCTCCGGGAAAAGGGGAATAAACACCATTAAAAAAATCACGAGGCGCCCCGCCGGCCGCGCGTGCTCGCTTTTGTTCTGTCTGTAACTTCCTTTTTTTTGGCTTTATTTTTGTTCTTTCCAGGTTTTCTGGCTTTTCTCTCTTCCCTGGGGAGAGGGGCACCCCCCCCAGGCCAGCAGCCCCCCGAAGCCCTGCTGAGCGCAGCCCCCAGCCCCAGCCTGGCACGGCGAGGGCTCAGCCTGCCAGAAGCCCACAGCTGCTCAGGGACCTCAGCCACGCACCCACTGTCACCAGTGGGGTTTAATTTTGCAGCCAGGCTCACCGGGACATCTGCACCCCCCCGGCCAGGGGGGCCGTGGCAGCCCCCCGGCCCCATGCTTCTCCCTGGCCCCAGGATACCCCCAGTTTGGGGGGATTCATCCCTCCATGCTGGGGTTTTTTGGGGGGAGATGGGCATATCCTGGACCATAGCTTGTTTGGGAGGGGCTGGGGGGGAGGTTGCCAAGCTAGATGTGCCCCCCCTCGAAATGCCACCGTGGCAGTACTGGGCCGCTTAACAGCCATCGAGGATGATGCTGGTGCCGGGCGGGAGCACTGGAATGGGCTCTTTTCTACCTCCTGACTCAGAGGTGCCACCCTGCCAGCTTGGGAGGTGGCGGATGGAGCTAATCTCTGCCCAGTTTGCCCTGACCGAGCTCTTACAGAGCCACGAGACCAGCTGGAAAAAAAAATACAAATAAAATCGGATTTACAGACACTTTCCCTTCCAAGTCCTGAGGGCTAGGGGTGTTTGTTTTCTGCTCCTGCTTGTGCCCAGCCTCGGGGATGGGAGAGCAGCAGCCCATGGGAAGAGCTGGGCACTGCTGGAGTAGGGGACCCCTGGCTTCATGACGGGGTCCCTGTCCCTTGCCCGCCTCCTTCATCTTCATGCAACTTCTGGAAAATCACTGGGTCATGTTGCTAGCACCTTGCTTGCACCATCTCCTCCCCACCCTCCCTGCCTGAGTCTCTTCCATCTTCCCACAGCCTCACGCAGCATCCCGCTGCCCCAGGTCTGTGCCTCCCGACCCTCAACTGTGGTCTGTGCCGAGTGTTTTTAGGGGGTATTCCTGCCCTGGGCTGTGGCTTGTCCCACTAGCTCTCCAAATTGCTGTGCCTCAGTCAAGTGGGGGGTATTGGGAAACCTGCCGCCTCCCTGGGGGACATGGCACCCATTGGGATGCGGTTTTCCAGAGCGATGGCTGGAGGCATTGCTGAGTCTGCCAGCTCCCGTTATTTCGGCCAGCCCCCGCTTCCCTCCTGCCCCGCGGGCGTGTGGTCAAGGCGAGTGCCACTGACCCTGAGTCAGCAAAACCCAGCGCCTTCCTGGCCCCGCGGCACTACGTGACTCAGCAAAACCCTGCGTGGCTCTTTTTGGGAAAGGGACCAAGGCGTGGCATGTCCCCAGCATCTGTAGCCCAAGCCCAGAGGCATCGCTGCTGCCGCGGGCTCCAGCTTGGGGGTATCCTACTCTTGTCCCCCTGGCTACCAGCAGCCCTGGCACTGAGTGCCCATGGGTGGGAGTGGGTCAGACATAAACTAACCCAACCGTGGTCCCACTCAAGCAAACCCGCCCTCCCCAAGGGCTCTAAACCCCTTTGCAAATACGCTTTGCAGACAAAAAGGATAGTCCTGATGCTGGGCCTGGGGCTTCCCTACACCCTTTCAGGCTCTCCCGGAGCCTGCGGTGGAGCTGGGGAGGTACCAGCCCTCCTCCCTCCTCTTTGAAGTGGTTGGGAAACCATAGCTGGCCAGGCAATGTGCACCTGGCCCCCGGGCTGGGGCACCTACGGCACCTCCTCTGTGAGCATTTCCAGTCCAGCCAGTCTCTCCCAGCATCTCGTGGCTACAGAGCGGGCTCTGGCGTGCAGGGATGGGCTGGTGAGGACAGCACACCATGCCAGCCCTGTACCATCACACGGTGCAGAGCAAAGTCCTTCAGCAGGGTCAAGCAGTCTGGACCCAGTCTGTGTCTGTTTTTTTAATTCTAAGGGATTAAGGGCAAGCTTTGCTGTTAGCAAAGTTGTTATGAACAAGCCTTAGCTTGGGCTTCGTGGTAGCAGGGCTTGTGTCTGCATCCAGAGCTGCTCTCATACCAACACAAGAGAATCGCTGCTTTTAGACATACTTCTCTAAGCAACTTACGTGTCCATCGCACCGGTCAGCCCAGACGCTTCCCAATGGTTTATTGGGAAAAAGGGAGGACGGGGCTGTGTCAGGGAATGTTACGATACTGATCCTTTCCTGAATGCTCACAGGCTGGGAAAAGGATGGGGGGCTTATCTCCAGGGTGTTTAATTTGGCTCCAGCCCTTGGCACCAGTGGTTTTGGAGCTGACATCACTGTGCTTGCGTGCTGGGGGACCAGTGGGCCCAGCAAGGAGCCAGGATTTCTGCATTTGGGCTCCCTCAACACCTCTGTGGGATGTTTGCCCTGATGTCAAAGCCTTGAGAGGTACAGCGGGGATGTTTAACCAGGAGGTGGGAGCACGTCTGGGTATTTATAGGCTGGGACCATGAGAGTTGCACCATGTTATCTTCAAAAGATAGACTGGCATGAGCCTGGCCTTAGGGGTTTTTACACATTTTTCCTTGCTTGTGGAGCAAGAACCTGAGTGCCGCAGCTGAGGTGTCTGGAGCAGGCAGGGATGTGCAAGAGATGGTCAAGGGACCTGTCCCTCCTTGCTGCCATTTTCAGCACGGTGGATGAACCCCTTTCCTTCAGGTCTGTCTCCCTGGCCCCCCGTATCTCCCCAGCTCTGGTGGGTGAGCCAGAACGCTGTACCCCGTGGCCATGGCCCTGGGTGTGGGGGGACGCGCTCCTAAGAGTGGGTCACGCTTTCGCAACCTCAATCCCTGCCAGAGAGGATTCCCAAAGGTGGGGGGGGGCTCGAATGACTCAGCCCCAGCGGCTCCCGCGGGGAGGAGGACCCTGGCCCCAGGAGATTGGGGTCCTCTCCGCGGGTGATGCCAGGCTGTCCCACCTGTGCTTTGCCACACGGCCACGGACCTGATGCTGCTTAGTTTCAAACTCTTTATTTTTGAGGGGGCTCTAGCAGCTCCCCCACCTGCAGTCTGGCAGCACTCTGTCAAGGATGCTATGGTGGCGTCTTTCTCCTTACACATGGCTGTGCGTTTGCCTTCACCCTTTCCTTGATTTTTTTTTTTTAAATTTATTTATCACAGTGGTAGCCAATGCCCTGAACTGCAATGACATAATGGGCAAGGAAAGCTTCGGTTCAGAAATGCCGATTATTTTTTGGCCAAGAGGTGTCAAATGCAAAGCTGCAGGTGGGATTTCTAGAGGACAAACATCTTCTTTAAATTCAGAAAAACGGGTTCAGGATTTTGCAGCTTGTTGCTAAAGGATAAAAGAGAATTATTCCTTGGTTTGAACTGAGCAGAGCCTACAGGTGCACAAGCCTGGGCAGGTCTGGTTGCAAACACCCTGACTCCAACTCAAGGTCCTGGCGCCAGTGTGAGCTGCTGGATGCAGCTAATCAGCAGAGCCTGATTCACCAGCCCTGGGCCCCCGAGCGAAGCGGTGGTAACTTTTTCCTGGTGCAGTGCCAGGACCTCACCCACTCCCAATGCCATTTCCTAAACTGATGCACAATTTGCAAGGTGAGGGTACGTTTTCCAGTGGCACCGGCACATCCCAAATTATGTCCTTTTTCTGGGTGACACCCGCAAAAGCAAACCTGAAGGTGCTTTAGTAGCAGCTCCGGCTGATGGGAAACCTGGGAGCAGGGGAGGGGTTGCACTGAGCATGGCAAAGGGACTCATCCAGGCCGTGGCCACCATGTCCTAGCACTGTGGGCACTGGGGGAGGTGTCCTGGGCATCACGGGCAGTGACAATTCCCAGCCCATCGGTGCTGGCTGGCTGGGGCTGGTTTGGAGGCAGAGCTGGCCAGCAGCCTGCTTAAACATTTTTTGGCTTCCAGCATGGGCTGCAGTGACCTTGGGGAGATGCTAAGTGGAGTTGCAAAAGGCTTAGGCTGGGTGGTAATTGTTCCCTTGGTGTCTCTGACATAGCAAATCCTGATCCCGGTGGCGGGTGAGGGTGGCTTGCTGGCAGCTGGGTGGCATGGCTGGCTGTCACGATGGGCAGGAGCCCTGAGCATGGCTCCATCTCCATCAGGGCCGTTTGTAGCAGCCTGTGAGCATGGGGTGCTTTCACGCCAGTGGACCTTCTTCATCAGATCCTGCTCTTCCAGCCTTTCCCCTAGCTATTTAACAAAAAGAAAGGCTTTATGCAGCAAAATGCTTATGGTCTTTAAGCCTGTGAGCTGCCCTGGTGTCTTCACTAGGGCTTACCTGTACACCGCCTTGCCTCGCTGGGCTGCTGCCAAACTCGACATCGCCCGTCCCCATGCCCCACGCCCTCCGTGGCCCTGCCCAAATCCCCGCCGCCCCCACACCACCTGCGCGCACCTGACCCCGCTCGGCGTCGGACGTCCTTCCGCATCCCCCGGCCTTCCTCCCCCGCGGCCGGGGACACGCCTAGGACCCACCTCGGGGAGGATGGGACCTGCCTCACTCCGGCTGTCGGCCCCGTCCTCTCCTCGGGGCAGGGATCTCGTGGTGTTTGCCTCACCGGAGTTATTTTGCAGCAGGCTGAAATTGCCGGGGATGGGCAACAACAACCCCGGCAGGCGCTGGCAGCAGGCAGCGTGACCGGCGGCTGACGGGATGGGGTGGTAAGTGGCAACGATGGCATCAATTCATCGCCTCCCACGCCAGGATGTGATGGGGAGCACTGAGACCCGGCTCACCTCATCGCCCGCCTTGAGCAATCCCTGCTGCGTTCCCTGGGGCTGCACGAGCTTGACTTGGGGCAGGGGGGCTATCGGCTCGCCGGTGGGGTTTCCGTACACAATGCAAAGATGTGCCTCCAGCCACATACAAGCACGCCATCCATCTCATTTTCTTTGCCAGCACTAGATGTCATTTAATTATTTCCTTTAATTTCCAGCTGAAGCTGCCCTGAGAAGACCATCATTTATACAATCACATCTCCTCCATGTGACAAAGTACTGAAGCATTTGAGCCTTCTGGTCCTGGGAGAAGGGTGGGCTCAGAAAGGCGAGGGTCAACACCCCATGGTGACCCAAAGATTGGCTTAAAATTGCAATGTGTTTCCTTGGAGGGGGAGCAACCACCCAGCTTCCACTGGTGATTTGGTGAATCAATCCTGACCTCCTGGGGCGGTTGTTGCTGTATGAGTATGTCCATAAGGCTCTTAATTCCTACCTATTTATCGTTGCCTTTCTCCTAAGCTCCAGCTTCACTTGCTGCCGCAGCCAGCATTTTCCAACGTGCCTGCCTAGGGTTAAGATCTTGAACCCACGTTTAAGCACCTTGGCAAACGCAGTCTGTGGCTTTGCACACCCTCTCTTTGAGCTTCTGCACACAAAATACCCTGTTAATAATTATTTGCAGCGTGGGACTTGGTATGTCAGTCTCTCTGGCTGTGAACCCCTGAGTGTTTCCCAAGGAGCTCTGCCACCAGGGTGGCTTAGGGTTAAGGTTATGGTCAAAAATGTGAAGATGCTTTGCCCCGTGCTCGTGGCCAAAGGCACTTGTAGGTTATGGGTGGAGGGAGGTGTGGGAGCATCCCTGGCGGACACGGCAGCTGTGCCCGGGTCCTGCAGCCTCCAGCATCCTCTCCCACTGCAGCCAGGAGTCAATAAAGCTGAACTGCTTGGACACTGCCAATGCAGATGTCTGTTAGCAGCTAAATACCTGCCAATCTTCCCTCCCTGCAGCACCACCATTTCATAAAAAATTTTTTTCCCTCTCATAATGCTAAGTTGTTTTTTCTTCAGCATTGCAACCCTAAATTGGCTGGTGCAGTGAGTGGGGGATTAAGGGCACGCTCCTGGGCAAAGGTTTCCTGCAAACTCCTCAGGGCTGGCTGGCTGCAGCCTCTGATCCCTGGGGTCACGTGCCCCCCCCCCAAAAAAACCAAGGGCTGCTTGTTCGGCACCACTGGCAGGGCTGGGCTCAGTGGAAGAGGCAGCCAGCCTGCCTGTGGCTGAGCAGAGTGGGGGCATTGCCCGCTTCCCTCCCTGCACCGGGAGGGTGTCCTGGGATTGTCCCAAGCAGTGGTGGGTCAGCACCAGGGGGGACCCCGACACCAGGCAGCTTTGGCTGGGACAGCATGGGGTTGCTGGAAAGCAATGGTCAGAATCAAGTGGAGGTCCTCAGAGCCCCCTTTGCACCCATTCATTTTTTTTCCTGGAGTGGAAAGGTGTGAAACTCAGCAGTGCTCAAAGGGAGCCTGTCCCTGTGGGTGGCATGGCAGTGTGACCTGCTCTTGCCTTGCCCTGGCCTGCAAAATCTGAGATGGATATCAGAGAAGCATCCCATGACCAGCCCCAGCAGCTAAACCCCCTTTGGGCTGTAACAGCAGCAGGAGACCCCTGGGCACCAGCAACCCCTTGAAGGAGGGAGATTAAAATGCCTCAAAAAGCCAAGACCTGAGGAGTATCCACATCATTAATGAACTTATTACAGATGCCTCTAAGACAGAAACAACAAGTTTGCCCTTGCAGCAGGGGGTGGAAGTGGCAGTATTCCTTGCCAGAGGGTGGTTTTGATGCTCCATCTTCAGAACAGGGCAGAAAAGGGCAGGTTTTGATGCCACATCTTTGGAGTAGGAAAATAAAGGGCAGTTTTGATGCTATACGTTTAAGCCATGGCCTGAAGCAGCTGCCCTTGGCCCCATAGGATGCAACCCCACAAACCCTGAGTTTCCTTCCTTTTTTCCCATTTTGGGCATGTTTTGCCCTGTCATCCCCCACTGTGCTGACAGTGCTGGAGGAAGGCACGCGGCGCCTTCCCCCTGCCTCAGCAGCTCGTGCCCTGCGACGGCTCATGTGGGCCTGTCCGCACCACCCTTGACTCAGCTAATTCCCCCTCGCCCGAGGCATTGACCAAGCTCCTGCTGGCGCCATCCAGGCATTAGCAAAAGCGATGGGTTGGAGCGGCAGAGGATGTCCAGGTCCACCATCACTACCACCACTGGGTCCATGTCCCCACCACCAGTGGCCACCGAAGCATCTGCCCATGCATGGTGAGCAGGGCTGGAGATGGGTGCTTGGATCCCCGCACTGAGCCTGGTGGTATCTGACCTGCATAAAAGTGTGATGAACATCTGTACCTGCTTACCAGGCATGTTTTGTGCATCCCGTAATTAATGTTTGCTCAGCGATCAAGGCTGAGGGGTGCTTAGCGTTATTAGCAGATGATGAGTAGCTGACGTTGTTGATGTTGGTACCTCGAAACATCTAATTTCAGCATCTGGACTGAGCAAAAGGGCCAGAGGCCAGACTGCTGGTGCCAAGACCCTACTGGGCTTTGCGTCTTTGGAGGTGGCTTCCTACCACAGCCCTGCACATGGGCATCCCTGCCCTGCCCTGGCAGCCTCGAGTTTGGACCCACATGATGGCCACGGTGGCAGGGACAGGACCTGTGCTGGTGGCACAGTGCGGCCAGCAGCTCCTCTTGCTAGGGTGAGATGCGCAGAGCCCCCAAGCCCGGGGTAGCGAGAGCAGGCTTGGGGACACAGATGCAACTTCTTGCATGTTCAGGGGCCTAATCCAAAGCCCACAGATGGTTTCTTGTATATTTAACCCATCTTGATGCATGTGTATAAGACTGGATAAAAGAACTGAATGTCCGTAAAGGAGCACTGAATTATCCCAGCCCTCCTCCCACACTGCTGAGCACAGGCATGAGGGACAAGCACTCACACGGGGATGCTCATTTATTTATTTATTGGGGAGAAAAAATCATTGGTGAGAGCAATGCTTGTGAAGACTTTAAAAAAAATTACTTTCTGATTACACTGAGATTAAAAAAACTAAGCCACTGTCATCTTTATCTCCTCTGTCCATATTCCTGCTACCACCCAGCAGGCACTGCCCTGAGCAGCCAGTTTGTATTTTTTTATGAGGCTGTTCTGGGGAGCTCCCAGAGATTTGGGGTGCCGTGTCCCCAGGTGGCACAGTGGCCTCTAGTGGCAAATGCTCCCATCCAGCCCTGGGGAAAGAAACCTGCAAATGAATCTTGGGGGGCTGCTTGCTCTTCAGGAGAATTAGGAGCAGAGCCCAAATTGCCAGAGGAGAGGCAGCCCTGCACAGGGAGGTGGCTTGGTGCCAGGCAGGGTCCTGAGCACACCCTTGGACCCCATCTGCCCTAAGCAGCCACACCTGGGACCCCCACCCATGGCCCTGGAGACCCATTTAAGCTCAGGTCTGGGCACACAGTCCTGCCCTGGCCTCTGTGGTGCTGGCCTGCAGTCCTGGCCCCTTGATGGGTTGTGCTGTAGGCAGCCCAGCTCCGGTGCCCTCTCCTGGTGGGACGTTGGAGCTATGTGGCAGCTCTGTCTTCTGGCCGGACTTCAGAGCTGGGTTGCAGCCTTGTCCCTGTTCCATCTCCTGCAGCTCCAGAAGCTGAGTGTCCTATAAGTCTGAGTCTCCTAAGGGCACTCTGTGAGCAGCCTGCATGCCTAAGGAAAGGTGATTTGTGCTATAATCTCTTCTATAAGGGGGAATAGCTTGGGCTTTCTTTCTTCAACCTTGTCACCCATTTCTAAAAAGTTTGTAGGTCCTTTACAGCTTTGAAATCTTTTTTCCTCTGCTGAGTTTGGCTGGAGCTGCCTGAAGGACTTGCTGGCACATCAGCCTCCTCAGGAAACCAAGCTGAGTGTGTCTGGTGAGGCAGGGTCTTGAGGGCTTCCTTTGGGCAGAGGTCCTGGGAATAAATCTTGGAGCCTGTCTGAGCACAGCCAAAGCTAGCATTTTTAGTGCTTTGTTTCATGCTTCCTTTAGCTCATGTGTGGGGCAATAGTGTAATTTATTTCTTTGCAGAAAAGTCCCCAGGTCCTACAGGGCAGGTAGGTGTTAGTCCTCAGTGTCACAGCAAAGGTGTCCTTCCTTGCTGAAGCAGTTGCATCTTTTGGCTTTATCCTAAGACCTAAAGGACCTTGTATCAGGAGCAGAAATGAGCATCAAGTCTTGCCTGGTAGTCCGTGCCCTCATGCAATGCTCTCACCCCCTTTTCCTGAGGTTTGTTTGCTGCAGGTTAGGAAATCCTTCCCTTTCCACCAGAAGGTTTGCCTTCAACTGGCCCAGTCCCCTGTGCTGCTGGGAGAGAGGACTGCTGGCCTGCAGCCCATCAGCAGCAGGAGGGCACCCAGGCAGAGGGTACACCCACATTTTGAGCACCCTGGATGTTATGAAGCCCATCGTCAAAGAAAATGTGGGGCTGGATCTGGGCGAGGATGGGGCCCTTTGGAGCCCCGTCCATGAAGAAAGCCTCGTCGATGGCCAGACCCCATTCTCGGAGCGTCTTGATGGCTCGGATGCCCATGTCCCGGCCGCTGCGGGCAGTCACCAGGTAGGTGCGGATAGGGGATTTTTCCTGGCTGAACTTCTTGCGTATCTTCCCAAGGTGCATGGCAAAAGCCTTCAGGGGACCCTGAAAGCACAGCAAGACACTTGGGAGCGGGTGGGAAATAAAGACATCTACTCTGCTTGTACAAGCCACTTGTTCCTCTTTCAGGGTTTCTCAGGGATCTGCAGAGCACAGGGACACCTGTGGGGTGCAGGATTGGGCAATGCTGGGGCTGGTGCTGTGCACTGGGGTGCCTGGGAGGAAGATGAGCATTGTGGTGCTCATCCTAATCCCAAAATGACCAGGAAGGTACATTCCAGTGAGCAGTGCCTCTGGGTCTGAGTCCTGCAGGGATTTGCACAGCAAGAGGTCCCAGCCTGCAAAAGGTGATGTTGGGGGTAACCACAACCCTGGATATTTGGGAGCTGATGCTCACTTATAGGAGACAGGCCAGATCCATCTCCAGTGGGACGCCAGATCAGGCCCACACCAGGGACTGAGTGGTGGATGCAAAGGGAACCTTTAAGGATTTGAGCTTTTTTGGCTACTTGTGGAAAAGCCCTAGAGGGAGAGATGCTCATGGTAGGTGCAGAGCTTGTGGGTGCCCATGAAAAGTGAGGTGGCTTGCTCACCTCTCCCATGGGCACGGCCTCCATCGCCCTCTCATACTGCATTGCGCCCTCCAGCCCCTGCTCCCGGAAGACCTTGTCCGTCTCATCAGAGAAGAGCACAGCATCCCCGTCGAACACTACGCGGAGTGGGGTGCTGGGTGCCTGCACCTCCTGCTGGAAGATGAGTGCTGCGGAGACCCCTGCGAGACAGAACGAGGTGAGGCTCAGAAGGGACAAACCCTCCTGGGGGCATCTCGTGCATGGCCAGCTCCTCCCCGTGCCCTGTCCCACACTGCGGTGTCGGGGTCTCCAAGTCAGGGGGCTTTCTGTGGGGGTCAGCACCTTTCTAGGGCTGTGTTATCCCCCAATGGGACTGGACAAGAAAGCGCTGCTGATCAGAGACTGATGTCTGGAGAGATACCGAGGTCTGCTAAGAGGTGATGGGTGGTTGTGTAGGCATGAGCAGCCCTCCTCCTGGTGCTCGCTCACCCTGCCAAGCCTGGCTATAACGCCCAGTTTTAGCACTCCGTGCTGTGAGTAATAGGGACTGGCATCTCCGCTTGATTGGGGTAATTGGCTTAATTACAGGTCTCTTCCTACAAGTTGCTCCCTGCCCGCCCTCGTCTGTGGACCCAGGCCCCTGGATGAGAGACGCTTGTCAGAGCAATGATGCCCTTCAAGAAGGCTCCAGGAATGTGCTGCGTAGCAAAGGAAAGCCTAGGCTGCAGATGGCTTGCTCCTGAGCTTGAAGGGCCTTGGCCAGCTGATGTGCTCATACTGGCGCAAATTAATAAGGAGGTGATTAACCCCATTAAAGCTGTTGGGCAGACTGCACTCCCTCCAATCCAGGTCAAGCATGTGCTTACACCTATCACTGAGCACATAGTAACTCTGCATGTACCAAGAAAGCAAATTTCTATAGCATCCTCACAAAGCCCTGGGAATCGTCAGTGCTCTCTCATTGATCCAGGGAGCAGCCATGGGCAGCATCTTTGGTTAGAAAGGCTTAAATGTCAGGCAGGGAATGACCAGCCCATGGTAGAAGTACAGCCAGAATTATGCATAAAGCACTCAGTGACTTGTGAAGGCATCTGAGAAACCCTGGTGTGTTTGCAGGCTACTCGTGGGGACAGAAGAGGAGATTGAACTGTTCAGGACTGTACTGGCAATCAATGTGCCATTCACTCCCTTGCCATTCACCTGTGAGTGCATGGGCTCTGGCACTGCCTCTTGGTACTGAGCTGCTTGGGAAAAGTGTGGTGGGTTTGTGGATGTGAGATGGAGGGGAGAACTCACCTCTCCGGAGGGCATTGCAGACATCTGTCCTGTCAGCTGAGAGGAAGAGCTTGACCCCGTGGGACTTGAGGTACTGTGTGGAGTCCTCGTCGCTGACGAAGCAGAACTTGGAGATCTCCAGGCCTTTGGGTCAAGGGATGTGAGCAAAGTCTGTTATGGGGCAACATCCTCCTCGCAGCACCCCCCTTCACTCCCTGGGTCTCGGCATGCTTTGCTGCAGAGCTCAGGGCAATTAATTTCCCAGTGCTGTGTGGGGAACCCACCTATGTTCTTGCTGCATCTTCTTGCCCTGTTGTTCCTACAAAACTGCAGAGTGCAGTTAAATATTCCCTTCATACCACCCTTAAATGAGCCTTCCTGAAAGCCCTCTGGGATTTATTTATTTATTAAGAACTCTGTTTCTTTAGTAGTTGCCCGAGGATGCCCAGGCTGTGCAAAATGCTGCCAGACCCTCTGATGCAAAGGGAGCTGGGCTCTGCCAAGGAACCTGTACCCTGGGTGTGCTCCAGCATACTGGGCAAGCTGCATGGGGCTGGCAGGATTTGGGCTTGTTTCCAAAATAACCCCTTCCCCTTCTATCCCCTGGGTCTGTATTTGCCAGTGATGCTCCACTGTGGTGCCTTATCTGCTTCACAGTCTCCCAGGGTAAAGTGTGCACCCCCTGGGATGGGTTCCCCTTACCGTAGTGTTTGGTGCTGTTGATGATGCGCACACCGCTCTCTGGGCTGTTGTTGGAGAGCACCAGGATGTCAAAGAGGTCCTTCTCTGCTGGGGTGCTCTCCAGGATCTTCTCATTCACATACTGCACTGCCTGCCAGGAGAAGAGGAGACTCTTTTGGAGGGGCATGACTGCAATGGCTTTGCCAGGTGTCTTTTGCAGTTAAGGTTTGTCATTTGTGCTGCATCTGTCAGCTATGGCAAGGCTAGCATGTTATGGAGAGCCAGAGCAAGCAACCATCCTGCAAAAGCCACTGCCAAGAGGGCAGGGAGCAGGATACCCCACCAAGGGGGAGGTGGACATGTGGGACTGGTGAGGAGCACAGATCTCGATGCCCTGCAATGAGGCCAAGAAGCCAGGCCAGGCATATCTGCACCACGTGATGGGAGTTGAGACCTAAAGCTGGAAAAGCTGAAGTTTCACCCCATCCTGTGAGTGTCTGCATGTGCCCCTGGCCAAGTGTGGGCCTCACCTGGATGAAGGCAAAGGCCGTGCCTGGTGGCAGGGGCTTGTCCTGGTTGGCCTGCTGGTGCCTTATGTATTCCTCCTTGCCCTTCTCCAGGTAGAGCTTGTGCTCCTCCTCCAGGTTGAAGATGGCTCTGGTGGTCACTGCAATGACCAGTGCCTTGCTGGGGTCTTTCTGCAGGACAAGGAAGTAAGAGGGGTTGGGGGACAGCAAAGCAGGAGCTTGGGGAGGGGGGTGAGCAGGGGGACATGGGGGTCTACTGACCCGGGTGGTGGGGTTGGGTGTTGGAGGCATCACCCATGCGTCACAGTTCCTGATGCCAGAGGACCTTTGGAGAAGAGGTACCAAGCACAGTCTTCATCTTCAGGCCACCAAGGATGGGGCAGGCAGTTGTGAAACCCTAACCTGTCTGGTAAGTGCCATATGCTCTGAGGACAGCTCACACCAGAGGGGATTGCTTCATAATTTTGCTGTTTGTGGGCACAGCACAGCCGTAGTAATCTGTTTGTGCTGAGCTGGGCACTGCTGGGTTTCTCCGCACATACTGGTGGTTTTATTCTTCATTTGTGTCTGTTCTGGGGAGTCTAATAAAGACTCTACGTATGAATGGAAGCTGCTGCTTTCTCCCTGGCAGCTCCAAAATTTAAGTGTGAGTGAATGCACCTGTCCTGTCCATGCAAGTGGACGTTCAGCCCTGCAACCTCTTCCCATGTGGAAATCACACAGACCTCACTGGTACCAGTGTCCAGCAGCCCTGGGACAGGCCACTTCTGCTGAAACCTAGGCAGAAGCAATTCAGGCCACCACAGCTCTGATTTGTGGTGTGTCCTCTCCTGTGGTGGCATTTCAAAACTTGCTTTAGAAATAATAGGATGCACGTTTTGTAATGAACATTTTACCTGTTTCACATTGGTGTTTATGACTGTGCTTTCAGGCTCCGCCATCTTCAACTTTCAGCTTCAAAGAGAAAATATACAATTAAACTGATACTTTATAATATAGCCGATCTAGAGGGGGAAAGAGTGGAAAAGAGATGGGGGACATCCTGCCCACCAAGTGGAGCAGCCCAAATGAACCAGCTTCTGCTGACAACAGCTCTGCTTTTAGAAAACCTGGTCTAATAGTTCCAATTAAATATGATGGAAAAGTGGGTTTTCAACCACAGATCACTGCTTCCCCCCAAGAGTATTTTTCTCTGGGGAGAACTGTTGAAAGCAGTTGGAGAGCTCTTTTCCCAGAAAAATAAATCTGTCTTTAAAAGCCAAAATACGTCAGGTGTTATGGGTAGGCTTCTAGTGCCTTATTGCCTTTCTTGCTACTTTTGCTTGAATGGTGAATTTGTATCCACAAATAAGCAAGCTGACTGCATGAGCAGCTCATTTGCAGCTGTAAAAGGCCTGAGTAAGAGATGTGTGGTGAGGGCTTGGGTGCAGGATGGGATCCCCCTGATGGGACTGGTCTGCCCCTCCACAGTGCTGTGAGCCAGCCAGCCCCTATGCTGAAGGTCTAGGTGCAGGCTGTGCTAACCCAGGTCTGGCAGATGAAAGTCTTGGGGGGGGGGGGGGGGGGGCGTGTTACATGGTCTGCCTGTGCCTAGCAGCTGAATCATAAATCTCATTTATATTTGTGCACCCAGGTCCTGTGGTTTCTGTAACCACCATGCTATACGCTTCACTTCTATGCACCAGTCAGTGTCAGAAGTGGACCTTCAGGATTCAGCCTGTGGGATGGGAACAGTTCCCATTCCCGCCAAGGGGGATTCCATGGGGGTTATTTCTACCCAGCAGCTCCTACAAGTATGCTGCGGGGTTTCTCTGGAGAGCTGAGGCACCAATGACTGCTCTACACAGATGTGCTGGGCATGGCAAGGGCATTAAAACCTCATTTATCAGTTCATGCCCTACCTGATTACTGGGTTGGGGGGTGGTGTAAGCATAGACCAAAGTCAGCATGCAGTATAAAGGGCAAGTCGGGGTCTCCAGGGGGACCTTTCTTTTGCCCCAATTTTCTTGTAATTAATTTTTATTATTCAGGGACTGCAAAGCGTTGCCTGGGCTGGTAGGAAATGCACTTGGCTGATGCCAGCCCTGACAGCCAGAGCCCTGCCATGTGGGGTTCGATGCTTGCATATGCACTCCCTGACTGCCCTCGGGGTGGAAAGCCATGCTGGCAGGGCTGCTTTCCCCAGCTGCTGTGTGCCTGGAAAGCCAGGAGATGCTGAACATCCCTCTGCTTCCTCTACCCATACCCCATGCTGGAAAGGAGTCTCTTCCCAGAGAGCAGGGAAGAGGGTGGCAACCTCCAGCCCAGCTGAGCAGGGAGAAGCTTTCCTCTGATAGAATTTCAGCCAAGTACTTTTCTGCAAGTGAAAGTTAAATGAGAGGAGGCAAGGGAGCTGAGCAGCCCTTCCTGGAGGGAGAACACCACCTCTAATTTCTGCTCTATTCTTCCAAGTGCTGCAAACCAAGCCTGACTTCTCCTTTCCATCTACCTGCCTCTAATAACTGCAGTATTGTTTAGATACAGATATGCATATATGCACACGCACACATCTCTGCTGCGAGCACCCCCCATGCACACAATGTCAGACTCATAGGAAAGCGTTTCAGGCAGATGCTTGCTGGTCCCCGTAACTCATCCTACAGCTGTGCAACATGGAGCAGATATTACCCCCACTGCACACAGCCAGGATTTTGCTAGAGACCAAAGCCCAAACTCACCGTGAGTGCTGCCTCTGCTCCCCGGCGCAGCCTGTCCAGCAGCAGCATCGAAACTTTGCCCAAGATGCTGCTGTTTATATTTCCCCCTCCCCGTGCTGGCAGGAAGCAGACAGGAGCCAGGATGGGGTGCAGCTCCGCTCCCCGGCGTGCTGGGATTTGTAGGCAGCTGCGTGGGTTGGCGACGTGCCCGGGCCAGACTGCATTTCCCAGCCGGCACAGCACAGGCGGCTCACGGTCACCCAGGCCTGGCCTTAGCCATGGCCACGGCCACGCTCTGGGGAAGGGGCTCAACCCTGGTCCTGCTTTTTGGGCTCTCTTGGAGCTTGTGCTCAGTCGCTGCTCGCTGCCCTCAAGTGCTGCAGCGATGTCTATTTTTGTAGCCAGGGTATTTATAGTGTGCCTCCAGACCTCTCATTTCCCAGCCCTTGAATGCATAATGGTTGTGGTTTTGACCGAAAATATAGGGGTACCTGTTCAAGAGCAGCTTGCAGCATGTCCAGGCAGATGCAGGGAGCTGGGCCAGGGAGAAAGGCTGGTGCAGAGGGTGGCAGGGTGCAGCAGGGGCTCACCACATTTGCAATTTTACTGTCACGTTTTTGGGTCCCTTTTCCCTTCTTTTCTGAAAGCTGCCTCTTACACACCACCCTGAGCAGGGGTGATTTTGGGGCTGGGATCTTGCTTTTTCAGGTGGGCTGTGCAGCACCCAGCCCTGCAAGGCTCATGCTGCTGGGGTATTTCAACATCCTCTTTCTGCCCAAGAGTGAGATTGGGGGTGGGGGGCTGACACAGAGGAGCGGCTGCCATCCTGCAGCTTTTCCCTTGCCCAGCCAGGGCATGTCCCTGCCCCGCCGCTGGAAGATGGCCCAGAGCAGCAGCCTCCCCCAGCCTGGCTCCTGCCCAAGGAGACCAAACTCACTTGCATTAAGGCCAAGCAGCTGTCCCCCCGAGCGGCACCAGATTATTACCAGCATCACCAAATCTCCTTCCAAAGTGTGGGCTGCAGCTGGGGTCCTGTGCAGCTTGGCTTCTCTAAGATGCTTGTCTCTAGCAAACAGCCTGTCGAAAAGGCTACTGATATGCTCAGCTTTCAGCATGCATATGCAGCCCCCCTTTTCCTGACTGATTTTATTGGGCATGTTCCCTTTCCCCTGTGCCCCTTATGCATTTCTCCTGTGCATCCTCCGGGACTGCCAGCTTAGAGCAAAAAGTGTTTGGCATCTATGTTTCCCCCCTCTAGAGGTTTCCTGCAGCACCATTCCCACAGCACCTCCTGTTCCTGGAGATGGTGCTTCTCTGGGCGGCAGGAGTGCAGGGTGCTTGTGAGTGGGGCCATGTTTCGGGTGGCCGAGGGGCAGCCCCAGTACCTCTCCTGTGGCCAGATGCTCGGTGTAGCAACGCCTCAGTGGCCATGTGAAAATCTGGCAGGACCGGTGAGCCAGGGTGGCCAGGCAGAGCTGGGACGGGTCTGGTTTCCGCGGCCTCTCCCCCCATGTCTGTGTCAGCCGTCGGGCACCGGCGGTACCGCTCCCTGCTTCCGGCACCGCCCCAAATTTCCACAGTAACCAGGCACGTTTTGGGCTGACTTGCTGAATTGGCAGCAAGAGAAGAAGTGTGCAAGCATAAATTTAATGCGACAGGGATGCCGGTGAAATCGCTCCTGGCTGTGTGCCTGGTGCTGCTCCCGTTGACACTGAGGGATGGAACCACCCAAGCAATATCCCCTCGCCCTGCCTGTCCTCCCTGCCGCTTTGGAGCGGAGCATCCCCGTTCATCCCCATTGCCGCACGCACTTCCCGGGCCCTCGCATGGTGCAATAAACCACGGTACGCCCCTCTGGGCCAACAAGCTGGGCTCCCCAAGTGCAGGGCTCACCAGGGATGGATGCAGCCGTGCACCCGTCCCCTTGCAAGCATCTGTCCCCTCGCACTAAGTGCCTGCAGCCACGCTGTCCAGCCCAGCATCGCTGCAGGGATAACTTGGAGAAGTGAATTTGCGGGGGCACAGAGCCAGGCAGCGATGCCCACTGGCTTCTCGCAGGCAGGAGGGCAGGTTTTGCTTCCTGGTCTGGCAGGGAGTTCCCCGCTGGCTTTTCACCTGCACGAGCACCGCTTGGGTCAGTGGCGAGGTGGGGCTGACGGAGCTGCTGGGGCTGCCTGGTTCCTGGGCTGGCAAAGCAGACTTTCCTGTTTCGGCTGTGCTGTGCAGCCACCATCCCTGCTGCACCCTCAGCTCCGTGTCCAGCAGGGTCCTGTCTCACCCTGCAGCGTGCCCCTGCCACGTGTGGCAGCTGGACCCGGAGCCCGCACAGCAGGGAAGAGAGACTGAGGCTGGGAAGGAGGCGCGTCGGTAAGTCTGGTTTCGGGAGCCCAGTCAGCACAGGGTGGAAGCAAGAAGCAGGGCTCCCCCAGCCCCTTTTCCAGGAGCAGGGATGCTCGATGCTCCCTGCAAAGCCCACCAAGGCTGTGCTGCCTCTCCCAGACTGCAGCAGGGCTGTTCCCCTCATCCCCAAAACAGCGACTCAGGTCACCCCATGGGGCTGGGGTGAGCTTTTATTTTAAACCAGGGCCAATGTCAGACCAACGTGACACAGCCTGCGTGGGTCTGGCAGGGAAAAAGCGCTGAGACACCTAATTTTGTGCTGGGTGGGTGCCTGCTTGCCTGTGCTGTTGTGTCCACCCACCGCCATAGCCCGAAGCCGCAGTCCGGTGCCTCCTAAATATCACAGGCATGTCACCAGACACTGATTTCTGTGTGTGGGGACAGGAGAAACCGATAGGATAGGACAAAGGATAATGGCTTTAAACTGAAAGAGAGTAGATTTAGATTATATGTAAGGAAGGAGTTCTTTTCTGTGAGGGTGGGGAGGCACTGGGACAGGTTGCCCAGAGACGTTGTGGATGCCCCATCCCTGGCAGTGTTCGAGGCCAGGCTGGATGGGGCTTTGAGCAGCCTGGTCTAGTGGAAGGTGTCCCTGCCCATGGCAGGGGGGGTTGGAACGAGATGATCTTTAATGTCCCTTCCAACCCAAACCATTCTATGAATCTATGATCATTAAAGCTGCTGGTGGTGAGGCTGCCAGCAGAGATCATGTGTCCAATGGTACAGACATCCCAGGTGGCCCCGGTCACCTGGCAAGTCACTTAACCTGCACCTCACTGCACCAGCAATGATGCTGCAGGGATGACAACAATTCCCACGTCCCTCCAGCCCTATGCCCCTGTGCGGCAAAGCCCACTGTTGGAAAAATTAAAGGCTTTTGCTGGCTTTGCAGGTGCAGTGGAGGGAAGCGCAGAGGTGATTTCTCCCCAGGAGGATCCCCGAGCAAGGAACCATGGCCCTGCGGGGTGGGCAGAGTGCAGGCAGAGCAAGGTGGTGTTGGCTGCTTGAGCAGGGACCTGCTCGGACAAGGGGCAGGCGGCTGGGGCAGCCAAGGCAAACAGGCACATACCTGCCAGCCTTGGTCACGGCACTGGGACCAGGTGCCACCAGTGCCATGATGGCTGCAGACCCACTCGCTGCACAGCTCCCAGCTCCTGCTGCCGCTCCTCACCTGAAAGGAGGCAAGAAGGAAGTTTTGGCTACAAGGAAGCAGTCATGCTAGAATAAGAGCCTTGCTATGGGGAGGGCAGTAGTGAAAAACCATTCTGCTTTAAATTTGAAGCCTTCCCTTAAGCTGCGTCAGCATTGCCATGTGCACTGGTTGGGCTTACGCAAATTTTCCGAGCCTGTGTGACCCCAGCCTGGTGGTACCACTGCCACCTGCAACACAGGCACCAGCCCCACTGCAAGCCCAGGAGCAAACCCTCCCGCTCTTCAGCCCTGTGAGAAGGGGGAAAATAGCCAAAAAAGGGTGTTAGCTAATGGTGGGTCTTGCCTGGGGCTGAGCAAACCCTTCAGCTCATGCTGCCTGGCCAGGCAGGAGCCAGCATAAAACAGCTCTTGGGTTTTTTTTTCCCCTACAGCCAGGTGATTCCTCTTCTCACAAACAAAGGAAAACTCCCTAATCCACACCCCACTCCCTCCCCATTCCGAAGGCAGGTTTGCAAGGATATAAATGAGAAGGCTGTAGGCTACTCCCTGAGTAGGCTGCCCACAGCTCTTCCCACTCCATTTCACACATCCTTGCCAAAGTGGCCAAGCCCCAAAAGCCTGGTTCTATGTTTTAATTGTTTGCTCTCATTAGAGCCCTGGGCCACCGGCAGCACACGGGCTACTGGAGAGGAAATCCCCACCCTGTTAATTTTGCTTGTGTTGCCAGGTCAGCCCAGCTTAGCTGTGGCAGTGGCAGCCAGGAAAGGCATGGTGATGGCCTCCCCGTTCACCAGTAGCCCGGTGACCATCCTCACCACAGCTCGGCCAGGCTTCCTGGGCGGCTGGCTGAACCGGATCCCATGTGAGTACAGCGGTGCTTGCCCTGCTCTCTCAGGCAGCGTTATCTGGCGGGGTTCCTGGAATCTGAGGCTGTGTAACCACTTCTCCCTCCCTCTAAAATCCCTTTTTCCAGTGGGGTCCATCAGGGTGGGGATGCTGCAGAGTGGTACCGTGCTGCTTGAGGAGCGCAGGGCATCCTTGCTGCCCATTTGGGGAATAGTCTCCAGCCTCAGCCTCCCTGCATGGGGCCTGTCCGGGATTATAAGGGCAATTTTGAAAGTACAACTTCTTAATGCTGAAGCACCAGGAAGGGGTTTAAATGCACTCTATATGTTTTTGCTTGGTTTTAACTCTTCTGTTCATCTCTGCTCCCCGAACATCGCACCAGTACCCAAATGGGTGCTCATCGCCGTGGCTGTGGCAGTGGGAGTTCTTCTCCTCCCCTTCCTCATCTGCATTGTCAGGTGCTGCTGTGGCAAGAAGAAGCCCAAGAAGAAGGAGAGAGTCAGCATGTGTGCCGTCAGCAGCTCCACCACAGCCAGCCTCGTGCGTCTTGCTTTCCCCTCTCCACCACCTCCCTCCTCTCTGAGAAGTTTGCTGCCATGCTGCCTGGTCCTGGGGGTGGTGGGAGCACGGCATGGCTGGGGATGTGGTGGAGCATGTCCTGAGGGTAGTGCTACTCTGCCACAGGTCCAGCCCGAGATGGAGGACCTGGAGCGGGGCACAGAGCAGATGGGGCGAGGAAAGCTGCAGTACTCCCTAGAGTACAACTTCCGTGCGCAGGAGGTGGGGATGCTCGCGGCCGCGTCCCAGCAGGGAAAGAAGGCTTTGCTCTTGCATGGTCCCTCTTTGCTACCCACTGAGGTGGACCATACCCTCTTGCACCTCTCCACCTGCCTGCAGCCTGCTGGCTCTCGTGCCCGCATGGCGTGGAGGCATCCTCCCTGCTGCACTCGCTTCTCACTGAGCCCCCAGTCATCTGACCCCATCCTCCTCCACCTGGTGACCTTGTGCATCACTCCTTTTAAGTTGAAAGTCGGAGTGAAGCAGGCAGCCAAGCTGAAGGCCATGGACAGCGGAGGCACATCCGATCCATATGTGATCATCTACCTAACGTCTGATACAAAGAAGAGGTACGAGACCAAGGTTTACCGCAAGACCCTGAACCCGGTCTTCAATGAGAGCTTCACTTTCCAGGTAGGAACTATATCTGATGATGTTTTTTTGGTCCCATCAGGAGTATTGCATGGGCCCTGTTCCCTGGGAAAAGGCATCTCCAGGCAGGGAGATGCCTTTGCAACCAGGATGGGGCAGCGTCAGAAAGACTTGTTGTCGCATCCGCCGCCCCATCCCATGGGGCAGGGCTGCCACCGAGGAGTGAGCCCAGGCTTTCGGGTCCTCCCCTGCAGGTACCCCAGGCGGAGGTGCCTGAGTCCACGCTGGTGATGCAGATCTATGACTTCAACCGCTTTGCCAAGCACGACATCATCGGCGAGGTCCGGCTGCCCCTGGCCAGTGTCAGCCTGCAGCATGTCATCGAGCAGTGGAGCGACCTGGCAGCGGCCGGTAAAGTGGAGGTTGGTCTTGGAGAGTGGGAAACTCTGCCAGGAGGGATGTGCCTTTGCTTCGGTTGCCACCACCCTAAGAAGCAGGCCCTTAGGGCCAAGCATGAGGAGGGGGGAGACCCAGGAAACCTGGGGCCAGCCTGGTGCTCCAGCCCCAGGTGAGCCGGCTCCTCTGCCCAGTGCTTATCGCTGGCATCTCTCCATCAGGAAGAGCAGCTGGGCGAGATCTGCTTCTCGCTGCGCTACGTCCCCAGCACCGGCAAGCTGACTGTGCTCATCCTGGAAGCCAAGAAACTGAAGCGGATGAACTCCCATGGGCTCTCAGGTCAGCAGGGGCTGCCTGTGCTCAGATCCCCCTACTCCTGCCCAGGCCTTAATGATGCCACCAAGAGCTGCAAAGCATTGAAAGCTCTCGGTGCTGAGACCTGCTTCCTGCTGCCACCAACATACCCAGCCCTTGGCCAGCTCCCAGCCTTCCCCAGCACAGATACTTCAGCTTTGGGCAGAGCTGGAGGTATCTACCCGGAGATGTCATGGCTGGATGGTTCGGGGAGCTTGTGGCAGGAGGTGGTGAGCTCTGAGGTGGCTGGCAAAGGGAAGAGGGGTGGATGCTCCCACGAGGAGTAACAAGTGGGATGGTGTGCTCTGCTTGGGAATGGCTCAGGGAAGCTGTTTTGTGGTTGAGCTCCTCAGTCAAAAATTGTCACTTGTGCCAGCTGTGTCCTCTCTCTCCTCAGATCCTTTTGTCAAGGTGCATCTCATCCTGAACAGGAGGAAATGGAAGAAGAAAATGACAAGTGTGAAGAAAAACACCTTAAGACCTTACTTCAATGAGGTGTTTGTTTTTGAGGTGCCTTTCAATCAGATCAAGGTGGGTTCCCCTGCAGCACCCAGGGTTGAGCAGGTCCCTGCTGCGGTGAGTCCCTCCCACTGACGCTCTTTCTTTTGTTCCCCCTTCCAGAATGTGGACGTGGTCATCTCCGTCTGGGATCACGACAAAGTGACCAAGAACGAGCCCATCGGCAAACTCTTCCTGGGCTGCCGAGCCACAGGCAACCAGCTGCGGCACTGGTCTGACATGCTGTCCAACCCACGCCGGCCCCTCACCCAGTGGCACAGCCTGCAGCCCCCAGATGTGGTCGACAAAGCCCTGGGGCTAAAGTCCCACCTCAAGCTGCCCCTGCCCCCCAGATAGTGGGGAGTCTCCTCCTCCACCCAGGGGGAAGGATGGAGGGCTTGTGGAGGGATGAGGGGCTTCTGCTCAGCAACATCTAGACATGTTGGTCCCTGCTCAGTGTCAGCAGAGGGGAATGGGAGCGCTTTTTGGCTAAGAGATGATCTGGCTGCTGGTGCAGCTCATGCCCTGTGTAATGCCCAGAGCGGGGCAGCTCGGCAGCCCAGGGCAAGGCTGGATGTGGAGAATACTAGAGGGGATGGCATGGGCACAGGAGCTGGCTCATCCCAGCTGCTCGCAGGCTGGGGGGACAAATACACAGAGCTTCAAGCTCATGCAAAAACACCGAGTCCATTGATATTTTTAAAGCAGAGGATTAATGTGCCAGGAGCCTGGGGTGGGCAGTTTCTTTAGTTGTGAATAACTCCACAAGAGGCAAGTTCTTGGGAAGGCTTTATGTGTCCTGTGAAGGCTTTTAAACAAGACCAAGATCTTGAAGCACCCTAAGAGGCTTGAGAAGAGAGAAAGAGGACAGGCTGATGAGGAAGGTGTTGGAGATACAGGACTAGCTCTTTAGTGCCTCTGTGATAAGCATGCTCTGTGTCCTGGCTAGAGGCTAAATGAGACAGCAAAATCAGCCACTGGTTGTCCACATGGCTTTACTCTTAGCCTATTCCCAGCTCGTGCTGACTCGTGCACGCCAAGATGTGACTCAGGTTATGGGACTCACCAGTGACCATCCCCGTGGACCACGCAGATGAGGATGCACAGTGTCAGCTCCATCCACCCTGCATGGTCCTAGCGCAGCAAGATTTGCACCTCCAGCACCTAGAGGTGCTGCCAAGGTGGAGGGCCTGAGGGTCTTGTTTGCATATCATGATCATACTACCCTGTTGAAGGCTGGGTTGCAGCCCTCACTTCTGGGCAGGTTTCATGTAATCTGGGAGGTTTTTGTGGCCAGATGTCCTGCCCTGCCCTGCTTCATGGGGCCTTGGGGTGGGGGCTATGTAAGTAAAGATCACTTCTAGAAGGATGAGGGCATTGGAGAGCTGCCACCATCCCTACCCAACCTTGAGTACTCTGCACTTTGTGGTGGCTTGAGAACAGCTCCTCTGAACCATCTGCAGGAGGAAGCTCACTGCATTGGGCTGGAGGAGGGACTCGCCCTTGCTCCAGAATACTTCTGCTAAAAAGCAGCCATAGCGCACAGAAGATCTGGGCTCATATGATGGAATTTCAGCCCAAAAGACAGAAGTAATTTGCACCGTGGGGAGCTGCGGGCACAATGCTAATCGCTATCGCCTGGGCTCTGGCGGGGGAGGGAGCCTGGCGCATTAATGAAGAGCCATTAATATTGAAAAGCAGTTAATCTGCAATTACCCGGAGCTCCATGGAGCGACCATCTGAGAGTTAAACAAACACAGTGAAGCTGAGGAAGATTGTGAAAACTCTCGGTAGAGATTAATGACCTGAGCTTAACCATAAAAAGCTACTGCATCTGCTTCTTGATAAATATTCTCCAGGCTTCACCATGGCCGTGAGAAGGGAAGAAATGACAGGGTGGTTTTGAGATAGCTGTAACCAAGTGGAGTGTGGCTTCTGCTGGGGAAACAGCATCTGCTGGCAGCCGCTAATGAGATGGAGGAGGAAATCAGTCACCTGAGAAAGACTTGTAAAGGGATGCTTTAAAGCCTCAACCTTCAGTCTCAGCCTTAAATCAGGCTGGAATGGGCTGTGCAGAAGGGAACATCTCTGAATTGGGTTTGGGGTCCCAAATCCATCACCAGGTTGGTTTTTGGTGATGTTCTGTGGTGATTTAGGGTCATGCAGGACCCAGAAGAGCTTTTGGAGGTGTTGGGAACAGGCATTTCTTATTTGTGCATGTGTGTGTGTGTGTGCTTTTTCCAGCCCTCTTTTTTGAAGTCATGGCCTTGAGGTTCACTGCATAATTTATGGGCCGGGCATAAAAGCACATACATATTAGTCCCAAAACAGACACACTTGGAGAAGGTGCAGGGACATCCCCTCCTTGAGAAACATTACCCCCAATACCAATGCCTGCTGCTCCTCTCTCCAGCTTTGGCCCCACTCAGAGCCTGAACTGCTGGCGCAGTCCCAGGTGAGCAAAGCTGGCAAGGGAAGCCCATGGTGCTTTTAGGGGGAAGCCAGGGAACCTGGGAACAAGTGCCCAGCTGGGCTGGCTTTGGGCAGCCTGGGGTGAGCCTTGGTGCAGTAATACTCAGCAAACTGATTTGTTTGCTCAAGAGGGAAAGGTGAGCGGGTGGGGATGATCTCCACCCAGCTCCAGTTTTTAATGTACTGCCGAGGCTGCTTTCTTCCTCCACCATTGCTTTTCCTTCTCAGTCTGCTTTTGCTCTTACAACGAGGCTTTGAGTGCTCTCCTCCTCTGGCAGGATCCTCTTAGTATCTGCTGGCAGCTGTTTGAAGCAGGGCTGGTGGAGCTGGGCTTCGTTTTGTGGCTTATTTGACCCAAAGTGAACACGGCCTGCTTGGGAGCCTGTTCACAGGAAGGCGGACATTGTCTTGCATGCAAGCATCTCCTTTTCACCTCCCTGTGGCCTTGGCAAGGCTAGTTGTCCCTCATTCACCGAGGCCAAATGTCTGAGCATCTTCTGCCTGTCCAGTGCTCCTCGTGTACTTGGGAGGGCCTAGAACAGGAGGATTCCCCAGTGGAAGATGCAACAAAAGAGAAGTTAAAGGAGGGGGGAAACCAACTCCTCCTCAGCTTGTGTCTGTGCTGGATTCCCACGTCCGCATCTAGAGGGCAGGGCAGGTACGTGCTCTGAACTGGCTCTCTCTATCTTCTGGTCTGTGACCCCCGTTAGAGCCTCACCAGCCAAGATTTCTTCTTCTGGAGATGGAGCATGTAGGCGAGAGGGAGAAAAAGCTATGATGCTGTGGTGCAAGCCCCTTCCCATTGCTGCAGAGCCATGCGGCAGTGCTGGGGTGTCCAGGTGGCTTTTTCTAGGAGGCAGGAGCCAGCCCTTGCCTGATCCTGCACCACAGGGGCAAAGGGGATTTTGCTGGTGGGTTAAGAGGGGGCAAAAGCAAGTATCCAAAGCCAGTCTGCACTGTGCAGGGTGCCCGGGTGGTGGGTGGGGGGATTTGTTTCTCTGCTTCACACAAGGGACAGTCCCCCTGCATTTAATTAGCAGATTTGCACGTTGGTGGCAAGGTGAAAAGCAGGACTTGGGCCAGGCAGAAATCTGTTAAAGGAGACAGGAAGTACTGAAAATTGAGGTGTTTGCTATTAAGATTTATAATCTCAATTATTTACATCCAGATCCAAGATTTCTGGCCCCTAGAAGTCCCTCCCAAAGCAAATTATTCCCTTGTTTAGTGATTTTTATGATATTTGTCCCTGCACTTCAGGAAATCAAACGGGAGAGCTGCACCAGGAGAAGGCTGAGCCTTATACGTGCTTGTCACCAGTCGTCTGCCATGAGATAAAAATTATTATGGGCTGTCATCGTTCAGCCTGAGTATGGGCTGGCTGTCCTCCAGCCACAGATTTTTTGGCTAGTCTCACAGTTTTTGAGAGCTGGAGAGTATCTAAGCTTTTCTCACCAGGAGCAAGCGTGCCTGTTTTATAAATATTCGTTAGCTAGCATCATTATGTCTTGCAATTTTATGGGCAAAACGTGTACTTTGCCATGCATGGGTCTCTTTTTTAAAAGCTCCAGCTCCTGGATTTGTGGGGTCTTATGCAGGTTTGCAGCTTTTTCTTTTAAAGCACATTTTTATCCTTTGTGTTTGCGGGGAGCGGGGCAGAAATATATGAGGATGCCTCCCGGCTCAAAACCGAGAGGATGGTTGGCTTTTGATTGAGGCTCTTGCAAAGTAGCAGGGGTCCCGGCAGCTGCCCGGACATGCTGCAAGCCCGGGGTTTGCCGTGGAAGGCTGGCAGTGCGTGATGGCAGAGGGAGGCCCTGTGCAAGGGTTGCTGGCCACGCTGGGGTTTGCAAGGTGGGTGGGAGGAAAGCCGGTACCCCTCGGCAGGAGCAGAGGAAGGGAGGTGAGGCGGTGTGGGCTGCAGCCAGCCTCCCCAACCCGGAGCCCTGCTGTGTGCTACTCACCCTCAGGGGGGCCTGGCAGCCCCGAAACTACTTCTCCCAGGCTGCCTGGCATGCTGCCCTGCTGCCGGCTCTCCAGGGAGGGCTGCTTGGGGGAGATGGGGGGGTAGCCTCTGGCCCCCCCAGCACCCACCGGCCCTGGCATCCTGCCCTTGCCTACAGTAAAGCACTGTGGTGGCGGGGGGAAAATTTGCTGAAGGGTCCTGCGTGACATGGGGCGGGAGGGATGGCTGCTGTTGGCCAAGTGGCCTCTGGGAAACTCCAGTGGGAAAGGGGGGTGCTGGGAAGGGGTGCTGGGAGACCCCCCCCGCCAGGTGCCGGTGGGAAAGGGGTGGAGGGGAGAGGTCATGCCTGGGTGCTGGGGTCTCTGGGGGGGGGCACACGGGAGGGAGGGGACGGGGGCTTTGTGTTGAAGCTGGGAGCAGGGGGCAGGGGAGAGGAGAGCAGGAGGGGGGCGGTGGGATGGTGTGCTGCTGCCTTTCAGGGTAATTGCTTCCTCCTCTGTCCTGACCAAGTCTGCTGTGGATGTGACTTTCAGTTTCTCAGATAGAGGCAAGGAGCCCTGCCCTTATCCCTACCCTTATCCTTACTCCTTTCCCTATCCCATTTTTCCTACCCTTTTCTCCCTTTTTCCTGCCACTTTCCCCTGCCCCGACTGCTGCTGGGGCTCTTACATCTTCCTGCCCCAGACTGGGCTTGTTTTGCTTCTGAATCAATCTGGTGACACGGAGGTATTTTTAGGACCACTTTACATCCCAGTGTACCTTCCACTTCCATGGCAGGAATGGAGGAGGGTTTCCCTCGGGGGGGTAGCAGCCTCCAGCCCCAAACAGCCCAGTGCAAGGAACAGGACTGATAACAGGTACGTGGAGATGCTCCCCAATGGCTCCTTCCATTTGAACTTTGTGGGCAGACCTAAAAAACCTAAACCTCCCATTTCTCCATATTTCAAGTCTCGGCAGGAAGAAGCCAGGGGAGAAGCAGCACAAGAACTTCATAGCTTTCATGTTGCTGGCCAAAAAATGCCCCCCCAAGATGATCGGCATTACGGGTGAGTGGGTACCCATCAGTGATGACTTGTTGCACATCAACAAGATGGGAATTTCTCAACCAGCCTTGCTAGCTTCATGTAGAGGTGATGAAACCCCTGCGGGCATTTATTGCAGCTCAGTTTGAGCAGAAACACAAAGTCAATTAGGAATAGGAGTTCAGCTGGGCTGAAATGAGGCCTTGACCTGCAAACAACCTGACCCATATCTTATTTTAAGTCCTGTCAGCAGTGTCAGGAACGATGGTAGGTTTGCAAACAAGTGTTTCATCACCCTGCTCATAAACACGGACATTGCAGATGTCCCTGTCTGAGCCACTTATCTAGGGGCAACAAGCCCTCTGTGGGAAATGGGCACTTTGAGTCATTGCTTAGGACAAGAAAAATTGCACCCTTGGAAGAGCCAGTGAAGAGCCCGTTGCCTGTGAAGGAGGTGGCTGGTTCAGGTGGAGACTTCTGCCCAGTTGGCATCTGGGTTTGCCCTGGATGGAGAGCATTTTCCTCTTAACTTACATAAACATCAAAGCAGTTTAGACATAGGAGCCTGAATTTTGGCACGAAGGGTGTCACTTAAGACAGCCCAATTAAAACACTTGGCCTTGGTGTTATAAAAAGCTGGTGGAGAATGTCACTCTGGATCTGACAGAAGACATGTTCACATCTGCAAAGGCCTCCTCTGAAGGTTTCTCTGCTTTGGTTGCACTCAACCCACACCACCCCTGACTTTTGTGCATGTGCTAAACTCAGGTCTGGCTCCACAGGGGAAAATTCATGTCTCAGATACTGCCCGAATTAAGCAGCATCAGGGATGTTCTTGAAAGATGCTTGGTGGGGTTGGGTGTTGAGTTTTCCTGGCTCAGCCCTCTCCTAGTCTGAGCTCATGTCCTTCCTTCCCAGGCCTGATTGCAAAGCACCTCCAGAAGACCTTCCAAAGGCCCATCTCCTTGCAGCTGTCTTCTCCCATGGCTCGCTCTGTGTTGTGCAGGTAGGTGAGGCTGCCAAGGGTCTTCGCAGCTGCCAGCTTTTTTATAAAATGTGGTGTCTAGGTGCACAGCACTTGCAAAAAGCCAGTGAGCTTGAAACGGGTAATTTCTGCAGAATCGTTGCCTACATGGCCACTGGTTTGTAGGCAGTTGCTGACCTTGGGGAGAGAAGAGCTTTGTGATTTATCACTCTGTTTCTTGGGCTCTATGGACACTTTTTTTTTTTTCCTACTAACACAATATTGTCGCTGCTGCTTTGTTTTGGCACAGAGAGCCTGAAAGACCTTTTGAGAGCAGAGACATGTTGCAGCCATACTCATTTGAGCACACAGAGGTCTCAGCCTGTTCTCCAGACATGTTCTGGGTCACGTCCTGGTCTTTAGCAGGCTTTGAGGATGTGCAGACACACAGAGGATTGTGATCAGGTGTCAGGTCACTGCAGTAATACTATCCAGGGGCAGGCTCGGTGGGAATGCCAGAGGGATCACCTCCCGGACACATCAGCTGCTGAAGGTCTGGGCATGGACCAGTGTTGGGCAGAGATGTTGGCTTTCCAGAGGGCCTGCCAACTCAGGCTGAGACTGCAGAGAAAGGGCCACACTGTGGTAGCGTCCAAGGCACCTTCTGGTCCAAGTGTCCTGGGTGGAAATGGGAAAAGCTCCTGCGAGGTGTGAGGTGTGTGCCTGTAGCTGAGCTGGGAACCAAGCGATCCTAACCCTGGCTATGAACACAGCCTCTCCATCGCTACAGACTGAAGCCCCCGGGTGCTACTGTGGTCAGAAGGGGCTTCATCTAGAGGGGTTTTCTGTTATTTGCCCTCTCCCTGCAGCTGCTCTTTACCCCTTTGTGTTTTCAGTTTGAAACGCTGTCCTTCTTCCTGGCTCCAGCTTGCAATGAGTTGCAAACCCCTCCAGCAGCTCACACCGAAGAGTATCCCTCTGGAGTAGAAGGAATCATTAAAATGCCTTGTTTCTCTTCAAGGCCAGTGTTTATATCGAAAGCACCTGCGTGTGAGTACTTGTGCATGTCCATATGGAGTTGTTCTGTTCCCACAGGCTCTTGTCCAAACTTGGTGATGAGTAAAAGTGAAGCGTGTGAAGAGAAGGGTGGGAATGTGGTGTCTGTAGCCCTGCAACCTGGCAGGACACAGTAGTCACTCTGCTTAGTGCCATCAGCAGGAGGGGACGACCGCTCCAGCAAGCCGGCACCCCAGGACTGGCAGAGCAGTCTGCAGGTACAGGTGAGCCTTTATGGTGTGCTCATGCCTGTCCCAGGAGAACAGGATGGCTGGATATTTGGGCTGGTTATGTGCAAGGTCTTCAGGGCCTCTGGTGTCTCCTAGTGCTGCTGTGGGCAAAGCCAGCTGCCAGCTCATGTCTCCTTGCTCATGCAGCTGGAGAGCCACGTTTCTGTAGTCTCACCAGCCCTTTCCTTTTTCTTGCAGATGGAAGAGGCTGAGAGCAGAGGGGCAGCCCACAGCACTGGTGCAGGCATACCTTTCTTGTGCCCACGGATCCAGTCCCACCCCCGGTCCTCCCCTGCCTTGTCCAGCAGACTCCCCTTCTAAGGCCAAGCTCTCCAGCCACTTCTCCCTCTTCTCACCACTGTCACAGGGCTCTGAGCCCAATTCCAGCCCCCTGCCCCAGGCCAGCTCCAAAAAATTCCTCAGGGGGAGCTGGAAGAAAAACCCACAACCTAAGGAGCCCACTGGCCCAAAACCAGGGGAGCCTGCATGCTCCCCCTTCACAGGACCCATCATTGCTCAGATAACCGACTGCACCTACCTGGGGAATCTCAACGCTGCCTACAGCGGGCAGGCGCTGTGCACAAACAGCATTTACAGCATCATCGACATGAGCAGCCTGCCCAGTGACTGCAGCCTGAGTGTCATCCCCTGCACCTGCCAACAGGGAGGATTCAGGCACAGCTGGTCACGCCTCAAGGTTGACATCCAGGCTCCGCTCCATGGGGATCGTCATGAAATGGGGCAACCCTGCTTCCAGGACATCAAGTGCATCAAAGCCTCACTGGAGAAAGGGAATTGTGTCATTATCCACTGCAGGGATGGTTACTCTCTAGGTCCTCCTTGCATCATTCGGTACCTGACAGGTACTGTGAGGGCACAGTACTCGCTGAACATCCATGAGTGTTATCAGGTCCTGCTGGTGGGTTTGGGGATGTCCCTGCAGCCTGAGGGCATCAACATCACGTGCCTGAAGTACTCCCTGTCAAGGAAGATGGCATGGAACTAAATGGACAGGGTGGCTGTGGTGTTTGGCAGCGGCCCTGAAAAGGAGAAGCCAAAAGCCTTAACTCCACCTCATGGGTGCATGAAGTGACTGTAGCTGTGGGGTATGTAGGACAGCACTAGCACAAGATGCAAAGGTGATGGCCTTCCTTTGTAGCAGTTCCTAGAGACTGGTGTAGGGAGCACTGCATGGGGAGCTCTTTCAGAGATACACTGGAGGGAGAGGGAATGTCCTGGGCAGGATGGGAGCCATGCACTTTGCTTTGGTCTGATGTGATTTTGGGAAAGCAAAGGGCAGTCAGACATTGGTTTCCTCAGTGGTCCTGCCTGAGCTTTTACCATGAGAACAATTGCTGCTGAGCAGAAGACTTGGTTTTTTGCTAACAGTGTCATCCTTGGAAATAAGACATAGTGTCATCTGGTGTCATGTCACTCCATAGTGCCTGCCCACTTGATGCTTGTAGGATGTTGAAGAAGAGGCAAGGTGTAAGGGTGTGGGAGATGGCCATGAGGGACAGGGTACATGGATCCATCAGCCTAGTCCTTCCAACACATGGTGGTTCCCTGGACGAGCCTGGCCCAGAAGTGCCACACCTGAGTCTCTCTAAAGCATAGGGCAGAACATCCTGCATGTGCCAGGTCTTCCCTCTGTCTGGCCTTGGAGGTTGGTGAAAGTGCTCTGGGAATGGTGGACCATACCCATGATGCATTCCTCTAGTATGAGTGGAGGGGACCGAGGGAAGGGAACGAGGTCATCTGCTCCACAGGAAAGGTACCCAAGTGTGAATGGTGCATCCGTTCCTGGCACCTGTGCAATACCCTCACTCGTGCTTCATATTCACAGAGCCGAGAACCTCTGTGAAGGGCTGCCTAGAACTTCCTTATGTCTTCCTTGAGTTTTTCTGCAATAAGCTTGTTCATTCATCACTCAAACACTTTCACTACTTCCCTTGGAAACCTCTGTCTTTCTTAATGTTAACCATAGCTCCTAACTTCGGGATGGTTTTGTTTTTCTGTTCTTCCTGGTCCTTACTGTGTTTCTTCCTCCTGACATTTTAGGTCTGGGGCCTCTTTTTTTTTTCTGGGAGAGCTGCCCTACAGCTTAACCTCTGTGCAAGGTTAATTCTAGGGAGAGCCTTATGCAGATTCAGAGGCTCAACCTTCTGCTCACCCTATTACCACACCTCACCATCCACTCCTTTCATATCCTACAAACACATCTGTATCTGTTGTGAGATGGACCCAAAACAAAATTTTGCTCATGGGAGTTCTTTCTTTCAACTGCTTTGTTTAACTATTTCAGGCCAACACTTCCCTATCACAAGGTGATAACCAAAACCTTGAACTCAGGACAAATTTCTTTTGCTGTGCTGCAAGCCTGGACTCCAGGAGGTTCAGAAAGCCTTCATTTTACAGGGCTGAAGGAATCTCCCCGGGTGTGGGGAATTTTTTAATAGAGAACTCCACCAGTTTGGATCCCTCCACCAAGAGCTGAGCTGCTCTCTGGAGGACCAGTGGGCCAGCAGTGGCTGGAATGTGTGTAGCTCCATAGGAGCTAAAGAAAATGGCTGTAGAGACTTTGGAAAGAAAAATAGTTGGTTTAACTCTAGAGTCAAACATGGCTTATGGAGTTGGCATGGAGAGGTGAAGCGGCTAAGATGTCCCTGAATGGGGTGATTTCGGCTGTTGGCTGTTGAGGGTGGCTGCTGTCTGTCTGAAAATGTGCTTGCTTTGGTCTCTGTTTTTTCATTTTCTGAGAAACTGGCTTTAGCTGGGACAAGCAGACATTCCTCCTGCCAAACTGTCTGTTTTTTGCTGAAGTCCAGATGGGAGATGGGTGCTGGGTACAGTGATGCCTCTACCAATGAGTCTTCCTCAGTTGCCACAGTGAGGTATGCTCCTGAGGGCTGCTGGAGGTTAACCTCCGTGTTTTCTAGGTCTGCCTGGAGCTGAAGACCCCTGTCTCCATTAGAGCTTCCCATCTGGGGGAAATGAATGTGCAGGAGGTGGGTGAGGAGAAGGGTTGGATCGGGCTGATCCTCGTTAAAGCTCTTCCCAAGCCCAGCTCTTTCACTAGGTGCTGACCCACAGCCATTGCATGGGAGCCCAGATGAGGGCAAAAGCAGCCAAAACCTCTGCTGAACTGCATCTTTGCTGTGTGTTTTCAGGAGTCTCACGGTGGATTTGCAAAGGGGGTAGCTCAGATCTACAGGCCAGCATACACTGACACCAAGATGTTCACTACCCAAACCATCTACCTCTTGATGTTTCAGAGGGACAAATCCTGAAGGGACCCAGCCTTGCCCACACTAGGGGTTTCTCCCTCTTCTACCTGTTATGGGGGAAAACCCTTGCAAGACACCAGCCCCGTCTCAAGGACTTGCTCTTCCTTCACCGGCATCTGCAGCATTACTTGCATGATGCTGAAAGTGGTGAAACAGGAAGCCTGCATCAGCAGATTTGCCACTATCTGTATGATGTCTGAGAGGTGCCTGGAAAATATTGTCAGGCCTGTGTCTGAATCAGCCTAAAAAACCCCAGCTGAAAGGGGAGGGAGTGTCTGGGCGGGTGGAGGAGGGTAGGAGCTGTTTGGGCTCCTGTCTCCATGGGATCCCCTAAACACACACACTACTTGTGCTGTGACCAGGGCTGGTGAATATTTCCAGCTACATTTCCACCTGCCTCTCCTTTGGAGATATGGGTCTGGGTCATCCCACGGCAGGGATTACCTTTCTTGCTGGTAGTGTGGGGCTGCTCCCCCATGCTCTGCTGCCTCTCCCCAGCCCCCGCGCTGCAATGAACCTTGGGGCTGCCCGCAGCAGCTCCACAGGTTTGTTTTTTAAAAGACCTTAGCTGTGTTGAAATATTTCACATGGGGAGGAGCTGCAAATGTTTCCCATGTGGTAAGTGAGGTTAAAAGAGTGTGCTAGAGATGGGTGGCTTGCTCAGGGATTGCTCTTGCACATACTATCAGTGGTAGATTGTGGAGATTGCTCTTGCACATACTATCAGTGGTAGATTGTGGAGTGCAGCCTTTTTCCCCTCTTCATTCCTGAAGGTCAGAGCTGTTCCCAAGCCGTTGGAGGCTAATGGAGCCATGCCCTTGTCCATGGATAAGCCACACTGTCTCCAAAGGGAAATTTTATTAGTGGCCTTGCAGGTGGATGACTGTGTGCAGGGAGCCCAGGCTCCCCACAACCTTGAAACCATATCTAGTGTGGCTGGTTGGTGGGAGGAAGAGGGAGAGGAAGGCTCCCTCCTTGGTACTCCCAAGGAAAAGCACCTCCCTGGCTCCTCCGGGGTTGCTCCGCTTGCCCACCCCACGGGTAGAAGGTGTCCTCCCCCTCCCCACCCCTCCATCCCCGGTGGCTGCCCTCTCCTCTGGGGCTGCCTGCCTAGCCTGCCCCAGCCAAGGGAGGTGCACAAGGGACTCTTGCACATCATTGGTCTGAGAAGGTCTCCATGCCCTTAAAGAGAAGGTGGATTTTCTGCTGAGCCACCCGAGAAGCCCTTTTATACCTCCTTATTCAGTCAGCTGTCTGCAGCTCTCCAGTCCGTCCTGTCTGGCCAGTGGGACTCTGATTTTCTCCTCCAGATTTGGGTGAGCCATTTTGCATGTCTCTTAATGACCCAGCTTGCTCTTATGGGGTGATGGGGGAGCAGATTCACTCACCTGAGTTTTGGGGAGATAAATACCAGGTGGGAGTGACCTGCTGGGAGAAATGGGGGATGCTATAAAACCTTCTCTACCCATTGTCTGTTGGAGAGGGTCTGTGCATTGGAAAGTCTCCCTCTGACTTTTCCAGTGACCTTCTTTCTCTTTGGTTTCATGCCTTCCCCTCCCTTAGTTGGTTCTGCTCTGCAGCTTGAGTGGCAAGGGAGCTGCAGGCTGCCTAACGCTGACCTTCCTAGGGCCACAGGACACGGGGATTGTTGCCTGTGGTAACTTGGCAATGCTACCTACTTACACCCCTTTCTCCAGCTTCCAACCCGGTCTTTGCAGTGCCTTCCTCCCCCAAAACACCCTCAGACAGGGACTGACATCAAATTTACCATGTCCCCCCCTAGAACAGGTGATTTAAAGCCCATGTTACAGGCAGCAAGCTGCAGCCTGGTGTTGTCCCCTCGCTTTCTCGGCATCGCTGTCGCCAAAGTGGGTGCGTGCACGCGCGGGGCAGGGATATAAGTAAAAATAGCTGGCGTTCCTCAGCCGCCCCGTCCCTCAGCTGTAGCCCAGCCACCTGCGGCGGCTTTTGCTTTGCATCGCCCCGACCTCCCTGAGTCACGGGGGCTGGCATCGGGGAAAGGCTGCTGTCCGAGGAGACAGCTGCAGCTCCTTCTGCAGCTCCCTGACCATTTTTAGAAGCACTTTTCCTCCCTCCTCCCTAAAGTAATGTGATGGGCCTGCACATTTTCCAGGATAAAGTTTCCTTGGCCCTGCAAGCTGTGCCTCCTCCCTCGGGCATGAGCCCCCATTAACACTTCACCTCCTGACAGAGCCTCCCAGGTCTGCAGATAGCTGTGTTTTGGGGGCTTGCCTACTCTGCAAAGGACTAGCTTAGTTTGGGCTCAGCTGACACTCCTGCATCCTTCCATTAGGAGATACAAGCAGGAAATATTGCTCTGCTAGAAAAGTAAAATTCTATTTACAGGGAAATAATTTACAGCAATAATTCCCTAATACTCTGCATTGTACCTGTGAAATTTCCACTTAAAGGAAATGCAAGGAATCATCTGAGGAAACTATGCCTTTACCAAGTTAACGACAACTTTCAACCCCGTTCTACGTCATCTGTGCTGAGGTTGTTGCAACACACTCCGCTGCCCCATACAATGGGTGCATATACTGGCAGCAGCATCCTCTGAAGTCCTTCCTTGTCACCTGGGGTCACTGCCAACCCTCCGCAGGCTTTGGGGTATTTCTTGTTCACGAAGTGGGGCAAGACAGCATGGCAAAGTGAAGCAGTAAACTGAAAATAGCTTCTTCCTCTTCTTTGTTGCATAAAATGGTTTCCTGGGCGTCAAACAAGAGACATACCTGCAGGAATTACTGTCGCAAATTTCTCTTTTTCTGGCCCAGTGCCATTTGGTCTGGTCCAGAAGTCCCCCAGTGCTGAGGTTTGTGTGGCTGTGAGTAGGCATGTGTTTGGCTCTCATCCACAAACTGCAGCCTAGTTCCCTATGTGATGAAAATTTGGAGAAGTTGGGAAATAAGAGCAAACCTGTTCCTCTTTTTTTTTTTTTTTTCTAGAGGAATCTTGCTTTGTTTTTAAACCCAAGAAAGTCACCAGCAGCATGAATAATTGTGAACCTTTTTTCTTGGTTTTCATTGCAGGCTCACAACCATCTAAAGCAAGATGTCTGAGTAAGTTCCCATTTTTCTGTCTCTAATATGTTGTTGGCATTTAAAAACTTTTGTTCAACTCCCAACTTTCTGCGCTTGTTAAGATTCCTCTGCTTGTTTCCAGTTCGGATGCTAACTGCCTTTTTTTCCTCTTTCCCATTTCTCTTCCTTCCCTTCCTTGTCCATCTGCTCTTCCTGAACAGTGATGAGGTAAGTGTGTCTTGCTGGGTTTTTTCCTATAGCGATGCTCGTGGCTTCAATCCTGGCTTCACTGTTCCTCCTTAGGAAAAGCAGCTGCTGGGTGGGGAGGGTGGAAGAATGGTTCATGGCAAGGCTTTCTTGCTGACTCCTCCTGGTAAAGATGGGAAGGAGAAGAAAAATCCCTTTTGAAGGTCTTTTCTGCCTCCTGGTTTGGAGTTAGGCGGTTTTTTCCCTCTTTTCCTGCTTCCCCAGCAGGCCACAAGATGGTGCTGGGAAGGCGGTGGTCCAGAGCCGCCTCTCCTCTACCACCCACCCTCCACCCAGCCCTTGGCCTAGCATCGTCTCCTCCCTCCCCACACCTAGCCCCTCATCTTCTGCCCACCGAGCACTGCCAAATCGCTTCTCATAAGGCGATCCAGGGGAGACCTGGATCCAGGGGAGCGTGAGCAGAGTGGAGGTTGCATCCTTAGCAAGTTTTCCCTGGCTTCTGGCAGAGCTGGAGCCAGGCTGGGCTTGAAGCTTGGGGGTAGCTGGGGAAAGGCAGGGGAAGGTGTGGGAGGGTTGTGCGTGGCTTTGTCACTCTACATCTCCTCTTTGCAAGTTGCTCCATCCTTCATCTCTGCTTGGCATCTTCCCATATGTCCAAAAGACCACAAGCTTGAGCTTGTCCTCACTGAGAGAAAAGAGGGTTTCAGGGACACATAGAAACTCCACAATATGGTGCTGATGTCCAACAGGTGCTTTTATTCCCCATCAAACCCAGTGCCCCTAGAAAAGGCTGGGAGGGCACTCTTTGCTAAGGTACCAGTTTTTAGGTGGAGAATAAGCCCTGGGCTAACAGTGCTCAAGGGCTATATGCTCTGTCATGGCCTGGATTCATATAAGTAGAATCCTGGCGGTTAATGGCACACCGCATCTCTGAGCTGGATGCCTTTTCTCTGTAGAGCCCTCCAGTCCTGTCAGGAGGGCCTTAGCACCATTTGCGTAGGCAAAACCCGTCAGATTTTGTTACATTTTGCTCTGCAGATCCTTATCCACTTCCTCCTCTATGCAGCACAGACTCACACCCAAATGCTGCTTTCTACTCCCCCACCACGGCATATCAGATGTCAGGGTGCATTTCCCCTGCCCCAGACACACTCAGCCTTGCTTGGTCTTCTGGGCAAAATGCTAAGGAAACAGGCGCAATGCAGCGGCACATCAAAGTTGTGGCTTCTTTTATAAATAGGAGACCTGTTGCTGCTGTTCCAGTGCATCATGGGAACAGAAGGGCAGGCTTGGTCTTCCAGGCTCCCCATATTATTTCTTACCTGGCATCCCAGGGAAGAGGGAGCTGGCTTGTGTCTTGCAGCCGCAGCCTCGTGGCCCTCCACCTCTCCTGGCCAGACTAGCCTCCAGGCCTGTAGACCCTGTAGTCGTGTCTGTCCTCCAGCTGTGATGAACCCCCTTCAGTGTCACTTGCACTGGGTCTTTTCAGCTCCAAGAAATTATGCAGCCTTCATGTTTTCACCTGCCTGTCTGTCCTTCTCACCAGGTGTGCCATGGACCACTCAGAAAGACATCCCACAGCTCCCGCGTGCCCAGGGGCATCACTGCTGTTAGCTTGAGTGCAAAGCAAAACACATGTCTGAGTGAAGAGGAAATTAGAGAAAACACTAAAAGTCCCAAGAAGCCAAGTTTGAAGTTATATTTTATATGCTTATCTTCAAGTTTGTCACCCTCATTATCTTTTCCTGAGGCACTTTGTAGGTTTTAGCTACCTGAGGCTGGCAAAGCTGGGTTCAGCAGGAAGCCTCTTCTTTGAGTGCCACTGGTTTGGGGACCAACTGTGTGTCAAGCTGTCCGTCCTGGCTGGAGCCAGATCCCTGCCAGGGCTGCAGGTCCTTAGTGGACTGGCAGGGCTGCATGGGGGAAGGGGACGGGAAGGAACACTTGGTAACCTGCTTTTCTCTCATTCCTCCCACTTGCAGAAAAAAAGGAGGGCAGCCACTGCCCGTCGGCAGCACCTGAAGGTACGTGGCACTGCTGGGGCTGGGCGAGGTGTGTCCCGACCATCCCATCTCCCACCCTGGGCCAGCCAGTTCTCAGCAGTCTCCCTTCTGGAAGAGACCGTGATGCACAATGTTGGGGCCGCTCACCCCACTCCTTACTGGGTCCCCCCCAGTATCCTTTGGTTGGAGATGCTGATATTGATGGGGAGCTCCCCAAGCTGCCTCTCCATCAGAGCTCTCCCTCCCTTCCCAACCCCCCTGCCCTCCTCCCTTGCCTCTACCCGGTGTTGACCATCCTCCTGCTGCCTTCCAGAGTGCTATGCTCCAGCTTGCTGCCACTGAAATAGAAAGAGAAGCAGCTGCTAAAGAAGTGGAAAAGCAAAACTACCTGGCAGAGCATTGCCCTCCTCTGTCACTCCCAGGATCCATGCAGGAACTTCAGGTAAAGACTTCTTTAACCCTTTCACTGTGCCAGAGCAGAAAGGATTTGGCTCCATCAGTCAGCCTGCTGGATCTCAAATGGCTTTCCCATCTTGACCCCCTTCTCGCCTGTGGGTGCCCTGGAGCTGGCTGGATGTGGAACTGGCTTGAGAAGCAGCTGGAGTCTCTCTGCAAAAAACAGGGGCCTGGCTGGCAGGAAAGCTGCGTTTCTAACGATGTGTTGAGGCAGCACTTGCATGAAGCCAGTAGCATGGAGACTAGGAGCTGGCCTGCAAGCCACTCTTTGCCATCTGGTCTTGACCCCATCTAGTCTTCTGGACTGAGGTCTTTCAGAGCCAGAGTGGTCAGGAGAGAGGAACCACATGTGTGGGTCCTAGCAGTCAACATCCCTCTCTGCTTTTCCTCCCAGGAGCTGTGCAAAAAGCTTCATGCCAAGATAGAGTCAGTGGATGAGGAGAGGTATGACACAGAAGTGAAGCTACAGAAGACTAACAAGGAGGTGAGTTTTCCCCAGAGCCATCCTTCAGGGGAGTCTCCAACCCATCCTTCATGCCTCCCCACACCACTTGGGTCCATCTCACAAAATCCACACCTTGCTCTCTCTCTCTCTGCTCCCCCTCATTTAATCCCCCTGCAGCTGGAAGACTTGAGCCAGAAGCTCTTTGACCTGCGGGGCAAGTTCAAGAGGCCGCCCCTGCGCAGGGTGCGCATGTCCGCTGATGCAATGCTGCGGGCCCTGCTGGGCTCCAAGCACAAGGTCTGCATGGACCTCCGAGCCAACCTGAAGCAAGTCAAGAAGGAGGACACCGAGAAGGTACTCCCTCCCTCTCCCCTGTGCCCATGCAGGAGTTGGCACCTGTTTTTTGGGACTCATGCCTCCCTGTGTGATAGACAGGGTTGAGCGTTAGCCTTTCTCTGTAATGTTCTTCCTGCTCAATATTTTCTCCTCTGGAACCCATGATGTTGAAAAAGGAGGGTGCAGCCCAAAAAGGTGTACAGCATGGGTGGAATTGGGTTCCTCTAGCTGACATGAGGTTTTCCATGGGTGGACATGGCCCTGCCTGGGTGGGTTCTCACCCCGGGGGGCACCGCTCTCACCCATGTGCCCATCCCTCCCCCAGGAGAAGGACCTCCGTGATGTTGGTGACTGGAGGAAGAACATTGAGGAGAAGTCTGGCATGGAGGGCAGAAAGAAGATGTTTGAGGCTGGCGAGTCTTAAGCACCTGCCTCTCCACACCCATCCTCCGCTCTCTCCTGTCCTCACCTTCACCCTGGGCTCAAGGGCACTGACTGGGTGCCGTTTTTCTCTGGTTTTGCGAAGAGCTGCATCCTGGCAGCAGCAGTGTAAATAAAGCTTTGGCAGGAGAGGCGGGTGTTGCCTGCCTGGGGGGCCAGACCCCGACCCATGCCATGGTGCCAGCAGGGTCTGCCCCTGCCGTGGGGATCCTGGTGGGGACGGGAGGCTTTGGCGGGGGCCGTGCTGTGGGGATGGGGATGGGGGACCTCTCTGATGTTGGTCCCCTCCAAAGCTGGAGATGCTCATTGCCCTTGTTGCGGGGAGAAAAGGCTGAGGCCCTGCCACCGTGCTCTGCTGGCATCCTCCTGCCAGGCTGTACCACCAGCTCCTGGACATGTCCTTCACTAGTGGCGAAGAGACAAAAAGATAAGAGGCTAAGCCCCAGGAGGTGTTGCAGAACCTCCACCCACGGTAGCAACAGCAGGAAGCCGTGGGGTAGGAGCCGAGGTGGGAAGGGAGGTGAGGGGTGACGGCCGCAGGGTAGAAGCAGACTCTTCAGCTCCAGCGGGCTTTGAGAGATGCAAAGGTGGGACAAGCTCGGCAGCCTCTGTGGCAGCATCCTGGTACTGGTGCACTGTAGGGTGCTGCGGTTTAGAGATGCTGGCTGTCCCCAAAGCTGAGGGAGCAGCGGGTCACTCCTTTCCTTGCCATGGGGGGATGTCCATGCCCCCGGCTTTCCCTTTGGGTTAGCCCAGCACTTCCTGATTTCAAGCTGCTGGCAGAGGCAAAGCATTAAAATAGTCCCAACAGTTTTAAAAAAACCAAAAAAACCCCCCAAATTTGCCTTCTGTCTGCCCTCTCCCATCCCCCCAAACCCTCAGCCCATGAAGTTTCCGGCACAGCTCACTTCTGCTGAGCACAGGAAAAGCAAAACGGTGGCAGCACCCTCGTGCCAGAGCTGTCCGCCGGGCTGCCGTGCCACCCGGGGGAGAAGATGTCGGACTCGGAGGGGTGCCAGAAGGGTGCGGAAGGTGTGAACCAAGTGGGAGATGAATCCCCCGGGGAGAGTGAGAGGTGAGGCCTGGGGACCCGGTACCCCAACACCACAGCCGCCTTCCAGTCCCGGGAAACTGGGAGGCTGGGAAACGGGGGGGGGGGGTGATGGTGGGAAAGGAGGATGCACAGCCAAAACGATGATGACTCGTGAGGCTGAAATGGGTCAGATGCTCTGGCCGGCTTTTGACAAGCTCCTCCAGCTAGGGAGAGACTTAGGCTTCCTAAAGGTCTCATCTCCTTTGAACTTCAAAGCCCTTGGGAGGGGGTTGATCAAGTGGGGAACGGCAGCTCCAGCAGTGGGCAAGCTCAACGAGGGGTCTGGCGACCTGGACCTGCTCCACAGCTGAAATCAGCCCCATCTTTCAGATCAGTGGGTGGAGATCAGCTGCTTGCTTTCCTTGCAGGAAACGCTGGGCACATCTGATTTCTTGCTGTCCCCTATGTCTCTAACCAAATTAACCTAGCAATGTTTCAGGCTAGTTGCTGTAAGGTTATACATCTCCCTGTGCCTCCGCTCTGCTTTGTTGCTTTATCAGCAGAGATTGTAAAGTTTGGAGTCTGTTCGCTCCAATGCAGTAAGCTTTCCATGGGGGTTAAAAGAAGACAGATCAGTAGCGGAGACCACATCTGCCTGTGATGGAGGCAGACAGAGATAAGCTCAGCTGAGGTATATCACCCAGAAGTACTCAGATTTGGACTGGATTCAGGCTGAGCATCCAGGGAGTTGGGGGGTTGCCTGATTTTTTGCCTCCAGCTTCAAAGCTTACATTAGCATTTCTCCCCAAGGCTTCTGAAAGCCAGCGCAGTTAATGTTGATGGAAGAAAAACCCCCTTGAGTGACAATGAGAGGAGAAAGGTGTGTCATCTCTTGTCGCTAATGGTTGCAGTAAGTGTTTTGGCTGACACCTGACAGCAATTGGCCTTGGCTGAGGACTTGACTGGAAGCTTCAAAAGGTGTTGGAAGGCTCCATGCATGATTCTCTGCTGAAACAAGGGGGAAGCCTTGGCTGCTGGGGGAGCACAGGGGTTTCTCAGCATGATCTATGCAATTCCCAGCATTGCTCCAGCCTGGCTGTGCCTCCGCCACAGGCTCAGTTCACCTTGCAGGAGCAAGGAGCAGATGCTGGGGGTGGCCCAAGGCAATCGTGCAGCAGCAGGCGCAGGTATGCCAGCACAGCCAGGGCCAGCAGCAGGGGCTGCTGGTGGGGCAGGGTCAGCTTGTTCCCTTCTCTGTTTCCTGCTAGAGTTTCAGCTAAATAAGAGGCTGTCTGGAGGGGTCTGTTCTGTAGCACTCCAAATCTTGCAGCCTTTCGAAACATGTTTAAAAAGTGTGTATGTGAATACTGATGGCAGGGTGGCACATCCCTTCCTCCCTAGCTGCATTTTAGAATTTTAATGAAATATGAAACTTGATGGCAAAAGTAGCGAGCAAAAATAACTTCCTTTTTGTTTTTAAAATATGGAGAATTACTTTTCCTCTCAATTTGTGTAATAGTTTCATGTGCAACTCTAAACTTCTCCTGCTTTTACTCGCACTATTTAAATGCTTGCTAGGCTCTGGTGATTTCCACTCCCAAAATGGAGGAAGGAAGCATTTACTTGTTGTTTGGGGCTACCTTTTCTCACCCTGTGGCTAGCTCAGCTCTCTTATCTCCTCTCCTTGAGGACAAAGCTCTTTTCAAGCTGACCTGTGTATGGATGGAGTCAGGACAGTGCTCCTAAGACAGCTTAAAGCATGCTGGAGGTGTGAGCAGTGAGTCTTGTGATGGAGCTGCCAGGAGAGTAAATCCCAATGCTTCCTGGTATAAATGCACAGTGAGGAGATACGGGGAGAAAAAAGGTGCTGGGTTTGCTTAAACAGTGACTCTTATCTATTTAGCTGTGCCCAGTGTATATAGAAGAGGCGCTCACATTAGAAAATAGCTTATTCTGTTTCCCCATACAAATGGGGATATGCTGGCAAAGTCTTGCTGACACCAGTGTAACACCACCTAAACCAAACTGGTGTTATGCTCTCTTCCATGAACTGGAATTGCTACATAGGAAACTACTGCTGTGTAAGCCTGATGTGAAAAGAAGTGAGAAGCTGTGGGTTGCTCTGGAGAGGTGGCTGCTTGGGTTGTCCTGCCCTGATGGGACACCATAATGGAGGATGAAGGAGCCAACCCTCCTGCCTTGACAGCAAGAGGTTGGGAGCCTGAGGTGTGGGAGAAGCCTGCATTGCACCAGGGCTAGATAACCTGATATGTATTGGGTCTGTTACTCAGAGCAGTCTCCATAAAGCTCTGGAGGCATCAGGTAGCCCTTGACCTTAGTTGCTACACCCACGGCTGTGCCCATCCCTACAGCTTGGGCTGTACTCTGCAGGATACTCTCACCTGAGTGGCAGCACAGCTCATGAGGCAGGCTTCTCTTGTCTATGGGGTCTGAGATGAGAGACTGGCTTCTCCCAAATTCCCCTGTCTTCTTCCTTCTGGGGTTTCCCACCCCATGAGCTGCAGGGAGCCCTTGGCAGCCCATGTATGGTCACTGCCTGGGAAGAGGCTCTGCTGTGCTAGCAAGCCCCAGGCTTTTCTTTGCCTTGTCTATTCCCAGCTGTCTTGAATTCTCCAGATCCTTAGAGGAGTCTCAAGGGTCCTTACTAGGATGACTGCTGTTGCTAAGTATACCCGTGGCTGGAGGGAGGTTGCCTGGGAAAACTGATATGTGGAGAGTCTTTGGACCCCTCGGTGCACCAGATTCCTCGGGGGAGGGATGGAGGGATGTCTGATCCCTGCTCAGGAGTAAGTGGTCACAGTTTGACCCAGCTGGGCTCATTAAACTGGAAAAATAGTAGGGAAATTAACAGGGGACGGCCAGATGGATAATTTAATGAAGCTGGGCAATACTTTAGTGTTTCCAAATTGGATATAGGTGCTCTGGCAGTGGCATCAGGCATAAAGAACTGTCTCTAATTATAGGGAGGTATCAGGTGCCTTCACTGCCCCTTTCTCCTTGGGTTTAAAAAAAAAAAGCCTGACTTGCCTTGCCTTGACTCTGAGCTTATTTTGCAATGTAAAGCTATGGGTTTGGAGGTGTGTGTGTTAAAGTAGGGGATCGCCCAGCAGCTTTTATTTGAATTTAACTTTTTTTAAACCGCAGAAGACTGGAGGGCTGGCTGTTTTAAAACTCTTGGGGTGAAGTCTGGCTCTGAAGCTTGGGGGGGATCCTTTGCTCCTGGATTTTGGAGAGACCTGGCTGTGGGGAAGGGTGGGCTGGCTGTCCCAGGAAGCATCCTGGGGGCTGATAGGAGGAGGTTTTGCCAGACCAGCATTGCTGGGGTGGGGGGTGGTGCTGGGGCTCCTGCTCCTCTGGAGGAAGGGGGGCAGAGGCACAACCCAGCCTGCACCCCTGTGGTACCCAACCCCTCTGGCTGTGGGAGCCCAGGCATCCTTTGACCCAATGACGGGGTGAGCTCTGATTGGCCTGATTTGTCCGACAGCACCAATAAATCTGCAGCAATGAGGAAAGCAGAGATGTCCAGGCAGAGTTTTGGGGCATGGCAGGGTTTTACCACTTCCATGGAGCAGCCAGGCATCCCCCAAGGTGGAAACGTCCCCAAGGGAGAGCTGCCGTCAGGGGATATGATGGCACTTTGGGATGGGGGGGGTCCTGGCCTTGGGACAGCTCAGGGTCTGTTTGCAGCTGTGCTGCCCACATGGGCTAAGCTGCGTAGGCTGTCCCAGGTTTGTTGCAGCTGAAACAGGAGGACTTCTGCTCCATGGGCACGGCTGAGTTTAGCCTAGAGATGTGCGGAGGGCTGCTTTGGGAAGGTGGGAGGAAAGAGGGATTTTCTTCTACCCCCCCTAGTCTGGGCATCTTCCCCAGACACATGGGTTTTTTTATGGTGTGCTGCTTCAGAGGGCTTCAGGCCTTTCCCAGAATCTGAAAGCCCTTTTCCTAGCAGTAACTGGAGGGATAGAAGGTATCATGGCTGGCTCCGCAGCAGCGATGTGGTTAACCTCGGCATGCCCTGGGGATCCTGGGCCCCTCTGCTCTGACCCGCACTGACCCCGCTAACCTGGCCCTGGCCAATGCTCTGCCTGCATCCCCTCTTCACATCCATCACCCCTGTGACCCACGTGCCTGGCTTTGGGGTCTGTGCGGTGGCTGGGCAGGCTCCTTGCTGCCTTGGTGCTCTCCCCAGAGCTGGGCTTGCTCCCAGCTAGGCACTCATCCAGCCTGGCTGCTGCCTCCATTGGGACACTGACTTGCCTCTGGGCAGACCGCCTGGCCAGGAAGTGCTCTGAGGCCTTCTTGGTGCCATGGTTTCATTAGGAACAGCTTTTTCTTTGGGGGGGTGAGAGTCCTGGCTTGAAGAAAGTTGTTGCCCAGGCTCCAGGGGGATTGGTGGCTGCCAGGCTCCTGGGACTCTAATCTGGCTCCGACTGACAGTGCCAACCTGCTGTGATCTTCAGGGGCTCAGAGAAAAAGCCACAAGGATTTGGTGCTCTCACTTCATCCTCCACATGCAGCCCTCCCAGTACAGTCCAGCTATGCGAACCTGCCTGGGAATGACAGTGCCTGCTCACCCAGCGCAGGCGAGGAAGGGCTCTGCTCTGCCCAAGGCAACACCCAGCTTGCACAGCAGCTCTGACCTCCCATATCTGCAGTTCCTGTTCCCTTAATATGAGTCCAACAAGCTCCTCATCAGGCTGAGTCTTTGGGCTCACTGAGGAGGTGCTTTGGCATCTTTTGAAGCCAAATGCATGGGAAATTGGCTCTCATGGGGTGGTCCTGTTCTCCTCAAGCCCTTCACAAGGAGAAACCTTGAGGTTTTACATTAATGAAAGGAAGACACAGGGGTGTACTTGTGTGATAGGGACTCAGGGGTCTCTTTACCCACGTTGTGTTCTGGATCATGGTCATCTGGTGTATGGGTCAAAAATCTGTCCTAGGAGCTGCTGCGCATGCTGGGAAGTCAGCTGTCCTGCATGGCATGACTGCAGTATGATCGGTACTAGAGCAGAACCTACAGTGCCCAACCAAGGTCAGGGTGTCACCATGGTGGTTGCTCTGTGGCTATCCCAATGGCCTACTGCCTCAGGGCAAAGAGGACAGGTTATCTCTACTGCAAGGCCAGACTGCTGAGGTTGAGATGTTTAGGAAGGGGAAGAGATGCCCTAACTGTAGGACTTGCCCACTGTGGGCTGGGTACCCAGAAGAACTGGTTTCTTATTGGACCCATGTGACATCTGTCAGGCCTTGGCAGGTGTCTTAGATAACCCAAGACATCCTCAGTGGCACTTGACACCTATGTTTAGGCACCTGAATTGCTCCCTGATTTCCCAATGTCACCTAGGAAGCACAGGCCACTGCTGAGGTTTGAGCTGAGCTCTCCCAAGGCTTGGCCAGTTATCTTGCAGTCCTCAGGCTTTCCGGGTGCTCCACAGAGGCTCAGTCACGAATGGGTTAACCAGCCCCGCTTGGAGCCTGTGTGTGTTTTCCTTGCCAGTGTATCCGTCCTAACACACACCAGATGTGTGAGGCAGCCGCTGGAGTGTCTTAATCCCAGGTTTTGGCACTTGGAGTTGTCTTTCTCACGGGCAGGTCTGCAGTGGCTTTCTGGGGGCTCCACCGCTGCTCGTGCAATGCCTGAGCAGGGAGGCTGGCAGCCCCCATCCTCTGCAGGAGAATTTGCAGCAAGGCAGGATGAAATATCTTCTGTTATTTGCTGCTTTAAACAAGTCACTCCTGGGATGGGCTGCTGGGGCTGGCAAGCAGAGCCAATGCCAAGAGCTCCATCTTGAGCCATATGGGGTGAGTGTTAAACCCAGGAACTACTTGGGTTCACCCTATCTCAAAGGAGCAGTGGTGGTTCGTACCAGCCTGGTGTGTCTGATAACTGTCCAGGGAATACATGGGTAAAGAGGAAAATACATGAGCAAACCCAGGTGGATTTATTAATGAATGGAAAGGCAGTCAGTGGGCTTCTATTATTATCTTGACTGATGACCTGCACCCAGTGGTCTAAAAACTTGGAGCCACCTGGGAGCAATGGGTCTGAGATGTGCAAGACTTGGTTTATTTGGAGCTCAGTTTATTTGGATTTCTCTTGTTATTGCACAGACATGTAGGCCCAAATGCTTTTGCTAGTGTACCTCAGCACCATCCCACTGTCTGCCATAAAGCTGTGCCAGTTTCCATCAGTTGGAAGTCTTTGGTTCTTTCGCCTACATGCTCATTTTGAAAATAGATCCTTTGCGAGGGATTAATTCTGCGTTACCGAGAAGGTGCTCTCCCAGCTCTAGGTATCTGTTGCTTGCTGCAGCTAAATAGACAGTATGTGCAATGCCTTTTATCAAGCCCTTGCCAGACAGTTTGGAAAATATGATCTCTTCTTCTGTGCTCGTGCATGCATGTGCTTTTCTGCTGCAAAAGCGGTTTCCTTCCAGTGAAAGCTTGCTCCGGAGCCATTAGCATTGACAAACCCTGAACTATTGACAGACCCCAAACAATCATGACTGCCAGCTGCTTGGGAGGGGCAAAGTTCTCCCCCAGTAAAATTGTTGGCAGTAATTATTTCCTCTTAAAATAAGTGCCTCCTTGCAGTTGTGTCTTAACTTCACGTAACAAGAGCTGACAGCAGTGTGTCTGAGCTGTCTTGAAGGACAGACGAATGTGATATACAGGCTGTGCACCCTGCTCTGGTGGGGCTTCTCCTTCCTTGGGGTGGCATTTGTCTCTTCTGCTACTTCTCCACTCCAGTTGCCATCTTCCTGCATACAGCCTTAGCTACCCCTTGTGCAGAAAGGCTCATCTTATCTTTTCGTTGGGCCTCACTTCGGAGCATTAATGACTATCCTCCGCCTTGATGGAGGCACGTGTTGGTCTTCAGGCTTTTTGGATACATGATGATACTTTTGCCTGCCCTTTCATGACAGCTCCCATCTTTTGCCCAGCTTGGTAAGAGAGGCATGGGTGGATACTGGCAAGCTGAGACTAGATGCCTTTCCCCAGGACAAGGTGCAGCTTGAAGTGAGCGTATGGCTTGGAAGCAGTAACTGTCAGATGATGCTTGGGGGTTCCTTCTTATCCATTAGTCTACCCTGACCCCAGCTGGAGTAACGAGCCCGGCAGTGTGAGGCAGGGATTAATGGTTGCTAAAACTGCTTGTGTTGCACAATCGGTGCTACATCAGAGCCTTGAGCCAGCTGCAGATGAGCTAATAAGTTTATATCGGGCAGAAGCTGTATTTCACTTCTTGAAAGCTGTGCTGTGCTGGTCAGCTGAGCAGCATGGCTTGGGCACAGGGCTGTACTCCCGCAGTGGTACTATCCTACAAGCCTAGCAACAAAATGTGTTGCTTGGCTTTGGGTGATGCTTGAACACATCAGACAGGTGCCACTTGGTGAAAGAAGGTGGTGCCTCTATTACAGGTTGCGCCCCTCTTACACTAAACATAGGAGATATCTGAAGGCATCTTCAGCTGCCCAGTGTCCATCTAATCCATGTAGCCAAAGCAAACGCCACTCCATCTATTTTAAATGGACATCCAAAGTTCAAATTCATTCAGCGGCTTTCCAAACTTTGGTGAGCAGATTAGAGACAAGGCAATGTGATGCTGTAAGAAGGCCTTTTTTAGACATTTCCTACAGTGTCTGCTGGTGGGGGGGACAACTCTTGGCAGTAGTCACCTATGGCTTATTCATCCCGGCTGGAGTCCTTTGTCCTGCTTCTTGGCCCTGCGGTGGTGAGGCATCCCAAGGAGGTGGAGCTGGTCTCCTCCAGGCCAGTAGTTCTCCTCTTGTCCTGTAATGACCCTACCCTCCTGCGTGGACTGGGAGTGTCTTATCTGCAGCCATTGTTTTGTCTTCCTGTCTCTTTCCCAATGGCTTTGTTGATTTAACCTAATATATAGATATGGTGCACGCTGCCGTAACCATGCTGGCTCGATGTGCTGGACCAGCTGTGCTCCTCCAGGGCTTGGCTGAGTCACTTGGCCTTGGCCCTGGTCTGTAAAACCTGGATGGTAGCTCACTGCAGTGGTTATCTCTCCCTGTTTGCACAGCACCTAGTGCATCAGAGGCTCTGATCTCCTTTAACCACGCTGGGCTGCCTGGTTAATGCTTATACCATCTCTCTTTGCTTCCCTCCTCCCCCTTTTTTAAATCCAGCTTTCAGATGTTCCTTTTAGCTCCTTCTCCCTTGGTCCCCTCATCCTTTGTCCTTGTTTGTATCACCCCTGGAGCAAAACCATCTTCTCTTACAGGGCTTGTAAACTTGTGTCTTCTCCTCTCACTGGCAGATGAAGCAAACTCTTGGGATTTTAGGTTTATAGAGGTACCCATGAAATGCCCCGCAGGGAGAGTGCCTCCTCCATTCTGTGTGAGGGTGAGGTAGAGGAAGAGGGATGTTCCTTCTAGACCTGGCTTCCTCTCCCTCTCATTTCTGCCTCTTTGGGTGTCATAGGAAAAAAGTCATTATTGATCCCAAGCCAAGTACTTCAGACTTAGTATGACACGTTGTTTGTTGACTCTTTGGACCCAGCCCACAATTATACCTGTTCTTCATGGTGCTCCTCTGAACCTGTGGGCCAGGCAAAAGCTCTGAGTCAAGACAGCTCCCGCCTATGGCACCCCCTCCCTGAACACCCATGGGGTCATGCGTTCGCTTGAGAATGTCCCCTTCTGACTCATGGCCAGGGCAGAGGAAGGCTTGCTGGGGAGCATCATTGGGACTGGACTCCTTCCCCTGCACCCTGAGATTATTGCACAGATGAGATGCCCTGCCCTCCTGACAGCACACTTCTGGAGTTTGTAACGAGCTGTTCTGGTGTGAAGGAGACAACGTGCTGCTTTTGGCTGCTGGACACCCTGTTTCCTTGGGATTATCTCTGGCTGCCTGTTTTGGCCTCTGTATTTGGCTGCCCAAAAGTGAGTGCTGGCAGAGCACGCTCAACTGAGCAAACTGGGAATTAGGGCTGAAGGTGAGATGAGCAAACCCTATCCATCAGGCTAATGTCTAAACCACACCATCTACACAGCTGACGTACCAACTGGTGTGCCCCTTTCACTGAACTGGGCCTCCCAGGGGGCTAGGCAAGTGCTGATGTCTGCCAGGCTAGTTTCAAAGTGGGGGTTGCACGTGCATGGTGAAGAGAGGTTGGGGAGGTGTCGGGATAGGGAGAGAGGTTTGGGTTGGCAGAGGGAAGGATGCATCACTTAAAAGGCAAAACAAGAGAGACCTCATCTACTCCATCGTCCTGGGGGGCTGCTGGTGGAAGTGCAGGGTGTCCAGCTGAGACAGGGCTGCTTAGTTCTTGCTGAAGAGGTGAGGCTGTTTCTGTGAGAACATCTTCTCTGGGTGGGATCCCACCACTGACATGCAAGCATAGACCTCTGGAAACCATGCTGGCAGCTGATGGCGCCTGCAGAGGAGTGGCCCTCAAAGCAACTGTACGTTGGGGCTTATGCTGACAGTGCTCTGCATCCCAGCAATATCAGAGAAAATTGGGCTGCATTTCTTTGCTAGCAGGACAAGAGTCTTTTTCTTTTTGTTTCTTTTTTTCCTAGACCATGTGTTAGCCTCCAACTGATTTTGCAACTAGTCCTACATAGCAGAGTGATTGTGTAATTAACAGGAACTGGTGCGGCCCTATCTCTCTGGGACTCCCGCCCTCCTTCCCGCAGCGATGGAGACAGACTGGCTCCCTCCCGGCATCTCACCTTCTCTGCTTCCCCTGCTGCTGGGAAGAGCTCTGGGAAGCTCTCTGGTGCCCTGCAGCATGTTTCTGGGTGCTTCAGGCATCCCTGCTCCTGTAGCGGGGTACAGTTTCGCTGCAGAGATTTATGGTGGTTCTCCTAGCTTAAACTGTGCCAAAACGTAACAGATGAATTAATTCTTTGTTTTTCTTCCCGTGTCTGCTGTACTCCTACCCGCTTCCTGGTGGGACCAGGAGGTTTGTTTCTGTGAAAGGATACGAGCAGCTGTGGGACTGATGCTGACCTTACTGTTCTTGGATACATGGTGTGACTCAGACTGATGCACCTGGGCTTGGCAGCAAGCGAGGGAGAAGAGGGGACAGAAGGAGCCTCTGTTCTGCAGGGTGATGGTGTGGGATTTCTCCTGCACCGCTCTTTCTCTGTGGTCCCTTAGGCCCATCCTTTGTGCTTTTGAACAGTGGGTTTAAATGCTCCCTGCCCCACAGATACAGGGGATAGTGACTCTGTCCATGTGTCAGTGCACAGTTGCCTCCCTTCTTGCAAGCTCTGAGTTTAGAAAGAGGGTCCTGCTCTGCTCTTCTCTCCCTGTGGTCCTGCAGGACCCTGCTGATGCTGGAGGAAGGATGAGTTTTCTTGCCATATCTGATGTCTTTCTCAAAGATGAAAGCCAGGGAGAAGGGCAGGAAACCTTCCCCAGAGGTCGAGTAGCACAGCCACCTTGTGAAGGCAGGAGGATTTTCCAGGTGGAGTTTGGTACCATGAATTTCTCTCCCCAAGAGCAATGCAGAGCTCAGCCTGCTCCCTGTTGCAATGTAGGGACCCCTTTTCTCACTGCTTCGCTTCTGGTGTTTCCAAATGATCTTAGCACCTTAGACCAGTAAGAGCTAATGTCATGACCTCTCTCTGGTCCTGGATTTCATCATCCAAGCATGGTTTTTGTCAGCCCTGTTCATTGAAGGCCCCTGTCTTTGAGAGGCAGTCAGTCCTGGGCTTGGGGTGGAAGTCTGCCAAGTGCTTGCAAGATGAGGAGCTCACGCTGGCATCCTCCAGGAGACAAACCTGGGTGTGGAGGCAAGGCTCTCTTGCTGGGAGAATCAACAGCTTTCCCCTCTACCCATTTACATGGAGGATTTCGCCTCTGGTAAGAAGTGGTGTGCCATTGCCTCTTCCCTTCCCCACACCCAGTAAGCTCCTGCCTTCTCCTGGTGACAGCAGCTGCATTCCTCCTCGCCCCTCCTCAGCTCCCTGCAAATTGCCTGGCATCTCTGCCTGAAACAAGAGTGCTGCTGTGATTTCATCCAGTCCCCAGTTGTTGCTGGCCCATGCCTGCTAGCTACGTCTCTGTCTGCCAGGGCTCCTCCGTCTTGCACCCTTGGCTGGCTCAGACCATAGGAGTCACTGGCAGGTTTGGGCCGATTCTCTCCAAAAAGAAAACCCTGTAGGTGCATACTTCATTTCAACTCTGTGGGCAATTGCGGTGAAGTCAATAGGAGTGTTCACGTGCTTAAACCTAATTACTCCTGTAAGCACTTGCAGGGCTGGGACAGGCTCTTTTTCAGCAACAGAGACCTTTTGTGGTGGATCTCTTGCATCTTCTTACCCAATTTAGAAAGAAAAAAATGCAGTGTGACAGCATCTGAGCAGCCCACAGAGCGAAGCCAGCAGCAATGTCTGTGCTTAGTGGTTTTTGTTGTTCCTGAGCACTTAGGGGCTGCTTAGTAAATACCTGCAGAAAAAAATAAACTGTTTTGAAATGAAGAGACAGTGGGAAGGAGAGCAAGCACTTCCTTCTGATCTGGCTTTAATACACTTCCTTTTTACTGAGATTTCTGGGTATATTTCGTGGATAACTTCCCCATTTCAGTTTACCGGGTGGCAAGAAACCCTTCTGCAGAAGTGATTGAAAGGAAATGTGTAAATGAGAAGGACTGAAAGCAGAAGGAAGGTGAGGGTCTGAGCAGGGTGGTGTCATCATAACTGCTCCCATCTTGGAGACGGCCAGAGGAATATTCTCACTTACCATAGGGGAACATGGGCAGGCCATGCCATGAGCACCATGACGTGCAAGTATAACATGGGGTGGAACTTGCTAGGTACAAGTCCAGGCACCTGTTGGTTTGGTATAGCAGAAAATCTCTTCCCCCCAAAAAGCACATGTGGACTAGGAGATGAAGGTTAGGGGAAAAAAGGCTGTTTTTTTCCAGGACTGCTCCCATAATGAGGTAGCATGAAGAGCAATCCTCTGAATGCACGGCAGATGGGCATTTTGTTTTAGCAGGTGGCAATGTTGTTAGTCCTTCATCAACCACTCATGCCCTTTAATCTCCTGAAATATCAGTGTTTCATGGAGGCAAGCCACATTTTTTTTGCTCTTGCCCATTTTGGTGGCTGGGGAAACTGAGGCACAGGAGAGTTGGTCAATTGAGCAGGTGAGGGGGAGGTTTGAGAGCAGAAGCAGGGTGCGTGCTCCTTGCCTGCCAGTGGCTTCCCCCAAAATCCAGCTGCTATGTCCATCCCAGGAGAACATTTTTCTCCGGTGCAGCGTTTCCCAGCACAAAGCCCCTCTCGCATTAATCTGGGTCTTGGTTTGCCTCCGGGTGTTCGGGGACCGTTTGGAGGTGAGGCCTTCGTGGAAGACTTCTGCTGTGGATGGACCAGGAGTGCTTTACAGCCCACCGAGCGCAAGTTGCTAACCTGGATTTCTGCTCCCAAGTTGCTTTGTGTAATCGGGAAAGCAGCGGTAAAGGTGGAGGAAAAAAAAAAGGGGGGGGGGGGGTTGAATAAGGGAAGGAGGAGGGGGCTGGAGAAGACGAAGGAGGGAGAGAAGCGAGTTAAAGCAGAGAAGGGCGAGGGAGAAGCCCCCCTCGCTGGGGAGCGCCGGGCTTTGTGCTGCGGGACCCGCCGCCGGCTGCGCTCCGGGAGATTCTCCCGTGACACCTCCACGAGGCGGAGGGGGAGGAGGAGGTAGAGGTGGAGGAGACAAGCCGGGGGTGTGGAGCAGGGAAGGGGGGCTAGCAGAAACAAAAGGAAACCAGCTGCAGAACTTCCTGAAGGCGGAGAAGGGGGGGACGCGGGAGCGGGCGGGCAGGCAGACGGGCGGGCAGCTGCCTGCGGTGCTGGGGAAGGGGGCGGCAGGCGGGACCCTGCCCGCGACTCAAGCCGTGGCCACCATGACCAGCGCGATCCTGAGGAGGAATTCCAGTAAGCAGGGCCTGCAGAACCTCATCAGGTGAGAGCCCACCTGCCCGCGGGGGAACCCGGCTCTCCGGCTGGCTGCTGCCCGCGGGTGGGGGGTACCGGGGTGGGAGGGGGGGGAAGAAAGGGAATGAATTCCGGACCGACCATCTTCCTGTCCCTTTAAATCAGCTGAATTTCTTCCTCGAGCCCGGTTCTCCAGCAGACGCGATGCGTTGGAAGGAAGGAAAATAGATACCCCCGCTCCTTCCCCAAAGCAATATGAGAAAAGCAGATTTGAACTTACTGATGGCTTTTCCAGGAGCACACAACTGAAATAACTGAGCACAACTGTACTGTGACACTCACCTGAGCCGGCTAATTTCCCCCCTCCCTCTCTGTGCAAGGGATGTCTCAGTGTGTGTCTTTTTGTGTCCCCTGAGCGCTGAAGGCTTCTGCCTAGAAAAAGGAATTTTTTTTTCGTAGGAAATGTATGTTGTGCATGCTGTGATGTGCATTTTCAATTCAGAGATCTGTAAAGGGCCAGATCCTCCCAGGACTGCAAGCTGACATTGCTCTTTTGATTTAATTAATCGCCATAGTGCTTTGAACCTTTCTCTTGGAATATAATTGCCAGGGCAGGGAGGTGGATGGTTCAGTTAGGTTTATTTCCTTTTGTCAGCCGGGGAGGACGGTTACATTGTCTGCTGGTGCTGGGATTCCCTTCCATGCGGTCACTCTGCTCTTCCCTGGGGGCTGGAAATGCTGCTTTCCTCTGTGGGTCTCTGGGATCCTCCTCTGGCTGATGGTGTGCCATGCTGACGGCTCTGGGCAGAAGAGAGGCACTCCTTGCCTCTTTATATTTGATTGAGCAGCTGGAGGGGTGAGAGATGGAATTAGGGGGTGCTGGACTCGCATCCTGCATCTCAGGCACCTCTTGGCTCCCTTGTGCTCTCCGGTGCCTGCTGGTCTACAGCTGGGAGGTGGAAGATGTCAAGGTGGGGGTTATTTGGACAGGCATTTTCAATTCAATCTGGGATTTCCCTGGCTGGTAATGCAGCCTCTAAACCTCACCTCTTGAATAAGTTTCTGGCCTTGGAAGGGAAACTAGCTCCTACAGCCATCCAGTCCCTCCCGCCTTTTCCTGGGGCCCATTCTGGACCCAGGGGAGTCGGCAGAAAAGCTCCCACTGGTTGCACAGGCCCCTGGGGTAGAAAGCGGGCAGGAGGAGCTGACTCCTCTCTCTTCATCTCCTGTTTGGCCCATTGCACTCTTTCTCTGGTCTCAGCCTAGAGCGACTGGGATCTCGGTTACACATCCCTGTTTCAGAACAGGGCTTGGTCAGGGGCTTGCGAGGGCTATGGAAACTTCTGCGTGGGTGTGCAGCAGGCAGGGATGGGTTCAGATTTGGAGCCAGCTGGTACTGAGGAGGGCCAGGAAATGAACTGGGGTGGGAATCACCTGCTCGCAGCTAGGCGGCAACTTATTTTGCAGGGTGGCAGATGGGGGGCAAGGGGAAGCACATGTGCCTCATACACAGAAAAGGGGTGTCTGAAGAGCTGTCCTTGGCGCAGCCCAAGCCAGGGGTGTTTTCCTGTCCTTAATTGTGTCTCCAAGTTCCTCCTGCTGTGGATAAGGGACTTTTGGTGCCCCAGAGACTCATAGGGGCTTTTACCAGAGAAACTCTGGGATGACATTTGTTCTGAGTGTGGTTATTACGTTTAATCTGGCTGAGGTTTGGCTTTGTGGCTGTGTTTTCCGGTCCTGCTTACAGATGAGGAGGGAGGTGGGGTGTGAAGATGTGTGAGGGATTTCGTCTATGGTTTACACCCAGATAACCCCACTAATGCTCACAGGAGTCAATAGGAGAATAGGCAGGATCTGCTCCATGCACAGCCCAGCCTTTTTAGTAGTTGTATTTTCTCCCAGAGCAGTTTCCCTCCTAAGCCCAGCCATAGATAGGGCTGGCTCTGCAAGGCCTGCTACCTCAGGTGCAGGCACAAGCTCCTTCAGTCAGTGAATGGCTTGAGGCTCCTGGCTTGAAGATATATTGCTGTCGAGATTGCTGTGCTCTGCTTTTATCTGTCCCAAGGTGACTGCAGGCAGAGCAGTTACACTGCATAGGTCCTAGGCTTTTCTGATGTGCCGGAGTGCATCAGTGACCTGGAGCACAAGAGTGAAAAGGGCTGCTCAGAGCCATATTCATGAGCACCAGGGATTTTGGTGTGATGCCAGGGTTTACCTGGCCGCTCCTGCTGCAGAGCATCAGCAGGGATAACTAGGGAATTACCTTCTCTGAGCATTGCTCAGCCAAAGGAGCTGCTTGCCAGGCTGTCCTACAGCTGGGTTAAGGGATCCTGAGCTGAAACCAGTGTAAAAGTTTTGTGGATTTTGGGTTGAAGAGCTGAGTCCCAGTGCTTAAGCATCCAGCCTTGTGCTTGAGACAAAACCCCAGTATTTCAAAGTGGCCTATGCCTACGTGCAGAGCAGGAGCACCTGGCTGTGATCCCCCAAACATCAGTCCCAGGAGCCAAATTTGCAAGAAATGGCTTTTTCACCGACCGTGCTGACAGGTTTAGTGCACGCTGTGCTTCAGGGTGGGTTGCTGTGCTGGAGAGCAGTAGGCCATGTTGGAGGCACAGCAGGCTGAAGCGCCGAGTCAGCACTCTGGGAAACATCCTTCACCTCTTCCCAGCCTGGAGGTGGGTTGGAAAAATTACCCCTCCTTGTTCCTCACTGGCTTTGCGGAAGGTGCAGGCAGGAGCGTGCCATTTACATCTGAAAGGTTGGAGGCTGAAAAGAGCCCTGGGTTATGCCTGGCGACACAGAGCATGAGTGGCTGAGTAATTACCTGGGAAAGGCATGGGGAAGAATGGGCAATGGCAGGGTTATCTACCTCCCCTTCTTTGCCCTGTGTGCCCAGGCACTCCCCTCCTCGGGCATAGTCTCTCTATTGGGATAACCCTAGGGAAAGATTTCTCCCTTTGTAGCACGTAAACAGCGGTGATCCCTCACACGCCTGCAAGACTTTGTATTTTTTAAAGTCCTCTCCAAATGCGAGTTGCTTTATCTTGTTATCGCATTCTATTTTTCCTTATCCTTCTAATGAATTCCTATAAATAAGATAGGGATCCAGTGCCTGTCATGTTGATTCATTCAGTTCGTTATCTGCTCCTGCTGGAATTTTACTCTCCCTCTATTTATCGAGCCTCGAGTGTTTCACAAAAGAATATGGCTGTTTAATTAACCTACAAATCAGCCTCTCTGTATATCAGCTGTGCCGCTCCTCGAAACTGGATTATCGGGCCTCTTGGTTGACACCGCTCCCACTAAGTGCTGCGGTGGCTTGCTGCAGTTGCACCCCCATAGCTGGGCTGTCGGTGCCTGGCTGGGGTGTGCAGCCGTGGGGTGAAGAGTGCGTACAGATGGATGTGCGTTCGAAGCACTACTCTTCTCATCTCAGCTGGTTTGGCTTTTGTCCAGCATGTGGGTGAATCTCGGGTGTCATTAGGAAGTGAGCTGCGATCTGTTCTTGGGGGGGGAAGGATAGTTTTCTTGCACACTGCTTGTATGCTTCCTAGCACAATGGAGGACCTGGCCCAGAAGAGGGGCTCCAAAGCATGGCTGCTGCACAGGCAACAAATAAATGAGTGTCTATAATTACATGTCTTTGCAATGCCATAGAGTCTGAAGTGCAAATAATGCTGTGGGGAAGGGGGACTGAATCTTGAGGATGAAAAAGCTCGGGGAAGAAAATGAGTCAGAAAATTAGGTTGGGTGATAAACCTAATTATTTCCTCTGTAGGGTGGGACTTTTGTGTCTATCTTCTGTGGAGTCATTAACATGGGAAGACAAACTGTGAGATCTGAAATCATGCTTGCATGCCCCTGTGTTTTGGCCCGCCATACATGATGAGACGCTTTCTGCCTCTAGCCGATGCCAGCACTCATGGTCCTGGTGCTGGCAAGGCAGCTGCATGGCCCCTTCTTTCTCCCTGCAACGAGCTGCTGCGTTGTTGAGCAATGCCCTGGTGATGCTCAGAGTCCCCCAGCGTTAGGGGTAGCTTTAAAATTCCCTGAATTCCTTGAATTTTGGTGTATGTCTTGAGTATAAGATTTAGTTTGATGGGGATGCAGGGGCTTTGCCCACCTCTGCGGGATGCCTTCCTTTCAGCCTGCATGCGGTGTTTCCTGGAGCTCGCCAGGATGTGTCTCAGCAGGGAGGATGCTACTCCAATATTTCTGTCTTGACCTCCTGAGCGCTGAGCTGGGAACAAGGAGCTTGAAGTGCTTGGAAGGGCTGGACGGTGCTTCGAAGGGGGAGAACATTTTTTTGGGAGGTGGTTGATGCCAGGACATGGTCTGGGCATGGTTTGTTGCCTGGAAGGTAGCTGCTGCCTCCGGGGGTTATTGCAGCATCTCTTTACTCCACGTCCCTGGTTTGTGGATAGGTAGGGGGAGGGAGGAAAGCTTCCCGTGAAGAAGTGGGGCAGCTCTTTAGGGGGAGACGGGAAAAATGAACGTGCAGAAATGAGCCAGTAGCAGAGCTGCTGCGTGGGGAGAGGAGGGAGGGATGGTGGCATGGGGTTGGTGGGGGACACAGCGCCTTCATCAGTGCAATTCATACTTTGCAATGCTGCCTCAACATTTCACGAGGAGTCTATCGTCCCTGCAGGGCTTACCCACCATGGTGCTCCCGTTCTGGAATCCTCCCTATTTTGATGTTTTTATTAGTGGGCTTTTTTTTTTTTTTTTTTGTTCCTCTGCATCCCACCGCCAGGGCCAGGGCAGAGCTGATGGGCACCTTTGTGACCCCCACAAGTGGAGGGTGGATGGGAAGAGAGAGATGATCAGATGCTGCTGGTGGGGAGGAGAGGCCAGGAGAGCCCTTTGGGCTAGACTGATCGCCTGGTGCCGGTGGGGCATGCCCAGGAGCGATGTCATCGCATTTTGCAAGCCAGGAAGGACCTGGGGCTTTGCAGCCCAGCTGAGCCATGGGGCGGGGTGGGGGTAAGGGGCCAAGCCAATGCATGGCAGGTGCCCCCTCCCTGGGTGCCTTGTGGGATGCCCACCCTCTGCTTTCACTCCAAGGAGGGCAGCTCATCCTTCTCTCTCCAGTTGCAGCAGCTCATCCATCCCCTCTGAGAACCCTGTGGACCCATTCCCAGATTTCTCCAGCCCTGGGGCTTGTTTCTTCAGGAGCACTCCACCTACCATTGACTTTTGCCAGAAGCCAGCTGACGGTCTTTTTTGCTTTAAGCCTCGCTTGTCTCAGACTTCTACCTGCTCTCAAGCCATTGGATATTTAGGGCCTGAGCTTGAGCCCGTGGAAATTTTGGGGAGCAGTAGTGAGCCTCTGAGCCCCTCAGGGCTGCAGCTGCAGGTTATCTGCATCCTCTGGTGGGTGGAGAAGGATCACCACGTGTATCTGAGCGTGGTTCAGCTGGAAAGGGCACTGGATGGGGATGCTGAGGTCTGAGGCTTTGCAGCTGGGTTGGTGTGTAAGAACAAATTTTCAGCTTCCAGACTTTTTTTCCTTCTCCCACCCTTTGTATGACTTAATTCTTTCAATGGAGAACGCCAAAACAGGCACCAAACTTCAGCAGCGCCATCCCTCAGCTCTGTGGCGGGCAGAGAGACAGAGGGCAACCGGGGCTGCCAGGTGCCTCTGTACCACGGCAAGAGGCTGGTATGGCCATGCCCTTAAGCACAGGAGTTGCAATCAGTATTTGGGGCAAAGACTGTTTTTTCTCATGAAGACTCACTGCCTTAGCGCAGCAGGGACCGAGGGCTTGCTGCTGACTCTGGTTCCTGTTGCAGTGCAACTTATCAGCAATGGGCATAAACGAATAGAGACTCAACTCTCCCAGGGAGCGGAGCAGCGCATTCCCACGGCCTCCCTGCTGCCTCCTGCCAGTGCTCGGGTAGCCAACTACCTCCTGCTGCCAGGGTCTGCAGGAGCTGGGGGGGACCGCATCACCCCAAGGGCTGCAAAATGAAGGACTCGCAGCCTAGCCAGCAGTGCTGTAAAGGCAGCATACCTGCTATGAATCTTACCCCTGCTTCAAGCCAGGATTAAAAGTAAGGCTATCGCTTGCCTCCTTAGGCTCAGACTTGTTTTCTAGCATGAGTGTATCAAGAAGGATGCTGGCTGACTGTAGCCAAGACACGGAGGCTATGGAGGCTTGCTTCCCTCTCAGAGGGGGGAAAAATAAACTACAAAAGCTGGGTAAGGCAATCTGAACCTCTCTGACAAGTCTATTTTCTCCTCTGGCGTGCTTCTTCCTTGCAAAAACAGAGCTCAGACTTCTTGCTCTTTAGAAAAAACTGATTTCTTGAACCTTAGGACTGAGATGGAGAGACCGTGAGAAAGGGCTGTGGTTTGAGGTCCTATGCAGCACTGATTTCTCACACCTACTGAATACCGTGGAGCACTGGGAGGGCTTGAACTCCAGGCCTTTCCTCCCCCCCGCCAAATTCCTGACCGGTGATGTTAATACATTACCGCACCAGCCTATCTGTGTGCTAAGCACCCATGGTCCTGGGGGTGCAATCCATCATCTTGTAAAGGATTCAGTGGGATTCTGTCTGCTATGATTAAAACCAATAATAATAAAAAGAAACAGTCTTTCCCATCGGCTGCTTTGTGCCTCTACAAGTGAGCTGTGCGTCACCAACGGCATCTGGAAGTGTGGGCCATGCCCTGTGCCTTTCTGGAGCTGCTGTCCTGTGAGAGGCAGGAGGGGACAGATGAGTCTCGTGATGAAGGACCAGCCCTGCCTGCACACCTCCTCCGAGGTCTACTCCTGCCATTCACCACCAGCTTTCTCAAATGTCTCTCGTTTTGCTTGTGGAAGTGGTAAATTACCAGCTTGGGGCTTTCCCTGCCCGTCATGCCACAGTGACAGGTCAATCTTTGCAGGGAATTTAATTAAGGCTAAACCAGGCAGAGTTTTATACCTGGCACGTGTGGCTGCATGGCTGCACATCTGCACATCCTTCTTTGAACAGAAGTGGGATGTGCTTTTGTGGAGAAAACCCAAGATTCATTTAAAAAAAGAAGAGTTACTTTTGTTTTTAAGGGGGAGATAGGTCTTTGCCATGCTGCATGTGGTTTTTCTTCCATTTCTGCTTGATGAAAGTTTGGGCCGTATCATATTCTATTCAGACGCCTTGGTGTGTCCTTATCACCCCATGCATGATGCCTTTCCACACCCCCCAGCTCCAGTGGGTCAGCGGGTACAGGCTCTGCGCCTGCCCCTGGGTGTGAAGTGGCTCTATCCTGCTGTTCGCATCTTGAAGGCGAGCCGTGATTTATAGGAGAAAAGGGGAGACGTGGCTGAGACTGCACAGCTATGGGTGGGGTGGGGAAGCTTGGTATGAGAAAAAGGTTGAGGGTGAAGCATATATATGCATTTTTTTCCTTGCCCCCCCCGCCCCCCTCTTGTTCAAACTCTGTAGCCTGGACTCTGAATGGAGCAATGCAGCTGAGGAATTACATGAATGTATGGGAGGGAGAGGCTTGTGCAGCATCTCTGGCTGCCTTTGACTGACAAGCTGATCTTTCAGAGCTAGGATAACCATCTCCCTCGAGACTAGGCTGAAATAAACTCCAGGCTGTGACATAATAGTTTTTGATTTTATTTCTTTTCCCAGTCTCCCTGTATCGTACCGCTATCCATACCCCCTTCCTTATCCAATGGGATGATTACCTGGCTGTAGTCTTTGCTATAAAGCCATATTACTCCTAAGCCACAGAAACCCATCCTTCAAGAAGCGTTAACTGTTGCTTGTTCTCTGACTCAGCGATGGCTGTACCGTAGATGCTTTGCCAGCCCGTGTCCCCTGGTAGCAGGGAGCACAGCTGTGGTCACTGGTATTCAGCAGCGGCCTCTTGGCAGAGTATTAATGAGGGGTTGGGATGCCAGCTGGACCTCCGCTCCATACCCTATGTCTTCCTAGCTTCGTGGTGACCTTAGACAAGCCCTTGGGCTTAGGGACAGGTTTCTGAAGGTGTCTTGATAGGTGGAGGTAAACCTGTGTCTTAGAGGGATCTTTGGAAAGGGCTGAGATGCTGAACTCGGATGCCTAACACTGGTGCTTGTGGTGTGAGGCATCCCCTGGGACACTGCTTTGAGCCAGGGCATATGTGATTTGCCTGGATGGAGAGAAACCGAGCCATGGCAGCATGACCGTGTGTTGCATGCAAATGTCCTCAGCCATGACTTCTGCGGTGGCCTGACCCCAGTTGTCCCGAATGACGTGAGTGGAGGTGTTATCTGGGTATTTCAGCATACTGTCACACAGATCCATTATATGCTGTTTATACGAGATTAATAAGTGATTAATTTGTTGGCGGAAGGTCAAGTGGGTAAGGGAGATGCTCCATTGTAGCCTTTTGAAGGTGTCCTCTTCCATTTCATGTGACAGGGTGAGCCGCACATCTCCATACCCCTGCCAATCATGTCTGGGCCCTTTATAAACTGGTGATAAATGCAATATGAAATAAAGCCTGGCAGCTCTGCTTGGCAGCAGACTGAACTTGTTGACAGTCCTAGGCCATATTCTGCACCGATATTGTATCTGGCACTGTGACAAGGCAATGGAGGCTGCAATGGATTACGTGAGAAGGTGAAAGTTCCTTGCATAGGTTTCTGGCATCTCCCTTTCCCCTAACCTCAACAGAGAGGCCAATGGGATGGCTGCTGAGGGATGCAGGGTCACCCTTCCCAGTTCTTCTCTAGTTCATGCAGCCCCATCTCTTGTGGGTGGTATTTTCAGCAGTGGTAGACGCTGTTGCTTTCGCAGGTGATGGGGCAATATATCCTCTGGGAAACAGCAGCCGTCATGCCAGGGGTTGCACATGGCTCCTCCTAAACCTTGTTCCCAAAACCTCTTCCCTCGTGAACCCTGGCTCTGCAGAGGCAGCCTGCCCAACAGAGGCAGCAACCAAAGTCAACACTGTCCTGGCCCAGTACCCTGGCGAGCTCAGGAGACAGGAATGTCCAATGTGCTGGTAGAGGGTTCCTGGGTTTTTCTGGCGCAGGTCTGCAAAGCCGAAAGCCTCTGGGAGGCATTTCATTTTCCTTTCTGGAATTAGCTTTAGTGCTGAACGTTGGATTTGGGCCAGCAAAGCTTCCTTTGAGCCATTGGCCGTGCAAATGACTCCTTGAGTCTGCAGCGTTTCCCTTAAACACAGCTCATCTGGTGCCAGAAATTTCCCTCGCCTGAATATTATAATCTCCTCAAGTGCCGGTGAGGAATTGCCCAAAGGAAACGTGACCTTTCCAGCAAAGCTGGCTTGTCTGGAGCGGGCATTCGTGGCCATGTGGAACAGTGCAACCAGAGCGCGGGTGCTTGTATTGTTCTGCAGGAGGAGGTGTTTTGTAGGGCAAATGGGAATAAAACCTCTCCCTTGGCTGGGGGTCTGGAGAGGGGTGAAGTCAAGAGCTGGATGTGAAATGGGCAGCCAGCCCCAGTCAGAGCAGAAGTCTGAGCATCCCAGACACTTGGCAAGCTGTGACTCCGTGGCCAAAGCTGAACCAAGGTGCATTCCGCCTGTCCTTAGACCTGCCAGATCTCCTCACCTCCTCAGGAAGAGAGAAGCCCCTTCCACAAAGAGTGTCTTGCCCCAAACTAAGACCTCCAAAAGCTGTTGGCAGAGATGTAGGGACTGCATAAGAGAAAAGATAAGGCCCTGTAATGAGGTCTTGGTGGATCAAGCCTTGCCACAGCTCCTGGCTGCTGGGGCAACAAAGTGGTCTCTCTACCCTTCCTCCCTCCCTTCTCCAGTCCCCCTAATGTTTACGTGAGGGGGGGAATTTCCTTTCACCTCACATGAAAATCCCTCTATATAGGCAGGTGACTGGATGCAGGATTGTAGCACGCTGTAGCTCATCTTGCAAGTCTTCAAGCTTCAAGTCTTGCTTTCCATTTCCCCATCCTGTGTTGGGTGAAATGAAGTTGGAGAGCTCTCAGTCCCACCAGCAGCTATGAGCCTGCTTCTTCCCAAAATTTCCCCAGCTTGGGACCGACCTGGGAAAGTGCTGGCTAGAGGTGAAGGCAGGGGTACGTGGTATCAGCCCAATCCTGAAGTGCTGGGTAATTATTTCTAGAAATGGGAAAGGTGGTTGTGCAATACCACTGTGGGCTGAGCACGTTGAGTTACCACATGTGATTGTGAGCAATTAGAGCAAACGGGAGACCACGGCCCCTTCTTAGAAAACGGAACCTTTTGGAAATTAAATCTTTCCACCTTTTTGCTTTGAAAGGCAATTTAACAGCTGACCCCCTCCTCACACTTGGGCTTGTCCAAATTGGAATGGCACATTCTGTCTGCAGTCCAACAAACCCCTATAGCTGACCGAAATGCAAGGGCTTTGGCAAGGTTTAGTTTCTCATTTGTTTGGGGTTTTTTTTGTTTGTTTTTCACTGAAGACAAATATTTGTGTGCTAGGTCAGTCAAAAAGGAATCGTCCTTTTTCCTCTGCTTGTCGGTGTGACTACTGAACCTCAAAGCGTCACTTATTAAACCTTGCTCTGCTGCCAGCCTGTTTGAGCGTGAGAGAGAGCTCTGAATCCGCTAATAAACTGGTTTTAGGTGTTTGCTGGAGGGTGCTGATATTTCTGAACCCAGGGTGAGTGGGGGCTTGCTCTATCAGCTTATTGCTGAGAAGAGCAGGCAGGGAGCTCCCAGCTCCCCACCATGATGCTCAGTGTGTCTGAGCCGCATCCCAGCACGGCGGCGGGCAACTCAGAGGCAGGTTTGCTCTGTGGTAAAGGGAGCTGGGAAAGATGTTTCCCTGCTTTTGCAGAAAAATCCTTCTCCCCAAAACGGTCGCCCTCGGCTCTGTCCTCAGCCTGTTCAGGGTATGCAGGGACAGAATAGCGAGCCGGTGAGGTCATGGGGAGAGAGTTAGTCACATCCAACTGGGAAAGGGAGAGGGCTGCCAACCAATGTTGCTCTCACACCATGGAAAGCTCGCATGGTTCAGAGGGGACAGGAGCCAGGGGTTGGTGCAGCGCTGCCTCTGCAGCGGTTTCCCAAGGAGCTGGAGGAAGGGTTGGAGGAAATAAACTGAAATCTAATTTGTTCTGGCATAAACATGGACCTTGCTTCTTGTAACTGGGGCGATATGGGTGAGAGGGGGTTAAGAGCTTTTCCAAATCGGAGACTATCTGGAGCTGTCACACGAGGGAGGGAGGTCATGGCAGAGTTTAATGAATGACTTCATTTATATATTAAAAAAACCCCAACACAACAACATGGTGGCTTCCTGCCAGGCCCACAGACAAGGGTTTCTATGGGAACCTGCGGGAAAACAATAAATAGGAGTGTGGGATGAGTAGGGAAGGGAGGAGGGGAGCCCGGATTTCGGTCTGGGTCTGCTTTTTTCCCCATGGAGAGCAAGGTGGCAAGGGGCAATGAGAGGGGAGAAGGGGAAAGAGTGGCTGAATTTGCTGCTTGCAAAAAGACCCCACCCAAAATAAGGCAGGCAGTAATTACACTGTGGCAAAGCAGTCTCTTGGCCTAGTCCTGGGATGTGCTTCATTCCCTGCTCCCCCGTGGGCTCAGCAGGGATGGGGGACCTGTCTCCATCTGGCTCTGCATCCTGGCTCTGCTGCCTCAGGGGAGGTGGGTGTTCGGGTGGGCAGGGATGCAGGGTGACCCCCAGCCAGGGTGGTGGTGGGACCACTCCGCAAAGGGATGCTAATGGGGCTAAGCTCGGCAGTCCTGCCAGGACTGCTGAGTAAAATAGGCTCCAAGTGAGTTTCCCCTGGAAAGTTGACAAGGTTCATAGTGTAATTAGAAAAGCCAAATTTTTCTTTAACAAAATGTCTCCATTAATCCCAACTTTTTTTTTTTTTTTCTTTCCTTTGCTGTGAGGGGGGGACATCTGTCGCGACCCTCAAATGAAAACAGCATCTTGGTGAGGCCCTCTCATATGGTTCATAGTCCAGGCTGTGGGCAAAGCTGGGCAGGCTGGCAGAGTGGCACTTCTGGGGTCAGCTGAAACCTGCCCCTTGTTCACTCAAACTGGGCTGAGACAAGTCTCAACTAAGGCATTTTTGTTTTCTTTCTTTCTTTTCCTTTCCACAAGCTCTTTGCCCCAGTCAGAACTGATACTACACCTTATCTCCTACTGATCAGGTTCATCTTATGGGGACTGCAGTCCTCAGGGTGTGCCCGAAGGTGTGGGAGGCGCAGGTCGAGCTGGGTCCTGCTGCTCACAGGAGAACGCCTTCCCAACACCCATGTGCGTGCCTTGCACAAGAGCATTTCTGTAAACACCAGGGGAAACAGCCTTCATGGTCTGTTTCGGACCTGGCCGAGCCAAGCATCTGCCCCAGCATCAGCCCCGGGTACCACGAGTTAGACCTGCCCTGCTCCAGCTGCCATCGCAGGCCCTTTGGGTGAGCGGTGACCATGCTGTGGCGGCGTGTCCCTTTCTGCCTGCATCCCAGCTGGTGCCACCAGCGGTGGAGCGGGAGCCGATCCTGTGTGGGGACCAGCATTATCGCCGGAGGAGGAATATGGCAGCTGCCTTATCACTTCCTTGGGGATGTGAGAGGCCGTTCTGCTGACAGAGGTGTTATTATCCGCTGGCTGAGATGTCTGGGAGAAGCCAGGGCAGGTTTTTCTTCTCTGCAGGGGAGGAAGGAAGCTGGGCAGGACAGAGTGGGACACAGCCGCTGCCCTCCACCACTGTTCCTTCTGCTCCTGGTCAGGCAGGAATGGCTCAACTGCTTAAGAAAACTGACCCCCAGGGTGCAGATCTTGCCCTCCCTGGGCCAAAGCTTGAGGTGGGGGTGTGGGATTTCTTGCAGCACTCCAAGACCCTTTACAAACCCCTCCTGGGGTGCAAAGCTGCTTTGCAGGGAACGGTGCTTCTCAGTGGGCTTCCAGCCCACAGGAAGGTGGCTGGTCTGGGAGGAGGGGGATACGCACCACATCTTCCTCAGGGTTGGGAAAGGCTCTCCTGCACCCCTCTCCCAGTCCGTGTCCCCCACCTTTTCCTTGCACATCAGTCGGTCCTGCTGCAGAGCCATGCTGATGGAGGCAGGCATGCCACTTCGAGGAGCGCTGCTCATGGTGGGAGCGCTCCTCTGCAGGAGCCCCCTGCTTGCCGGGGGGAGCCCAGGCACCTCGGGGGATTATTGCCAGGTTTCACAGGCACTGCCCAACGGCGTTAAGGATGGATTTTCCCTCTGGCTTGGCAGGCTGACAGCGCAGTGGAGCGTGGAAGATGAGGAGGAGGCGGCAAGAGAGCGGCGGCGGCGGGAGCGGGAGAAGCAGTTGAGGTCCCAGGCAGAAGAGGGCTTGAACAGCACTGTCTCCTGCTCAGAGAGCGTGGGTCCGGCACAGGAAAACCAGTAAGAAATACCCATGGATAAATCCTTCAGTGACACACTCTCTCCTTGCAGCAAAACCCTCCTACATCCACAGAGTGGGTGTCTCTGTTGTTCGGGGTGGTCTGGGGAGATGGGGAAGTTCCCTAATAGGTTTGGGTTGGGGCATTTAGCCCAGATTAACAAATAGTGTGTTTCTAGCTTGGGCAGAAAAAGCCAGAATCCCTGCTTTGCTCTTTTTTTTTTGGCTGGGGGCTGGGTGTTCTACTGCCCTGAGAGTTTAAACTAGGACAGCTTGGGTAAGACTGAGCTCAGGCAGGGAGTCCCCATCACCAGGGAATTCAGTGCCGGGTTAAATTTCAGCTTGTGAATCATCCTACGCTGAAACTGATGGAAGTTCCTGATACGTGCGAAGACAGACACGTGCCTGAGGATGTGATGCACAATCCTGGGCAGATCATGGTGCTGGCGGCCAAGCAAGTGATCACCTCTCCTGGCTGGACTCCTCGCTCTTCCCTTGGAGGATGCTGCCCCGGCAGTGGGGAGCATGGAGCAGCTCCTGAGTTGGTGCAGTTCACAGCTCCAAGGGTTAAAGTTTAACTTGATGCTTTAATGGAGCAGGTCCTAAATGGAAGTAGCTCAGGAGGCATTTATGGAGAATCTGAGCTATCTGCTGTCAGTGAGGAAACCCCTGGAGAAGAGACAGGGTGACTAGTCACATCCCCAGCATTCCACCACAGCATCCCACCGCAGCCTCCCTGTGTCCACGGCACAGCAGCCCAGGTGCAGTGCGGCACTGAGGCTGGCACAAAAACCAGCCTGCACTCTGAGTTGCCAAACTCTGTCTTAAAGACCCCGGTCTTCCCACTATTCATGTGTTCAACTTATTTCTAAATATATTAAACACAATGGAAAAGTGGCAGCAGGATTTGGGATTTTGGTCAGAGAGAAGCAGCAGCTTCATTTTACTGGAAAACAGCAAAAGCTGTTTATAAAAATCTATTACTTTCAAAATTATTCAGGACTTTTTTTTTTTTTTTTTGTCTAAAAGTGTTGCAAAGAAGCTTCAGAATTTTTTGTAGAAATACACCCAGTGATATTCTGCAGACAGAACCACTGCAGTCTGCCCTAAAAGCAAACAGAACCTCTAGAAAGTAATAATAATCATTAGCTTTTCCAAACCCCTCTTCACACAGGGGCTGGAAAGTAATTTGTAAAGGTCTTTAAAATGGCAGACAAGATCTCTGGTCTCTGCTTTACTGGGAGATGCTGTGAGTGGCCTTGGGCACAGAGCAGCGTGCAGCAGCCCCAGTAACCTAGCTTGCAGGCTCCGGTCCCGTGGGCATAGGCACAGACATGCTGCTGGCCCCATGGGACCGTTGGCATTGCCGAAATTTAACTGAGTGCTTAAGCATCTGCGAAGGGGGCCATGACAAGCAGAACAACTCCTAAAATGAGGCGTTTTGCTCCCCACTTCACGATGCTTGATCTTGCTGGGCCAGGCTTCACCAGAAGGATGTTTCTTCTCTGGCCATCCCCTGGTTTCTTCTGCAGCTGCTGACGGCCACCTGGGCTTGCTCATGCAGCCAGGGTCAGCCCTGGCTATTAATCTTCCGCAAAGCTTTGCTCTCTCTTGTGTAAACACTGTCCGCCCCTTACCTCAGCTCTTCCCGCGCTGGGACTCATCCCATCCATGTTACTCCTGTTTGTGCAAACCCACCCTCGGCATTTCCTTGCACCAAAGGGACAGAGCGAAGCTCCTCTCCTCCCTTCCCCCCACTAAAAAAAAAGAGAAATAACCTGCAAAACAGCGGGTTTGCAGGAATGACATACGTGGCCTTGGGACCCAGAAGGATGGACATCAGCTTAAGCGGTGCTGATGGGGCTGTGCTGGCTTGGTGCTTCCCCTGGGGCCTTGTTTGCAGAGGGGCACAGGGAAGCGACCAGTTTTCAAACACATTCAGCTGGTCTCTCTTGCTCCCGGGGAGCTTTTCTGATAGCCTGAGCACATGTTTGTGGCCAGGGCCACAAATACTGGAGCAATTCTGCCTTGGGCATCATCAACGCTGCAGCTCACCTGAAGCCTTGACCAGGGACTCAGCAGATCCATAGTCCCATCCTGGCTCCACATCAGATTTCCTGAGTGTTATCCTGGAGCATCCACAAGCTACTGCTACACATGCAGTGGAAAATAACCCAGCCTGGGCTGCAGTGTCCTAGACCTACATGGCATCACTGCTCGGCAGTCTAAGGGGATGCTGAAGTGCGGCAGGAGCTGGGCTGTGCTCAAACTTGTGGCTGAGCAGCCGTTTCTGGTGCACACTGCCTGCTACCCTCCCTGGTGAGCCTGGTGATGGCATGTGTTTTTTGTAAACCCTCAGCTCTTGCAGTCAGTTCAATATGAGACTCCCAAATCTCAGAGAAATGCCCTATATTTCAAGCCACTGGCATCATGGAGGAGGCTAAGCATCTAGTGACACCTCCTAAGAGCCCAGAAAGGTAAAGAAAAGACTCACCCACATTTATTATGTATTTTGATCCTCTGAGTTTTAAACTAATATGTGAGTCCCACATCCTAATTCCCATTCCCAGGTGACGTGACAGCCCTGCGTCCCAAAACCATCCGTGAAGCCACCTCCTCAGGCCAACGCCTGCAACGTGGCTGCCCACCCAGGACCCCCAGCCAGGAGGCTAGTCTCCTTGTGAACGCAAGGAAAGAAATAGGAAAAACCCAACAAGCCCCATGCAAGGCCAGCCCGCATCTGGCACCAGCAGCTGTGTGCTCTGGGAGGGCTGCAGCTCTGTACAGCAGTAGAGTATTCACAGGCAGGGAGCCAGAGTCATGCAAGTGCATGTGACTGGCTCAAAGCTGGATGGGAATGTGATGATCCAACCCAGAACTTGAGCCAGTGTTCTAATCTCTGGGTCTTCATGCCTTCCTCATCCAGCGATCTGTTCAGGCCAGCTCCTGCTGATGTCTTTTCTATGGGGACAAGCAGCAACCGAGTTTGAAACACCTCTGGTCCAAACAAGCTAGGGCCAGCTCCGGTGCAGAAGAAAACCAGGGACTTTTTGATTTTGTTGCGCTGCTTGTCTTTTGCTCGCCTGTGCGTGGTCCCAGAGACCAGGCAGGCAGCAGGGTGCTCCTGCTAGAGACATGGAGCTGCTCCTTCTTCATCTTGCAGTGATGCCCCAAGAGACCCCCTTTGTACAGGGGTGCTCCTAAGCTCATGGCAAAGGTGTCTTTCCTGTAATGGAGAATAAGGCTTCAAGGGGGATTTGGGAGCAGCCGGAAGAAAGAAGATGCAATAGCTGGAGGGAGAGAAGGGCGGTATCAGGCTAGGGCTCTTTCAGGTCAGGTTTGGGGGTTTTTTGCATCTCATTCTAATTTTCCTTCTTGCTGTGTTTCAGCTATGACTTTAAGCCATCCGGGACTTCAGAGCTGGAGGAGGATGAGGGGTTCAGTGACTGGTCCCAGAAGCTCGAGCAGCGCAAACAGAGGTGGGTATGACACAGCCGGACCGAGGGGAGGGGAACCAACATGCCCAACAAAAGGATAGTCCCTGAGGAGGGGTGACCAAGCCTAGGTCAAGCCTAGCATGCATAAGAAAAAGGCCAGAGGCTGGAGCATCAGCAGGACAGTACGGGCCCCGCACGGCTGGGACGGATGCTCTTCACCTGCCATTTGGGCTAGTGGGGAGGAACAGGCTCAGGGACTGCCCCAGGCTTTGGGGATGTTTGGATTGAGCTTTTCACTCCAAGCAATGGCAGCCTGCCAGGACGCCTGGGTTTGGAGGAGTGACAACAGTGGATTTAAGCCACCTGAGCTGCTGCAGGGGTTGAAATGGCCCCTAACATAATCCAGGCCAGCCTAAAAAGCTGTTCTAAGTTATTGCTGCTTCCTGGCTCATGTCAGCATAGTGGGTGTTGTGGCCTCACCCCACCTTGTGCTTGACTCCTCTTTCAGCAGGGGAAAACAGGCAGCAAAAAGTCCCGAGAGGTGCTTGTGTGCCAGCTGTTTAGTCCCCATTCCCATCACTCTCCCCTTGCTGAGCTGAACCAAACTCCTGCCTTAACTACATCCCTTCGATGCCATCAACCTGCATGTGAACTCTGTGACTCAGCTGTCTCGGCAGCTTGATTTTATAGGGAATTTTGCCCCTGTGATGACACAGCCTCTTCTTTACCCCCGAGACAGAAATAATGCCTAAGATTAATATTTACTGATGAACAAATAAATAGAGCTTGCCTTTTTCTTACCTTTTTCCAAACACTGTAGCTAAACCACTCTGTAAGCTGTACCTTTTCAGCCCTGACCCCATAAGCACTGCTCAAGCACCTCACCATGGTGTTGATTATCACATCTGTGGGAGCAATTAGAAATCAGCCCCATCTGCTTCTCAGCATGTTGCCTCTTTTTCTGCCTCCCTTGCAAAGAGCTTGTCCGGAGAGAAAGGCTGCTGCTATTCCCTCCTTGGCCTTCAAAAGAGAATTAGCTGGAAGGGTTGTGTTATCCTCTCTGGGAATTGCTCCTTGGATTTTTTATGTGATGCTTGTGTTTATTCTGTAGTGGGTCAGAAGGGTGCTGAGCAGGGGAGGTGGCATCCATAGCAGGTGAAGCCTATCAGAGAGGGGTGGTGCTTTAAAGGCAGTGGCTGTAGGTGAGCAGGCTTTTAGCTGGAGGCTGGTTGGGAGAGGCAGCTGAAGGTGCTCAGACGCTGTGGGCTTCCTGGGAGAGGGCTTTTTGCAGAAGCTGGGCTTCCTTCCTTCCTAGCAGGTGCCTGTGCCCTATAAAGTCCCTTCAGCAGCTTTGCCCTTAATCATCTGCCTCACCCAAAGGACAGGCTTGGAGTGAGCACAGGTAGGCTGGGTGTCTGTCTGGGATGCCTGATGCTGGAACAAAGCAGTGCTGTGGCCAGGGTTTTCCAACTCCCCTCTCTCCTGCTTAACTGAATATGGAGCAAACCCTGTTTTTTCATGTGAAGGATGTTTAGGTGGTGGCTACAAATGAGGGGACAGGGACAGTTGCTCTCCATTGGATGGTAGCTAAGACAGCTTGTGTGTCCCTGGAGGGCCTTAGTGCTAAGGTGTGTTTTCTTTTTGGTTCTGGTTCCCCACTTTGTGGGGGGAGATCCATGCTATCAGCTGCATGCAAGAGGGTGGGAGCTGTGTCAGACTAGCTGCCTCCCATACAAAATTGCTGGGGTGCAAAAGGCATCCTATAGACTGCATTGTATCTGCTGGCCTTAACTTTTAATATGAGCTTGTACTTTAGCTGGAGGCATTGCTGGCATCCTGGGCAAGAGAAACTAGTCACTTGGGCCCTCGGGGCCCATTTGCTGTTGATGACTGCACTGTTGTAGGAGTATGATTAGTAGCAAGCCAAGCGAGCCAGCAGATGCATCAGCTTTTTCCCCATGTGGTCAGTGAGGAGGGCTGGACGGTGGCTGTCCTGTGAGCTGCCTTCCCAGCAGCAGAGAGGTGGGTGGAAAAGTCTTGTTTGAATTTTTTTTTCATGTTTCGGTGCTGGCTGGTGAGTCAGCCTTGCACTTTGGCAGCTGCCGGCTAGCCAGCTCTCTAGCCTTGCTGTCACAAGCCGGGTGATTTTCTAAGAAATGGGTGGGAGGAGAAAGCTATTCTTTGGCTGGGGAAAGTAAGATGACAATAACATCTTGGTGGATGGCTGTGAGCTAGTGGGAGCTCTGGGGTTACGTGCTCCCACTGACTCTGTGCCCAAAGGCACGGGCTGCTCTGCTTTTGCAAAGCTGATTGCTTAAACAATCTGGGTCTCCTCTCTGCAGCCTCAGAGACCTGGAGGAATCCTCTTGTATAAACCCCATTGTGGCTTTTTAAACCTAAGCCAAGGGGTGACCCTGGCTGCTTTGGGACTCCTTTGTTCTGCTGGGCTGTGACATGACTAAAGGTGTCATTTATTCCAGTGGGCAAAGCTGAGGCTCGGGGTCAGGCGTAGATATAGTGTTGCTTGTGCAGTACTGTGCCTTGGAAACAAAAATACCCCCTGTGTGAGTGGCTGTGTAGGCTTGCCCTGCAGTTTAGCTTCAGCTAGGGAAAAGGGGAATCTTGGGAAGCATGTTCATGTGTTGTTGGTTGGTTCCTTCTCCAGCAAGAGGCTCTGTTAACATGGAAGATGAGTGTAGGCATAGGAAGGCTGCGTTTGGTGCTGGGAACTGTGGGGCAGTATCAGATCTGTGTTGTGCACCAGGACCACAGAGCACACTGGCTCACCTGGGATTTGGGCTGTAGCTGAGCAGAGAATTGAGCCAGCACCACATCACAGCGGTAGTGTCCTCTCTGCCTGGGGTCTGAGTGGAGCTCTGATCTCTGTTTTCCTGTGGGTCTTGCCCGTGGTGAGGCTGGAAACACGCAGATACCTTCAGCTCTGCCACAACTCTTGGTTGAGCTGCGTCTTGGACATTCAAAGAGTGAAAGTGTGATGTGACTGCTGTCACGTCTGGGTGCCTGGAACTGGATGGGACCATGAAGTGGCTGTGAGCCCAGCAAGTTGTAGGCTTGGGGGAGTGATAAATTTGTATTTCTAGAGGTCTGAGGCACCTGATGGCGTCTGTAGGCTCATAACAATGTGTTTTGCTTCTTTGACCTCTCTCTTCCACCTCTAGGTCTCCACGACAGTCATATGAAGACAACGGTGGTGTGAGGGAAGCTGAAGTCAAACTGGAGCAGATCCAGCTGGATCAGGAAAGCCCGGAGGAGGTCCAGGAGGAGAATGTGGTTATCAGGGAGGAAGAGAGGCTGTGCCAGGAGGAAGAACAGCTCCAAGAGCAGGAGGAAGAGGAGAGAGCCGAGCAAGAGGTGGGATCAGGAGGAGCTGACCACCTCCTCTTCCCAGGGCTGGTGGCAGAGCTGGGGCTGGGGGCTGCTCTCCAAGAACTCAGCTCACCATTGCTGCTAACATTGCTGGGTGTTGAGCCCACACAGACATGCTTTCACGGCATAACCAGGGGCTGGTGCCACTCTTGCCTATGTGCATTCTTGGGGTCACTGCCCGCAGCCTCTGCCCTCTTGCAAGGGTGGTGTGTTTGCTCCCAGTGTTTGTGGTTGTTTAGTCGTGTCCCTGCAATACTGAGAAGGAAAGTGCTACCATTTCTCCTGTGGTTTTGTGGGCAGTGAGTAGCTCTTCAGGAAAACTCAAATCTAAACTGTACTGCTTGTTTTTCTCTTCCCAGCCTTCACTGCACCTTTGGAGCACTTTGGCTTGATGCATCTCCAAAACTTGCATTGCTCCCGGCTGAGGTTTTCTTTCTTTGCTTTTCTGACGAGGTGTAATTCCTGGTTAATGAGAGAGACAAAACTCGAACTTGAGTGGTGTGCAAGTCTGTTAGGGTGGCTAAGCTTCAAATATCTGTTGTTGTAAATGGATTTTGACTTGCTGAGGCTAGTATGCTTTTTGCATTTGAACTGTGCGTGTGTCTCTTTCTAGCCCTTTATTCTGAAGGCAGCTGCTCTCTCTCCTTGTGGCCTCTAAATGAGAATTTCATGTTTTCCTATCTCAATAGTGGTAAGAAATCTTTATTAACTGATGCAAGGACCCCTTTCGATACCATTTTGGAACCTTGAATCTGCAAAATTTCTCCGATTCCTCCCCCACCCCCAAATGACACATGAGCTTCTTCCTGTATGTTTCAAAATTAGATGATGTGAACAAAAAAGTTTCTGTGCTCACATGTTTGTCTAGTGTGATGCAGGAAGCCTGGAAAACAGGGGAAAAATCACTTTTGTTGCATAGTAAGCAGTTTGACCAGCTCATTTCCTGGCTTGTTAATTTTCTGCATTCAGGAAAAGAAGAGAAGAAGAAATGAAGAAGAAGAAGAAGAAACACCAGAAAAACGCCAGAAGGCCCCAAGCCCTGCCAGCCTGGAAGAAGAAGAGCTGTGTTCTGACCACACCGCCATGTGCTCCACGAAGGTTTGTGTTCCTCGGGCCCCTCTGGAGGCATGGTAACTATTGCAATAGAGCATCTAATGATGAGGAAAGATGATCCAGGGCTTATGGTAATGTAGGGGGTGAATCCTGTTATCCCACTCCTGCTACAGGCTGGGACAAATCACTTGATCTGTTTCCCTCATCTTCCTTGGTTGTCAACCTCCTCTCCTCCTTCTTTGCCTGCTTGAGCTGTTGGAGGCCGTAACTGTCTCTGTGTATACTTTGCCAATCACCGTAAAAGTCTAAAGTTCATTGAGGACTCCAGAGAATTTTGTAATACTGAGAAAGATGTCTGTGCTTTCAGCTTGTGAATTTGTTCAAAGACTAATCAGAAAATGAAATTTCCCTTACCCCCAAAACTTGAAGCACTGCAATTTCCCTACCTTACTTGGAATAAAATCAGAAAGTATGACTTAAGTTTTTTAAACATACGGGGGTTCCTGATCTCTGAAGCATTGTGTCCTTCCCAATTGCATCTGTCTGCATTAATGCTCTTGTGAAACTTTCATTTTTAACACCACCTGAATTGCATCTCGTGACATCTGTTGCATTTACTACAAATCCTCAGTTCTGTGCATGTGCTTTTAAATACAATAGATACAGATAAGTGATTTCTGTAGTGAATGGCTTTTTGTCTTTGTCAGCCCTAAGCTTGTTGATTATAGCAGTGAGGGAAATGGTGAGGAGCCTGGGTAGACTGTTAATCTGCTGATGGTATTATCTTTGGTTTTTTGCATTTAGATATGTGCTATTTGCTTAGTCAATATTTCCTGGATGGGGAGGATTGTATGAGCACTTCCTCTTGCACCAGTAAATAGATTGTAAGAGGAAGGTTTCATCATCTACAACCATCAGATTCTTGCTCTTTATGGAGAAGCCTTTTTAAAGTCAAATAAAAAGAGGGGAGAAAGGGTGGGTTTGGATGCAGACCACATGCTAATGTTAGGTTTGAAAAGTGGAGTGGGGGTGGCCAAAGCATATCCCTGGAGTGGGACTGGTGGGGAAATATGGGAAATGCTTCCAGTGCCTTTTATGTGCTGAAACTTTTGTCATTACAACCTCAGAACACAAATGGCTTCCTGACCTGAGCTTAACTGCTGCTGCTAGGATTAGCCCAGGGAAAGGCTTAGAAATACAGTCTCTGTGTTTTATAACAGTGATGTCAGAGCTCACCAATACACAAAGCCAAAAGTAAAGCTGTTCAGGAAAAATATGAGCTTGAGATCCTTCCAAAGGAAGGAGGATCTTTACACCCCAGCTAGCAGGGCTTTGTGCAAACACTAAGAATTAAACACATTGACCACCAAGAAGGTGTTTTGGCACAGGATCGCTCAACAGAAACACTGCTTGTAGTGGAAAGATGAGAGCATCTGCAGTGGGTGGTGAGGTCCCCTGCCAGCTGTGGCTGGTGGAGGCCAGGTACACATCTGGGGCAGGCAGATATTGGATTGCAGTGTGATGGGGTGTTTGGGGTTCAGAGCACCAGTGTGCCTGGGGGCTGAAATAGATGTGAGGTGGCAGGGAGGAATCTTCATACCAGCCCTGTTTTGTCCCAGGCTTCTTGTGAGCTCTGAGTTTTGAGGTTGGCTGAGTGAGGAACTGTGGTTTCTTCTGGCCTTCAGAAAGCACTTTGGACCAGAGAAATGCCCGACTCTCACTGCAAGGAATTGCCCTACTGGGCAGGGGGCGGTGGTCTCCAAATAGCTTAGGGAAAGTTTGTTCCCACCTAGACCATCATGCTGAGATCCGCTGTCACCTACAGCCTTTTCTAGGCCCCTCTGTGTTTAACTTGATGCTCATTTATGACCTTTTGGAAGCACCTGTGGGTGGTTTGCATCTGCACAGCATCTCTCTGGCAGGGTTGGCAAGGTTTTTTTGTATTGATATCTTATCTACTTGTGATTGAGAAGCTGATGTATAGGCAGGGATCTACCAGATTCCCCTTTCAGGTGCTGTTATGCCCCATGAGGTGCCAGCCTGCCCATCAATGTCCCAGAGGGATGAGCAACCCAATCTCTGAAGTCCCGCCTTGGAGGCAAGCATTGATTCCTGCAGCACCGAGCAAAGGAGTGAGCTGGCAGCAGGCAGACAGCCTGCCCAGCAGAAAAAGCTGGCTGGTGGGATATCTGTCACGCTGCTGTGTTGGGACCATGCAGAGTGACTCTCCCTAGCACATCTCTATTAGCCAGGGTTGCACCATTTGGTGGTTGTGCTCTTCCCTAATGAGCCTTGTGCTCTTGGGCACTGCTGTTAAATGTGGCCTCTCTGTGATGCTGTCTTGTCTTCTGCTTAGCTAAAATTTAGCACCAGCATCCTGAAAGCATCTTAAAATGAGCACTTAGTGCTGCTTTTTATCTGCTAACTTGATAGGTGTTGTTTCCCATGGCACAGGCAGCAGTTATACAGGGAGAGAAGGCTCCTTGTTACTTGGTTGCTGCTCCTTGGCTCTGTAGGAGCTGGTGTTAAAAGCGAGCCTCCTCTTTGGCTTGAAAGTGATTTTTCTCTCTGTGTTCTTGTTTTCCGGGGCACGAAGGAGCTGTGAGGTTTAGCAACATTTCAGCTTTCATTTATTCAGTGGTTGTGAAGTGTTTGCTTGCCTTCCTGTCTCAGCCAAAGAGTTCTTGCACAGAAGCCTCTTGTGCAAAACTCTTCCCTAATGGCTTGACGTGAAGGGCTGCCTTGCAGGTGGCTCCACGTGCTGACTTGCCCTGTCTTTGTGCTTCTCTGGTGTGGATAAGTCGATGTAATTCATGCCTGTGCTGCTCTTGTGCTTGGCTTCTCTTCTGCAGACATGGCTGGCAGTGCCCCTAGTTTTCCCCCTTGTCTTTCCACACTTGCCACTTCCTCTGTTGTCTGGCTAGGAAACCAAGTGTCTGAGAGATACCTAGTCCTTGAGCAGAGGGAGTAGAGAAAATGGCCTTGGTTTCTGTTTCAGCTGTCAGCCCAGCTGCATGCTGTTGGTTTGCCCTGAAACTGGTTGGGCTGCTACGGTGCACTGGTGCTTTTGGTTGTGATTCTGTTTACCTGCCTTGGAAAGGGGATGCTCACTGTCTCTCTAACCAGTGTGGGAACATGGGACTGAGGCATTTCTAACCAAAATCTGGGTGAGGGATCAGGGAAGAGAAATGTTTTGCGTTACGGTCAGCTGAGGTGACCTACATCCATCTGAGGTCCATGGACAAAAGTAATGTCTTTGTCTTTTCTCTCCCACTTTAGATCACAGACAGAACTGAGTTGCTGAACCGCTCAATAAAGAAAAGGTATTTCTAGGGTTGACCTCGGGGTAAAGCAGGTCACTTCCTGCAAATGGAGGATGCTGGAGGGCCCTGCTGTGGGGAAGGGCAGGAATGACAGGCTGCCTGTGGCCCTCAAAGTCCTCCCTTCTTCTTGAGGCACCGGGGGATCGCCTTAATCCTCTTCTCTCCTCTGCTCTTCAGTAACAGCATAAAGAAAACTCAGCCTCCCCTCCCTGTGTCGAAGATCGATGACAGGCTGGAGCAGTACACACAGGCTATTGAGGTGGGCTGCTGTGTTGTCTCTGTGTCCCCGCTCCCCAAGGAGCCCTCTTTGCTGGGCGTTGCTCTCCCACCGTGCCTCTTAGTCTTACCATCTGGGAGGTGACAACTGAATCGATTCCCCTTGGGTGGCAGCAACGCTTTCTCTTGTCTCTATCTCCCTCCACAGTATAAAGTAGGTTTCTTTAGCGAGCTGTCCCATCCTTGTTTCCTCATGTTCCTTGCTTAAAGGGTGGAAGTATCTGGCAGGAACTAGCAAGACCCTACAAGTCTCCTTTTACAGCCCCTCATCCCTGAGGACCTCCAATTGGGGGGGGGGGGGGGGGGGGGGGCAGGGCGGTGTGGTGTGGAAAAACCACACACTCCCTGATGGTGATCTTTCTCTGGTTATTTTCCAGACATCCACAAAGGCTCCAAAACCTGTCCGGCAGCCCTCTCTTGACCTTCCCACCACGAGCATGATGGTAGCCAGCACGAAAAGCCTCTGGGAGACTGGAGAGGTGGCAGCTCAGTCTGCCATGAAGTCCCTGCCCTGTAAGGTATGGCATTTGCAGGACTTGCCTTGCTTGTGCAGGGGCGGAAGGGTTGGCCTCTGGGCACAACACGCATTACGTTTACATTAACCTGTTGGTACGGCTCATTGGTGCTGCCCACCAGCTCTAAAGGCATCTATATTAGAGATCCAATCACCTTCATCAGGATGCAAGGTCTACCACGTCAGGGCTTTCCTTTGTCTATGCTAGGGCCCCAAATTGTTTCTTGGTGACACAGCTAGGAAAGCCTCTGATGCTGGTTGAGGCTCTGTTTTGAAATGGAAATAAAATCAGCTGGTGGGGAGAATGTGTGTGTCTTCTGCAGGGGCTAGGACTGAGCACCAGTTGTTGAGCACACAGTTGCAAGATGATAAATTTGTACTTGGAAAATGCAGATTATTATGTATTGCTCTCTTAATAATTTCAGTTTCTGGTCATTGAGAGTGAGGCTGATTCTGTAACACATTGGTTGCAAAACTGTGTTTATGTGAGCAAAATTCCTTCCACATAAGAAAAGCCTTGATGTTAACATGTCTTGAATAGTTGACAAACTTAAGAAAATAAACATCTTGGATCTCTGATGCAGGCTCTTGTTGAAGAGAGTGAGAGGAAAACATAGGATATACTGGGAATAGGAAGAAGTTTTCACAGTCACTGGGTTTAGCTGCAGCTGTCATAGCTCAGATGATGTGATATTATAAATAAAAAAGGACGTCAGATGTGTGGGTTTGAAAGGGATGTGAACAAAGGCATGTTCAGCAGCGTTAGCAGTAAAGGGTAATGAGAACATCATCTCCTCAGGATATCGTGGCTGGAGACATTGTGAGTAAAAGAAGCCTTTGGGAACAGAAGGGCAATCCCAAACCCGAGACCAATATCAAGGTGAGTTAGTATCTGTGTGAGTATGAAAGCACTTGCTCTGCTGTGAAAAAAGAGCTCTTGGCTGGGTTGGAAGTACTGAGAAGATGGTGATGTTCTGTTGGGACAAGGGCTGCCTGTATCTATCAATGCAATGGCATACCTAAGAGCTCTTCCTAACAGTGAGCTGCTATTGCTTCAGCCCTAGTAAAAATGGGGGCAAAAATTGTTTTGTAACCAGTAATACTGAAGGGTCTCATGACTAGCATGTTGTTCTCAGCCCATGAGTTGGGAGCCCCAGCCTTCTAGGCTCAAATTCAACTGCACGTGTGAGTTACTTTGGTCTTGTTATGCTTTTTAATCTTGAGAACAAAGAAAACATGCAAAATTAAGTGGAACTGAACCTAAGACAGTACCAACACTTGCACATGGATCTGAGGTTTTGTGCCTACCGGTACATTTGTGGGAATGCCTATTAAAATGCAGCAAGCGGCTGTTGCTCGAACTGTCCAGGCTGGGAGAGGAAGATCAAAGTATCTTGTCTGTTCCTCAGTCGGTACTGCTGCGAGTATGTGGTAAATGAAACGGGCTCTTGCTATGGGTGAAACCAACCCTGGCTTGGGAGGTCTGGGCTCTTAGATGAGCCCTCCCTCATGAGGCCTGGCGTTGCATCTTCCCTTTCCTATTACACATCCTGTGCTCGCTGTGTTACTTTATGCTTATAGAAAGCAGTGGTCAGTCTGTGCAAAGAGTTTACGTGGAAGGGGCAAGAAGGGAGTACAGAGTAGGCTGACTCCAAGCCCTCTGGGATTAGACAACCATACTGCATACTCCTCTGGCTTCAGTTATTTGATCTTGACTGCCTAATTGAGGGAGAAAAATGCTGACTTTGGCTCTTTCTTTCTCTCCTGTTCAGTCTACTCCTTCTGGCAAAAAGTATAAATTTGTTGCAACAGGCCATGGCCAGTACAAGAAGGTGTTGATAGATGATGCTGCAGAGCAATAGCATGCCTGGAGAACTCATTAACCGGGTAGGTGGAGTATAACCTTGTGCTGTGTAACAAACTCCTGGTGGTGTTCTGGCAAGATGTTGGGGTTATTTCTGCCAGCTACACTTTGGGCAAGTTGGAAGGTACTGTATGGTAACACCTGGAGCCTTGCTACTGGGCAAACGCCTGACTTTGAGCTGGAAGGGACTGGGTATACAGCAGGGGTTTGTTTTGGTTTCTGACTTTCTGACGCTGCTACGAAGCTGGATACCTGTGTTTAATCTGCAGAGTAAGTCCCTTAGCTACTGCTGTTAGGGTGAAGATGTATTTGCCTTTGCTAGTTCAAAGGAACAGTGTCTAATTGCCTGTTTTTCTTATGCTCTTATGTTGCAAGGAGAAGTAGATAGCTAGAGGTCGTTCTCTCGGAGCGTAGCGGCTGATGTACTCCTGAAATTCAGATGCTTCTGGGGTCTAATTCCCAGATTTACTGAATTAATCAGGGGAAAAACTTTTTAATGATTTCAGTAACCTCTTGGAACCAGTCCTTAATAGGGTTGAGTGGGGAGGACATGAACATCTGCTGTGCTGGGTAGACCAACAGAGCAGAAAGGACTGTTCTCTGATGTGCAGCAAAGGGGGAGGCAGAGCTGGGTTGCTGTTTCTGCCCTCTTGAAACAGTCTTTGGATCTCATGCTCATATTGTGTTTATGTTAATAGATATCCTGGTGTTATCTTGAGTGGATGATAGTAGAGGGCTGTGGCAACAAGGAGGAAGGGTGTAGAGGGAGGTGATAACTGGCTGGATCCAACCAGGCAGCATCTGGCACAGTCAGAGGAGAGGAAGTTGTCAGGGGTGAAAACAAGCTCATTCTCTTTTTTCCTACTATAAAAAGAAGCTTTATTTCATAGCCAAGCTTATAAATAGCTCTGTCTGCTACAAAACACCTTTTGTTTCTGAATTCTTCTGAGGGCTGTGTTCCTTCTTCCCCCCCCCCCCCCCCAAGGAGATGACTTTTGAGTGCAGCATGTTGTTTTGGTTTTTTTTGCTTTTGTGGTGTCGATTTAGAAGAGAAGGTCTCTCGAATGCCACTTTGAGGTGGGCAGCAGTACAAACCCAAGCCTGCCCAAACTATGTTTTTAGATGTAAAGAAGGAGGAGACCGCAGGAGTTGTATCCTCAACTTGCTTCTCTGCCTGTGGCTTTCAGAAACCTATTTTAAGCTCTCCTTTTTGATCAGTCCTCTTTTTTCCTGAAGTCTGTTTCAATGCACTGGGTGGGATCCTACTGGACTTAAATTCTTTATAGCAAACAGGTTTTGCTAGGCTGTCAGCAAACAGGACTTGTTTGCCCTACTTCAGCTTCTGCAAGGAGCTCAAAGGAAAGTGCCCTTGGCTCTGGTCTTTTTCCAGCATCCTTTCTTGAAAGGCCAGTGACTGTCACAGGATGTCCTCTAGGATCCACCCAGTACTCCAAACAGCCATGGCACAACACTGTTGCCCTGTGGGCTCATTCATAAGGAAGGGTTTTTGACTGTGAATAGCAAAATGACTGTGATAGCTGAAGGATCTTGGCTTTTTTATCATCTTAAGTTTTTAGCTGGCTGTTTTGTGTGCTGTGAGATCCCCACTCCCCAGCTCCTCTCAACCCCCCTGAACTATATTCATCCTTTTTCCCTGCTGCCAGATCCCTTCGTTGTTGCCTTTTTGCTTCCAAACCCTTCTGGCTCACCCCTGTGTCGCTTGCTCAACACCACCTTATCACCTTTCTAGTTCCTTAAGCACAGGTACGGTTTTTCTTCCTCCTCCCCCTTCCTGAGCTGCAGGACCTCTGAGCAGGCTGTGGAGCAAGAGGTGTTCTGTAAGTGGCAATTTGGGTCTTAGCAACTGCCTGAGGCTGTTTGACACTGAAAAACAACCAAACTCCGTGCCCAGCAGTGTTCCCCTTCCCTTGCTCAGCATAGCACATCAGGCTGGGACATGCTGCAATGGCTCCCAATGCAGAGCGACTGGTGGAAATCTGTTGTCTCCAGGCATCTATTCTCTCCTCTGTGATGCTCTCGTGCCAGGGTCTGTCTCTGCAGGACTTGCCATGCCTGCTGTATGCCTCTGGTCTTCGCTCTTGGGGCAAAAGGGCTAAACCATGTAGCCATACCTGCCTTCCTCTGCTTCCCACTGTGAGAATTGCTCTCCCCACTTGTGATTTTCTGTCCTCCATCCCTGTGCAGTTGGGGCTGAGTTGCGGACACAGCCTGATGGGAAGCCCAGCAGATGCAAAACATAAACCTTATGTGAGAGTCACTGGTTTGTTCTGGGTGGTCATCCTCGCTGCAGGACACAGTGGATTGAAGCACAATTGCTTCTGAAACCATCTTCTATGGCCAGATTCACATAGTCTCCCAAGTGTAATCAATATTGGCTGTTCTGCTTCATGCTAATGCTGTGGATCTTGTGAATGCAAACTCTTGTGCATAGGCATCCATTTAGCTGTGCTACAGTAAAGTGCTATTTTATCACTGTGTGGTAAGGTCATCCTGACCTGCATGAGGCATTCTACATGTTTTACGCTGCACTCTTTGATTTTTTTGATTTTGTGTTGCTGTGTGGATCTCTCTCTATGGCCTTCTCTTGCAGCATGTTGAATTATCCTGCAGAGGCTTACCTGGGATCCACTCGTGATTACTGGCACATTTCTAACCTACCTCTTTTCAGCTTTTTCTTGGAAAACTGGGGGGTTGGTGAAATCCAAACTTTAGATACTTGGGTTATTCCTACTTCCCCCCCCCCCCCCCCTTTTTTCTTTTTCCTCCTTAGAATAGGCAAGGGGTTACAAAACAGAGAGGATAAGACCAGCAAAGGGAAAAGTTCAGAGAAGGTTTGATGATAACTAAGCTCTTCTTATAGCATCATTGCAAAATTGGAAGACTTCAGAAAAGCAAAAGGGGCTTTTGGTTTTGTTTCTATGTCTGGTTGCAGTTTGGCTTGGGGAAATTTTGGTCAGCTCCATATCCTCTGTGCATGAAGAGAATGTAAAGAGCTGTGTATTGAGTTTCCTGTTTGGACTAAACATAGCAATCCTATATTAGCTGTGTAGGAACATCCCAGCATATGACAAAGTCCCTTGTGAAACAGAAGTAGCTGATCTCCAGATGTCATGCTCATAAGCCTGGTGGCAATGGAGATGCAAAGGGTGACTGTAATGGTGGAAAGCACAGTTGTCTCTGTGGATGGACAGAGTTGGGGATTTTGTTTTAAATACCCTTTTTTTCAGGACATCAGGCACCAGTAGGTATGCAACTATCACGATGATCCCCCTGAAAACAAGACTACATGCGGTTAGCAGAACCTCCTGGAAAACAGCACCTTGTTAAATACAGAGTTGGATACCCACATGCTGAAGCAGGCTCTTGTTGGTTATTATGAAAACACCAGTCCCCAGCTGTACTTAAAAAAGCATGGTAAAATACCTAACAGAACCTGATTACTGCAACAAAGTTAGTCTTCTCTGTGCTATGATTTAGTAGACTGACCTAAGAGGACATCAAGTGATGATGCCCATTTTTTTAGGCAGGGGAGCTGCTGTGTGTGAGAGCAGGATGGATATTTTATTCTGTCCCTTGTCTGTGCCATGGGTGAAAGGATGAATTTCCACCTTGTTCTCAGTGAATGAGTGTGGGGTGCACTTTTGGTGGAGAAGCTAGAGAGATGATGTGTACCCTCTTTGACTTCAGTTTCTAAAACTCCCTAGAGGAGATGTGGAGCAACCCAGATTCCTTCATGTTGCCTCACCTGCAATTGCTTCTGTTTCTAGGATTTATTTTGGTCTTAAACACAACAAAATAAACTCAGATTTCATCTTCCTCCTCTAAACTGGGCTGCTTCTACAGGCAATTTGTCCTCTTCACTGTGTGCCTCCCCACTCTTCCCCATGTTACTGCACTCAGTGCTTGTTGTTGGCTCTTAAAACAAGTGCATGTTTGTTTTCCTGGCTCATGACCTGTGGATGCGGTGTGTTATGCTTTTAAGCTTATATACATATGGAGAGTAACCCTTAAACCCACAGCATGAGGCTGCTGGCTTGGAGGGATTTAATTTTATTTTTGCCTTACACTTGGCTCTGTTGGGCAGTAAACTTAGTCATAGGTGCTTTCTTGCTTGGTGCCCTGTAGGAACCTCCAGAGATTTGGGCCTGGTGGAGAAGTCTGGCTTCAGTTGACTGACCATCCTGATGCTGTTCTGTTAAAGCTCTTGCTGTGCTCCTCAGCCGCTTTGGGTCTAAACCGGCTCACCTCAAACACAGTGGTGATCTTTGTCATGGGTTTGGCAGCCAGTTCCTTCAGTTTCCGGGCATCGAAGCGTGGCTTATGTAGAAGGATGGGTAAGCGGCGGGGAAGAAAGTTTCTTTCTTCCTTCTGCAGCTTCTTCTCTTCTGCTTGCTGCTTCCTCTCCTTGTTGACTGACATCTGGTATAAAATAGCATCCCACATCCTTGTGGCCCTTGATTTAAACAGCCTGCACTCTTGACCGATGGTTGGTTGAGAGCCGTCCTTCTCCTTGTTCCCTTCCTCCTGTCCCAGCTTTTCCGGCTCGGACTCTGGGAAGTTGGGTGCTTCTGGCTGCACCATCAACTGCTTCCTGAGGTGATGCCAGCCACTGGCATTGGCTCCAGGCGGTCTTGCTTCTTCTACAGGTGATAGTGCTGGCTCAGCTTTGAGGGGAGGGCTGGTGTTTGGTAAGCTGGGGGTCAACTGAGGTTGAACGATACGTTCTGCCTCGGTGTCTGTGGAGGTGGCCACAGTACTGTCAGCTTGTGCTGGGGTTGCTGTTGCTGGGTGTGCTTGCCTCCAGGGAGTGCTGGGCGTCAATGATTTTAGGATGTCGCCATCTTGCTTGGGTAATTCAGGAGCTATCTCTGATCCAGATATTTCGGTGTTGCTTCCATGGGTCATAGGCTGATCGGTGTGGGCATCGGAGGGGCTGGGCTTGGGTGAAGGGGCCTTGATGGACTCTTCAGTAGGAGCAGGCCTGGGAGCTTCATTAGGAGGCTCTGTCTCTGCAGCAGAAAGGAGGGGAGGCTCCAGTGCAGGAGCCATGGCCTTGCTGTCATCAAGCAGGGTGGGTATCTGCCCTGGAGGTGGTTCAGAGTACCTTGTTTCAGGTGCTGGAGAAGAAGGCCTTTTGTCTTCATGGCTGACAGTTTCTTGGGTCTGATTAGATGTGGATGTCTTAGCCCTGGGTGGCTTGACGCTGTGGAAATAAGCATGCACCTTGGTGACATAGGTAACCTCTGGTGCCCTTTCTTTACTGGGTGTACTGGAAGGAGGCGGCTGGGGAAAAACAGATATTGAAGGGTCATGTGGAGAGGGAAGGTGGGTGTCTGTGCCTTCAGGCTGCTGTGGAGTCTTGGGAGCTCCTGGCTTGTGTAGCAGGGGCATGGCCGGGGAGGTCGTGAGCATGAGGTGTTCGGCAATGCGCCTCTGCTCAGTGACCTTCAGTGTGAAAGGCTTGCTCTTTCGGAAAGGGGAGGGGATGCGGTGGGTGATGGGCTTGATGGAGAGGCGGGCTGGGAGGCTGGCAGAGGCAGCTGCTGTGGTTTCGGGGGTCTCTGCTGGGGGAGTGCTCTCATTGTGCTCTAGGTCAGGGCTGGCCTCATTCACGGGTGAGAGGCTGGACCGAAAGGACTTGGCTTGCTCCGAAGCTAGGATGGCATTCTTCTTGGCTGCCTTCTTCAGTAGCCGCTGCAGCCGCAGGTTGTCCTTCCCAGGCTTTGGTAGAGTGGGAGGGGGAGAAAGGTGGTGGTGGATGGGAGCAGGCTGGACGGAGGATGATACCGTTATCAGCATTGTCATCTCCTGGAAGAAAACACAAAGCTTAGAGTTGGTGTGGGCTTAGCCCTGGACTAGACTCTGAAATACTCATACATAAGGCAGCCTCTTCCTCTCTCCAAAAGCTATGAGTATGGAGTCAGTATTGTAGGAGAAGAGCATCAGTCTTGGTTTCCTTAGTCTCTCAAGTAGTCTCAGCCAGTCTTGAGGGTGGTGTGGCAGGGCAAGAGATGTACTGGGGGAAGCTGTATTGCTAAACCTGGAGCCCTCCTGCTCCTGGCGATAGCGCAAAACCCAGTGAGAGCTCCTTGGGACCACAGACGTTCGTGTCTTGGCAAGTCCTAAAGGGATTTGGAAGGAAATGTCAAGAGAAACAGAGCAGTTCTGAAATTCTGAAGCTTTGAAACATTCTCCAGAGGCACAAATCAGGAATGTGTCATAGCTTTCCAAATTCCAGTTATTAATACTCTGATACAATGTTATGTACAACAGAACAGCCATAAACTACACGTGTCATTTGAGTCAAAGTCAACACTGGCCTTGATTGATTTCAGCTGGCAGAAAGACATCCCTGTGAAATGCAGGACCTTAAAAAAAGCTGTGTTTAACTGGTGAGAAAGTGCTTTGTCACAATGCTAACTCTAACTAGTCTTTCCTTGCTGTGTCAAGTACAGTGGCCACCTTCTCCTGCACTCAATTTAAGATGAAGCCAAGTTTTCTCTTTCCCTTGGGAGCATTGCCACTGTCCTGGTTGTATCACTGATTCTTCAGTGAAACAGAAATAGGTTGTGTTCTGGGTCAGGTCTTATCCCCAGTGGCAACTGCAGCTGGACCCCCCTTTGGCCAACAGTGCTGCTCCTGGGGGGATGCATGGCTCTTTTCCCTGCTCTCTTTCACTAACTCACCACCATCTCCTCTTCTTTTTGGTGAGCACCAGTCAGATTTCCTGCACAGTGGAGCTAAGGGTCTGTGTTGGGGATAGAAAGATAAAACTAATCTCAGTTCTCTTTCTCTTCCTGAGCAAGGCTGGGGAACACCAAAAACTCAGCCTCTGACCTGCAATGACCTTTGGCAGCCCCCAGAAAGAAATCTGACTCAACCCTGCCTCTCAGCACAGAGTTGCTGAATTTTGCTATGAAAGGAGGCATAAATCACTGAGCCCCTTAATCCCCAGTGCTGGATGCAACTGAACATCCTGAAACAAGGAAGAGGTGGTGGGCTGATGTCAGGGTTGCCCAGAGGGGCTATTGCATGTGCTCTGCTTGGTTCTTGGTGGCTCTCCAACTGGCTCTGGTTAGTGTGGGTGTGTAGCATGATACCTACCGTGTGGGAAAACTATCCTGAATAAAACTCTCAAAAGCACAGAACAGCTATTTGTGCTTGAGTGCCCAGTGTTGCCTTTAGGCTTGCAGTGCTGCTGTCAGCACTGGGCTGAGAAGTTGATCTGTACCAAGCAAGCAGGTGGTGTATCTGCCAAAACTGGTTGTGGATGGGGGGGGGGAAGAAGGATGACTCTTCTTTAAAGAAGAAAAATAATAAAAAAAAATGCAGCAGCAAATGAAAGCACTGAAGAGGTGGCATGCAGGGCATAAAGCCTTCAAGGTCAAGCCCTCCCCATGGTAGATGAGCTGTCCTCCAGAGCAGAGGCTGTGGTGGGCAGGGCCTGGGCAGTGTCTAGTAAGTGGTGCACTACTACCAACCGATTTCCTCAGTACAGGAAAGACACAGACCTGTTGGAGCGGCTCCAGAGGAGGGTCACAAAAATGATCAGAGGGCTGGAACACATCTCCTGTGAGGAGAGGCTGAGAGGGTTGGGGTTGTTCAGCCTGGAGAAGAGAAGGCTCTGGGGAGACCTTATTGTGGCCTTTCAGTACTTAAAGGGAGTTTATAAGAAAGATGGGGACAGACTTTTTAGCAGGGCCTGTAGCAACAGGACAAGGGGTAATGGTTTTAAACTAAAAGAGGGTGGATTCAGACTAGAGATAAGGAAGAAATTTTTTATGATGAGGGTGGTGAAACACTGAAAGAGGTTGCCCAGAGAGGTGGTAGATGCCCCATCCCTGGAAACATTCAAGGTCAGGTTGGATGGGGGTCTGAGCAGCAACCTGATCTAGTTGAAGATGTCCCTGCTCATTGCGGGGAGGGGGGGGGGTGTTGGGCTAGATGACCTTTAAAGGTCCCTTCCAACCCAAACTATTCTATGATTTATTTCAGCTGCAGACATGAGAAACCTCCTGCTGTTTTGGCGAGGGGGCTTGGAGGGGATTTGTGCCAGCTGGGGGTGACAACTGTTGGGCATTCCCAATGGCTTATCAGCCTCATGCCTTAGGCATAAGGCTGGGGCTCTGTTTCAAAAGCTACTCTTAGAAGTAAGTCTGCACTGGCCTGAAAAAAGGCTGAGAGCCCATTCCTTCATCATATACCTGCTCTCCTCCCCAGCCTTGTGGACATTCTAGATTCTTCTGGGTCAGAAAGCCAAAATGCCTCAGTTGGAGAGATGCATACTTGCTTTTGTGCAACACTACTCTGCTTCTGTTTGTATAGGAATTGGTAGTTGCTTGTGTGATTTGTCTGCTGCAAGGTGAGCTAGTACACGCATCTGATGTTAGGATTGATTGTGGAATGATTTCATCTGCTCCTGTTTAATGTCTTCCCACAGACAGCCTCTACTACAGGATGAGCTGTGGTCTAGCAGCACTGATAAAGCAAAATTATAAGGTTGACCTGCTTCAAGCTTGTGCTGGGAATACTAAAGAGGCAGGGCAGTGAACTTCCCAACTACTGATCAGCTCTTTGAGTGTTTTCCTTGTCCTACAGACTGCTGCACCCCAGAAAGATGCAGCTTCCGACATGGGTCAGAGCAGGATCTTGTCTGGGATTTGCTGTGAACTGCCAGATGCTACTGAGGAGGGCATGGGGGTTCTTGGAGTGGGAAGTTTAGATATAATCTGCATGCACCGGGAAAACTTTCCCTCTGTTCCCAAAGTAAGAGGCTGCTTTGTGCCCTATAATCTCAAGATCTGTGGACTCTTACAATAGTCTGTGCTCTTAAAATCACTCTCGCTACTCTCTCAGCACCCCAACTGACTTGAAACCTGCTGTGCTGTGGGTCTTGGAGACGTGAGTGGTAACTTCCATGGCATGTGACTGTACTGGAGTCTGTGTGTTTGACTAGTGAGGCAGAGAGATGCTAAGAGACAGCAAAAGGAAATCAGCTGTTAATTTATTTGCCTTCCCTGTCATGCTTGGCTTTGTTTGATGACTCTCCTTCAGAGCTTTGTGTTCTCAGGAGAAATTCTGCAACAAGCAAGATTTGTGAGCGTCTTCCCCCCCTTGCTGTGTAATGAAGCAAAAGCAAAAGGACAGATGGACTTGCTTTATTGCCAGCAGAAAGGCCAGAGCTGAAAACCCAGGGACAATGGGGAAAATACTGCCTGAGAAACTTGGGTGGGTTTGTGCTAAGTTGGAAGGAAATGGAGCTAGAACCTGAGTCAAGAGGCTTTCAAAGGGTTAAGTTTCCCTGCTGCTGGTTGAGTGCTTGTGGGTGGAGGGGAGGTCACCCACACTTGGACCCCAACTGTTCTCCTGAACTCTGCTCCATCTGCAGGCAACTCCAAACTGGGAGAGTGTCAGCATGGAGGAGTCATTTATCATGTGATGGAAAAGTCATTTGTGTGCGGGAGTCCCTCAGCTGCACCAGCTGTCGCGTGCGGAGCAGATAGAGAGCTGCAGGAACCCGATACGGCTGCAGATGGTCCCAAGTAGAGAGCTGCGGCTGTCGGGGGCTGTAGGAACATGCTCTCCACTTTAGCGGCTTTCTCAGGCTTGGAAGGAAACCTGCTAATCTCCTCCTTCTCAGGAGATGGCTGGGCAGGAGCACATCCTTCCCTCTGCCTGGGCAGCTGTGACCTCTGCCGGGCATGCAGCCCTTGGCATCTACTCTGCCATGGGCACGTAGCATGGTTGACTCTCCTGCAGTGCTGAATCTTTATGGGCTGATTCACAGGGCTTTGTGGAAATGGGTGGGAGAAAACTACCTGTAATTGCTAGACAAGATGCAGCCTCTGTACAGCCCAGGGTATTGCTCGTGGCAGGCCAAATGGTATGCATAAACTTCTTGTTTTCTTGTCTTGCAGCTGAGCTTGGTGCAACCCTCAATGCCACTATTTCCTCTGCTCCACAGAAGACAATTGAAGGATGTTTCTCTTCTCCTGCCTGATGTCAGTGTGCTTTGGTACAGCCTGACTCCTCTCGGGGTGTAAGCAATACCCCATGCTGCCTCCGGTTGGACGAAAGGAACTAGATCAGCTGGCAAAACTGTCCCTGTTTTAATGTTCTATGTGACTCTCTGGCTTTTTTTTTTTTTTTTTTTTAAATCTGATTCTGGTATGGAGATGGGAGGCTGTGGTTCTGTTCCCTCTACTCCCTCTCTTCTTTCTCAAGTGTTGGAAGAGGGGAATCTGCTGCCCTGCTGAGCTGGCAGGGCTTTTGCTGTGTGATGAAGAATTTCTGGTTTTGTGGCTCTTGGTGGCTGGGTGGTGGGAGAGAGGCATCTCAAAAGAAACCTGGTAAAAGAATCAGTGTTTGAAAGGAGGGCAATGGGCAGATCCTGAGCATGAGGAGACTGCAAGGACCACTTGTCACCCTGTTGGTGCCAGCTGTGGGTAAACTCTTCCACTGTTTACAATGCAGCCTCTGACCCTCTACATTATCTGCTTTGAGGGACTTCCATCTACTTGTCTCTGTGTACATCAAATCACATTCAACTTAGTCCTGTTTTTTTCTTTAGTTCCCAGATCATCCTCTAATCACAGTTACATACCCATGCCAAAATGTTCCTGCCACTTTTCCGTCTCAACAGTGGCAATAGCAGCTTTGTTTCAAGTAGCTGCTGCCTTCCTCTCCCTGTCTAACACGGATTGGAGGTCTCCTTTCCCAGATGAGGAGTGCTGACCACTGGTATTATCTCTCTTCTCTGGGAAAGGGATTTGCTTGTTCTCTAACCTGTGGGCTCCAGTGCCAGTGATTGAAACACTTCTTCTGAATGTCAGATGTGGTGGGTATGTTGATAACCTGCCTGCTACATTCCTGGAGGTGGACAGGTTATCTGAGAAACGGCTGCTGCTCTTATGCTGGAAGCTGCATGGTGAAAGGGCATCCTAGTGAGTTGTTTGGGGAGGTCAGGGCTTGCTGTGAACATGGGGAAACTGAGTCCCTAAAGAGTGGCACTCTGGCCTTGGGCCTGAAGTCTGTTAATCAGCTCCCAGGGCTGTTTCTGAGCTCTCCCACGTCTTCATACTTCATGGTGTTAGCATGTCCCCCATCCCCTCTTAAAAGTCTTATTCCTACCCTCTTCCCATGTCAACATCATTTTGTGATTTGTTTCTGCCCTCCTGGAGGGGAGGGCAGCTTCTCTCTCCTCCTTCATCAGTGTGCTTTCTGCTTAAATTTACTGCAGCCTGGATTTTTTTTTTTGTAAGCATTTAATAAAATTTGAGGAAGATGTTGTAACAATGGCAACTCTGAGGATTTTGTTGATGTAGGAGTTCCTGCAGCAAAGCTGTTTTCCAAGACCTTGTAACTCTCTACTTGAGCAGGAAGTGAAGGAGAAGAAGCATCAGGCTGAGTGACAAGAAAAGGACCTTGATGTATGCAAGAAAAGGGCTTTCTGTGTGCCTGCCCCATTTAGAAGATCCTTGTCATCTCACTGCATTCTTCATTGTTATTGGGGGTAATTGACTGTAAAATGGGAATGAGCGGTGTTTGGGCGAGAGATGGAGCAGCATGCAGAAGAATTTGCATGAAGTGATCAGCTAGGAAAAGCACAGAACTTAGGTCCCCAGCTGACAGACCTCAGCAACATCACAGGCTTCAACAAAAATCACTGGTGATGTCAGCTAAAAAAAAAAAAAATCCTCTATAGCCCGCTTATACAGCTTAGATAAGACCAATATAGCTGTCTGTACGGGAACCCAGAGCTCTAATGAGCTGACTACCCTATCTGGAACCATCTAATGAAAAACCTTTTTTTATGGAGCTGACCTTCTGAGTAATAACACTTCTGTGGTGTAGAGGCAGCAAATAGTTTGTGCTTTCCTTACCTATGCTTTCCTAAAGTATTAGGAAGAGGAAAGTTAATCAGGTATTGCTTCTAGCTGTCATCTTTCTGCTTATTGGTACCCTAGTCCTCTCCATCTTCTGCTTCAGCTCCTCCTGGAGGTAGGAATTCAAGGAGTTGGTGTTCCTTAGAGAGCACTGGGGAGCATGGACACCATCTGGCCCCATCTTCCTCCCTTCAGCCCTTCCTCTGCCATGGTGGGATTTTCAAGCAAGGCCAGAGCAGTAGCAAGGGGTGTATAGAGATGTCCTGGCTTGAGGAGAAAGCAGTGGTATTGTGCCCTTGCATGCATGCAAACTGGTTGCACCAATTTGTTTCAACTCTGTTCTGCAGTTGGCTGGTGGAGAGGATGGCCACAAACTCCTGTTACTATTCCTGTGCCCGGCCAGCATGGAGAGCGCAGAAAAGGCCACAAAGGCTGCTTGTGTGAGATTCCTTCTCTAAGGAGGGTTAATTTGCAGGGCATATTGTCCCCACTTAAAGCCTGTGTGGACGTAGATGTGGTTTCAACAGAAACAACTGCTGTAATTCAGGTTCTGGTCACAGCACAGATGTGAGCAGGTTACATGGAAACTCTCTGGTGAGACCAGAGTGCACTGGTGGTGGTGAGAAACCAGGGAAAAGACCTGGCTTAGAGCAGATGCATACAGCTCTTTATGAGGTACCTATACCTGCCAGGGGAAATTTTTCCACAATTAAATTAACTTTATGACATGGTGTTTCTCCTCCCAAAGTAACGTGGTGTACACATGGTGGTGGGAGTGGCAGTGGGGTTACCAGAATGGTGAAACTCCCCCCCCCCCCCCCAAAAAAAAAGGGATGCTGCAGCCCAGGTGCTCTGGATGTGCATCTTGGGGAATGCTAAGAGGGGATGAAAGCTCATTTCTCCCCTCAGCAGCAAGCACAGGGCATTGGGGCTGATTTTGTTGTTCACTTCAGAAGAAAATGCGGCATCTGTGAAGTGCTTCTGCTCATCTCTTGCTAAAATGGAAAGCTTCTGCAGGTGAATTTGCTGTGGAGAAACCACTGCGTGTGGTGGTGAAGTTATGCTGCAACCTTTGCAAAGCAGCCTGCTTCCAGCTTTCCTGTGCGTCTCTGTGTGTCACTGGGACCTCTGCTCTCCTAGGGATGTGAAGAGTGCTCCTGGGGACTCATCCTGCTTCTGTGAGTAAAGGAGAGCAGGCTGTGCCTCTCTGTAGCAGTTACTGGTCTGATTTCGTTCAGCAGCTGACTGCTCCATCTTTCCTACATTCATTTTTCGCAATATTGTATTTTTTGCAGCATTGGCATCTCTCAGGCTTTCATTGTAAGACCATAGCTCTATCTTTTACTGGGACTGTTGCATTTTGAGCATAACAAGGACAAACTGAGGCACTGAGTGAGACTTTCTTGCAGGATTAAGTTTACCCTCAAAGCCTGGTGGAGAAGAGCGATGCTTTCCTGGTCCCTGTATCTGTTGGCTGCCCGTGTTTCCTGTGCTGCCAGGCTATCCCAAATTACCATCCCCTTGGCAGGTCGATGATGCCCAAAGAGAGGGGCTGGAACCCCTATGTGGGCTCTCAGTGCTCTGACCTTGAGGCACACCTCAAGGTGGTGCTTCTCTCCAATTTTCTTCTTTCCCCATCCTGTCTGTTTAGATTATGCAGAAGGGGAATGTCCTTTTGTACAGTATCCACTCTTAATAAATCTGTGGGGCCTACAGTAATACTGAGATGTGCTGTTTGTCCTGTAGCAGGCTTCAGGGCTGGTTTTCTTCCAACAAGGTTTAACAGGTGATTCTATGCAAGCATATGCGAGACAGAATTGAAAAACACGGTCCACGACCATTGCAATGCCTGTTTCTTGCAGGCCATAAACCAGTGTTGTTTAAACTTGGGGAAAGGTTAGCTGATGGAAAACTCAAGTCTGTTTTGAATGTTATGTCTTTATATAGCACTTTTTCTGCATCAAGACTGGGGGCTAGACTTCATCTGGTTCTCTTTCCAGGTATAAAATAATTATAGGTTCATTTTTATGACCATCCTTATGTATATGTGCTGGCTAATTAACAGATCTCTGCTCAGCCCTTGCTTGCAGCTCTGCACTGGGCCTCCAGTGAGGTGGTGAACGAGTCTAGAGTCTCCAAATGACTTTATTCCTTGAAATGTGTCTGCAGTTTCTGCTCTTTGAAGGAAAGGTCAGGCTCGGACACACCTGGGTCTGAATGTCAGAGCTTCCCCTCCTGCCACCACCACCTTAGGGAAGGAAAATAAACAAGCTCAAAGAGCGGGGTGGCTATAAATAATGAGGTGGCAGCTGATATGCTGCTGAACAAGGCTGTGTGGTTGGTCTACTGGTAACTATTGCCAGCTCAACACACTTTCCCTAATGCTGCATGATATATGTATATATGGGTGTATACATACATATATTTCAAAGCAGGTAAAGAATGGATCTGACAGTGGCAAGAAGTGCAATCGGAGCTAGCATTTGCTTCAGAAACGATGGAACCGTTACAAGGATCCTGATAATGAGACAGACCATAGGTGATTTCCCTGTGATTTTTGCTTTGGGTGCCTTGAGGGTTTTGGTTGCTGTGGAACAATTTGATTTAGATCAAATTTCAAAAAGGTGCTTAATCTCTTCACGAAAACTCTAAGTAATAGTGGTTTAACAATGCTAAAGACACATACTCTTCATCCTTCAAATCAATAGAAAAAAGTGTCATGGGCTTAGGGCTTTTGAAGGTGATGGGAAGAACAGGCCAGAGAGGGTGAAGCATAGTAAGGGGAAAATATCATTGGAATTTATATGAGCAAGCACTTTAAAGCATGAAAGCAGCAAACTGCAAGTGTAATTACTGAATCAGATGTGCTTGGTTGGGTAGGTAGTCCTTCCACAAGGTTGTGGATGGTTGCTGTGAGCACCTTGGCTGTTCTCCTGCCTCGCTCACCTCCTCTGGGGACAGCCCAAAACAGCAGCTCTAGGCACTGGTCCTGGCTCCCATCCTGCTGCTCAGTCTTTGTCCTCACTGTCTGACTGTTTCATCCATTTAGGTGTAAATAGCCTGAGGATGAGACCCAGGCTATGTCTTGAATGGTCCAGCCTGATTCCTTATCTTCAGAGAGACATCTAGCCTAGATCTAGCATGTCCAAGGAGGATCTCCAGAATCCCACAGGGATTGCACCTTAGATGTCTAAAGCAGATGGAGCAAGCACATCTCCCAAAGCAAACAACTGAGTGATGGAGCAACAGCCTACCAGAAAAATCAGGAATCGATATTAGCTGAAGAAAGATGAAATTCAGTACTTACTGATGTGTAACTTGTTTCCATCTGCAATCACTTGCATGTTGGGTGCATCGTGTTACTTGGTTTGGTTCACAAAATTAACAGGTCATTGGTTCCTTCGGGATCATTTCTGGTGCTTTTTTCTGGTGATTTTTAGAGCCCTGTAGGTAAGTTCAAAACATCGGATGGAAAAAAGTATTTACAGTAGCCAGTAAGTACAAGAGGTTTCTCAGGAATAAAGTGACTTCTTTTTGAAAGCATGAAAAGTTCTGTCACCTAAAATTAGTGTGAAGAAGGGCTATCGAGTAACACCATTGCATGCTCCCAACTTTGGCCCTGCAAAGTTTGGCATCTAAAGTACTGGAAAGATGAAGGGCAGATGATGGTGATGTTGCCAGGACAGATATTCTAGCAGAGTAGCTCCAGGCTATGAAACTAGTTGGAGGCTTTTCAAGTTTGCTGGTCAGATCTACTGTTTTGCAAAAATCAGGGTTGCAAAATGCAAATTTGGAGCTGTGCTTTGATTGCTACTATCCCTGGAGAGGAAGAGCGCAAATTCTGGCTCTGTCTCTGCTTGTTCCTGGTGAGGGATGTGCTGTATGCGGAGGGTGCAAGCATGGAAGAAGCTGCACCGGGAGCAGAGGGGGTTAGGAGTTGATTGGTTCGGTGAATTTTGTTTGGGGGTTTGTGTGCAGTTTGACTCGAAGATCAGGGCTGAGACTGCTAAAGTGAGCTGGTAAGGATGGCACCAATACCTGCCTTTGCCCTGGCCAAACGTGTGAGCTGCCCAAATGCCACGCAGTTATTCACTGCCTCTTGGCCCCGGGGCGTTTCATCCCCTTTTCTAGCTGTCATCCTGGTTTGGGCTTTGCTTTTTCGCAGCCTTTCAGGAGACTTTCAGTGTGCGTGCCAAGGCAGCTGGTAGGTTAAATGTGCTCACAGGGAGATGGGGACATGTGAGAGCAGTTTCTTTGGAGGTCTACAAAGCAGCTGTACACCCGGGTTAAGCTTGGTCTGTTCCATCTGGCTTTTGAAAGGCTGATGAGCTATGCCAGCAAGCCAACACTGAAGGCAAATTCTTGCTGCTTCTCCAGTGCCACCCTGCTGAGCCTTGTTGCTTGCTGACCATGTGCACTAATGTATCTCTAATCTGAGTCACTCTGTTGTGGATCAAGGTAGCAAAGCATTTCCCACATCCATCAGAGCTGTGGCCTGTCTGATGAGGCCAGTTCTCATGGAAGGGATGCAGATGCTGGTATTTTTGGGTTGGTGTCAGAGGTGAGCTCTCCATTTGCTTTCTCCCTCTCTGTCTCCCTGATGACTGATGAGATCAGGGCTGGTTCTGCAGGACATGCTGCTCCTTAGAGCAGTGCCGACCCGTGGAAGGATTGGGGGATAGGTGCTCAGTTCTTCATGCAAATACCCTAATGCAATTAATTCCTCTTGGACTGATGACTTCAACATCTCAGAACTGCCATTGTCTTTTAAGAGTGCTAGTGACTTTGTGTGTCTCCAACAGTGAAAATATTGCTGGGAAAAAACCCAAACAATAACAACCAGAGCCAACCCAACTGGAAACTTAGAAAAACCTCAACTACAAATAAAAAAATTTCAACAGAATTTAAAAATGCCCAAGGACACGTTGTACCCTGCTCTGCCACTGTCGCGGCCAAAACCACACCAGCCTAATGAGTGTATCTGCAGCATGCACTGTATGAATGATGCACAAGGCTGGCTTATGTTTGCATCCGATGCTGAAGTAGGAGGTGTGCAGATCCCTCCCTATTTCTTACGCAAAGATGTAGAGTTTCTGCTCTTGCAGGCTAAAAGGGGCTAAGACGGGGCTAGATTCTTCTACTGACTGAGCTTCACAGAAGGGATGACACACTAGAGTCCTCAACAGAAGTGTTGATTGCCTGCCTCCCTCCAGATGCAAGGAGGAGAATACCAGTATCAGGAAGGTGGATGGAGGTGTACATAGGTAATTTGGTCATTAATAAGAGAAAGCTTGTTTGTTGGCCTTTATTCTCCTTTTTATGCCTCTGAACATTTGAGGTGTCATGAAGCCATCATCAGGAGAAGGTGTTGGCACCCTCAGGTTCCCCAGCCATGCTCCAGGATTCAGGTAGGTGAACCCACAACCTGGTGAATACTTGCTCTCTCCTGTATCTGAGCAGCTGCTGCAAGATGTGCATTGCTGTGCATGGCAAGCACTGCACCAGGTCTCTTCTGGCTGGGGGAGGGAGAGACAAACTGAGGACCGAGATCCTGAGCCCAAATGCCAGGCAGGGGTATTAGAGGAGCTGGGGAGGAAGCATGGTCTTTGCTCAGCCCATTTGAGTTGTGTTTCAGATTCCTCAGCATCCCATCATTGCTGGTAAAATGGCAGTGGTCTGCTAATACATAAATAGAGGAGCTGATTTGAAAGTTTAAGGCTATTCTGATCTCTGCTTGACTGGCTGCATAAAACAGGTCATTGGATTTTACTCAGGAACAGAAAATAATTAATTATATATATATTCTGTCCTTCCTCTGAGTGTACTTACTTAGTCACTATCTGATCTGCCTTTTTATTGGCAGCTACTTCAATTAAGTTGGAAAGAATGTTTCAGTGAACGTGGGGCATCTACTCCAACCTTGAACTGCTGATTAAAGCCCACTGCAGAATCCCTTTCTCTGGGATGGGATAAAGAGAAGATAGGAAAGGGAACTGGATAAGGATTTACTTTTCCTTCCCAAATGGCTTTTGTGGTTCCCATTTCCCACCTTCCCTGAGTCATGGTAAAAGGTTTATAATGGGGTGTCACAAAACAGAAAAACACATCCCCACCCTTCCCCAGTCAGCTTAATAAACCTGTTTTCCTGGATAACTTCAAGTGTTTCAGTGCTGATGTCTGTATAAGCGGACAAACACATCAAAACCATTTGTATCATGCAGAACCCCCCCCCACATCAAAACCATTTGTATCATGCAAAAAAATCAAAAGATGTTGTTTTGAAAGCATTCAAATATGACTTTGGGGGGGGAATAAAAGAAACATTCAGAATGTGAATGATGGAACAACTCAAGTAAAACATATTTTCCTTGCAAATAAATTCACTTTGGATAACTTAACTGTTTTTGGATGACAGAAGGTGTCAGTGAAAGTTCGTCTGTAGCTCTAGCACAAAGGTGTAAGTGCAGAGTCATGGGCAAGTTTGGGTGAGGAAGGACCTCAGGAGGTCCTCTGGCCCAACTTGAGGGCCAAAGTAGGATCCGCCTCAATATTAGATCAGTTTGCTCAGTGTTGGTCAGTAGTTGGTGAATAGGGGATAGGTATTGTTTCACTTCAGGAGTTAGATCTCTCCTGGGTTGTGAAAGAGCACCTGCTTTAAAGGAGTGATGTAGCTGATTTTCTTTACAAACTCTGTAGTCTTTAATGAATGTGAAGCTGCAGGTAGGATTTCAGACTTCCAGGGCTGTAGAGCTTTTCAGACGGACTTTTCCAGTGCTTTTTCAGCTTGCTGGCTGAGCGTCATCCAGCCATAAGTAGCAGTGATCCATGGAAATGTTGCCCACTGACTGGTGTGCAATAAGCATGGGGGATGAGGGTAAAAAAAAAAAAGGGGGAAGCATTTGGCCAAAGTGCCTGTCTTTATGCAATTTGTAAAATTATCAGGGCTAATGTGTGTGCACTGTATTTAAAGGCATCTCCCTGCGAGTGCGCTGGCTGCTGCAATAGGTCAGCCAACAGCCAGAAAAGATGAGAAGGGCTGATTACAGCTCCCCTGCAAGTGGCCCTGCTATGCCATATATTGCTGCGGCCCATCTCAAATAACCAGTCTGGGTGCTCCTACCTACTGAAAAGAAATGTGATATTGGGGTAGGTTACCTAGTGGAAACTTCTCTAGATCTGTGCCCCAGCCTTTAGTTCCTATTAAAGGAGGAACACTGGTTTCCTGTATCCTCTCCCAGATGGAGATGCTGTCACTGTAAAAGCATGCCAGACTTTGGCTTGAGGTCAGCAGGTAGCTGGACTTTATGCAGTTTGAGACCCTAGTTCATGTCTGTGACTTGCATGTGTGCTCTCTTTAGCCTTGGTGCTGTCTCCTAACCTGGTAGCTGGTGAGAGGGGCTTCTCCAAAGACAGGTGCTCACTGCGCCCTTGCCTAACAAAATCTTATAGCTCTTGCTAGAAATGTGACTACAGCCGGGATCATCTCTCCCTCATCTGGTGTCTGTGATCAGTATGGAGCACGAGGTAGTTGGTGGTGGTTTGCTTGCTCTCTAGGCTGGCATGGCTGTGCTGCAGCAGCTCAAAGGCGAGTCCAAGTACACCTTGCTGCTGATGCAGGGAGAAGAGCTGATGTCAAGACAGTGCAAAATATATATCCTAGAGGAGGACAATCTGCAGTAGAGAGGCAAAGCTGATGATGAAAATGTCACAGGCTGTGAACGAAACTGCTGTGTGATGGCATCAAGAGGTGAAATAAGGACTAGAATAGGGTATGTGTGAAAAGCATAGGGTATGCGGCTAAGGCATGGAACAAATATTGGAGAGGATTATAGTTACATGCTGAAGCAGATAGAGACCCACAAAGGGAAGAAAGGGCAAACATTAAATGGGCTGTGGGGAATGAGCCTCGGTTGTGAACAGAGCAAACAGAGAATGTGTGCATCAGATAAGCCCTCTTTCCAGAGGGATGGAGCAGATCCCCTCAGTCCTGTGGGAGGAGGGAACTGGATCATGCTGGGACTGGAAACAAGATGCATGACATGGACACCAGTGCTCTGACAGAGGCAGCCCGTAGGATGCACAGACGTCCTTTGGGACAGTACTGAGCAGATGGGCCATGCTCGCAGGAGGTGGCGATGGGCAAGATGGAGCATGGATATGATGCATAATGTAAAGACAGACATTGTCTGGAGCCGTTGCCCAACATGGACAGAGCAGGAACTGAGCTAAGCGCAGACATGAGTGTACAGGAACTAAGGTGATGCTGCAGGCAGCAGTGTTTGCATCTCATCTATTTGAAAATAGAGCTGCAGCAAGTAGAAATGTCTGGTTACCTGTCCCTGCCGTAGCCTGCATCAACATCACATTTGTCAAGATGCTTAGAGAGAAATCTGAGTGATGCAGAGTGCTTCCCTGCCACTGGTGCACAAGCAGCACCGCTCTGGCAGAGGCTGTGCAACCCTGCAAGATGCTCACATTGCTCCTGCCAACTGACTGGCAGAAAATGGGCCAGATGGGACCACGGGAGCATTCAGCCTCACATCTGCTGCGAACTGTCCTGGTGTAAGCCCAGGCTTCACATGCACTTGCACAGACACACTTTCTTTTTAACTGATTGATCCAATCCTTGGTGTAGGAGACCTGAGTGGTGATGCCCTGTCCACAGCGGGGACAGTCTATAATGGGCAGGCAGGCAAAGGAGGCTGGTGAATACCACTGCCAAACCAGGTCCATTGCAAGCATAAAAAGAGAAACAGCTGGGGAACTCCCCTCCCATACATCTCCACTCTGCTGCCAGTTTGGGCAAATACAGTATTTCTTGGAGATGTGCCTGGCTGGTGGAGCGCCTGAGGAAAATGAGCCAGTGGAAGATGACAAAAATGCTCGATGGTGCCGAAAATGCAGCGTGAAAGCTGGTTTGCTGTGTTAGCACTTTTGGCAGAGCTGGGGAGGGGGAGTGGAGGCCACGATACCTGGTCCGGCTGTGCGTCCCCATGCAGGTGCTGCTCTCCTTGGCAGCACTGGATGCCCACCCTGGCTCCCCTACCTGGCAAACTCCCAGCCAAAGCTGGGTCACTGAGGATGGATGCACTGTCCCCCTCCCACCCAACAAGTAACAGAAGCATTGGCTTGAGCTGGGTTGCGGGAGGGAGGAGAGAGGATAAGCTGCTGGACAGCTGAAGAATACAAGCTGGAGAGGGGATTTTTGCTCGTGCATGTTACCTGGTGAATGGAAGGCTGCAGCGCTGTGCTCCTGCTCCACGGCTTTAAATGCTTGTCTTTACATCCTCGGTTGGGGACCCTTTCCTGCAAGTGGCAGGGAAAGAGTGGGCAGGAATCAATCTGTGACCCAGGCCAAAAATATCACCTGCCCTGCAGCTCCTAAATTTTTTCTCTGCTCCTACAGGCTGGGAGAGAGGGGGTGCTGGAGCTGCCAGGCACTCCAGAGGGCATGCTTTGCATCGCTGGGGAGCCCTGCCAAGGGGAGAGGGGTGGGAGGGAGGGGATGGGGAGCTGAAGACTGTGAGGTTTAGTGAAATGGAAACCGTGAGCCAGAGGGTTGTGTGAGGCACTGCAATCCTCTGCTGGCATAGCTGTGCAACTGTGGAGGGTGCTTGGGCAGCAAAACCCCTCCAGACACCTAGGAGATTCTAGGTGGAGTCCAGCCATCTGGGGTTTGCCCTCTCTAAGACATCCTTACTTAAATAATGCTTTTGTATTGTGCTAAGAAAGGCTCTGAGTGTGGCTTGAGGTCAGACAAGCTCTCTTGCTGCATTCCTGCTCTCTTACTTTTTGTTCCAGGTCTCCTTGAGCCCTGATGCGTGGCAGAGCCCTGCTAGTCTTTGCGAGAGGTGTCACACACCACCCATGCATTAACACACATGTGATGTGTGCGCCACATGCTTCTGACTTCTTACACACCCCATGACTGTTCATTTCAAAGAGTGTCGGATGGCAGAAGGTCCCCAAACCCTCCACAGGCTCTAACCCTGCAGTACATCCCAAGCCGTTTACATGTAGAGGGGCAGCAGGGAAGAGCCCCTACCCAGCTGGGAGAGCAGAGGCTGCTGCTGTGTGTTGATACTGCAAAAGCCAGGGTGCCACAACCAGGTTTTAAGCAGCGACCGTGTGCCACGGAGCTGCGGGAGCCCCACAATTTGTTTCCAAGGTGCCTTTGCCTCAGATACCCCTCTTAAAGCTCTGCCTGCCTGGTAGGGTTGTAAATATAGAAACATAAGCCCTGGAGGTTTTTTTTTTTCTCCAAACATGTCCCTCCCATCGTAGCATCATCTGTGCAATTCCTCCAGCTGCTCCTATACATGGTATGACCTTTTTTTCTGCTTCCCTTGCTTCCCCCTCCATCCCCCTCCCACCCTGTCTCTGCTGCCCTTCCCTGCCCAGCGCAGGGAGTCTGGGGCCAATTGGCTCCTCCAGACGATCAAATGTCACTATAAGTTGAGAGCTGCATCACCTTGGGACGCTCGCAGATCCCAGCCCACCCGTCCCCTTCGGCAGGGAGCTCAGCACTTCTCTCTGTTCCTCCCAGGTAAGCAGAAGCCCCTGTGAGAGATGCTGCTGTGGGGGGTAAAACCACAGAGGGGCTGAGCCTTGGTTTGAATGGAGAAGGAGGGAAGGGTTGGGGTCCATAGGATCTGGGATCCAGCACAGGATCCTAAGGAAAAGGCACTTTTCTTTCCTAGCTTTGGCTGGGCATCCCACAAGGCTTGTGTCACCCGCAGAGATTTGGGTGCTCTGAACTCTCAAGGATTGGTGGTGGGAGAAAAGACCCTTCTAAAACCAAGGTGTAGGGCTGGGAATGAAGTGGCATTTCTTGGGGCACTTGGGAAAAATTCTCTTCAGCAGTGGGAAGGAAGCACTGACCTTCCCTGCCCTGTCACCCAGAGAAAGGGACAGCCCAGGCAGGAGGGATGAAGGGCAGGACCATTGGGGAGCTGCTGGCAGGCGAGGATGGCTGTGGGGTGTGGGGCTAGAGGGAGACCTGAGAAACACAAATGTGGTCATGGAAAACTTCCCCCTCGCACAGAAAAGAAGAAAATTAGGAGGCAGGCAGGAGGAGGGGGTTAAATTCAGAGCAGTGATGGGATGCAAGCTTCAAACCCCCTCGCTTTGCTGGCCTGCCCACCTGGTGTGGGTGACTCTCCCCTGCGTGGGGGGCATCTCTCCCATCAGCCTGCAGCTGCCCTGCGGGGCAGAGCTCCTTGCTGTTGAGGGGTGGTGTGTGTGCGTATCCTGCAAAGGCAGGAGTGTCACCAGCACAGGTGGCTCTGATGCCAGCAATTTGGGTGGGAGCTGTGCTGCTGGTGTGGGGGAGCTCAGGCGAGGCCATAGGCTATTGCTGGGGCAGGCATCCGACCCTCGTGGGAAGCGAGACCAGGGAAAAGGCAGGGGATGTAAGCTAAGCATGGTTGTTGTCTTTTAGTCCTCTGTCTCAGTCTTCTTGTTGCTAGCAAATTCCATGCAGGGATCAAACAGATCCTATCACCCCAAAGATGAAGATAAAGGGTACATTTTGGGGCAGGGAATTGGGATTTTGCTATCTGTCGGTGGAGCCTGCAGCAGTGCTTGGGTCCTTCTACCCTGTTTCAGGAGCAGTGTTGCAGTGGGTGCTTTGCTCTCCAGACCCCAGGGAGAGAAACGCTTTCTGCTGGAAAGTACTGAGCAGTTCAGAAACACAGAAGAGGCAAAGGGAAGGAAGAAATATATATTTAAAAAAGTATATGTATATATTTAATAGATATATATAATACATTTTTTTTAAATATATATGTATGTATATAAAAACCCAGATGCAATGGGTTTGCAGTGGCTCCTGCTGGGAAAGCATGGCCATGTGGTGCTTGGTGGATCATACCACTAGTCCTCGCCTGATAGCTGTCCCTGCCAGGTCCCATCACCTGCACATGGCCACTTTTGTCCTCCCCCCTTTCCGTACGGCTCCTGCTACCTTGCCTCCCTTGTATGGCCTGGCTTGGGAGGGGATGATTGACAGGCGGGTTATTTCCAGGGATGGCCTGGAGGTGCAAGGCAGCCCATTCCCCCTCCTGGGTGCATTCTCAGCTGCTAAGAGGCTTCTTGGGATGTGCTGCCTCTGCTCTTTCAGCTGAGGGCAGGAGCATTTGGGGCCAAAAGGGATGGGGCATTCCTGCCCACCTGGAGCTGAGGAGGATTGGGGTATTTGTCCTTCCTGCTGTGACCCGCTTAGCTTGAACAAAATGCAGAACATAACCTTTGCGTTCACCTTTGAGGAGTGGGAACAGGCAGGAAATTTTTGGTCTGCTGAAACTTTCCTATGTGTTTTGATTTCCTTCCAAATGGTGGGCAGTATTTACTAATTGATTTTATTACATCCTTAAACCTCTGTCAAGACCAGTCCCTATTTTTCTGCCACTGTACAAACAAAACCCAATTATTGCCTTAAGGTGCTAACAGCCTTAATCTTAGGCTGTATTTGCTGTGTGTAAAGTGATTTCCACCAAAGGGTAATCCTGAGCCAGCTGGAGACTTTCCATTGCCTTCAGCAAACTTAATCCTAACTGCAAAAAATACTGCTTTTAGCAGATTGCTTGCTTTATGGCCTTTTGGATGTAAATATGGTTTGGTTTTGTTGGCTGCTTTGATGACAGAGTTAGCTACGTGGACAGTGCTGGGCATCAAAGAGCCTTTCTCACCTCAGGTGGCTGTTGCTATGATGGTTTGCATTTTCCCCCTAGCTTTGACGGCCCACATGACTTTTGAATGCCATGAAGTGGACAGACACCTTGCTGTTCTTGAGGCGAGACATTTTCGGCTTTCCAGCCAGGGCAGTGGCAGTCAGCTACAGCCTTAAATGCCAGCTCCTCCCGACAGAATAACAAAACATGGCTGAATGTTTGGCCCTTGCAAGGCTGAAATCTGCATCCCTCTGTGGATTTTTTTGTCCCCCCTGCCCTAGCCTGTGGGGTTTCTGTGTCTGGCTCATCTCTGCAGAGAGTCTGCCAATGCACTTGTTATTAATTCATTTTATCCAGGGCCCAGAAACCCCATCAGGGTTGGGGTCTTACGGTGTCAGGGATGCTGGCATTCTCGCTTGGCTTTTATAGTATGCGGACAGATGTCATGTGAAATCCCATTCGTGTTTGCAGCGCTTGGATTAACAAATATGGAAGGGTGCAGGGGAACAGCCAATGTGACAACTCTCGGCAAGATGTCCTTAGAGCTAAACTGGAGACTAGATGAGCTCATTCCAGTAACTGTTAATGGAAAGCCTGATTGCAAAGACTCCTGTTGACTTCAATTGCCTTGGAAAGAACAGCATGTGCTGCATTACGTGCCTACCCTACATCGAACAGACGTTTGCTCTCTGTATGCATACACAGGGCTCTCGAGCTGATTTCTTCTCCAGCACTGAGCAGTATTACTCTTCTCACTGGAGTGAGAGGGAAGAAGAGTTTAGCCCAAAGTCCTTTAAGTCCTTTTTTCCCCCCCTCCACCTTGGGAGAAGGAAATCTGGGTTTATAAATTAAAAGCAGAATCTGTGGGAGGACTGGCCATTGCCCTGAGTCTTTATAGATCATGCATTTTGGAAGAAGCCAACAGCCGGGCATCTGGCAGGTTCCCTCTATGGGCTTTTGCCAGGAGAAGCTCTACTGTCCTGCTGCATAAACCAACATACTGTCAAGCATTATTACTAATAGCTTGAATAATTTTTGGGGGCTAAAATGAGATTGCAAACCTGCTAGCCACTGTGCAGGTAGCAAGTGGAAGTCTTTATCCTGAAGATTTGATGATCTAGATAAAAAAGACCAGGGGAAAGAGACCAGAGGTGTTGTAGCATCCAAGTTAGTAACAGAAGAAGTAGCAGGAATCAATGCAGCAGAAAAGCCTTTTGCAGAGTTGAAATTCCTCCCAGATTCCTCCTGCCTGGTGGGATTAGAGTCCCCAAAGTACTCCTTGGGATGGCTGTTGCACTTGAGGAGTGGGCAATCACAGCTACCAAAGTAAAAGCAGCCTGGGACCAAGAGATCACTGACCCCAAATCTCATGTGTCCTAGCAGTAGATCACCCTCCCATCCAGCTACTCAGATTGTGTCATAACACAGCCATTGCTGACACTACTTCCAGGGCAATGCTGAATTTCAGAAAGAGGATAAATGAGGAACCAGAAGAAAAAATGCTGGCTGTTTATTGCTGCTTAGAACATGGGGGTTTTAAATCCTGTTGGTGTTAATGTGTGGTGCCCAGGGTCATTGCTGGGGAATGGAGAGAATCCCTTATAGGGCAGGGTTGGAGCCTATGGGATTACTACCTTCCTCTGAAATAGAAAGCTGCCGAGCTGCAGTTGTTCCTTTTGAACCTCAGTCAGCCCACCTGCTCCTTCAAGACATCTCTCATATATCAGCTGAGTAATGAAGTCAGGAAAGTCATGGTTTGGGTTTCCCAATGAGGAGGAGCCTGGCTTTCTAATTTAAGACCCGCTGTGGATTGGGAGAAAGTTTTGGGGGCCCCTTCCCCACCTCCTGCCCTGGCCTCAGGGCAGCTGATGCTTTTAGGTAGAGCCATAGCATTGTATAACTGCCATCACCGAACCCAGCGCAGCGTGCGACATTACCACGATGCTCCCCGAATAGCAGTGCTGCTCCCTCTGATTCCATCTGAGACTCTGATACACACATTTGGGGTCCAGCAAAGATCAGCGGAGTGGCCATATCCATCCCTCGCACTTTCCCAGCTGCAGCGTTCTGCGGGTTGTGGTCTGCAGGCAGCCCTGACTCGGGCTGCGCAGAAATGCAAGCCGTGACAGCACCGTGGATGGGTTCATTTCTGCCCTGCGGTGCGAGGACTGGTTGCAATAAATATACCTGGTTATACTGATATGAATTGCCTAACCAGGCATGTGGCCAGTTTTCTTCTCGAACTAATCAACAGATAATTGTTCATGCATTCACCAGCTGTATAACCCAGACACACTTTTGGGTGCTGACGAATGAGTAGTTATCTCTGGGTATATTGGTAGTTTCAGTTATTTTTTTGTTAGCTCTGACTAATGCTTTGGAGCTGGTGCCTTCCCACTTGTGGTAGTATAAAAGAAGGAAAAATTTCTCTGATCTTGCTGGAGTGATGGAAATGTCAGATGAGTGTGAGAGGACACTCTGGCCTGCGCCCATATCCCTGAGCTCTGGAGGTTTTGTAACTTAAACCCAGGTTCAGCCTTCCCCCCTCGGCCTGCCTGTGGGAAGGAGCTGAGTTGACAGGGCTTGTCTTTCCAGATGATCTTTTCCTCTTCCCCTCTCCTTCTCCTCTGACCTGGCCGGCAAAGGTCTGTGCTGCTCCCAAAATGGCAGTGGTGGTGGGGGATTGGCTGCGGTGTGGGAAAGCAGGTGCCTGGCTTTTTTCGTCCTCAAATGTCAACCCACCTGCTCCTGCCTTGGCATTTTTTAGGAGGCACTCTCACTAGTAACACCTTTTTTTTTTTCCTTCTCTTCATCTTTTGTCTAGAAACTCACTGCCAACATGTCTGATACCGAGGAAGTGTAAGTAGAGTAAAAGCCACCTGCATGTTCGTCTCTTCAGCTTGGCTCCACGCAGCGAAGCGAGGGCATCCCCACGGGGAGGAGGGACTGGGTGCCGCTCTGTGCACAGCCTGAAGCCCCCTGCGGCACTGGGGAAGGGCTGTGTTGGCTTTGGGTGTCAAAGGGTCCGTCAAAGTTCACTTGATACCCTCCCTGTCCAACACAAGATGTCCTCCAAACACCTCCACCCAGCTCAGCCTGTCCTCGGTGGCTGTGGCCCTACACCTGGAGGAGGGGGAATAAACCACACGGTGTGGTGGAGGAGCCACTTTCTGTCCTGATTTAACAAATCTAGAGTAATATGACCAAACCCAATGGGGTTATTTGACATTTATGCATCAATAGGTACAGAGGGGAGATTTAGGGCAATCGTGGGATTAGAGGCATCAGGGACAGACCTGCAGTGCTCACTTTGCCCCCTCCTCTGCTACAAAGCAGGCTCAGCTCAACCTGTGCCATTTTGTCCAGCCTGCTCTTAAAAAAAAATATTTCCAAAGATGTGATTTGCAACCTTTTTCAGGCAATCTCTAACAAACACATCCCTCGTTTAGGGTCTGGCCCCAGGGCTGCTCTGGGGTTTGGGTTCCAAGCAAGGTGATGGTAGAGCAGGAGAAGCTGGCAAGGTGGGGGCAAAGAGCAAGAACAGACTGCAAAACTGGTGTTGCTACAGCCATGGGACAAACATTGAGCAGCATCTGGTTTATGCCAAATTTTTATTAGACAGCCCTAGGGTTCAGGGAGCCTGTAGCACGTCTGGGTTGGCATGGGCCGTTGGCTGCAGGCTGGCTTGAGGTCCAGCTTCATCAGCCCCTGCACAGTGCTCACACGTGGGTATCGTGTTATAGCCCTGTGGTGGTAGGATTATTCCTGGATATGGATCCATAGTCACCTTCAGAATCAGGAACACTATTTAAAATAAAACCCAAACCCAGTCACTTTACTACTCTTAAAACCAAACGGCTCCTGGAAGAGCAGAGGGAGAATGGGGCAAAGAAGAAACAGCAGACTTTAAACAACAGTGCATTGGGTTGCTTTGGTACATGGTTTAAAGCTTGGCGATAATATGGAGTGGAAGACATATTTATCTAGTTTCAATAACCTTTTTTCCTCTCTTGCAGGGAGCAAGGAGAGGGTAAGTCTTAAATCTGTCTCTAATTGCTTCCATGCAAGCCTGCAGCGTTCGCTGGCCGTGTCCGTCTTCTCCTTTCTGCCCATTGTTGAGATGTTAACAAAAAGTGCCGCTACGGTTAGACAAATCTGAGGTTTCTTTTTTGTGCATCTGTCTGTCTGACTGTCACCAGCTTCCGGTGATTTTACACTACTTGTAGCACTTTGGCAGTCTTCGTGCTGCAGGCAGCCCTTAGCGTTTCAGCGCCACATTGATGCCCTGGTTGCAGGGGACGCTGCTAGTTTTTGTAGGGGCACTGCCATCTGCTGGCAATTTGTTTTGAGGCTTTTGTATACGTAATATTTTCTGGTTTAAAACATAAAACCCCACAATATGTATAAGCAATAAACATAAAACATTTTTTTCTTTACTGTTTTTTTCTTATACTCGGAGGCCCTTTCTGCCACCTTTTTCCTTCTGTGTGTGTACACCTGAGTTCCCACTGCCCAAGAAAAAATTCAGTACAATATCGCCTTCCTCCCCTTTTTATACCTCCTCTTTTTTCTCAAAGTAATTTTATTTGTTATTTTACTTGCTGATTTGGAAGCGGCCTCTCAGAGACCATCTTGCCCGGCATGCCTGTGAGCGCAAAGGGCTCTGCCATGGGTAACATCCTACCGATGCATCAAGGCTGATGGTTGATTTGTCTGCTTTTTTTTTTCCCCCTCCCCTACTTCAATGCAGAGGAGTATGAAGAAGAAGGTAACAAAAAAACTTGGAACGTAATTTATCTTTCTTTGATTCTTGGTCCTGCTTTTTCCTTGTCTGTATTTCAGCCTTCTCTTTGGTGCTTGCCGTTAAAGGTGATCTGAAACACTTGATCAGTAAATCAGTCGGAAATCATAAAACAGGCCGATAGGCTGTGAGGTGCAGAGCCTTCGCGTTACGGCGAAATGCAGTATTTCTATGAGCTGTAGGGGATGGTTGTGAAGCTGGGAGCTAACCTGTCCGTAAACTCGGAGCGTTTTAGAGCAGGAACTGGTGCAGAGCCCACGCAATGTATCATCAGTGAAATCCTGCCATTCTCATTTTGGCCATGTCCACGGATTGAGTTTAAATTCTGAAATTGAAAAGAGCAGCAGATTTCCCAGCTCCTGAGGACCACCTGACAGGGTGCTGCCAAGGATGGAAAAGGTGAGGCAGAGAACCGACTGGCAAAGATGAAGTTTTTTAATGCGCCTTTAGCTGGCAAAACGTGATTTGACAAGCTGCGAGAGACAGAGTGCTGATCTGGAAGGGTGGAGCATGAAAAGCCCTTTTCACCCTTGTTTCAGCTTTTGTAGGCAGCAGGGAGAGGAAGATTTTGGAGATGTATTGCTGTCTTTGCTGGGCACTTTTGACACATTGGCTTCAGTTCAGGCGAGCGTAGCTGCCGGTTGTTGTCCTTCATTTTCCCAAGGTGTCTTGGACAGAGATGAGTGCCAAACTCTGGGGCTTTCTCCCAGGATCTGCCCTTAGTGTCCAAGACATCTTCTAAGGGGTCAAGAGCAAAACCTTTACTAGGAGGTGGAATATTTGCATGTGGAAGGTATGAAACCAGCTCTGAGACAGTCTTGCCCCTGTGTAGAAATGTCCATCTTGGGGATTTTATATACAGCTTCCCCCCCCCCCCCCCCCCCCCCCCGGATTCCCCCAAATTGTTGCAACTGGCTAATTCTTATCAGTGGTGGTGGGAACAGAGGTGCAACTGTGGCCATGCTGAGAGTAGTTCCTGCCCTAAGGTACATTATCCTTCTGTCTCTAATTCCCCAACATTGCTTCTGAGGGGATCACAGGCTCAAAAAAAAAAGAAAATAAAGACACCAAATGGGTTGTAGGGCTGCCTTCAGTCATCATCGCGTCTCTAGTCCTGCCTGGAGGGGCAGAGCCAGGGAAGTGAAAGTGCTATTCATGCTCCATCCTTCATGCCTTGTCAAATGTCCAAAGAGTAAGCAAAGGGTGTTGCTCCTACAAGACAAGCCTTCCTTAAAGGCAAGCATTTCTTGCCTTTCTTCTTCCTTTCCTAACTGTCCACTTTTGGGTTTCAAAAATTTAACGATTAATATGAAATTAATAGGCAGGTGACGTCGTACTTTTTTAATCTGCATGACTGTTTCCTCTGAGGTGCATCTTCTCCTTGCTCCCCACTTTTGCTTGGCCTTTGTGTTCTCTTCCAAAGTCATCCATTTCCTTTCCATATAACTTTTCTCCATCACTGTCTAACCACTTTTTTCTCCAGACCTTAGCTCACCCCAATACCAGTTTCTAACAGTTTTCTGTTTTCATTTTCCTGCTTGCTGTTGCTTCTTGTTCCATGACACTTGCCACCTGAAGCTCAGGAAGAAGGTATGTGACATGGTTTCTGCTTTCTTTCTCTCTCAGTGTGGAGGAAGAATATGTGTGAAGAAATCCAGAGCAAATGGTTCACACCCAGTGGCCGGGACTCAGTCCCAAGCCACAGACATCAATGCAGTGATGGACATTGATGTCGCTTATTGAGCTGGTAGGAAATTGGGGCTCGTGTTTTGTTTAAAAAAACCAGACCAAAGCATTTGTGTGTATATATAAAAAAATAAATAAAATACATGCATATATAAAACCCAATGTATATAATATACATGCATATATATGATTTCTATATATACCTATATGTGTATATATGTATACGCATGTATGTATATGGAAGCAAATATATATATATATATTTGTTTTGGTCTACCTTTTTTACTGAACTGTTCGACTTTTTTTTTTTTTTTTTGTCACAACAGCGTCAAGTCCTCTCCTTTGCCTCTAAAAGCTGAGATTTTTAAAAGAGAGGGGGACACCCTGCAAAGTTTATATCCTTCTGTTGAAATTCAAGAATTAAATTCTTGGAAATTTCAAAAATTGATACACGTTGGTGAAAATTTTTCGCCATTTGAGAAGAAGATTTAAAACTAAAGAAATTCAGCAATTTTATTTTTGGTTGAAAATTCACCAAAAGTCAGTTGTAGGAAATTTTAGCCAGCTCTAATAAAGAATAAAATATTGGATGCCTTTTTTATGTGGTTTTCATTTGTGGTCATATTCCCATATTTCAGTAACATTTATAACCCCATAATATGCCCATAAAAATGTTATTTTTAATTCTCTCTCACCCTGTAATTCCATCATTGTGTATTCTTACCCCTAACGGCCTGGGAGCTTGGCAAACCTCAAGAATGTTCCAATAAGATATTTCTCACTTTAATTTCTCTCCTCCTGTTCCCTTTGCCGTGTGATGTTTCCCACCACAGAAGAGGTTCAAGAAGAAGGTACGTAAAACAGCTTCTCAGCCCCCCTTTTTCCTGCAGCAGGGCTTGGTGCTGATGAGCGCCTCAATTTTGCAAGGTGGTAGAAGCAAGCAAGAGGCAAGAGAAAGATGCTGGGACAAACGATCTGCAGGCAGAGGGCTTTTCTTGTCCCTTGCACAAGTTTCACTGAGGGTGCCCCATGTCCTTGAGTATCTGCATGGACACCTCTGCTCCAGTTTTGGGGAGGGAGCAGCATGCGAAATGAGGATACCATCCCTTCATCCAAGCCACAGCAGGCTCTGAGGCTGATTTTTAGCCCTGGGTGTTTTTAACTCCTGCCACGGAACAACTGGTCTGGCTAGAAAGGTTTCTCTCAGGTGTCAACTGGTTTCTCCTATGTAGCTTGGCAGATAATGATCGGATGGATTTTTGAAATAAAAATCCATCTGTGGTAAGGTATGTGTGTAGCCGTACGTTACATAGTACATATTCTATAATATGTAATATTATATATAGTACATTGTATATATTATAAGTTTATAGACTATAATATATCATATTATATATAATATAAATAATAATACTGCAGAATGCAGATCTTATTAATTATATCTATGTAGACGCTGGCAAGTAACCCCAACTGGCTCCCCACACTGCATGCAGCATTTGCAAGGTGGGATAGGCAGGGCAGAAGAGGGGCTGGAACAGAAACTCACCCTTTGCACTTGAGAAGTTTGAGACGTGGTGCTCCAGGTACGAGGAGCCAAAGGGTGTGTTGGTTCCACATTTGCAAAGCTTGGTATATTTGAAACAAGGGTAAACCTGTTTATAATGCCATGGGAGACCCGCTCTGAGCGGTTTGCAGGGTTTTTACAGCATCCAGGTCCTGAAGGTTTTACATTTCTTGTACCTGTGTGTGCTTTGGTTGCCTGTCTCCATTTCATCTTCTCTTCTGTTTCTCTATTTCATACCCCCTGTGGTTTTTTAGACCCCCCCTGTTGCATTCACACACTCTTTAGTCTAACTGTTCTTGTTTTCCATCTTGTTGCTCTTGCTTTCCTCCATGTCCCACTTGACGAAGCTCATGAAGCAGGTATGTGCTGTTGCCTTCCGAATTGCTCCCTCCTGTCTCCTTGGCGGTGGGGGGGGATTCAAGCATGGTGTGAGAGGAGCAGGACCCAGTTACTTTGCCTTATGGCTTCTGTTGTCCTTGCTTTCCACCTCTCCTCCATGACTGGCTCTGCTGCAGGCTAACACGTGGGAATGGTCTCAGTGCAAGGTCCAACAGACGTTGGCTTGGTGGTAACCCAGCCTCTCTGCCCCTCCTGCCATGTGCGGAGCTTCCCATAAAGCCCATCCAGGCAATGGCAGGAGGTTGTTCCTCTAAAATGGGAATTAGAGAGAAATTTCAGCATGTATTTGAGCTTACTGTGAAATTTTCCCTCTCCGATATGTCTTTTGCCTCATGCCCTCACACGGTGAAGTTGTTTCCCAACCACATGTGCCTCAAATTCCTTCCCTTCCTAGCCATTAGTGAGTCCTTTACTGGGATAAAACTTTTCCCTCTGGCTTAACAGAGTTTTCAGCCTGTGTAATATCAGCCCATGTAATAACGTGTTTCTCCTCATGTTCCTTTGCATCCTGTCCTGTGGCTCTCCCCACGTAAAGAAGCTCAGGAGGAAGGTATGTGACAGGACTCCTGAATTCCCGTCTTTCAGAGTAAGCTCTGGTTTAGCCAGTAAGCCGTAAGATGGTAAAAGGAAACAGCAGTTAAAAATAGGCATATTTATATAGAACAAAACTTGCTTCCATTTTGTTTTTTTGTACTCTCTTCCTTCATGTTCTGTCTTGACATTGAATGCACTGGCGATGCTATGTGGTAATTGTTGCATAAAAAAAAGTATCAAAACTGCTGGGAAATGTAAACCTCTTAAAAGGATGAAGGTTGAAAAGCCTTCACTCTGAGACTGGTTGGGTCTCCCTGGGAAGCTTATTTTGGACCCTTCGGGGTGGGTCAGGCCTCTGGCTGATGTGCAGGTGTGCCCATGATTGGTCTGCTGCTACAGCAGCTGCCGATGCTGCAGCTGCGGAGAGGATTTGCACTCCTTTACCGGGCTGGCATTCTTACGATAGCCTTTCCACATGTCCTTTTTTCAGTTTAAACTCTGTTGTATAAAGCAACTGGTAATAATTTTGGTGCTTTAGCTTTGCAGATGATTAAAGATGGTTTTCTTCTTCATGCTATGGACTTTCTAGACCACTGTCTCATGGTAGTATGTGCAGCCACGTGCCACCAAAAAGCTGCTGGCGTCAGGTTGTAAATCCACTTGGGAGAGCATCAAAGTTGTGAAACAGCATGCTGCTCTGGCGTTTATGCAGGACTCCAGGAATGTGCATATAAGAGAAATGTCATCTGATGCAGAGACTTAAATCAGCTTTATGTTTTTAATCTCTCAGACCATTTGTACCCTTATTTCCAGTAGTGCTTTTCATATCCATATTTGTTTTATTTCCTTGCAATATATTCTCAGGCTTTCCCTCCCTCTCCATTTTGTATGCGTGAAAAGTTATTCTGATGTTTCTAACGCTCTTGTCTTCCTTTGCATTTTGCTCTGTGACTCTTCCCACCTGCTAAAGCTCATGAGGAAGGTATGTGCCATGACTTGTGAATTCCTCTGTTTCTGTCTGGAGTGGTAACACGTGCAGGAATTCTGGAGGTGGTTGAAGAGGAGACAATGCAAAAATATCCTCTGCATGCTCACTGACGGCTGCTTCGCTCTCATAGGATAAGCAGTGTGATGAGTAATAAGTACTAATTGCTGTTTTGAAAAAAATGCCCGAAGCACAGGCTGGGCATTGCTTACGTATTCTCCAGCACCCTGATGTCTCTAACCATGCTATCCGTATGGATACCAGTTGGTACAGGGACAGTGCTCCCAAAAGCATTTCCTCTATGCCATGCACCGGGGCTGGAGGTGGGACAGCCGTGCCCTGTGGCAATGCTACATTGCTTGGTCAAGCGTACCTCTTCCTCCTGTCCCCCTGCCACTGTGCAGAGAAAAAACTCACCTTTGCAGCAATGTATGCTGATGTGGAGAGACTTACATCTGAAGTCATGAGCAACAAGTGACACTGTGTCATACCTAGTTTTCTGTTGGGCTAAGGATTGGACCAAGTGGCATTGTTTTGGTTGCAGCGTATTTGCAGAAAATGCCAATTCAGAGAAAAGATGTAGTTGCATGCTTTTTCCATAACTATTGGGTGTGTTTCTGGGTTAATGTGCATTATGCAAAAATGTGGGGTAGCAGGGTTGCATTTTTTGCTTGATTTTATAATGTGAATTAAAGTCCAGATCTGGTAAGACAATCTGTGTGATCAGCAAAATAGTAGGTCATGCTTATTAAAGCATCAGCCTGCCAGCCCAAACCCATTTACCTTTCAATTGCCCTTCTGCCTCCCCCTCTCTGCGTGTCCAGCTAGGCTTTCATCGGATACTTTATCCTGCAGGTCGGAGAGCAGTAACATGCTCATACTTACCTTCCCACATTGGTGTGCGGTTCTACATACCAGTGGTGAAATCCTGGGCACTAAGGAAATCAATGCCAGCTCCTCCGAGCCCACTGATTTCTGCAGAGGCTGGGATTTCTATGCACATGAATAAGAACAGGTTGTTTATAGCCTTTTTCCACATTCAAACCTATGGGTAATGGACTTGATTTAAATACAAGCAAATATTTTTGTCAACTAAAGGCTACCAATGGCACTTGATTTATAACATTATGAATAATGTTAGTCATCTGTATGTCTTATCTCCCAACATCCTCTGTCTTTCCTCTCCATCATTTTCTAATTGACATCCATATGTGCCCTCTATTTCTCTTTTAATCTTATTAATGGTTTTTATCCCTCTAATCCCTCCACCCTGTCTAAAAAAAGTGTAAGGTTTTTTTAATCATCCTCTGTTTCTTGCTCTAATTCTCTTATCTTTCTTTGCATCTCCTTCCCCGCTACTTCCCTCTTAAAGAAGTCCATGAACCAGGTATGTGACTTCTGAATTCCTCTGCGTCAATCTGAAGGGTTATTGTGTGCTGGAAATTAAGTTGCGCTTGGCAATTTCACAATTGGGTCATGTTCTGAATTGGGACAAACTGGAAACTTTTCAAACAACAACAAAAAAAGGAAGAACACCTTGTTTGGCAGCTATTGAAAATTATTTTTTTTATTTAGTTGAAACAAAACATTTTGTTCCAACATTTTTTTTTCTCTTTCCTCTATGGAAAATTTCCAAATTTTGAAATGAAAATTCTATTTTAGATGCTTCTGAAGCATTGACTTTATGGATAATGTGGCGTATATATAGTGTAACGCAAGAACAAATCTGGAATGAGAGATTTTCACAAGGCAAAAAATGAAAAGGTTTTTTCTGGAGATGTTAATATCTATGCAACCTTTTATGGTTGTGAAACTTTCTTTTTTTTTAACCAAAATCTTAGCTAAATCTACATGAGTTTTGAAATATTGAAATTTAATTGAAACTATGATTTCTGTTGGAAAATGATACCAGCAACTCTAATATTATACTCAGGAATTCAAAGATGGTGGAAGAAAACAGATAAAAATCAAATATTAATGATAAACTGTAACTTGCAGCTTCCTTACACCTTCCACCAGTAATAATTTCCTCTGCTCTGTGATGCGTAATAATGAGGATAAAGGCTAACTGTTGCATGAAAAATGTAATAACATTTTTGTAAACAAGTATCTCTCTGTATAAGCTGTAATAACAGCCACTGACTGGACTCAGACCCATCCTGACACTGTGTATGGGAACATTATAATGTTTACTCTCTGGAAAAGCAGCCATTGAACTTGGAGTGTCCTCTAAAGTGTTTGTGAAAATTATTCTGTGCCATTTGGAGTAGCTTTATTAAAGTAGTCACACCTCAACAGCCGCCCATCCCAGCTATTTCACTCCGCTGTCCGCAGAGGGAGACCAGCCTCTTAGTTTAGATGAGATCAGTACTTTTGCCAGGGTTGAAGTGCCAATTGATTTTTGCATGACTTAACACTTCAACATTCATCTGTGAGCTGCTTCTCATTTCCCCCGTTCTCGACGCTTCTTGGTTCATGTCCTTTTCTTCTCCTTTTAACCATATTCATTCTTGTCTGTTAGCTGCTCCTAAGGTTTTTCTGACCTTGGTTTGCACAAGTTAAAGGTCATTGCTACCATCCCAGCTGCTTTCCCTGCCTCTGTACCTCTTTTCCCTGGTATTTATTGAACTGCCATTCACTACTTGAGTGTCGGTCTTAAGCTTTGACATACATATGAGCTTGAAATTTGTGCAAAACACCAGGTATTAACAGAATCTGATTAACAATAAAGCCATACCTACAGCCTCCCCATGTTTTCTTTCCCCTCTGTAACATGAAGCATAACAAAAAGGAAAGTTTATAAAGAAGATGTAAATATAACAAGCTTAAAAGAAAACTTCTATGTCAGAGGGAGACTGTCCCAGCTTTTCATATCACTGTATGATTATTTAGTTTCTCTGTTATTAATGCTGTCTTTGTCTAACACATCTTCTAAGTCATAGCTGTGGCCCGCACAAGTTCAGAGTTATTGCTGTTGTGCAGTTCTTGCTCTAATTCCTTTATTTTTCTTTGCTGACACTTTCCACCTAACCAAGCGCATGTGTATGACATCTAAATTCCTATGTATTAATCTGAAGCATTCCTGTACATAGGAATTTGAAGTTGTTGAAGAAAACCAGTCATGAAGAATCAATCCATTCTTAAGATTCCCTAAAATTTATTTTCCCTATAGGAAAGTATAATTATTGTTTGTAACTGAAGAGTCACTTTCTAAGAAGCTTAGAAGAAACACTTTAGTGCCCCTGAAACCATTTAGGGCTGTGACTATACTGCAGCTGGGTCAGTGAGCAGGTACCTGAGCTGCAGAAGCACAAGCTGCTTGCACTCACAGGTATTGCCTGCAGCAGGATCCTGGCACGCAGGCTTGAGCAGTTTCTACTCCTTTGCAGCAGAGACAAGCCCTGTGTAGACCTGAATATTTCCAGTTCTGCAGAGCTAAGCCCCAAATCTGCCAGTGGAGGTTCTTAGATGGTGGAGCTTCAGGTGCAAGCAGAGATACATCCAAAGCAGTACTTCCTTACAGTAACTCTCATATCCCCGTACTGCTCTGACAGCTAAAAGGGCATGTGCATAGCAGAAACATAGGTTCCACTGCACACTTGTAAAATGACCTTCTTGGGTATGTTTTCTTTCAAATTTAAGGATCACCAGTGTTACTACAATTGCCCACTGTTTATATAGTTGCATGATTTAAACCATTGCAATTCATCAACATTCAAATTCCCTTTATCTTTCATTTCTATGGCATCTCCTCCATGTCTACTTCACATTCCACTGTAATTACTCTCCTTTTCCACTCTTATTAACACCCTATCCCTATAACCTAGTCTGCAAATGATACCCTTCAACCCTGTCTCACCAAAGTTTGAGGTGATCCCCTCCTGAATAACTTATTTCTAATTCTTTTATCTTCCTTTCCTATGATTTTCCCCTGACACTTCCTACTAAATGAAGCCCCCCCTCCAGGTATGTGATTTAACTTCTAAACTCCCCAGTGTCTGTCTGCTGGGACGGTGTGTGTGGGAAGTGAATACAACGTGACAGGAGATAACAACCTATCTGTTAATGCTAGCTTGTAACTTGCATGCCTTTGGGGTGGTTGCTATTTTTTAGTTTAATTTTTTATTTTCCTCAGTAAAGTGTAATCAGCAGTAAGGAGGAGGAAGCTTACCTGTTGCATGAAAATTTTACTAAAAACTAGGGCAACACATATACGATTGTGAAAGAGTAGCTCAGCAAAAAGTGTCCTTGTGGAATGGGTTAAATTCTGCACTGTGATATGAGAATGAATGTTTCTTCCTATAGGGAAAGCTTTGTTTCAAATCTTGGGGCAGAATTTGACCCATTAACTGTACACAAGCAATATAAATGCTGTGAGATTTTGCATTATTTTTATGCCTGCTTTGCAAAATATTCAGTGGTGTGTATACGGCTGAAAAGCAAAATCTGCCCTGCAAATGCACATTGCTGATCGATTCTTGCTTCGCCAAAAAAACTAGAAGAATGAAAAGTAGACCTGCACAGACTTTTAATGAACCTTTTCTTCCTATGAAGTAATCTGTTCATAATTCTACATTGCAAATGGATGTGAAGAACAGCAGTAGATTTACATAGACATCAAAGTTGTCTTCAAGGAAGAAAATGGCCTAAGCCATAGATCTAGAAAAGAGAACTGAGCTTCTTTGGAAGTTAGCTGAACGTTGATGATGAGTTACAGCAGGTATTTCAGTAGGTTTCCAAACCACACTGTGTTTATTTCAAATGACTGAAATATTGCTGTAGAAAAGGATGGATCCAACAGTGCTTTGAGAGTGCTGACTATGTTCATGTGCATATTTCAAATCAAGGTAAACCTTGGTACACTGTGCTGTCAGGTTGTGCTTTATGTCATGTAATACTCAGGTTTTTTTAAGCATCGTACTATTATCGTAAATCTGCCTGTTTCAGCTGACTGAATTCCTTTCCTGTCCTGTGACTTCTGTTTATATGCTATTTATTTCAAGTGTAATTAATTTATTTTACCTCAGGTTTACTTCTTAACTTTGCTTCCCTCTTCCTCTCTGCCCCTCTTCCCCTTTGGCTCAAAAGCTCTTTTGGTGTGTGAAATAACAGGTTTCTCGTTCTCATTCTCTTATTTTCCATCGCATCTTGTTCCATGACACTTCACACCTGAAGTTCATGAGCCAGGTATGTGACATGACTTCTGATTTACTCCACCTAGTTGCAACACAAGAGTGTGTGTGTGTGACAGAGAGAACAGGAGTCCTGGGTTGGTAGAAGAGAACAAAACAAGAGAAACAAATATTAACCATGATGATCACTTGCAGCCCTTTTCTCCTTTAATCTCCATGCTTACTACTACTTTAATCTTACAGCATCTTTAACTCTTGACAGCCTCTCCAGATACCTTTTCTCCCTGCCTTAATTCACTAATTCCTTTATTTTCTTTTCCTCCTTTATCCCCCTCCCCCCCTTCATGCATTCCCTGGTCTGTTTCTCAGGCTTCCAAGAGCTTTAAATATCTGTTCTGTTTTTGTTTTTGTTTTTGTTTTCTATTTCCTGTCTTTCCATCACTGCTTGCACCATGACACCAGCAGAGGAAGCCCCTGAAGAAGGTATGTGATGCATCTACAGACTCTCACCTTTTTTCTCTTTCAGCCCTGAGGAAACAGTGTTAAAAACACTGACCTTGTTCAAGAGCAAAGAGAGCACAGGAGGGAAAAAGGTCTCTCTGGATAGCTTTGGATGAACATGGAGAAAAGGGCTGTATGTTTGCCAAATCGAATCACCAAAAAGGTGTTTTTTTCTTCTTGTTTGATCTCTGGAGAGTCCAAGGTTCCCAGCGTAGAAGGAGGGAGTGGGGACAGTTGCTCTTAGGAGAACAATGCTGGTTGTGGATTGACTACTGTGTTGCTTCTCTTTTGCTTTTATCCTTCAACCTACAGCTGATGAAGGCGGCGAATACTATGATGGTAGCTTGGTGTTGTCTTAGGACAACAAAGTCACCTTTCTAACATCTCACCCTTTTTTCCGTATTTGTTTTTGTCCCTCACTTGATTTTAAACTCAGGAACTGGGCCAAAACATCTCTGCTGCAAAGAATTGCTCACTGTGCATATCCAATCACCCTTGGGGAGTCACTGTTGCATTGAGAAGCCTGTACATCCTCATTAGGATAGTAGATGGTGAAAACCAAGCTCTAGAAGCTTGCTCTGGACTTGTCTTTTAGCTAGAACCTATCGTGTCATAGGTTTCATCAGCAAACCTTCTCTATCCTCCCAAAAATCAGGAAAGTATCTCCTAAGTCATAGTGGCATGCTTGAAAATGGAGCTGAGCCCTGCATAAACATGCCTTTCTCACCCAGCCTTAGAAGGTCATGGTCTCCAGGCCTGAATCTACAGATATTTAAACTTCTGCTCCAGCCATGCACTTAAAATTGTGCTAAACATCAAGCATGTGAATAAATTTATTCAGACTGGTAGGGCAGGCCATGGGCTTAAGATAGTGTGTTCATAATACTTGGTTGAGTGGGTGCTGGAGCACATAGGTGGGGACAAGGCTAATGTGAAAGGACCGAATCTAAATGTTTGCAGGGTCAGTTTTGCTCTTGTATGTGGGTAAGATAACTTAGGGCCCCTGGGCCAAATTCAAAACCAGTTTAAATGTATAGACTGACTCACAGGCTTTTACAGGCCTTTGAAGTAGCTTGGTTGTGTTCTGACTGCCCCAATCCCTAAAACACCTGGCCAGCTGTTTTGAAAGACAAAGCCCAATGCTACTTGAAAGCACCCTGCATTGTCTCTGTTTCCTTGTTTTGTTTTGTAAATTTGTTGTTGTTGGTGGTGGTTTGTTTTAATTTTCTTGCTCGCTTTTCAGGCTTTTTCCTTATTTAGGGAAATATGCTGAGGACCTTTCTGAGCCCCTTTCTCTCCTTTTTCTCTTTCTTTCCTTTTATTTTTAATAGCATATTAATTTTTTTTCCACCGAAGGACATGGTGTGAGTTAGATATGTTGCTTCTGAGAAGTGGGATTAAGGGAGGGTGTTTAGGGATTTCTGAATGAAGTAAAGACAGTTCAGATGGATTCACACAGAAGGGGAGCACTGTGTGAATACCTCATAGATTGCGCAGGAGAAAGCAAGGTTGTATTTATCGTGGTGTGTACTCTCCCTGTGCTAAACCTTTTGGAAACCAGAAACTCAGAAACTGTCTAACCACCAGGGCAGTGAACTTGGATTTCCAGTGGCTCTTGCCTTCTTTTGGCAGGGTTGTATGTGGGCATTTTGTCACGGTCCCATGGTTCATTGGCAGAATAACCAGAATGTCAGTCAAAATCTGCCATAGGAACAGGAATTTGCTATGACAATTCCTGCTTGTCAACCAATTTTTGCCCAGTTCCTTGACTCAGTGTCTTGAAAGAAGGGGCATTTCAAAATAAATCACAACCATGGGCTGCTTTTGGTGCATACAGTATGGACCAATGCTGGGTCATGCACTGCAAAGGACAGATTTATTACTGTTTGTTTTTTAATAAAGGCTCCTATTTCTTTGTTATCCCCTTTTCTGGTTTTCTGGAGGTACCTTTAAATATTCTAACTACAATTTCTTATTTCAAGACCAACTAACCTTAATTTTTCTTTTTATTTTTACAATTGTTTGTTGGTTTAATTAAGTTTAAAGTGCTGATTTGGTGGCAGCTGAAACCAAATTTGCAGTTATTGACAGACAGATGTTGATCCTGGCAACCAAGGTCAACAAACAAAACCAGTCATTTCCTATCTACTTTTTTTTCCCCCTCTCTCTGAAGTGTTGCTAACTGGCAGCTTTAAGCTAAACAGGAACGTTTCTGAAAATTATCTGGGTATGTCACGAGGGAAGGGAATCCTGTGTGAATAACATCCCTGATAGACTGGTTAATCATCATTACTTTTCCTCTCTCCAGATTAAAAAAACAATTTAACTAATGTGTTAAGAAGCTCACTGGCTATTTGAAAAGCAAAACAATTTAAAAAATAACTGGAGAAATATAGAAGTATGCTGTTGGCTAATAGTATTTTTCTTCAGGAGCAATTTGTGGCTTCCTTTATACGAGTGCTCTAAAACACTTTTCTAATTACATGCTGTTTATTTTATTAGCATTTCTTTAGCATCTAGAGGCCACAACTGAGATTTGTTTTGGTAGGCAGTGTTCTTGAAGTAAATGAGAAAAGTCTACCCCCCAAAATTTCATTACTGAAATTAGTATGGGAAAGTGTGAGAGAAAGGAAAGGTTGGTTTCTGATCTCTTTTACATATCTCTCATGTCTTTTCTCTTAATTATCTCAATAACCCATTTCCCGCCACCTTCTCAATTTTTTATTATCCAACATCCTTGCAACTGATGTCTCTAAATATTTTCCAGTATCAGTTTTTGCTATTTTTTCCTCTTATAATGTTTCATTTTATTTTATTCTATTCTGTGTCATTTGCTATTCCCAATTTCCTCCATCAGTCCCAAAATAGCTGGATGCAAATAAGCATTTGAAAAAATATAATAGCTTTCTGTATCATGATATGGATAGCAGGGCTTGTGCACCCAATCCTGAGGGGAGGCTGTTTTTACTTTTACTTTACAAAGCTGTTTTTTTTTTAAACAGATTCAATAGACTGTGAGCTTTTTACTTCAGTTCCACCCACTGAACCAACACAGGGAGAGTCTCGTACCACAGAATCCAGCAGCATCCCTGGAAGTTCAAACATAGTGTGTGGTTATGAAAGTCAACCTGGGTCCCTGTGAGACTGGGTTTAATTTACTTCTGTTTGTGAGAATAACAGTGCTGAACTTACTGGCATTACACTGGAGTTAATAACTAAAGTTTAAAAAGCATAGCAGGGAGGGGAATTGAGCACAAGCACAAATGTTAAGCAAGTAACTCGCAAGACAGCACATTTCTGAGAGCCAGGGAAAGGTCACTTGTTGCATGGGAGCACTTCTGACTGCCAGAGGGCCCAAGCTGACGGTCTCTGTGATGGTTTAGCCTGCCTATCAGGGCATTATACCTCTCCTGGAGATGCAATATGCGAATTTTGCATGTACCTCAGCAGGAGAGGATGCTTGCTAAGAGAGGATGGCCTTTTCAAGCTGGGTTTGAGGAGCACCACACAGTGCAGAACAATAAGCATCTTCCCCATGGCACCAAGGTATCTCAGGGACATGTGCCCTAAGCTATCTTGGGAGTCAATGAACCTGGAGAAAATGTGTGTCAGGAAGCTTTTTGCCTCCTGGCCTCCATGTGGGGCATTTGAGCAAAACTGGCAAAGCCTAGTTATCATTGACATTACTGTCAATTCAGGTTAACTTTAGTGAAAGAAGTGCTGATTGAAAAAGGCAACATTTTCTTCTACCCTCCAGCCCAGCTGTCCTCCTTAGAGCTTTGGTAAGGATGGTTTGAGAAAAATAAATTTGCATTTACATGAAACCATTGCTTTCCAGATGCTACGTTTGGGACTTTTACACAGTCTCTTGATTCTTTTCTGCCAAATTCTGTTTCAAGGGTAAAAACAGATTCACTCCTAGCAAAAGGGGTTTGTGAGTGTGTGTATTTCTTTTGGAAGTCCTTGAGAATTAACCAGTTTCTCTGGGATATTTCCCCCAGGATTAAATCTCCCTTCCCTCCTTTTACTTTAGCAGCTGGCATGATCTCTGTCATTCTAACTGTTCTCCCTCTTTTTCCCTTCCTGTTTTGCTCCATGTTTCCAAATACAGAGGAGAAGCCTAGAATAAAGTAAGTATGAGGGGCAGGGAGTTTCAAAACTCTGGCATCATTTTTCTGATCTAGCAGAAGCTGTTAAGATTGTCTATTAGGCAAATGGCCACTAGAAGCTTTTATCCAACCCTCCCTCATGCAACATCCAGCTGTTCCTGCATGCCTTTCCAGGATGTCTGCTTCTGCCAGAGGATGCCTTAAGCAGTAGTTACCGGCCAGGGTCTTAAGGCCAGTCCCTGATAAAGTCAGAGGACTCGTGAACTGTCCAAGATACAGTGGTCTCACAGTACCCCAAGATATAGGCAGCTCAACAGTAAATCCTCTGTAAATCCCCCTGGCTGGGAAACTACCCATCCATCCAGGACTGCTGACAGTAGGAAGGGTGGCAAATGTTGGGCTTGGCTGACTTGAACTTAACTAAGGTTTCCTATGGACCTATGGCTCTGGGTCCCAGCACCTTACCTTCCCACTCTGCCAGCTGCCCAGAACGGAGTGTGCAGCGCTGCACCAACAGCCTCGTGGACCAATGTCTTCCCATGTGACAGGGAATGACCATAGGCTTTGGGAATGAAAAGGGTTTTTAGGGGTAGCTCCCTGCCCTGTGTGACCTTCCAGGAAGGACAATGGTCCTTAGTGCTATTCTGGAGTAGTTTTCCATGGACTTGCTGTTTCACCACTCTGTACCTCCATCAACATTCCTCCTTGTCAGCATCGTTCCTGAGGGCAGGTCAGGTCAGGATGTGCTATTTAAAAAGCTGCCTGTTCTTTAAGATGAAAATCCTTTTTTTGTTGTTTGTTTGTTTTGTTTCTTTTTTCTTTTTTTTTTTTTTTTTGCAGACTAACTGCTCCTAAAATACCAGAGGGTGAGAAAGTAGATTTTGATGTAAGTATTCCTGAAATTGGCTGTGTTTGTCTGTCTGTACCTGAGCCATACACACGTGTGCAAACCCACATAACTCCTCCTGTATTGGATAGTGCTGAGGATAAAGTAAAGGACAAAAGTATGGATGCTTTGCTGCCCGTTTTCAGTGAAAGGCTACTCTCTGCTCCCTGAAACTCTCTGGATGCATTCCTTGATAATGTGACTAAGCTAAAATGATGTATTTCTTTTTTTTCTCCTTGAATCTTTGAAGCCAATATATGAAGAAAGGAGAAAGTAAGTGTTCTAGAAGATCTCAGATCCCCTGTCCCATTGTTGTAAATGGTTTGAAAGTTGCAGGTTGAAATAAAACAGGCCTATATGCATCTGTTGCTGAGAAACACTACCTAAAATGACAATATAATTTTAATAATAAACAGAGATCCAAATATCTTCCTAGAAAGTTGATAGAAAAAAGAAGCAGGTCTGGTGTTGAAAATCTCCACAAAAATATCTGCTTTGCCCAAAAATGCAGGAACATTTTCTAGGTAAGATTCATATCCCAAAGCAAAGAGGCGGCAGCTAAGTATATGCAAATATAGGCAGCTAAGCAAAGCCAGGGCTAAAATATGGTGTAGGGGAATGGGAGATGTGGATTCTGTTCCCTTCTGGGCTCCTGACTGTCACCTGGATGAGTCTCTGTCTCTGTCCTGCATCAACAGCCATTTAAGCTAATGCCATAGATTTCTACAGATATCTGCAGACATTTTCTGCTTTTGCTTCTCTGTATAGGCAGGGTGCTGGGAATGTCGAGGGCATGTTCCTAGAGCAATAAGGGCTTACTTAATGCATTTGCCTGCTCTTCTAGGACATCCAAAAGAAAAGGCAGAACAAAGACCTGATTGAACTGCAGGCCTTGATTGACAGCCACTTTGAAGCCAGGAGAAAGGAAGAAGAAGAGCTGGTTGCCCTCAAGGAGAGGATTGTGAGTCCTTGTACTGCCATTTCCCTGTACTAGATTGAGAGATCCTCTGTAGACGGGAATTTGAATCCATTAGTCCACTGTCAGACTTTGGCAGAAAGCTCTATTGCCATGTACAGAAGCGACTGCTCATTCACCACCAAATGGCTTCTCCCCACATCTGTCCCCTCTCTCAGCCTCTTGTTTTACACCTGAGAATTGCATGAGACCTTTCTGCATGTTCTGGCAAGGGAGTAGGTAGCTCACTCTCTACGAACCAAAGCTCTTGGTGGTAGGGCGTAATACTGGAGGTAGATAAAGCCACAATGATGACTCAATGCCTCTGCCACTACTTCTTGCAGGAGAAGCGCAGAGCTGAAAGAGCAGAGCAACAGAGAATCCGGGCTGAGAAGGAGAAGGAGCGTCAGGCAAGGCTTGCAGTAAGTGTCTTTGCAACTCTTTCCTTGTCTCAGCATCAAATTGGAGGAGATCTCTAGAGACAGAAAAAAACTACAGGTTCTGCCTCTCAGTGCGAAGAAGTGACCACCCTCTTAAAGCAAGGGCAGGAAACAGGAGTTGCCAATTCTCATCAACATGTCTGTCTGATCACATTCCCTGCAGTGACACTGACTGTTGGCGAAGCTGTCAGTCTCCCCTAGAGTAACTTGCTTCTGTTTGTTGCACTCCACAGGAAGAAAAGGCAAGGAGAGAGGAAGAAGATGCCAAGAGAAAAGCTGAGGATGATCTCAAGAAGAAGAAAGCTCTGTCCTCCATGGGTGCCACATACAGCAGCTATCTGGCTAAGGTAAAAAGCATGGATTGGTGGATGAAATATTAAATGTTAAACCACGGGGTTGACTGGGAACAGTGTGTATTACAGGTTGAGAAAACAGCTCAACTTTCCTTCTTCTGGATCCCTAGCAGCTTGTCTTATATGCTCTGTCACTGAAATCGTTTCATTCAGCCTGAATTTCTGCAGTCTAATGTTAATTAATGTTCTAAAAATAGGCTGATCAGAAGAGAGGAAAGAAGCAAACAGCTAGAGAGACAAAGAAGAAGGTCCTGGCAGAGAGGCGCAAGCCCTTGAACATCGACCACCTTAATGAAGACAAGCTGAGGTAACATGCTTATGCTAACTTACTGGATGTAATCCACTGAAATTTGGTCTTACTCTCCTGGAATCTTTGCTGGTAAAAAAATGAGGTAGAGGAGAGGGCCTTCCTTGAAATTCATCACAGGACAATGTTAAGTTGTGCCCTTCCTTGATCTGGAGAATGGAGGGGAAATGGGGATGGGGAGAATTGTTGAAATGGTTTGGTAGCCATCTAGCCATGCTCCTGGCATAGCTCCATTAGCCTCTCCTGCTAATTAGGATTAGTCATTTACAGGACTAGGTACAAACTTTAAACCCAGCTCTGACATTAGTTGAACAAGCCTAGAGATTGGTATCTGTACCATTCCCAGGGGTGAGTTAGAGCTGCTAAGGTATGAGTTTGGATCTCCACTGAGGCTGGAGGCTTGGAAGCTGAGTGCTCAGGTGCAGAGCAGTCATCAGATGATCGTCTGGACTCCACACGTTGCAGTTTACACATGATTGAAAGATGAGGTTGGCTCACCTCAGCCCTGAAACAGATGAGATTGCACAATGGCAGCTGCTCTGCTTGCTTGGGTGGCCTTCAGAGTCCTCCTTCCTTCTCATCTGATTCCCCTGGAACCCTTCATTAAGAGTTAGGGGGAAAACAAATCTATAGGAAATACGTTAGTGTGTGACACATGCAAGAGTGCAAGTCTTAAAGGTTCTCAGGTGAGAAGGTGAGAAGAATGTGACCTTGAAAATGGTCAGTAGCTTTCAGAGAACGGAAAGGGTTTGCAGGAAGATGTGTGAACTGCATTAAATAAAACACAAAAAGCCTTATTGCTAGTGATGTGAAAATCATAGAAAATATATGATGTGGTGTGTTTCTCCCATTTTGCTTTCCCCATAAACACACAGGGACAAGGCTAAGGAACTGTGGGACTGGTTATACCAGCTGGAGACTGAAAAGTATGACTTTACAGAGCAGATCAAGAGGAAAAAATACGAGGTGAGTTGAGAAGCCATTTTACTAATGGCACCAGGTCCAATATGTAAAAATCTCTGTGACTCCTCTGGCAAAAGCCATGTGGCGATGTCATTTGGGTCTCCAATGCCAATTGCAATATTTAAGCAGCAAGACACCTGCGACCGCATTCCCCTAACATACATACTTGGACTGGATTTCATATTTTAGGCTGAAATTGAATAGACTGCTCTCAAGGTTTTCAGTGCCCCATGGAAAGGCAATCCCAATGGAAAATGGACTCCCCACTCTCTGCTCAAACACATCTTGTTCATTCTTATTTATCTATAGGTAACTGTGGCCTGAAAATTCCGTAATTCTTAATTCACTCATCTCCATTGCAAAGTAATATTTCTAAATCCATCTTTGATTTCACACTTGAACATTGTAAGTTTATTCCCATCCGAGACAGATTCCCTGTGGACTGAGCTCTCTGGGGTCACTGAAAACTGTCTCCAGACAGGAGCGTCTGGCTGAAGTGTCATATGGTAACAGAAAGTGGATATGTTTCCTTCAGTCACAGGACAGGGCTGCACTCTTCTACATCAGGTTTCAGTGGCTGAGAAATCCTACTGGATCTCTCTTCTTCTCGCTCTCCTTTTAATTCCCAATCACACAGACACATCCTGACAGGGAATGAGCAACACCAATGTAACTATCTCAATCTCTCTTAGATTTTAACACTGCGTTGCAGGGTGCAGGAGCTTTCCAAGTTGTAAGTACAATGAACTTGCCTGTATAACAGCAGAAGCAAAGGCTACCAAATGCATGAGCCTGCTGCATGGTCAGAGGCCAGGTGCCAGACAGAAACTGGCACTTGGCTCCAACTGCAGAGAGAAAAGAGAAAACTGGATCTTGTGTCTCTCCCTTCACTTCCTTTTTCTCTCCCCTTCCATTCTTTGAAAAGAGATGAAGCAGTAATTTAGGAAAAGAGTCGGGGTCCAACAGGGATGTGGCTAAAGACCTGAGCATGCAACCCACTCAGACCATCTTGAAAATAATTCCCTATCCAAAACTCTAGCATTGCGTGTGTGTGTGAGTCACCCTGATGCACCTGGGATACATACAGAAGCTTAGGGATGCATGTGTAATAGGTCGAACTTCACAAAAAACAATGGTATGGGGTTTGGAAAGATTCTCCACCTTGTGGCACGTGCTTACCCGGATCCAGAATACTGGAGAGGCTAGCTTAAGGTTAACAGGTCAACTGGGTTTGGAAAAACAGGAATTAAGGCAGTGCCAGGGGACACGTACATGCTACGTAACAAAACCTCTGCATAAACAAAGGATGGGTGGCTGCTGATGAAAAGCAAGGAGAGAAAGTACAAAGAATGAGCAAAGTAGAAGGAAAATACACAGCTGAGATGGGAGAAGAAAAGTGGAAGAACAAAGGGAAGATGATAGCAGGAAAAAAGTGAGAAGAAAGGTAAGTACAAACAGCAAAGGGAATGAAGGAGACACAAGCAAGGATGCAAGGGAGAGAAAAAGGAAGGAACTGGGATACACAAGAGTGGAGCTCTTTAGCTCTAATGTCTGTTGCTCTTTGGTGCTTCATTGGAAAGTGAGTGTTATAGTCACTATCACGAGGTTATCATTGAAGGTAAGTCTTAAGTCCTTGGGTCAAACTGAAGACAGCTGATTCTCCTCCACTCTTGGGAAAAATATTCGGTTGCAAAAAATAATTTGAACTGCTGCAGCAGATATTAAAACTTCCATGAGTAAGTACAAAAGCAGGTGATTTGCTGATCTTTCCTTTCTTGTGTTGTCCTGTTCCTGCTAACGTTTCAGTCTCTTATTTTGCTTCTGTTTGCCACGGAAAGACAAGAGCCAGGAAATACCAGTTGTTGGGCCAACTTGAATGTATGACTTTTGTTTTTCTTGTTTTGCATGCGGGGAATGTCAAGTCCTGCTTTAAATATTCAAATGTTGGGTCATCAGTTCTTGGACCTGCACAGCCAGTGGAGGACATCGCCTCTGCTTTTGGTGTAATTCAAAGCATATGTCTTGGCAAGTGCATTTTTCCACGCCAGCAAAACTAGGTAGAACCCTGACTTGGTTACAAATGAGAAGGTGAAGGGGCAAAAGAGGGCTCTATCACACCCTAGCTCTTGTGGGCTTTTCCAGTACCTGAGCCGGAAGAGTCCTAGGATTTCAGTAGCAAGTCCAGGGCTATGGGCCAGGACTGAGGTGTTAAGTCAGGCCATAAGGTGTTCATCCTATGCAAGGTAGGTGTTTGCTTTCCCACGCATCAGGTTGAAATATGCAGTTTACCCATGGATAAACAAAGAGACACTCCGTCTTGTAGGACAGACTCTCTAGTGGCTTGAAGGTCTTCAGAGCCCCCACTTCAACCTTTTCCTCTGTGGCTGCTGAAGCTCTCCTTGAATATTTTCTTCTTCAGCCCCTTTAAAAGTCATCTTCTCTTATTAGGTGAGTGGCTGGGAAGGTGGTGACTGCTGCAAGCTCCTCACCTCCTGCTCTGCCAGCCAGCAAAGGTACTCCAGCAGAATCTTCCATTCTTGAGGTTCCCATCCAAAGACCACTGAAGCTCTTTGAGCTTACACACTTCCTAATGTGTAGGAGTAGGGGGAAGAGTGAGAAGGTGAGGTTGACACATACAGGTGATGGAGCCATCCAAGAGCTTTCCAGCTAGCCAGGGTGACACTCATTCTGGTTCACTTGCCTGCAGTTTGACATGTGAGTTCATAGGAAATTAATTTGTATACATAGGAATTCTTCTAATAAGGGCTATAAAATTCTAGCTCTTCTTTCCCTTGACGTGTGAAATTGGCTTGCAGATTTATTGCCAAGGAGCAACATTTCTGTCGTTCAAGCAAGGGTGAGCTTTTATTTCAAAGGAAGTATGAACCCCTACCATAGGCACCTCTTTCCAGCACTTCAGCAGATAAAACTCCCCTCTCTGTGAGGGAACAAGGTTTATCACTAAAAACCCTGGTCATGTATGTTGTTTGCAGATTGTCACCCTCAGGAACCGGATCGATCAGGCTCAGAAGCAGTAAGTACCTATATCCCCTTCCTAGCTCCTGGCTTGGGGATATCTTCTCAGTGTTCAAAATAGTCACTTCAGCCTCAACACCAACATTTTCTTATTGCAATGAAATGAGGCTAGAGATTGAAGGGCAACTCCCATCCTGCCTCACATTGAGAAAATGAATAGGAAACTGAAGTGAATGTAACAGCTAACAAGAAAAAATCATGTTTCTTCACACCATGTCTGCAAAATTTCCATCTGTTTATTGCTGGGGTTTTCAAACACCTGACTGAGGTGCTTTGAATACTTGAGGGAATACAACCATTGTTTACGAAGGGTAAACAAGTGGTTGCTAAGATTATAAGGAATGGTGTGTAACAAGACTAACATCATGTGATTACTGTTGTGAGTTCTTTTCACTTATCATCTCTCTCCCACTTGCCTTCCCACAAGACTTCTACTTAATTAGATTTTTTGAGTCTTACATCTTTAACTGTTCTAGGTGTTTACAGTGAACTTATGACAGATCAGGGCTAGACAAAGCCTGGGGGCCAGGGCATGTAGAAAACTAACAGACACAGGGAAGGAACTGCGGGGAAGTAAGGGAGGAGAGCTCTCCAGTGGTGGGATTTGATCTTCACTGTGCTTCTATATCTTAGCAAAGCCATGCCAGGAATGAAGTGGTGGTGTTTGGTGATATCTTTGGATGATAGGAGTGACCAGACACTGCCTTCCCACTTCCCCAAGCCACCGTGCTTTATCAGATGAATGTAACACTGGGGGCTCTGTTGTCTGTAGATGCCAAACATAAGGCTTGACCTTCCTGTGGTATTTTCTGTACAGAGCTGTAGGCTGATAAATCTCAGCAGAATGTGCAGCTGCAGAAGGATGCCATGGTTTGTCTGGGTGTTGCTGCTCTTCTGAGGGGCACCACCACACCACCCACAACAGGCTGTACCATTACTGCATGCTTGGTCCCCCAAAAGACATGATACTCTCTCAGGACATCATTTGAAAAGGTTGCACTGAGGCCCACAGCTCATGAGATCTCTGTGTACTTAAATTTCTATGCACACTAGACTGTATCATTCCAAAGCAATGCCCGCTAATGTGTTATACAAGGATCAAATGAACCTTTTGCTTCAGACTTTATTAAGTCTCCTTAAGCACACTCTAAAGGTTAGGCATAACATCAAACATCACAGGCGCTTGTGGAGATAAAAGGACTCTGCCTTCGTTTGAGGAGCTATGCAGTTTCTATACTGGGTTTTGAACCTGCGGAAAGACTGGCAAAAGGGACACTGAGATGAACTTAAGATAAGCAGAAAACGCTTTGCGCTCTCTCTCATATAGAAGGTCAATTTTTCGAATAGACCAAGTCTAACTTGGTCAAAAGGTAAAGTATCCACTATGTGTACGTCTGTGTCACTGTGCTACATCCTTCTGTAAATATGGCTAGCGCTCTTGAACCAATCCATGGGGCAGCACCACAAAAATCTCCCCAGATGTGTTGTCCACATTTTTTTCTGCTCCCTGGAGGAATCAATGGTTCTGAAGAAGGCCTCTCTGTTGATAGCAAGGCCCCATCATCTTGTGCTTGGCCTCCAACCCCATTATCTGCTATGTCAAACAGCTGCCCCCAGTTTGCATGTGCTTTGGTTCAAGAAGCAGCCTCATCACCGTATGTGTGAGATGGAAAGGTTTGGTGGTGTGCCAAGCCCCCAAAGCCAAGGTGCTGCCTATGGGAGCCGGTGCAGAATCTAACTCGACTAACTTCACGCCTGGCCCCTCTCTGACTCCAGGCGTGCGTGCTTCTCAGTCAGAAGGTAAGTGGCTTGCATGTAGGATTGCCCTTCTGTGTGCAAGAAGATACTATTTGGAGAGATTTTGCCTCAGGTGTTTTGCGTGGGGAGTGTAGCTGGACTGCTCCCACACACACCACGAGCAAGATGAGGATGCTGATATGAGGGGAGGCCTAAAAAGTTGTTTGGACTGTTTTGGAGTCTCTTGCTCTTGTGATATAAGGAAGAAGCCACTCTGGCTTTGCTAGAGCAAAGCAGTTATTAGTTGTATTTAAATTATTGCTCAGCTTTTTGCCTCCACTACTAGATGACTATATCATCTGGGGAATTTGACCAGAGCTCCCTGATAATGAGGAATTTTTGTCCAGAAACAGCTCTAAATCCTAAAAGCCAGATCATAGCAGATTTGAATTCAGGAAACATCTAGTCTGCGGCTGGATAGGCCTGTCATTTAGATTTAGGACCACCTGGACTTCTGTCCTGATAATGCAGGAAGCTGGACAGGTCCACCTCTTTCAGGCATGCACATCCTGGCCTTTCACTAAGAGCCTGAGGAGGAATCTCTTTCCACAATATCGACAATATTTTTCTCAGGATGTGCTCTATGGCAGGTGTGCCCAACATGTGAGAAATGAAAGCAGGTCAAACATAATCTAGGCACCAGAAACGCGCAGTGGTCACAGAGCCCCACCGCTTCCATCGTGCTGACATGTTTTTCTTTCCTTTTGTATTGTAGCAGCAAGAAGGCAGGAGCCAAGGGCAAGGTTGGCGGGCGCTGGAAGTAAAGAACAAGGCAGGATGGCCCTTAGTGGCATGCCGAAACCCTGCTGGTCTCCTCTTTCTTCCTTCATGAATCACTTGTGTTCCCACGCCTCAATGATAACAAAAATTGCAACATCAGCCTGGGTTGGCTATTGCTGCTGCTTTTCTTCTTTTTCTTTCTGGAGGGGTCTGGCGGCTTCCTCAGCCAAAAGGAAGGAGGTTCCCTGTGGAACTGAGATGACTTCTTGCTGGCATCTTCAATTCCTGCTGAGCATGTCCTTTATCCTCCTGACACCAGCCCTATGCTGTCCTGTAGATTGCTGTCTACAAATCTCTTGATTTTGTAAATAAAGCATGACCAGTACCTACTCCAATGACAGCCCTCTGGAATGGTGTTTCGTACTTTATTTAATAGCATCCCATTTTGCAAGGATTTGGGAGTTGGTCCAAATTCTTACTTACTACTGTTTGATCCAGCTCTACAACTAGGAATGAGGCTCACTATCATCAACAAAGACCCAAGACTGGGGGCCTGTTTTACAGCCGCCATCCAGGCAGATAACAAAAGCTGACTGTTCTGGCCAAGCTCATAATCTGGATGCCAAATGCAGTTAAAATTGACTTAAAAGTTTGAGTGATGAAGGGAATCGTAGTATCAGGAACAAAGGAACAAATCCATAGAAGTAGTTTTCAGCACACAGCATTTCTTAAATGCAGACAAGTCACAGTGCAATATAGAGAATGATTCATTCAAATACTACATTACAATGTTTATTGAGGCAGTTAACCTACTTATAATACTAAAGCCCAATACTGAAGTGTGAATTACTTGGTTAATTCACTGTAGATGTCAAAACACAAGTGGCTGTTATTAAATTTGGGATGTGAGCTATTCTGTAGGGCCTTTTGTCTCTGCCAACCTTTGAAACGCCCTGTTGGAGGGAAGTCCACCAGGGATGGTAGTTCTCTCCTGTGTTTCCAAACTTCTGGCTGTTTCTAGTGCCTACGTTCACACTCTGGCTCTCTGTTAGCACATGCTGTGGCGTCATAGATTTGTGAGAGTCATTTAGGTGGGAAGGGACCTTCAAAGATCATCTAGTCCAACCCCTGTGCCGTAGGCAGGGACATCTATCACTAGATGAGATTGCTCAAAGCCCTGTCCAACCAGACCTTGAACACTTCCAGCGTGATGGGCCATCCACAGCTTCTCTGGGCAACCCGGTCCAGTTTCCCACCACCCTCACGGTAAAAAGTTTCTCCCTTATATCCAATCTAAACCTACCCTCTTTCAGTTTAAAACTGTTGCCCCTTGTCCTGTCATCGCAGGCCTTGGTAAAAAGTCTCTCTCTGTCTTTCTTATAAGCCCCCTCTATATATTGAAAGGCCACAGTAAGGTCTCCCCGGAGCCTTCTCTTCTTCAGGCTGAACAACCCCAGCTCCCTCTGCCTTTCCTCACAGGGCAGGTGTCCCACCCCTCCCACCATTTCTGTGGGCCTCCTCTGGACCCGCTCTAACAGGCCCATGTCTGTCCTGTGCTGGGGACCCCCGAGCTGGAGGCAGCACCCCTCCTGGGGTCTCACCAGAGCGACGAAGAGGAGAAGAGCTGCCTCCCTCCTCTAACCATGAGGAAAAGACCGTGTTAAACTCAGCGAGCGCTGCAAAGCAGGTGCCGTTTTGCAGGCGCTTCCCCCTGCCTCCCCAAGCCTTGTGGATCCTCTGGGGAACCCTTCCCGAACCTAAGGCTGTGTGTCCCCCCCGAGTGGGCCCAGGGGCCGGCCGAGCCCCGGGCGGGTTGTGGGGGCAGCTGTGAGGAGGGGGGGCCGCCAGGGTGAGGGGGGTCAGAGCCCGCCGGCCTCCCTCACAGCCCCCGCCCTGCCCCGTGGCGCTCCTCCGCTCCAGCAGGGGGCGAGAGCTGCCGTCTCTGCCCCGCCGGGAGCCGCTCTCGCGCCGCGCTGCTTCCGGGCCGGGCCTCGGCCATGGCGACGGGCGCCAAGAAGGCCGTGTGAGCGGGCCGGGCCGGGCCGCGCTGGGCCGCGGCGGGGGGCGGAGGTCGGGCGGGTTCGTGGGCGGCGGTGTGGGGGTGTCGGTCGGTCGGTCGGTCAGTCAGTCAGTCAGTCAGTCAGTCAGTCAGTCAGTGTCGTCGTCGTCTCCCCGCAGGTACCCGCTGTTCCAGCTGGGCGGCCCGCAGCTGCGGATCTTCCGGCCTAACTTCTTCATGCTGGCGGTGCGGCCCGGCGTGCCGCAGCCCGAGGACACCGTCCAGTTCCGCGTCTCCATGGAGTGAGTGCGGGGACGGCGGGGGACGGGGCACGGCATTGCTTACCACCCCGCAGCGGGAGCCGTCGCGGGTCTGGGCCTGCCGCGGAAAGGGCCCAGCGCCGCTGCGGAGGTGCAGAGGGACCCCCGCCGCTTCTAGAGCACACACCCAGTGCCACAGGTCCCGGCACACTGCCTCTTGTCGCCTTCTTCTGGGCTGCAGTTTGCCTTGTTAGCTGAGGGGTGGGAAGGCGAAGTGCCAGATAGCACCCTTTGGGCTGGGAGATAGAGCTTCTGCATCAGGGAGACCTTTTAGAGGGCTGCAAGGGCACTCATTTAAGTACGAGCTTTGTTTGATTCCTGTTTCTGAGTGTTAGTGAGGCTCAGCTTTCCCAGGGATGGCCTTCGGAAGAAGGAAGTGCTTATGAAAATGATCCAGAGGAAACAAGGTGATGTCGGGGTATTTGTCAGGGCTCTTTCAACCTGACCAGTCTGGTTGGACATGCTAAAGCCCACAAGCCTGTGGCAGGTCCTGAAAAGATTAGAAACTGCTCTTCAGAAGATTGGAAAGGGTTCTCGGCTCGGGCAGTGAGAAAGCCTACCCACTCTTGCTGAATACACAATATATCTGGCGCTTTGACTGTTGAGGCTACAGAAGATAGAATATTTGTCATTATTACAGTTTATGGATAATGAATTGCTGTAGCAGTGCGTGATCTATGTTGAGTTTATGCTTTTGTGTAGTAAAGCTACCTTGGTTAAAAGGAGAAGACGTACTTACTCCAGAGTATCAACCAGTCTATAAATACTCTGGCTCTGTTTTATTTTATTTAAATATTTATACTTTTCCTTCTTTCTTTACCCAAAATGTTTTTGCATTGCCTAGAATGACAAAAGTGGATATCAAAAATTACCTTGAAAAAATATACAATGTGCCGGTAGCTGCTGTGAGGACCAGGATACAGTATGGTAAGTGCAGTTGAGTAATCCAAAGGGGTGAACATACCATCCCTGCACAGCCAGAATAGACTTTTCCTATCAGAAGGTCCATTAGATTTCAACAAACTTTGGTTCCAGGTGCTTAGCTGGTGACATCTATCAGCTCAGTTGTTTATTTGTCCCTTCAAATGAATATGCACCACTTCATATTTGAATGCTTTGATTAGATTATGACATAAGTTTAGTTTTAAGAAGAAAAATCTGAATTTAAAAAGCCTTTTCATCTTGACAGTTATCTAGCTTGTGCTCTATGCTTTAGTAGTTGGTACTATTTCTCTTTGAAGACCCGTGGGTGTCTCACTTCAGAAGGAACTGCTTCATGTGTTTTAATAAAATTAGTAATTAAACTTAATTTCAGCCATAGCCTTTTTTTAAAAAAATATGTGAGTTGACATTACCTGGCATGCACAGAGAGGAGGTGATGTGGTCTAACAAAAGGCAAAGTTTGTAGAGCAAAGAAAAGTATTCTATTAGACCAGTAGGTAATAGCAGTAAAACATCTTGACAGACTTTCAGTTTTTCATCACCTGTCGTTACCACATTTCTGCTACAGACTTGTATGCTTCCACTGATGGTATTTCTCCCCTGTGCCACTCCTACAAAAAAAACCCCAAAACCCAAGACCACCAAAAAACCAACATAAAACCAACCCAATAGAAAAAGAAAAAATGTTCCTAGTTTAAGTTATGCTGAACTCTGACTTGGAGCAGAGAGACCTATCTCTAACTGAAATAAGCTAAGTTTATATAATGTCACCTTTACATTTGAATGCTTCCTTCCCTAGAGCTTCTCTGACTGCAGTTTGGATGCAGTGCAAAGCCAGGAATATAATTTTCATGTTATTTACTTTTTTGATCACCAGGCAGTGCATTAATCAAATGGAGAGTGACTTGGTTAGGACATCTTTGATGGCTGGGGTTTTATTTTTTCATGCAGTGACTCTAGCAAAGGAATTGATTGATGTGTTTACAATGGTAAGAGTAGGGTTGATTTTAAAAAAGGGATAGGAAAAAAGAGCTGCAATAGTGAAAAATGGAGAATGACAGAAAAATCTTCAAAATAAGGTTGTAAAACTCAGAACATAGAAGAAGAAGAAGGAAAGATCATCTGTCATATGCTTATGTGAAAACCAGAATTAAATAAAGTCTTAAATACCAAACACATGCAGTTCCAAGCAGCACTGAAAAACATTGATGCTTGTCCTTAGAACCATTTTGTCCCCCACTGCTAATGGAAGTGATAGTAGAATGTATATATTCTGGGGTAAAAGAGGAAAGGGGGTTAGAATGTCTAATAATTTTAAAGCTTTAATGTCTGCCTAACATGTAGGGAATAAATTGAACTTCCCACTCAGCTGTGACCAGCATACTTGCAGAAGGTTGAGGTGCTTTGGGTTTTTTGGATGTGGAGTGTAATTTCCTCTTGTATAAACAGTAGATCCAGCTCATTAGCTGGGTAGTAAAAATTGAAAAGTTGAAGCTGTTTAATGGTCATTTCCTCCTTGTCTTCCTGAAGCTGTTGATGTTGGGAGGACAGTTTATCACTCCTGGCCCCCTACTCAGGAGACTTATCTCCTTGCTTTTTTGCAAACTTTTATGTGTGACGTGAAAGCACAAAGGCTGTCAGCAGCCTGAGGCTGGTGATGCTTCTGTTCCCTACTTGTAAACGAGGAGAGTAGTGTCTACCAATTTCAGTACATTTTAGTAATTGTGATGCTGTGCTGGTACTGGAGAAAGAGTATTCTTCTTAACAATAAATCAGAACTAGTGAACTCCCCTCTTCAGGTTGGCCTTGCTTTGGGGAACTTGAAGTCCTGGGAAGTAAAAAGTGGGACTCTCTTCATTTTTGCAGGTGCAAACAACAAGAGGAATCACAGGAATCAGAGAGTGAAGAAGCCGGATTACAAGGTTGCCTATGTACAGCTGGTGAGTTAACGTGGATGCTTGTGGGGAAAGAGGAGGGGACTGTTAACCAGCCGAGCTACAAGTAATGTTCAGTGAATTGTCCGGTTGGCTGAGTATTTCTGCCAATACTCTAATAATGATATTTTCTTTAATACATTCCAGAATGTAGAGAGATTTAAATGACTCAGTCAAAAATGAAATTCAAACAAATGGTTAGTTTTCAAGTCCCGTATTTGTTTGAGGTCTGTATGTAAGTTATGGTCTGATGTCATATGGTGCTGCTTTGCCAGTGAGTTTCATGCTGACCCTGTACTCTGTGTGCTGGAAGGTTCATGACTTGTGTGGTTGATTGCTGAAATGTCCAGTAAGTGAAAGAATATATTGTAAGAGTAGGGAACTTCTTATTGAAGTTTTGGATTTCAGAGAAGACTAAGGCGTATTCCTTGGAGAGCTTTTAGTCATGTCTAACAAGCGTGCTTTGTGGCTAAACCGGGTTCTGAAACGTATGTTGGTTGCCCAGTGGAAAAGGATCTTCATGTTCTTAGGAGTTTCTTTCATAACAGGAGCATATTATAGTTTAGACTTCTCTTGGGCTTACCTATGTAAAAAAGAAATGCAACCAGTGACAGAAAACCCCTTCACATACCAAAATTACATTAAAGGAATGCTATTTATGGTTGTAAAACCATAAGCTCAAAATTACTGTTGGCAACACACCCTCAGTGTTACTCCATCCTGGGACAAGGATTCAGTGTGGGGGGAACACTGTGTGATCTTAAAGACTGCATAAGACTTTGTATGGACTTGGGGTCAAACTAAAGAGGCACAGACAATGGGAAATCTGATGTTTTTTTTAATTTTTCAAAGTTTAAATGTGCTTAAATGTTTTTCTCTAAGACCCTTCTGGGAAGGGGAGTGGAAAGAAAAATGAGGAGAGAGTGTTTTTCTAGACAGCCCTTACCTTTAAAAGAACAGTCTAAAGTACAATGTTAATAGGAAGTAACAGAGTTGTATTTAGATGACTAACATTGATTTACTGTGCTGAAGGTAAAGGCAACCTCATCTCTGTGAGGATTTTGCATTACAATGACTAAAAAACACCTTCCTTTTTCAAGGAGGAGTCTCTGCTTTGGTGGGCAAATTCTCCCTCCTGGATTGTCTGTTCTAGGTTTTTGTCTGTGAGCGATCAGGTATGAACAATTCATTAAGAACACAGCTGAGGAATTGAATGCCAGGAGTGATGTTGTATCTTACAAGTTGCTTTCTCTGAGTGTTGTTCCTTAGTAGGTAATTGCAGGCACTTTGTCACGGCCTCTTGCTAGTGACTTCTTTGCTTTTAGAAACTCATTTCCCAAGATTGAAGCAGACATGGATCTTTAGCAAACTGTGGTCAGTTCTCCAATTTTATTTCACTGTATTTAACGTAGTCTAGTTTTGTTTGTCTGCTGAGTTGAGAAGGAGGTAGTCTGCAACCCATAGATACTCAGGGGGAAGGAGTGGGAAGCAAAATGCTGCTGCTCTGTGGAGCAAGCCACTCATTTAACGCAGTGCCTTTGTGCATTTATTTCATGGCAAACTTCTGAACCTAGAGTAGTTGCTATTACCTTAAGGGTAGCTCCGCGGTGGAGTGGGGAATTATCCAGACTAGCTTGGTACTGGAGGCAGTTGCACAGCGGTAACTGTGGTCATTCCTCCAGCCTGTCATTTTGTTTGCTGGGCAACGCACAGAGCCCTGCTGCACTGTGGCTGAGGACTACTCTTGGTACCTGAGACAGCAAGTGTCCCGTACCGCTTTGCCTTATACTATAGTACCACCATAAGTTTTTAAAGAATGCCATTTTTTTCTGTCTGTCCCATTAACAGGATCAGGGGACCACCTTTTGGTGTTGTATTTCATCTCAGGTGACAGAATCCTGACCATTTACTGAACTCTTGTCTGTGAAGCTTGGTCTGTGTATTTTCCCCTCACCTCATTCCTGGTCTCTTTGCTCTCTTTTTTTCTATTGTTGTTCGTGTCTGTTAATTCCTTTAACATTTAGGTTTGCCTGTCCTCCCCCCCGCCCCTTCCTTTCTCTTTTTCCTTTTGTTCTTTGCTTTTCATCACTAGCTCTGGTGTCTCAGACAATGAGCTCCCAGTTCTGTGTTCACACCAGCTTTAAACAGTGGGTGAGGCCAGAAACCCAGTATCATTTCTGAAACTGAAGGTTTTGCCTTCATTCTCATTCATGGTGTGATTCAGGCCATAACAGGCCCCATGCAGTCCATTGTTAATATCTGCCTAATTTAGAAAAGTCTTTGGTAACCACTGTAAAATCCTTATTTTCATGAGAATTAGTTTGCATCTGCCCTGAGTCAGAGTAGCTGGGCTTTCCCACCATTTTTACCAGCTGTGTTTTCTCTCATTAATCCAGTTTCAAGTTAAAACTGCTTATGACTGGAAAAATAAGGATGTGTTTTTGGAAGGTCTTGGGTTGATCTTTCTGTTGCCCACTAGGTGGAAGTATTGCTCTTTCCAGCATGACTTGGTAGCAGCTGTGGTGTGGTTTACCTGAATGAAATTGAGTATATTCACATGACCAGTTACGCTTCCCTGCTTCATAAAACATCGCCTCATGTGTCCCAGCGCAACATACATGTCCATTAACTTACTGCAAGTGTCTCAAAGGTGGAAAGTGTATGAAGTCATAGTCAACATACCCTTAGGTGTCAGATTAGTGCCCCAGCTGTTCCACATGTAAGAATTGTTGTCCTTTCTTTTCCAAATACTATTTCTTGGAGATTCAGAGCTGTTTACTTTATTCTCAGGCTGTAACTGGACAAATACATGATCTGTCCAAGCATAATATTTTCACACTAAAAAAATACCTCAGATCATAGAAGGCTGTGGTTCAACAATATCTTGCCATTCCAGAGCCTGCCTGCCTTTTTTCCCCTTTTGGAATGTGGTGAGGAGGGTTTAAGTTAGAGACTTACGGCCCTGGGTATCAAATGCTGCTTTTTTTACACTGTTCTATTTTTTTAATTAAAAACAAAGCTATATATCTTTGCAGAGTAGATAAAATTAATGTAATACAGCAACTTTCTCCTTACTCCAATACAGTTATAATTATTCTACTGTTATTAAAAAAAAAAAAAGCCAGTGGGAAACTTTACAGTTGCATCAACATCAGGGAAATTAAAAAAAAACAACATCCCCTCCTCCTCCTTCAGTATTCTCACTGGTTTAGCTCAACAGGTGTTAGCACCCGTGGGAGCACAACTGTAGACAAGCCTCTGGAATCCAGACCTATTTTTAATTAAACCTGTTTTGAGAAATCTGATGGAGATGGCTGTAAAAAGGAGTCTGACCTTGTCAACATTAGGACTAACACCTATTTAGCTGTATGAATGATGGCACTGGTGGGAACATTTTTGCAAATGCTTTCTCCTCAAACCCCATTTAGAGTGTCCGGTACATTCATAGTAATTAACTCATTTGCACATCAGATGTGACAGCAGTTTTCTTATGACATGTAGTGAATTCAGAGGAAACTTGGGTGCTCCGTATGCTGTGTCATTCCTGTGTGGATTTATGAAGTTGCTTTCTGTGCTGTTTTGCCATACGTTTTAACATCAGATGTTACCACTGCAATAGTAGGAGAATTGTTCAGATGCACTGGATTATTAAACTTAGCTGCATTTGCTGCTGCTGCTGGACTGAATCCCGTGCTGTTGGGAGTCCAACTTTTTTTTTTAGTTAACGATACTATAAACATCACTTTTCTCCTAATTCTGAAGGACAGTAGTAAGTGCTTCAATTATCTAAATAATCAGAAGATCTCACAGTTGTTTACATGAACAGTGTTTGCTGCGTCATTCCTACACAATAATATCTGTGCTGACCTTCCATTCCTAAACTTTCCAAGGGACGCAAAGGTCAGAGAAGTATAAGTGAGTTTGTGCCTGATAATCCTTCCAGCAATTTTCTGACATGAGGCTCAGCGGTGGAAGGGCTAACACTTGACTTCATCGGCCTAATTATGGTCACTTAACCTCTCATTAAAATGAATGGAGGTAATTTGTACCACTCGATGTGATAACTCCTTCTACAGACTTGGAGAACAAGGTGTGTTTTCACCCTTTCTAACTCCTTCTACAGACTCGGAGAACAAGGTGTGTTTTCACCCTTTCTAACGCAAAGGCTTGAAATCCAAGGGAAAAATACCTGTTTGATGCTTAGATCACTTTTTATCTAAGGATGTTAGCATTTAACAAATGAATCTTTATAAAGCCTTGTATATAAATCAGTTTAACATTTGGGTAATGCTGAAGTGAGAATTAGAGTTGTGCAGGAGTAGAAGTTTAATGGCTCCCATTTCTGTTATCTAAACAGTGGACCACACATCTCACTTTGTACATAACCTTAGAATTTGTAGGAAAAAGGAAGGTCTCTGGGAAGACCCTAAATTGAGAATAGCACTTCATAAAATCATCATGTTGCTTTTATTTTTCAGGTGTTTCAGTACCGCCTCTCTGACTTGTTTTGGTTTTTTCTTCTTTTTTTTAACATTGTAAGGGCTCACTTAGGTATAAGGGCATGTGGTGGTAGAGTTTATCCTAACAAATTCCAGAGTATCAGTGCATCACCTCACATTGGTGAAAAAGTTCTTTTGCTGGCAGTGCAGTATCCACTTCCAAGACAGACTAAATTATCTGAGCAAAATTACTTTTTTGCCGGTGTCTGTCTTTTTTAGAGGATTTTCTTTTAGCACAGTTACATCAGGTAGGAAGATGTTCTTATTTTCTACCCCTTTCTCTGTGCTTCTAAGTTAATTATGCTGGCAGAAGTTCTAAAGGAGGACCAAGCCCTAGCCTTTTTAGAGCTTATTTCAGCTTATGTGAATTTCAGTAATTCAGTAATTAAAAGGATGGCCTTGGTTAAATGGCTTGCAAAAGCTAAAACAGTGAACAAATGAAAGGTTTATGAATAAGCCAAAATTTTGCTTTCTGGTTGAATATGCCAACATTTCATGTTCTAGCAGTTTGTAAACCAGATAAAAGCCTGATGAACTTGGTAGAAATTTAGTTGTTTGCTTTATTTCATTTAGGATTTCATTCTGAGGATGCATTTATCATATGGTTGTCAAATGGTTGCTGTATAGAAGGGAAAACTTTTACAAATAACAAGCATAAGAAAAAGCAGCACTGCGTAAAGGAGTGACGATCCCTCCTTTCCTTTGGTAGGCATTTTTTTGAGAAAGTGGCATAGGAACTTGAATCTAAGTAGCCTCTGGCATCGTGTGGAAGATGCACTGAATGTAAATATGCCTGGACAGACTCACAATCCTTTATGTAAGTTGATGCCTTTTGGTATTTTTGAAATTTTGAAATACCCAAGATACAGGCTTCTTCTGAAAACTAGCTACTGAGCATGCACAACAGCTATTTTTCATACAGCTTTCATCACTCCAAAGTCTTACAGTGCAGTATTACTGCATAGTATTGTTACTTAAGATTTATCAACCTTCAGTTCTCAGGGTGTAATGTCTTGGCTGTTTCAGATTGTGTCTGGCTGCCAGCCAAAATCAGAATTTCTTCACAAAACAAGAGCTAGAAAGAGCCAACTTGTCTATGCTGATTTTGATTTATTAAAAGACTCTAGATACAGATTGACATTTTCAGCTCAATATTTGACTTTCACCAGCCTTGAAATGGGAACTGTGAGCACTTTGATAAACAGCTGAAAGGTTTGTCTGGTTTTGCTACAGCCTCTGTGCATACCTTTTTTGTTTGTTTTTTTTTCCCTCCTTTTAAAATAATAACTGTTTTGCAATGCTTAGTGAATTACCATGGATGTTGTTAGTATGCTTTAGGGACAGCTTTCCTTCATTCTCCAATAAGGGAAGTGCATTGGTCCTGGAAGCATACCAGAATGGAAGTGCTGCATAACAAGAACAGTCCCTTACTACACCGTTACCAATATAAATAGTTCTCAAATTTTCAGTGTAGGTGGTATGCCTACCATGTCAGCCTGAACTGTTTTCTGACTTGTTTAACTAAAATGGCTTCCTCTCCAGGGCAGATGAGTCCTTAGAATCGGCCCTATCTGTTCTATAGGTACCAGGGGCCTGAACGACTCACCCACAGTGCAGTTAAAACAGTGATTTTTTGTAATATGAACAAATTCTTTTCCAAATGGTTCACTGTGCTAAAATCCCGGGCAGCGCGTGGCCTCAAGGGTGCTTGCTGCTGATCCTACTACAGGAAGAGTTTCGGTAGGCTGCAGCTTTGGGATTGTTCAAGGACATTGATAAGGCCAGTTTCTGTGCCTCAAAATGGAGCTATGCTTTAATTGTCATAGAACAGCTATTATAAGCATACCTGTTGGTAATTTAAAGGTACAAAAGAGTTGAAACCCCAGAGTATACACTGTGGAAAGGAAAACCTTGATTTGTTCCAGTTGATCTTATCCAGGCTAGAATCAGGGAAAGAGCAATGTACACAGCAGCTCCCTTGTTGTTTTTGTAGTATGGTCAGGCTTTTAGGAAACCCCCAAGAAGTATGCACTACAAAAACAACTGGAGCATTGCTGGGTATGAGTTGATATTTCCTAGATTCTAGTCTGGATAAGCTCAACTGGGATAAGTCATGCTTTTTCTTTCCAAAGTGTATGCTTGAGGTTTAAATTCTTTCACACCTGTAAATTACCAGGTTGAGTGTATATGGCTAAATGAAACATAGCCCACATTCACCTGGGTCAGGGACATGGTGACGGGGGTTTTTTTGATTTAAGTATGTCACATTTCTGATCCCAAAATGTAGTATAGGTAGCTGTGTTGTGGAAGGTTGCTTTCATGTCCTTTGTGGAACCATTTCATAACTGGGCCTCTTGTTTGATTATATTTATTGCACAAATGTAAAGAATGGCTGATCTGAAAAAAAAAAACAAAACAACCCAACTGTTTTCACCTGAAGCAATTAAATGCTTTTGTTGAGATTTCTGTATGTGGCATTCTGCCAAAGAAGTTAATGTATGGTAATGTTTGTAAGTATTTTGGAGAGTAATTTTAGAGTTATGAGCTATCAGTTAAGAGTTTTATTATGCAAAGTCCCATACAGAATGGAAGGGCTAATATTGTTGGGTTTAATGAAGTTGTGCTTAGTGCAAACACCACACGTAAGTAAGTAGGTAATGTTAATGGGATACAACATTTCCACAGAATAATGGTTTCCTGCTGTTAGATAAAAACCAGAGACCAAGCAAATGTTTATTTTCCAAGTGGGAGACATAGATCTGATGATGATGTTTCATTAAAATGACTTGTCTGTTAGGCAGAATGACTGATGCAGATGTAATCACTTTAATCTCATTAGTGATGTATGAGACAGATTGTTCCCACTGTAATTGTTTTACACTACAGTCTTTATTCCTGTTGATAAGAGACCACTAATATCTGTTATTCTGTATTCCCACATTACACCCTACAATAACAGCTGCTAGGACTGTTCTCTCTTACCCTTACCTGAGATCTAAACAGCTATAACCACTAGTCATATCTTGAGTGTTAACATAATGAGTGCCTACTCCACCATATATTTCCCTGGTAGTGTTACTTTAGCAAAATCACTTATTTTGCTCATCTTGCTTTTAGCATGTGACTCATACAATATCTCTGAGCTGGATCAAAGTCTTTGAAGAGGTGTCCATCTGCTGACCATTCATCTGTAAAACAAAGATGTCAGTGCCTTAATTAGCACACAAAAGATGAGAGGCTGAATGTTAGCTTTTGGGGGGGGTGGGAGGATATATGTCTTGGGGAGAGGGGTGGAAAGAGATCTTGGGAAGTTAAGAAGTACCATTTTGCACTAGCTGAAACTTCAGTGTGGTCTTTCATTGTAAGTATATGCATCATAGCTACTGCAGAAAGGCTGGAATGTCTCTGACCATTTGTTTTCTCTTCAGGGCCAAGGACAAACCTTTCAGTTTCCCAACCTATTTCCAGAGAAAGAACAAGACACAGAAACTCGCTCTTTTGATGACTTCAAGAATAAATATATGGAGAGAGAGAAGCAGAGGCAGAAAGGTGACCCCAGACGAGGTGGAGTCCCTGATTGGTTTGGACTTTGATGCAACAAGCCAGCTGCCTTTCTTTAGGCTCAGAGGGATTTTGATCAGCAGAACTTGTACTCTTCCCTTGTAATGACTGAATGTTTATTCTTGAGCAGCCCTTGCTAGCGTGTCTTTTTTCCTGGCTTTTTGTGCACGACTACAACAAAATGGCCCTAAAGAAATAAAAAGGTAAAATAAATCTTACTGCATCAGGTCTTTCCTGTGAACTTGCGGACTATTTCTAAAATGTGGAATTGCTTGTTGTTGTTTCTGACTATGGGAGTGTCATTGTGCTTACCACCTTCTTGTTTCTACGGTTTGTTTTGAGTAGGAGGCATTTAATTTCCCAGGATAAGTGTAGTTTGCATTGAATAGAATGTATAAAAGTCAAGATAGGTCAGTCAGAGGTGGACATGAAGGTGTAGATAAGTGAACTATAGGCTCAGGACATAGGGTCCCCTTATTGTCAGTTATTGTGTCCTGCTATCCTGTGCATTGCCTTCCTTGCAAAGCGACCCCTCCTTTCCTGGAGATGTGCGCGTGATCTGATTGCACTCCTTTAATGGTTGTGTGGCATTTTGGAGACAGGGTTTATAGGATAGGCTTGTGACCGGGCACGTGTGGATTTGATCCCCAGAAGCATCAAGGAACAGACAAACACAGTGCACAGTCTCTGCTTGCTGTTGTGCAGTGCATGTAGTTCCCTTCCGTGGCCAGCCTGCCCCAGGAATGCTCACTGGCACGCTTGTGCTACTATTCCTTTCCCTGTCTGCAGCTACCTTGCAGTGCTGGCAAGAGTCCTGTGTGGACACAGTTGTATTGGCATAGAAATGCTTCTGCTAGTGTAGGCTGTTTTGTGCTCAGGATTAATAAAAAGACTCTTTTTACTTTTTCTGGTGCAACTCCCTCTACTTCCAAGTTGCTGATGCCAGGGCAGTGGTAGAACTTTTCTAGGCCTTCAGGGCTGCCATGTTCAGGTTTTTCATTTCTTGGCTCTGCGGCTGTTTCTCCTTTCTCTGATGAGAATATTTCCTCTATTCCTTTGTCAAGTAACGTGCTCTGCTGTTGTGTCAGAAATGGCAGAGGAAAAGGAGGGCTAGGAAGGACTTCACCACAGATCAAGAAGGATGTGTTTCTGCAGGTCATTGGCTGTAACACCAGCACATGCAGGGTTAAACGTATGGCTAATGTTTCCCTGGCTTTTGAATTCTGCCACTTGGAGCAATTGGCAGGGTAGTGAATGAGCCCATGCCTTGAATGCTTCTACCCGAGTGCTCTCCTTTATTGTTCTGTGTCTGAACTTCTTGTTTGGACAGCTAGCAAGATGTTTATAAGGAAACAGCTGTTCCCCAGAGAGGCAATCCAAGTAGGATTTTACGCACCCCCTTCTATTCATTAGTCACCTCTTTCCCCCTGCTACTTCCCTTCTGCACGACAGTCCATCTCCTTCTGTGGTTTGTTGCTTACAACCCCAGTGACTCTCCCACCCCCCTCTTTGTCCAGTTTCCAAGGGGGATTGTGCATGATGATCCAAGTTAGCCAGTGCTTAAACAGAGAGGTGCTCTCAGAGAGGAGGGAGATAAGGGAGGATTTGCTACTCCCAGCCTGCCAGCAGAGTTACAATAGTAGATGTGGAAAAATACTGACTTCACTGAAAACAGTTTATATGTTTGGCATATCTGCAAAGCCAACACTTCCAGAGTTTTGTAGTGACATGTGACACTCCAGGTTAAACCAGGAGCTGGCCTGCACTTTTAAAGTAGGATGACTGAATTTGTCTAGACACAAGGGTTTCCTCTGCTGTACACAGCATCCCCTCTGGCCCTTTTTAAAATTTTTTTTTTTTTTAAAGGAGCTGTTTTTCAGACTCCCAGCTCAGTGTGGAGCTCATCCATATTGGGGCTGGGGCTTTGTTCCTACGATGTAATACAGAATTTGCTATTTTTCTTCACTTTCCTTTGTAGTCACCTCCAATATAGGTAACTCCATCTTCTTCACCGTGGTGAAGATAAAATGAAAAGAATTCATCTAGTGCTGCCATATATCTTCCTAACTGGTTGGTCAGCCTTGAGCAGCCAAACAGTCAGGTATGTGATAGTTCTGGGTAAATGAGGCCATATTCCATGTGTTAGGTGTAACAGCAAGACATATATTAACCATCAGCCTCTCTGCCTTCCCTGTTATGGTCCTCAGGAGAGGTTGGAGTCACCAGCTTCTGTACTGGCATTGAAGACCCAAGCTGAGAGGAGTTTATTTGCAGTCCCAAATATGCTCTAGGCTAAGTGAGTATCAAAAGCCCCTGGGCAGGTCTACCATGCTTTGCTACTCTGTGATTTCTCTGTGGGTGATTAATTTCTAGCTCATGTTCAAGACGGGTTTCTGTCTGGAGTGGCACAAAAGGGAAGAAATAGAGACACGAGTGTACCCATATGTCTATGAAGTTGCTGCAACCAAATTCTGGCAGATACTCAAGCTGCTTGAGAGCAATGTTACCAGCTACCTCTAAAATAGTATTCCTGTGAAATTAAGGTAAGATTAAAAAAAGAAAATTCAAAGCCCCTGACCCACCATTATTTTGCTTTAATGCTCCTGATCGCCATGGAAGTGGGATTAAAAAGATCTCGAGTCTTTCCCCAGTCCCTTGTTGGCCAGTGTTTCTGAGGAGGTGCCAGTGTTTAATATGATCTGGTGCTTCACTGCTTCACAAATCCCATCCCCAGACTATACAGGTAGGCTAGAAGATAACGGAGATGACACTTGAATATTAAGGCAGAGATTGTATCTGTACCAGAGAGAAGTACAGCGAATGAGTGGTGAAACTAGGACAAGGACTCAGAATTATGTAGTCTTGTTTGCTAAATTGTGCTCCTTCCAGCACATCCTGATGTTTATTTGGGGTGATGCAAGGGATCAGCAGATCTTACGAGGTCCCATTTAGTCCTGCTATCAGAGGTGTTGATCTGTCCTTGGCTATGTCAGCAGCCATACCTGTGGGCCAAGGACTTGGATATATATGTGAATAACTTCTCCAAGGACCAAAGTAATGACTTGGTTGAAGAGGCTGATGTTCACTGTGGTGCAGGAGAAGCCACGTCCTGCACTTGGCGTGCACAGCTCTGCAGCTGCTGGCTTCTCTGACGTGCAAGGGAGACGTTGAACGCAGTTTCTTTCCCCTCTGAATGTGTGCGACCCCCCAAAGAGAGTGATGTGCTGGAACAGTCAGTGGATGCGCAATTGACTGCGTAGGCCACTCTGGTAGAGAAAAGCATCCAGCTATGATGAGTGTTGTCCCAGCAATACCAGTACACTTCAGAGGGAACACGCAATTGCTTTTTTGTTTGGTTGTATTTACTGCTTTTTTAAAACAAACCAGAATGTATTGCAGAGACAGTGAAGTGACTGTGTAAGTAGCTCTTCTAACATTACAGCTTTGAAATGAGTTTTGTGTTCTAGGTCATGCTTGGTTGGGTGCTAGGGACAGGTTCCTTGTTGGTTGAAGTGGATCGCATAAGAATGGGTGTCTGCAGGCGACAAAATTACTGTTTCTTGTGACCACTTGTCACCTGAGCCTTGCTATGTGACCTCAGAGGGTGCAAATGTTTGTCTTCACAGTTCCCTTGAAGTAGGAAGGCATATAGTGCAGCTCAGCTGTGGTTGGACACAAAACTGTGGTAGCTTCATCTTCCGTGTGAGCGCCACACTATGTCAAAGATTAAGTGTGGCCTTCATGTCAGTGGCCAGTTTTACGGTCCTGTACATTGTTCCCTGTTCGTCAGGCTACTGGTGGTTAAAAGAGAAAAGGCTAAATAAATTACAGGAAGGAAGGAAGGAAGTACAACCTTGTGGTGGATTCCAGAAAAGGTATATGCTAATCCACTTAGCAAATATTCCTGCTCTGTGCAAAGGAAAGCCAAGTCACAGGATAGCTCGCTTTCATGGCTGAACATGCTTAAGAATGGGTAATCCAGAGTTTCTGATACCTGCTCCCATTCTGGGACCCCCAAATTATGCATCTGGTGACAGAGGTATTCAAGGAGTTGATCTACTGTTGACCCACTGTCGTTAGCACTTCTGAATGAATGAAATGGTAGGAAAATTTTGCTTACTTTATCCAAGGCTATCTTGCTGTGGAAAATGTCTTCATGGCTGGGGAATTCCCACTCCATCCAGGTTATCCCAATTACGTCAAAGTTGGTTTGGTTTTTTGTTTTGTTTTGTTTTTTCAGGAAAATTATTTTACTTATTTGAAGTTTCAGGTTATAGGACAGACTACTTCTTAAGCTCTGGTGTGTTTGTGGAATGGCTTGCAGAGAGTGGTAAGGGTTGGATAGAGGGCGTCTGCTTAGTGTGTGAAACAGGGCAAGGTACACAAAGCAAGCACTATTTTTGCTAGGAGGACTGAAAGCTGTAAAACCGTTATCTTCACAATGCTGCTTTCTCCTGAAGTAGAGTTCAAGGACTGCTCAGAGTCCAATTTAAAACAGTTGTCTGAGAATGGCTTTCCAGGATGGCTTATATGCCAAGGCTTATAGGTACCATGCCTAAAAAGGAACATTGTGATAATCCCTTTTGACCTCCTGAATAACACAGACCATAAAATTTCATGCCATAGTTTCTGTGTATAGGCCAGAAGCTTGTGGTTGAGTGTTACCTGGAATGGATTTCAAGGCTTGAACTTGCAGGACGAAGTAAGTTTCCTTGAATAAGCTGGGCCCAAACAGCATGAAAGTCAGCAACATGTTGTCATCTGTCCTGTGAATTTCTTAAAGTGATTGTAATGGGGAGGACTGAGCGTTGCTGTTTAGGAATTTGTGTGTTTGTAGAGAAGAGAGGTAATTTTTATAAATATTATTTTCTTTAAATGCAAAAGGTTTTAGACTAGCTAAGATGACATCCTGGCTGAGCCATTTCTTTTAGAGTGATTTATGGCTGTTTAGACAGAATTTAGCTCTTTGTGTATAGTATGGATTATCAAAGTGTGCGCTGCTGTTGTGTACACACCCAGCTTGCAGAATTCAGGAGATGTACCACAGTCAGTTATTCTGTGGCCTGAGAACACAGTAACGAGGGCCTGGTGCAAAACTAATTGTTTGTAATTACAAACCAGGACTAATTATCAGTCTCTTAACCTTTCCTGCCTTCAGCTGTTAGTAAATGCTGCAAATGAAAAGTGATTAAAATTTTGGAGAATTTGTGCAGTGCAGAATTAGGCACTGCATTTTCTTCTGTGGTGACTGGGACTTTAGAGAGCATCTTGAGGCCACACACGGTATTCTAGGTAGGTAGGTCTTGCTTGGGATCTAGCCCTTAGTGCTATCTTATGTTTCATTTTCCAAAGTTCTTGGTTTAGGAGTCAGACCAATGTTAGTGATTCAAGGCTTGGAAAACTTCCTTTCCTAAAAAAAGGCTTGGGAAACTCCTTCTGTTGAATCAGTGTGGTTTAGAGGTATTTTGACTGTTGCCTGTCTGTATGTACCTGGAAAAGTAAAGTTTCTCAGAGGCAGAGTATAGTTTCGTGTAGCTAAGCAAGTGAAATGAGCCGACTAGAAAGGGAATGGCTGTGGGGTGGGCAGGTGATATTCTCGTAAGTGGAGGGAGAGGCCAGGGAGTTGTTCTGCATCACGTGGCACATTTCCCATGAGCCTGTGCTGAAAACAGAGCTGGAGAAGGCCTCTTAGGTCATGTAGCCCATCTTCTCAAATGAAGAGAGCCTGCTGCAGATCGAGCTGTGCCAGTGCTTGCACACATGGCAAACCCAGTGTGTGGTGTGTCACAAATGCTGTCAAAGACTGGTTGTCATACCCAGAGTCTCTAAACATCCTGTTTATCCTTGCAAGGAGGAACACTTGATTGAAAGATAAATAAAAAAAAAAACAAACCCAAACCAACCCCAAAACTGGTGCTAGGAACAACATTTGCCCTTGGGCTAACAAACCTGAAAACAAAAGAAAATAAACATAGAATGGAGGCAAACACATTTCCACACAAGGCCAGATTCTAAAAGGGATTTAGGAGCTTAGCTTCTTTTGGCATGCTTGAAAAAGAAAAAGCCGTCTGAGTGCCAGGATTCTTAGGGCTCTGTGTGTGTGCGTGTGCATCAGGGAAGAGCATGGGGAAAGATGGGGTGTCTGTGGTGATGTGAGGGGGGAACGGAGGACGTCGGAGCTGCAGAAAGCTTTGTGCAGGGTCACCCTTGGGGCATAGCTTGCACATTTTAATCTATTGGAAAAATTAAACATGCTGAAAAAAAAGAAATCTCCAAGTTGGCAGTGAGATTTTTAAATTTTTTTTCTCCCTTCCCCCTCTGTTGTTCATTTGTCGCTGCACGGGAGGTCTGTTTACTTTGCTCAAGAGAATGAGGGACCCAAGAGACGCTGCTCTGCATGCAAAGCTTTTATGGAAGGGGCTAGGGGAAGAGAAGGGGAGGAACTTCCAAGCCTTTTGAAACAGAGCTGAAAGAGTTTGTGGGATATTTCTTTTGCTTCTTTGCCCAATGCATGTTGGGTCTGATGTTGCTACTGCTTATGCAGACATAGCTGGGCCATGGACTTCAAAGATGGGTCCTGCTGTTAAGGGCTGATCAGGCAAATCTCTACAGAGTGAGCATGGGGAGGCCTGAGAAACCCTAAGACTTGATGTTGAAGCTCTGAGTAGCTGTCAACACCGCAGTGCCCCCCACTCTGCCTGTGGGATCGCTGCTGGTAGGTTGCTTTCAAACTGGAGGTCGTACTGCTGTCTCCCACCACCTCCCTGTTAACCCTTCTGAATGAACTGGCCCTGAAGTTTGGGGTGAATCCATCCATGCCATTAAGATGTTCCCATGGATGAGCCAATGCAGCCCTTCATTCCAGGGATTTAGTGTTTAAAGGAGACTTTTCCAGAGCTGTGTGGCAGCCTGCCGCTGCTGATCTTTGTTGCTTTAGATGACTCAGTCAACTTCTGAATGCTTCCATTTCCCCAGCTGGGCTTAATAGTGGTTGCAACCTGACTGGGGATCCAGGAGAAGGAAGGGGAGATCTGCATTACTTTTGCTTGCTGGCATCTCAGTGGATGCGGCAGCTTTGTCCAGCTGGATTTTCCTCATGTCTTACGATGCTGAAACAACTAGAAAAGGACAGTGGGCAGAAAACTAAGGCTGCTGCGCAAGGCGGGATGAATGTCTTTACAGTAACAGATGGGCACATCTCTGGGGATACTTCTTTCAAGTGCATTCTTCTAGGTTCTGGGCCCTGAGAGCGGTGGCATGTGGCAGGCAGCTTACTGCAGTGTGAGGGAGGTGAAGGGAATGGCTGATGAAAGCAATGAGTATTCAGCTGGAGCAGACTTTGGAGTTATGCGGTGTTCTGCCATTTGGAGTTTTCTTATCCTTTTTGACTGGTGAGAGAGGACAGGATCTGATGGGTCTGCCTATATAGCCTCAGTCGTGTGTTCAAAGTGGGTATTTTCTAACCCAAGTCAGTTCTTCTGTACTGCCCTAATGCATACCAGAACAGAGAAATTTCAATTGGCAGAGGGAGTTGACACCTTTTATCTCCATGTTTCCTGTTTTAACTGACAGGAAAGCTGCTCGGCAATTCCGGGATGTCTTTCTGTGTTGTAAAGGATCCCTTAAATACTGGGACACACCATGTTGTTTTGGCCACTTTGTCTCCGAGAGGATGGGGAGTTCAGGAGCCAGCTGTGATTGTAGTTAAGGAAACAAAAAAAGGCCTCTTGTGAAAAGGGATTGAAAAGCCTGTAAATACTAATTCTAGAGGAGAGAGGAGTGAGAGGCAACATGATCAGAGATGGGCTATCTAGAAGTACCACCCTTTACGATATATGTGAGTGGGGACTGTTGGTGAAACAAAAAAGAGGGCAAGATAGAAACCGACACAGAAATATTTTCACTTGAGGTTGGGTTAGATTAGTGTTGTGCAATTCTTTGCCGCAAAGTATCAGGGCCAAGAACTTTGCTGGATGCAGACACACTCTGGCTGTTTCTGTGGATAACCAAGATATCAAAGAGCTAATGGTAATGTTAAAAGAACAAGAGTTTTGGGAAGTTGTCACTGCCACATTGCATCAAGGCACAAGCTGACTCCAGCAGATGGAGGTGGGGATAGGAAGAGACTTAATTCCTTAGGAAGCGAAATAGCCTGCGAGCTGTCTTTTACAGGGTTTCTTTTTCTGACCTCTGGATCAGCCTGTCGTGTTGCAGAATCCGAGCCAAGATGGAACTTGGGAAAGATGGCAAGTTTGGCAGCTGTCTTGGCTACACTAAGTCTAGTTGTGTGTTAGACCCTGTGGGAAGGTAGACCACCTTTTGCATTCTTCAGCTGTCAGTTGTGAATGCCTTGATTTCCCACCCCAAAAGAAAGGTCATTTCTGTGGCCTGGGAATCAGAAGAGTGAACTGAACTTCCAGATTGTACCTAGCTGAGCTTGGATCAATTCCTTAACCTCTCTTTCTGCCTTTGTTTTGTGTCATAGAAATTATCTAGGGATGATCACTCTCCTCTGGCCCGCACTTGTCTTTCTGGCTAATATCTAGGAGTCCTTAGTGAAAAGTGCCCCCTTCATTCCCTCTATGGTTGAGTATGATACACTACACAAAATATTGATATACTGAGGTTGAAGGCTGGTTTCATAATTTGCTCTTTTTTTAATCACTCTTTTAACTATCTGGAAAAAGTAATATGGGAGCTTTGAACACCTTAGCTGTAGAGCCATGCCATTCAGTAACAACTCCTCAGTAAAAGAGCTGGTTTTTTTAATTGTATTTTCTTTTCACTGCTTTTAATAGTTATAAACAACCACTATGTGGAGCATGTCTTGAAACTTGTGACCATCTGGGTGAGGGGCCTTTGTATCAGTTTCAAGCCTGTGGAGAGGAGAGCATAACAGGTCCCTGACTGCTCCAGCCACTTCCTGCCTGCCAAGGAATGCTGGAAACAGAGGTCGTTATTGCACAAGTAATTAAAGGTTCATCAGCCCTACCTCTCTGATTGCTTAAGGCCATTGTAGTAAGGGACAAATACTCCTGCTTGCCCACTGTTATTTGTTTTCTGCTTGCTCTGTTTTTCTTGGCTTGAGAAGAGGAATTATGAAGACTCTTGAGTAGAATCTGGGAGTGCTGCGGTCTAATGCATTTGGCTGTGGCCCTGGGTATGTTGTGGAACACTCTAGTACTGAGAAATGAAGTGTCTTCAGGGCCCCCTCTCTTCCTGCTTCTCCCCCAAATCCAGACACCAGAGAGATTGTTCTCAAAAAGCAGGTCCAAGTTGCCCAGGCCCTGGCACAGGGGGAGCAAAGAAGCCAGGTTTGGGGATGTCTGTAGAGCTGTGCCTCTAAATGGCTGAAGTGCCTCCTGCCCTCGCATTAGCAGATACAGGGATTTTCCTCCAGCTGAGCTGGACTCCAAAAATGTGATATTGGCTTATAATGGGAGGGTTTCCTATGGATTTTCTTAAAGGGATTCTTTTCTCTTTCTGTGGTTTGAACTCTGAAGTTCAGATTTTTGTGTGTTTTCTCTCCATTACAGTATGCAAGAAATTACTTTCTTTGTCTTTTAAATAGATGCTGAGTCTCACATATGGGCAGGGGCCTCAAAAAAAAAAAAAAAGTAAGTACCAAATATTGTGAGTCTGACAGAATCACAAGAGCAGGGCAGACTGAGCCATCCACCCTTTAACCATCTGTCCCTTGAGATCTGGAGAGTCTTTTATCTCAGGGGAGCACAGCCCACAGACATGGGAAGTCATGTTGCTGTCCAGTTTTTCCTTCTGTGAGTAAGTGATCATCACCACCACCACCACGAAAGAAATAAGCCCCCATTGCACTGAGTCTCTTTGTGCTTCGAAAGCAGTGGAAGAAAAACCCGAGAAGGAAAAGAGAGCTGGCTTTCAGCCCTGTTGGTCCAGTAACATCGTGAGTGAGCCTCACAGTATGGCTGGTACAGTGTGGGCATTTCCCTCCCTCCTGCGAGTATAAAAGGGGACTGAGCTTGGACTGTGGTGCTGCCTGCACCCTGAAAGCCTCCTTGTTGCTGAAGATGTTTTGCCCCGGAGAGCCTGGCTGCAGGGCCTTGGCTGTAGCTCAGGAACAGCTTGAAGGGCACATGTTGGGTAGGCAGATGGAGCGAGTGATGGAGATGATCTTTTGAAGAAGGGGAAGTGTGGAGTGAGAAGGGGAACGATAAAAGGGCAGCCGCGTGGGCGATCCTGTGGGAGCAAAGGAGGGCATAACTTATCTCAAAAGGAGTGAGGGGCCAGCGGTGAAATTGCCTGGAATAAGCGGCTGAGGCAGAAAAGGGCTGGTGGAATGATTAGGTCTGGCAGACCTGAGGTTATTCTGTGTGTGCATCTGCAGGGGAGTCGAATAACTTCTTGGTCAGCCTGCAGAGGCTGTCTAATCAATGGCCCCAGTGCTGGTCGCAGCCCAGGATGCTCCAAGGTAACACTAACCCCGCTGCAGAGCAAGAGGGGTGTCTCCAGAGGTCCCAGGGGCACTGCATCTTGACACGTGAAGGCAGCCCCCAGCGCGGCAGCCTTACAACAGACACTGTGTAATGGCCTGTTTTGAATTTGTATTTCATTTGCCTCCCATATGGGATCAGTTTTTCCCTTTTCTTTATTTTTTTTTAATAGCGTTTTTCCTAGTCATAATAATCAGCATTTCCCTGCCTTCCTCCCCCTTCATTTTTCACAGCTGGCTTTGATTGGTTTCAGTCCTGCAGATGCTCCTTCGGACCAAGGAGAAGGGGCAAAGGTTCCCTTCCTTTTCAGCACGAGGCAGAGAACCTTGCCAGAGGGGTGGGGGAGGCCGGCATGCTCCCCGACTAGCTGACTCTTCGCTGTGGCCCCAGCCGGCCTCTTGTGCATCTGGTGAGGTTTGCCAAATTGCGATGTAATTTCTCTGCTGAAGGCCTGGAGAAGATCACAAGTTGTTGATGGCGTGCGTGCCCCTTCTCTTGCGCTGTTCAAAAACAACCATTCTTGCGAGTGAGAGGGGCAGGATCCCTAAATGCCTTGTGCTCGCAGGCTGTGGGTACAAAGGGCCAGAGTGCATCTGTGGTCTGCAAAGAGTGCACCGGGACTGACTCAGGTTTCTGTGTCTGTGTGCCATCAGGCTTATGGCAACTGCAGCCCCATGTGTCTGACTCTGCAAGGCACGCGGTCCTCCATACAGGGCACGATTAACCTGTGCAGTAGCACGCTACCAAAAGGAACTGGCAAATACGCGAGTGGAAAGCACTCTGAGTGCATGAATTGGCATGGGAAAAAAATAATTATCAGATGGACAGGCAGACTTTCCTGATTTTTAGGGCATGAGTCAAACATGAATCGCATGGCAGAAAGGAGAAACTTCTGTCAGAGGCAACCTAATCCACAATTGCCCGATGTGGGGTTTCTAGCAACTTCCTTCGAAGCAGCTTGTGCTGGTCACTGTCGGAGACGGACGGTTGAATCGACAGTCGCTTGGCTGATGTGTTATGGCTATTCCTGCATTCCAGGCACCATCCAAGAGAATGAGACATAGCATTGCACAAGACCAAAAGAAAGTAAATGTTTACAGGCACAATGCACATTTCAGCTTGTTACATGTTCCTGAGCAGTGAAAGAAATGAAACAATAATTAAAACAGGTCCCCAGTCTCAGTGTGTATCTTGGCTCGCAGCGCAGTCCTCTTGGAGCACTGCCTCTGCCTCTCTCTGATCCCAGCCTGAGCAGTACCACTGGGCCGTTGCATCCAGGTCAAGGTCTTTCCAGTTACTCCAAGTACATCATCTTTCTGAGAACTGCAAAAGCCTTTTGATGAGGTGGCTTTATGGCTTGCAATGGAATTGGGTGCTTGATGTTTTCCCCTCATGTGGCATCAGTCATGCAGGAATCTCCCCAGGTGACTAGGAGGTATTTGTCTTGGGTATCCAAAACGTCAGTGTGGGGGAAATTATAGATGGATTTATCCCCATGGGAGGAGGATGGAGAAAGAACAGAAGTGGACATTTAAATAATTTCTTCCCTGAATTATCCCTTTTTAATGGTCTAGCTTGTCTCTGTGTGCATTCAGGGAAGCAATTAGGGTGTGATGAAGCAGATGTAATGACGGGCTGTGCTGGCATACCTGACAGCTGTGCCAGGAAGCAAGCATGAACAGCTACCTCTGCTCTCCTGCTCTGAGCACAAGGTTGGTCACAGCACAGCTTGAAGGCTGGGATGTCTCCCTGCAGTGAGCCAGGTGGGTGGCGGAGAGAAGAGGGTCTCTACTCTGGCTGTGCTGCCCCCTCTTTTTCCAAGGACAGAAGTGGAGGGATGTGGTGGGAGGAGTTGTTTTGCATGAAAGGATGAAGCAATGGAGTCTCTCTCCTTAGGATAAGGAACTAGGGAGAGAGTGGAGAGGTGACTGAAACACCCTCTTCCCAGAGATGCTCTGTGGGTGATGGTACCTCCTCCCAAGCTGTGAAGCTCTTGTAGCATTTTCTTGGCCTTCACACCGAGAGGAGAACTTATGTCACCCTGAAGGTTAGTCCTTGGCAAGGAGAAAGGCCTTTTTAGTAACAATCAGCCCACTATGCACATGGCACAGGAAGACAGACCTCCACACATGTGTTACACTGGTCTCAGGCGTAAACTTAATATCCACTTATGAGCAATAGCCCTAGCTGCTGATTCACTTGCATCACTTTTCTTGGTTCTCTCGCTTGAACGGTGAGCTGGCCAGATATTATTCATTTCATTTGAAATAATAACAGAGATGTCTACTGAAGGTATAAATGTCTAGGCTTCCTGTAAGGAACAGAGCGAAATCCAAAAAGCATACAGTAACCTGTGCAACAGACTGTCTCTGAGAGCACACCTACAGCACTGGCTAGTGCCCATATATCAGGCAGGACAAACGTCCACAGCCATTGCTGAGTCTGCAAGTAGGTTGGATTTGTTGTTTAATTTGTAATATAAAGGGTACTTTTAAGAGGTGGCATCTACATGGCCTCTTGTCTTATGTGACTGAGTTATTTAAAGATAAAATTGTTACGGAGAAATGCTGACTGTTCTACAAGGCAAGTTGCAACCTGCTTCTATGCGGTGTTCTGTTACAGCTTTTCTCTATCCTTGGGAAAACCAGGTTTGATTTGAGACTTGCTAGACTATTCTGAAAGCAAATGATAACGTTTGAATGAAGTCAGGGGAGGAAAAAATTGGCCAGTGTGCTTGTCAGTCACTAAGTTACAAAAAATTATTTTCATTTAAGAATTTGATATTTGTGTTCCTTCTGGTCAGAAACAACTTATCACCGGCTCTGCAAAGTTTTTGTGTAGTTGAATCTCCTTAATAACTTGGATAGCGGCTATTGTTGAGGAAAATACAAAAAACCTGAGCACCATTATAGAACAGTTATTGTTGTAGAGCGTACAGGGAGTCTAGCCTGGGAGTTAAGGTCCCAAACCTAGTCCTGTCACCAATGATGGGAAGTTGTTTTGTCCTCTGTTTTCCATTGATGTTTCTGTGGATATAGTACATAGCAAAACAGATGGGCATGATGACATTTCTCTAACTGAGAACTATCAAATAGCTTCCTGTAAAGATTATCTGCTTTGGTCTTATTGGGGTAGTAAAGGCTTGTGTTTGTAAAGCAGAAGAGCCAGCTTTTCAGAAGTCTGTTTTTTTACAGAATGCTTGACATGAAAGTCACAATTCTGGGATTTTGGTTCCCTTGTTAAGTCCTCATGCTTTCAAATTCTTGGAGCTAATTTTCATTGACAATAGGAACATTCCTTGAAAAATGCTGATGTAATGAAGTACGTGCTACTTGAGATTAAAAGATTTATTCAGTGACTCCTTTTTGAAACTTTTGCGAAGTGTCTTAACATTTTTATGTTTCTCCAACTGCCAACAAAATCACATTGCACCACACAGTTTGCAACATTAGTCAGATTTTGACACTGGCTCACGCAAGAGGCAGTTTTCACAGTCAGGAATCATAAAACGTTAAAGAAATTGCCATTATTTGAAAACTAGACACAGTTCAGTGAAGCAGATGGACTTGCTAACAGTGACTTAGGAGGTCTGTAACACAGCTGTGTTGACACGGATTATAGACAGTCAAAATTGTATATAAAGTGCATGCCATAGTTTTAGTTTTAAGCATATTGCTAACATTTAATGAAGTATGTAACCTTATATGGTTTATGTATTTTTGTACCGTAGCTGCAAGTTATGCTAAGGCCTTGACTAAACCTTCCCAGAAACCTCTATTGCTATTTGTAATGCAGGCACACAGAGTGAGAGTGCCAATAAGCCTGTGATTGAATCTTGATTAATATAAATATGTTAAGCCTGTAGGTGCCATTCCAGCCTAGGGAGCTTCTTACAGCTTTTAACCATGTCCACATCAGAGTTAGAGCCCCTTTGCTTCAGATAATTTCCAAAGACCAACTGGAGAATGTTTGGACTCACTTGTGAAGGATCAGGGATAGAGACGTTTCCTGAAGCCCCTGGCTGGCTTGTTTGCAACACCATCCCAATAAAAATTAAGCCTTCAGACACAAACTTAGGAAAGGAAAGAAGAAAACAGAATTCTGACATGTTTCACAACTGTACTCTCTGATCCCAGGAGAAAGGTTGGGTAAGAAATGCTGTGATCTTTCTTACATGTCTGTCTGTCTGCAAAGTTTTCAGTTAGTTCTCTTTTACTAGTCAGGTCTCTTGGGTTAGGTGAACAAGTTGCCTAATTGTTTCAGTGCATTGCTTTAACTAATTGGTTCCTCATCTAAGCAAGCAGAGAGGGGATGTAGGAGCACAGTGTATAACCAAGCAGAAAATGAGATGTGTGGTGGGGGAAGGAAGGCATCATGAAGCGTGGTACGTTGCAGTGGGATCTAGATGGGTGAGATGGATCAAAGCACCGAGTTCTCCTCCTGACTCTCGTGCACGGTAACATCTGGTGCCTTGTACCTGTTTTGGTGGCAAAATTTGCAGACCTTAGTTTGCCAAGGAAATGTGCTGAACATGCATAACTACTTCTGTGTGTGGAATGGGAGAAGGCAACTCCAGCATGGGGACTAGCTTATTTCAAAGTAAATCTTTGTGGGAATAACTCTCCGGATCTACATCGCTGCCAGCACTTGCTAGGAATTCTGCCACTGAGCAAACAGTAACTGCAAAGGCACATGACGAGAAAGGAGGAATAACAAAAAGAAAACATCCAACGGCTTTTGTCCTTCCTGCTGTGGTAATGGTCTGCAGGGTCTTCTCCTTGTAAATGGCTTCTTCAGTGTAAAGATAGTGGACATAATTCTGCAGGTTGGATCTATATGCAAAATAAATTACTTGTATCCACTCCCACACCTTTCTGTCTAGACTCTATATGTTACAGATAACCATAGGCTAGTTCTACTGCTGCTACCACGAGTCTGCTCTTACTTACCATGAAGGGGAGGATTTTAATCTGTCATTCCCTGATTTTACCTGTGGACAATTCCACCTCTTAATGTAGTGTCTTGTGAGGTGTTAATAGTAAAGAGCTTCTTTCCAACCCACTCAAGCTTGCCCTTTCCCCAATATAGTTCATATCTTTCTTCGGTGAGCTTCATCAGAGCTTTTCATCTCCTTTTGCCTGTTGGCTGCTGTATCTGAATACCACCATGGGTCTTGGTACTTCCTTTGGCTCGGGTGTCTTTGCACAGCAGCAACAGAGAATGGGGGCTGATATCCTGGCTTGTATTTCAGGCTGGCAGGCATTTGGGTCCTGCTGCAGCTCAGCTTTTGGTGGACCTCTTGTCCTCCTTGTCCAAACTCTATGCATGCAGGCATTTTCCAAAGCCACATGCTGTTCTGCGAATGTCTGATCTTTTCCACCTCCTGCCTGCTCCAGGTGTTGTTTCGGTGGCCTCTGGCTTAGCATTCCCTGTGCCTTTCTCTATGGCATATTTTGGATTTTCTATCATTTCAGCAGTGTCTGAGCATTGTCCATCTGCCACAAAGTTTGTGCTGGGCTGGCTGACAGCTAACTGCTTTACCAGGGTGCTTTTCTCTGACTGCTCCAGGTGCCAGTCGTAGTCTGGACTCTTCTCAGAGGCTTAAGCTTCACTATTGCAAGCCGAGTGGTTTAAAGCCCTGACTTCCTCTTGATTTGCACAAATGGGCAGATCCTCAGGAAAGCCTTGTCTAAACCTCTGTTTTTCCAGAAGGCTGCTTTTTTTTTTTTATTTGCTCCAGTCTTCCCTTCCGTATATCTTAGTTTTGTTTCAGCTGTCCTATCACATGTTGTTCGGTGTTGCTTGGAGCCCAGGAGCCACAGAGAGCCTACTTCACTGCTTGACTTATCCAGAACTTCAGAACAGGCCTGTGCAACATGAGCCTCTCTGTTTTTAATGGGGCCTGTCCAAGGTATGGTTTCCTATCGTCATCTAGCCTAACTGGGTCACTGTTACACCTACTGGTATAACAGTGCTGCAAACACTTGTAGACTGATGCCATTACTGCGTGATGACATTTCTCTGGCTGTCCAAATATTTCCTCTGACTTGTATTTTCTGTAACATCATTTTTTTCCTGTTTTCTATGGCTTACTGTACATTTCTCTACTTTCTTTTTCTTTTTTTCCTATACTCCAGCTATTCTTGCAGCACACACAAAAAAGTGCACAACTGTCAAATATTATTGTAGGACTCGTTGTGACTACCTATCCATTTTGCTGCAAATATGATAGTTCTCTTCACTTGCCTTTTCAAAACAAAACTATTTAATTGAAGAAATCTTATTAAAAAAAGTAGTCCTGTCAGCCTTTAAAACACGCAGTGCCTTGATTTGTGGTTCCCATAAAATTGTGTGTCTTCAGCCAAAGTTGAGATGAATTGTTGCCTTAAGTGGCAGCAGAAATGAAAAATGGTGGAACCTTGTCTCCCTCTAACGCATGTGTTCTGGGGGTCACAAGTGATGTCATACCTGTGGCTGTGTCCCTGTGGTCCCAGCTCTTTAAGCAGAAATATTATTTCCTAATCTCAGTAAAACAATCCAGACAAGTGCATTGTGGGGTAATTACTGTATCTTTCCCTTGGCTGCAGTTGCTGGCGTTCTGGCTCTGCACATTGGAGGAGCATCTTGATTGTTTTACACTTGCGTGGTTACGGTTTGCTCGTTGATCTGCTGCGTCATCACAGAGAGACGGCTTGTCGTGTTGCCTGTGGAGGATGATGTATGCATATTTGCATACTGATGCTAATGCAGGTGTGTCTATTTTATTTTGGAGGGAGAAAAAAGGCACATATACCAACAGCTGTAGACTATTGCAAAGCTGATGCTGCTGCAGCTGGAGAGGTATCTGATCATACTTGGCCTAATAGCCTAGCAGAGTTTGCTCAACATGCCCCAGCTCCTCCCAAAGATTTACTCCATGGCATAGTGTAGGACAGGCAACAGTGCTTTTGAAGCCCTCCTGTGCAGTAGCATTGCAGCCTGTACCAGGGATACTTAATGAGTAGTCGTCTCTGGATCAGGTACATTAGAATGATAACACACAAATTAGCAGAGTGTTGGTGAACTGAATTGTCCTGCATGTGATCTGTTCTTTGCCTTTTCTGCCCCGTTCAGTGTAACTTGAGAATTTGATCTGGTCTCCTCTGTGGCCTATAAAATCATAATAAGAGCTTTAGTGACGCCTCTCTAATTAAAGTTGAATTGAATTTTGCACTTCAAGCGTGACTTAAACATTTATTACTCATAAAAAATTATACCATATCCTCCCCAACTTACGCCAAGCATTCTTTAAGTACCAAACGATATTTCTGTGAGACGTTTTTTGTTGTTGCTTTTGCAAGTAGGAATTAAAAAGGGATCTGCTATGCAATCCATGCATGCAGACACAAATTTTAAAGACAGTTTGCTTTAAGCCACTAAGAAGATGCATCTCTAAACCTCCTCTCACTGTGGTATCTGTCCACTTCCTGGATTTAATTCAAAGCTTATTGCCTGTGATGGGAAGACTCCCAGTTATTCCCCTAACTTTTGGTTAGGAATTCTTTTGCTTTGTCCTTCTAGCATTCAGCTTTCCTTTGCTGAAAGTAATCAAAAAATATTGATATGAAAGGAACTACTCTCATTTCCTAGACAAAGTCCAACTTTTGTCTTCAGTTTAGATTGAAATTGCTGTGTAAGCAGTTACTCATGAGAAGTACCCAATGGGAGGCTTGGAGAACCAGGCTGTTTGATTCAGAGGTGAACAGTGGTAGGGCTGGCAATGGACACAAGTTCCAAAAAGGGCAATTCCTCTTAGATATTAGGAAAAGAAAACCACTTTGAGGATTGTGGAACACATGAGTAGGGGCCCACGGGTGTTGTGGGATTGATATCCTTGGAGATATTCAGAACTTGAATGGACAATGTCCAGAGCAACCTGCTCTGAGTTGGCCCTGCTTTGAGCAGGGGGTGGGACTAGATGATTTCCAGAGATCCTTTGTGACTTGAAATAGTCTCTGATACTAAGGTGTACCAATTTTTGAGGTGTAGGGGGAGAATGTGATGAGACTGAAAATAGTAGTTAATTGGAAAGTTATACAAGGTTCAGAGATAGTTGACAATCACAATGAATAGGATTAAATTGCTTGAGTGCTGGAAGGATGTGAGGGAGAGGAACTAGATAAGCAGTTTTTGACCTATGTTTGAAAAACCTACAGTCTAGGGGTGAAAGGTTGATAAGAAAAGTAAAGATATTGTCTGTATTTACTGCGCAGAAGGTGTGTCTACTGGAAGAACCTTTGCAGTCAAAAAGGACTGAAACATATAGTAGGACTCCTCAGGATGGGAAATGGTGAGCATAGCGGCCCAAATGACCCTGGTAAAGTGACGTGGGGGTGGCTGTTCTTATACACAGAAGAGAGAAGGTCCTTTTTTTCCCCATGAACGTGTCTCTCCATGGTAAGTCTGTGGTTTGACTATGGGGACAGGCAGTGGAGATGAAAGAGTGGAAGGTATGATCTTGGCTGGAACCATTAAACCCATGAAGACTGCTCAGGGCTGTTTATCGTATAGGTGAGGCTCTTCCCTGTTTCTTATTATTTATCTTATTGGTGTTTCTGTGTTTCTGTTCAGGTTTCACCTTATCAGTGGGGAAGCATGAAGGGAACTTCCCTCGCAGGGCCAGGTGGGCCTGGAAGCAGAAGAGAACTAAATTATTAAAATATACGTGAATTGAGCATGGCTGAGAAAATGCAGGGTTAATCTGCAAACCTGAAGGATTAATTTCTTCCCATTATTTCAGTTTTTTCACTTTATTCGCATTGTGTGCCTTTCTTGCATTTGGTCTCTCCTTTGAAAAAAATCTTGTAAATTTTTCTACTGATCTGGAAGATTCTTTTTTTTTTTTTCCTTTAAAGAAAATAGTCTGCAGAATAATCTCCTCTCCTAGGCAAATAAATTTATTCTTCAGAATAAAACATGCATACACAAGAAAATTCCATTGAAGGGGGGAAAAAAAGCATACTTGGCTTGGGCCCCTCTCGGCATTATCTGATATACAGTATTGTGTTATCCTTAGATGGTCGGTTATTGTCTTCCTCCTCCTAAGCAACATGCCAGCAACCATATGTGTGCAAGTGGCTTAAACTGTATATTGAACTCTCCGCTGGCAGACTGACAGTGTGGTCAAGTAGACAGCAGGCTCGGGCTGGGCAAAGTACTTGGCTCTGTGGCTGACCAGCTGTGTAACCTCAGGCAAGTGACTCCATGTCTCTCTTCCCTTTCCTGTCCTCTGTCTGTTAGACTGTGATCCCTCTGAGCACTTCTACCCCGTGTGATGCAGCGCCCTGTGGAGATGCCCAAAGTAGCTCCGGTGCTTGGAGGGATGTAGTCGTGTCAGTGTGATACCTCAGCTAAGCCAAGCACCTTGGGAGGCTGGCTGGGCTTGCCTGTGGGCCATGCTGATGTGGCTCTTCTGGCTCTTCAGAATAATCTAGTCTCTCTGTACGGGCCTCCATCACACTGGCTGGATGTCCCAGCTTGTTTGGAGTCAGCTCAGGGAATCTCTGTGAGGAATTGTTGCTCCTGTGAGCTGAGCAGCTTCTGCTGGCCAGAAGGTGGTAGGTAATTCTCCTGGGCTGTGCATTTCTCGGCTCAGTCTTCCAGATGTGTGCATGTGCTAGACTTGATGCACCTGGGCTTGTCTTCGCCACATCTGCATAGCAGAGAGTAACATCAGAAGGGAGTGTCAATTCCCTTTACACTCACGATAACCATAAATCATACCTGAACATTCTCTGTGTGCCTACCTTGAAAACTTTGGTCAAATCTAGGGCAGCTACTTGCATAGGATACAGACAGCTACCTAAAAACATTGGCCTGTATTGATGGCTAGTGGAGATCAGCACCAAAGATGGTGGAACACCACAAATTGGTCCTAGCCAGACATTTGGTAAAATGCATGTGTTAAGTCGTGATTGGAAGAAGCATAGCTACTGTCACCTAAAATCTCCTAAAAATGATTTTGCCTCTATTTCCATGATATCCGTGCCAGACAATTAATAGACAAGCAGGAGTGTTTAGTGTTTTGTGTTGAGCCTGTGTCTTTATCCCTCAGAAGCCATTCCTTTTACTGATACCAAATTGTAACAGTGGGACTTTGCAAACACTGTGTGTGCATATAAAATGCTTGACCGGGAAATGATCTCTTTGAAGTAGACCCTTGGCTGTGCAGTGTACAGCAGAGCTTCCTCACCTTCAGCTACCCAAGGACTTGTGTGGAGTTGCATTTATGAGTGTACTTGCTTCTTCATGGACTCCCATAGACTGCCAGCAAGATACAGCCAAGCCTCTCATTCTGATGAGGTCTTTCCTTCATTGCTGCAGCTCTGAACCCGCAAAGGCCTCGTTGGTCTTCCCCAGATACTTCTGTTAGTTTCCCACTTCAGAGCAGGCCTAAGGCACGGGCCCAGTAAGATCTCTGCTGATTAGTCAGCAATTAAAATGTACTAGATTTTATGCTAGCAAATTAACTGGAAAGACAATTCGGCATTTTTAACAAATGGCAAAAAAGCCTTGGGTGCTGGATTGCTTTTATTGGCCTGGCTTGAATGCAGCATTTTCCGGAAAACAAATCAGTGCCACTGTTGCATGGTTGTCTTGGTTCAGGAGTAACCGCTGGCCTCTGCTTTCAGGGAAAGGTCTGAGAGTTTGTGCAAAAAAGTTATAGCACTCTGTTTGGGCTCCTGCTTTTAAAGCAATATAACTTCTTGTCATGATTAACACCAGTATCTCACTGAGAGTATAGACGTGGTCTGTGCATGCCCAAGATGCCATCTTTATACTAGGAACACATCTACACCAGGGTATGCAACATACAGAAATCTTTCCAGTCCAGAACAAAGCACTGGTTAGAATTGACCTATACACAAACTTGCATTTGTTAAGTGGAAATTATTGTTAAAGAACTCAGTTCTGCGTAATATTCTGTGGGTGAATCAGGAAGTGGCTCAGGCCGAACTAACCCCGTTCAGATAGATCTTTGCCCTGATGTAACTGAATCAATGTAAAATTCTGCATTAAGTCATATTTAAATTGATGGCTAGACCAGAAAATGTGTGACCAGGTTTGAACCTGCCTGGAAAAATAATGGAGATAACAAAGTACTATATGAAATTTTGAAGGTTTTTGACCCATTCAGTTTTGTACCTGTGTTGTCCCTTCATCGTGCTGGGACTCCAGTGTGGTTGGCTTTGCTTTGGAGCAAGGGAGGTGGTTAAAAGTTTGTCTGCAATATGTGTGTTGGAGCTGTGAGGTTTAGCATTCCCCATGGATGAGAGCTGCCAGATGGAGCTGAGAGCAGAGTTGCCCAGTTCAGTGAGGACAGAGATGATCTGGGCAGGGGAGGTGACCGTTCTTGGTATGCCGGGAATGTGAGGGAAGAGCCCTCTGTGGCACAACTCCATCTGCTTTTACTTATTTCTCCCTTTCATATTCCATGGGGTTTTGGTTGCTGTTTGTTGTTCTTGTCATCTGGACCTTCCTCTAGGCTTTGTAAGCACCAGAGACACCCCTCCCTCAGTGTTTGGAGACACTTCTCTCCCTCCAGCTGGGAGCATGGCACGCTCCATCCATTGCGACTGGGGATGGGAACCCACAGCTGTGCTGGGGACAGGCATTTCATCCTTTTCCCAGGAGAGCAGCCATGTCGCCTCCACATTTTGGTGTGTCTGGGGAGGGGAGATCACTCCCAAACCCAGAAAGCAATGCAGCTTCACCTTGCTGTGCCTTCTGCATGATTCCAGTCCAGTGTAATGCTCCTCCACTTGTATTTCAGGGTTTTCCCCCTACTCTCAAATCCGATGGGTCACTTGTGGAAGCCGTGGGTTCCTCATGTTTTGTTATCATTGCTTTGGGGTCCTGTTCAGGTCCCACTGAAACCAGTGGAGTGCTTTCCATCAATGGAAGCCTTTTCCATTGACAGCGACAGGAGTTGAGTCAGGCGTTCGAGCAGCAGTGCCAGAGCCAATCAAGGGACAGCTGGTGGGTGCTCTGAAAAATAAGATTGTCCTCATGCTTTGGTGAAGTGAGGAGAGACCAATGAGAGGGCGGAAACATTTTTGTAATGAATACTAAAGGTCTTCCCCAGACACCAGCTCCCTCATCTGGGATGAGGAGACCATCTAGGAATGAGGAAGTTCTCACACATCGCCAGAAGCAGAGCTGAAATGTGAAGAGCAGCCTGTTTCCAATCAAGGTCTCACACGCACTCCGGCCCGCTCTTGCAGGATGCAGAGACTGCTTTCCATTGGATGTCTTTTGGGTGCGCTGTTGGAGGCAAAGGGCTCTTTGTGAGCAGCGGCCAAAAGTTCTTGCTTACACCATGGTCTCCACTGGACCACCCTCAATCATGCAGCGTACTTTCCTAAAGCACTTACTGATTACCTGCTTCATGTTTCCAAGGTGGATGTTGTCTGGTACCTGGGCTTAGAAAGGCAGCTGAGACTTCCATGAGTCTGAAGACTCTTGTGTTCTGTCTCCTGATGCATTTCTCTTTTATGATGGACAATACCAGTTTGTTCAAAGCTCTCCTTTGAGATTGAGGTTTTTCTTAAACCTTTGATTGTTCCTGTTTCTTTCCTCCAGACCGTTTCCAGTTGGTGCACATCCTTTCTGAAGTTCGCTGTCCCGAGACTAGACAGGATGCTCTGGCTAAGGCCTTGCCATGGTGACCAGAGCAGAAGGGTTACTCCACGTGGTTTACAGGCTGGACACATGTTTGTACAACCCAGGACAACATTTGTTCTTTGTTTGTAGCAGTGAGACGTAGCTGACTCATGTTCAGCTTGCAGTCCACCTTAACTCCCTCCATAATTTTCTGAGGAATTGTGGACAGTTTTTCCCCATCCTTATCTCAACTGAATGGGATCCAGGTTTTTTTTCAGATGTTTTCCTCACTGCCAAGATCGGAATTCAAACCTGTCTTCAGGCAGTCCTTCCCAGCTACATAGCAGCTGCGTATTTTACAAGCGTGCAATCTATCTCATGGCCCAGGTTGTTAGAGAAAACTTTGAAGAAAGCTGGACTCACAACAAACACAACACAACTCTGCTGGGTTAATCCCTCCATTTGGACAGTGACCCATTGATAGTTAGCATCCAAGTATCGTATTTCCAGTCACTTTTGCATCTGCTGTGTGAAAGTTTATTTGAGACCATTTATTTGATGTCTTAGGAGGATGTTATGAATCTGAAGCTTTACAAGTCAAGGCATGTAACGTCAACAGCCTCTCTGCTATCCACACAGCCTGTCATAGAGGGCAATTAGCTTGGTTGGATGCAATTTATTTCTGATTAAATCCATATTAGCCTAAGACTTTGCTTTATTATCTTCTGTGCTTACGAATAGTTTGTGGTATTTATTAATTATTTATTTATGTTTCAGACTTTTTTCTGGGAATTGTAGCTAACCTGATTTTTCCTTCTTTGCAATTTACAAGCTTACTTAATTCAGGGCATGAAGTTTGCTTTGTTCTCTCTGTTGTGCACCTTGGCCATGCTGGACAAGAGATGTATAGGTAGTTGCTAATTGTTTCAGCCAGTTTGCTAAATGCTGTGAGTTAAAGTTCATCAGGTCCTGCTCCTTTCCCATTTTAGGTTGAGGTACTACACCTCTGCCATTGTTTTTGGCTGTGCTTCTTGTATCCATTTAGTGGTAAGTGCTGCTAGAAGTCCATTCAGTGTCTCACGGATGCAGCACGGGGAGACAGTTGCATGAAAAGTAGCATAGAGATGGTGCAGTGCAACTCCTTGTCACAGTGTAGAAGTCAGGCAACAGTAACAGACTGAAAAGCCTCTCTTGGAGCAAAGTGTATATAAACAGGGAGTAGCAGCTTCTTCTTCGAGGCTGGAACGCAATAAGTAAACAAGGGAAATGCAGGTTGAAGGGAGAACCTGTAGTAACCTTTTAGCTGAAGGTGCTTACACATAGTAATGACCCATGAGGCTCTCTAGGGCTCTTACTCCAGTCCAGAGAGGGAAGTTGAGGCCTGAGAGTCCAGACTGGTGGATCGACAAACAGAGGTGACCTGTGTCTCTTGAAGTAAAGTGGTCCTGGCTTTTCTGAAACTTTCCCCAAGGGAAAGATTGTCCCTAGTTTTGCTCTGCCTGGGCGCTTTTCTGATTGCTGCAGTGATCGGAGGTCCTATCTAGCCTGGAGGTCTTGATTGGAGCCCTTGGTCAGAAGGGGTTGTTAACCACTGGGGCAGCAAAGAGCACCTCCTTTGACTTGTCTTGCTGTCTGAAGTGGTCTGCAGTTCCCCACCTCCTTTGTTATCCAGGTCATGGTAGCTGGAGCCAGATCTTTTATTCAACAAGGGATATTTGCAGGGCCAAATACTGGATTTAAAAGAGATGAAGAGACATCTACAGAGCTCCAGCTCAAAAGGTTGTCTGGGGGTTTGTACCACACCCTCCCTTTTAGGAACTGGAATAATATACAACCTGGCAGGCTGTAAATCAAAGCCCTGCACAGAGAGAATCCTACCATGTGCTGCCTATTTCTTTTTGTAGATGCAAGGACTTTTGGCCTCTTTCTTGCCTTCTTGCACTTCCTTACTCTTTCGTGCTGCTGGTGATTTCTGGCTCTCCTCTTTCCCTCCACTGCCACGTCCCAAAGCCATCACTACCTTTGCTGCGGCCAAGCGGAGAATGGCTCCAGTGGTAAGATGTAGAGTGGCCTTTCTGGCTGAGGTCTCACAAGCCCTTCTTGTGGGTTTGAGACCCATCCCCAACCTCAATTCCAGTTTTTGGCCTGGCTCCAAAGCCCATGGGGAGGGGTCAGAAATGGAGTTGTTGCAAAGCTCTGGGCCAGATAAGCCAAATAAAGAGATAACTATTTAGGAAAAAAATAAATAGAAAACAACTCAGTCCCCTGATTAATTTTGCTCTGGGAATCCCCACAGTCTTAGGTTTCTAGGCCTGGCCTTGTTTCCACTTCATCCTCCCTCTCTGAAGAGCCTTTTTGTCCTTAATTGCAACTATAAATAAATCATCGTAGCCAGAAGTAGTATTTTTCCAAGTCTACAACTCTAGTGTCCAAACCCTTCAGTTTCCAGGAATTTGCTTCGTCTTGCCCAGAACTTGGGACAAAGAAGTGAAAACCGCATTCAGCCTTTACAGTGCTAGGCTAGAGAAGTTTTCCTCCAGGTATTTCTGTCCTAGATCCGGACCGGACCTGCAAAATAGGATGAAGACTAGTGCATTAGCACCTGCCTGTCTCCCTGGACCAGCTGCTCCCAAACCTCTCCCAGGCAGCCCTGTGAGTGTGTTCAGGTCTCTCTGCACCTCTTCCCTGTGGGCATACCCTCAGGAAGCAAACAAACATTGACCATGGGGGACAGACCTCAACAAATCAACTCAGCTGAGGAAGGACCCTGCCCTTACACTACCTGTGAGCACATCGGCTTCTGGTAAATTTAGTTTCTCACCTGCTGTTAATTAAGCTGATAACAGGGGAAGCAGTGACAGAGAGAGAGCGTGCAGTCACAGCCCAGATGCAAAAATCTCCAGGTGGCCTTGAACATGTCCTGCGTAGCACATGCTGGTCTACACTGCTCTTGTTATCTGTACTGGCTAAGGTGAGTCAAAATTTGTAAGCGAGTTCTTCACTTGGCAGTGCAGGGTGCTCTGGGCTGTTGCAGAAGTCAGCCAACCTCAAGGAGCTTGTCCCAGAGGGGACAAACTGCCTTCCCTTGGGACTGAGTCAAAAAAGAGTTTTGTTGGAGCTCATAGTGCAATCTTCGGTTCATGAAGGTCAGTTAAGAGATCCAAGACCTGCCCTTGCAGTGCTGCTGAAGCTCTGCTCTTAGGTTAGCCTTTCGCAGCCCAGAGGAGAGTGGTGGGTATGTATTGAGGGCCAGATACAGCCCAGCTGTGCTGGGAGCCAGGGAGGGGACTGAAACCTTTTTGTGTGTGGTAGGTGAGTGTTAGGGTATCCCCAGGACATGGAATAAGCTGGGCTGATACCGGTCATAAGTTTATAATGTGCTTTCTTTTCTGCTGGTGAAATACTTCAACTTCATTGATACATGAAGTTTGCCTGCTTGTGCAAGTAAGTCTTTAAGTAAAGGGGGGGAGCAAACTGGGACTGAAAACTGCCTTGTAAGGATAGCGTATTAGTCTTTGTTTCAGCCTAATTCCCTCATTGTCACAGGAACATGTGTGATGGTGGTAGTCATCCTTGCGGATTGTCCTCTTGTTCTTCAAAGATCATTAAAGACAATTACAGGAAAAGAGATCTTTGTTTCTGAGCAACACTCAGCTTTTATATAAGTGTTCCACATTTTCTTCAAAATGCTTTACCAATTGTAGCTAATTTTAACCGTTTGGTTGGCATGAATATAAGCTAGCCCTTTTCTACTGATTCTCATTTGTTTTCATGGGAGTCGAGTGTCTGGAACCTTAAGTCACCTTTAAATATGCCAGCCTCAGATCGCATTTGCTTCATATGGCTTTCTTGCTGCTTTGTGTCTTGGGATGAAAAACCTCCCATTTTGGATAGTGATGGTAAATTCCTAGGGGCCTCTGTGAGTGCTGAATTTCACATGTCTAAATGGAGAGACGCTCTGTATTAATGAAACCCATCTTCTTTCCCCAGCTTTGCTGCTGGTCTCCTAGTTGATTGTGGACAAGTAGTTGCTCCTCCGTGGACCTCAGCTGGCCCCTGTGTGAAGGGGACTGGGACTGCCTTCCTTTGCTAAGGGGCTTTTGGAGCCAAGGGGGAGATGTGTTTTGGGAAGGACTGGGCTTGGAAAATAGGGAATTTCAGAGAAAGGGAAGAAAATAGGGAGTTTCAGAGCCAGCGGCAGAAGGAGGCACGGTCTGGGCAGGGTCAGCAGCAGCTGAGGTCTAACTCATATTTGGCCCTGCAGCTTACGTATGTCAAGGCATGGACCTGCTGCCTGTATTTGTTTGTAAAGGACCTTTCTGATCAATGGGGTTTTAGTGACAGTAGTATTGTCCAACAAAGGCCTCTGTTTAGAAGATGCAGGCTTTCTAAGCTAGTAGAGGCTATGAAAAAACAATAATGAAAAGGTATTAAAAACTTAGTAAGGCAAAGAGAGGCAAGGCAGAACTGGTTGGAAAGTGGAAAGTATTTCCCATGATGAATTACAAATGAAAAGAAGTGTGTTCCTGTGCTTTGAAATTTCTGCAGCATTTTTCCCCCCATCAGAAATGCTGAAACCTAAAAGAGTTTAAGTTAAACAGAAATAAATAAGATCTTAAGCAGCTCCTCCCTCCAGGAAATGAGCTCCTCCATCTCCCTTTTCTATGAAAATGTGTATTTAGAAAATAAACTGTTTTTCTGTTTGAAAATAAAACAAACTATCAAATATAAAAGGTTGACCAGCTCTAGGAAAGTCTGGTCTTGCGCTTAAGGCACTGATTTTTGGATCGAGAGACTTGGGTTTAATTTCCACTTCTGCTACAAACTTTTCCTGCGTGACCTTGGGCTAATCCTTTAATCTTGCTTTGCCTCTGTTCCTCATCTGTCGGATGAGGCTATGACTTCCCCACCTCACAGGGGTGTTATGAGAGTAAACACATCCTCTGTGCCCTGCGCCTCACCTTCCATCCTGCTCCGTTCCTGGGGCAGGGGGAAGGGAGGGGTATGGTCTGCACTTTGGGAGCTGCTGAGTTCGCTCCCTCCATGGCGATCGGATAGACTGGTGAAGGCAAGGGTGAGTAGGACCCCCAGCAGGTTCTAAGTGTCCTTGAGGAGCGAGGAACGAGGGAAGAGAAATGCTAAGCACATGTGAACCATGGGAAGGAGAGGTTTGTTGTCTTTCTGTCTTGTTTTGGTTTTTTTTTTCCCTAAGATTTCCCTGTGCTTTTTTCCACCCCTCAACCCAGCGCTCATGAATTGTCCGTAGCGCTCTAACAGCACAAGAACCAGCCCTGTGCTGGGCTGGCTGCTTCCTGAATTAGTCTCCATTTGCAGCAATTACCTTCTTTCCTTTCTAGCCAAATGTTTCTCTGAGCCTGAGGCCCAGCTAATTTTTTTTTGTCAGCTCTGGTTGCGCTGGGCGGCCCTCCCTTCCATACGGGAAATATAGAGATGCCATTCAGGCACCTCTAATCCTGCTTTCACTGCTGCAGTCATTAAAACATTCCTTTATTTATTTTAATTTTATTCTCTCCTCCCCACCACCTTTTCTAAACAACCACTTGTATTATGCTTTTAATTGCCTTTAGATTTCCCTTGTGTAACTTCTCCGGCGTCCGCATAGCCGTAGGCAGAGCGCACAGCGCTGGGAGCCTCGCACATGGTCTGTGGGCTCACTATTGAGTCAGTGGCGTGCTGTGAATGAGTCAAAGATCCGTGGGGATCGCTGGGGGTGGACAAAAGGGCGGGAGGATCGAAAGCAGGGGCGGAGGGGGGTGAGAGGGAAAAGCCAGCGAGACAAATACGCTCCGCTGTCCCTATGTGTTGGCGGAGCATCTTCTCTCGGCACAAGGCGAACAACTTGAGCCGGGGACTGTGAAGCCGGACTGCCCTGCCAGGGTTGGGGGGCAGCGATGTCTGCATCATGGCTCCGTGAGCACGAGCCATAATATGGCATTATACAGGCATGACTTCATCTGTTTCCATAAGATTGCTTTCTCCCTCTCCCTTTCTTTGGCCGGTAATTGAGAAACGCATGAGCTCACCTCCTAGGAGCGGGAAATGAGAACCGCAAGAGGAAACGAGCTGGAAAATATACATGGGGCCGGAAAAAAAATATAGATTAGGTGGCAGGGGGGAGAGTCAGAGATGGTATGGAGAAGAAAAGGGATTCCTCTTGTGTGGGGTCATCACTGTGCAGGGCTCTCAGCACTTTCCTCTGCATTGCAGGTGAGGGCAGGGCTGGGGCAGCCCTGTTGACATCTGTGTGACCGTGATTCAGCCTTGAAGGTATTCCCTGGGCACAAAGGGCCCATAGCCAGGGTGAAAGGCTGGTATAACATGATGGTGGTATCTCATCTGCAGTTTCTTGGTGAAAACACAACCCATCTCTTCTTATGGGTGCAGCTTATGGGACTTGCTGGTGAGGAGGATTGTAGCCCAGGTGTAAATGGGAGCAGAGGATGAACCCACCCAGGTGGTGGGGCTTTAAACGGCTGGGGGGGTGGGGCAGAAGGAGTGGTGTTTTAAGTGGAGTTAATCCCCTGACTGAGGTCTCCCCTAAGCGGGCAGATCTCATGGTGAGGGCTGCAGGTTGCTGGTGGTGGGAGAGCTGCTTGGTCAAGCCATGCTCTCTGCCCTTGAATCTTGTTCACAGGCAGGTAAGCAGCATCTATTGCCAGGCCCCCATCTCTTTGTTTCGTGTCTCTGTTTTTACCTAAACCTTTAGGATGAGGAGAAAGAAAATGCCTCTGGAGGTAGGTTATTCTCAGTTTGGCTTCCACGTGCTTTCTTGGCTTTTGAAGTGGAGATGTGTGACAGAGGATATGGTTTAATGTGATTAGATTGGTGAGGAGAGCCTTGTTCCTGCAGTGCCTTAAGTTTCTTCCCTGCTTGTTTTTACTCCTTGCCTTAAGGATGTCTCACATCTTTCCCCGCTGCTGCTTTTGAGGTGCAGTTTGGGAAGAGACCAGCTGTCTCCTCAGATAGGGTTAGCTTTTGAACCTGAAGGCCTTATTCATTGGCTGATGGGCACTGATACAATGTCACCTATCTGAGGAAGGGCCCCCCAATTTGTTAGTTGTCACCCAAACACAAATTACTGTGACCAAGGCACAACAGAGTAAAGAGGGCTGTAAAATGAACGATGCTAATTACCTCCAGAAAGCTGGGCTGTTGGGAGTCCTACATGCAGCCAAGTGCAGCTGAGGGATGGAGAGCTAACGAACCAGAGCACTGGTCTCTCTGTGGAGAGTTTGCAGCATGTCATGTTGATGCAGAGGGCTGCTGCGATTCACCCAAGGTGGTCTAAGGGGCTTGGAACTTTGCAAATTAGCTGTCGATTCTTGATCTACATGACCTTGATTTCAAAGTCTAAATGAAGACAGGTCACGGTTTAGGACCGGCTGTCCTTGACATGTGTATCCATCTCTTGATCTCTTCCACTTCTGTATGGTGATTCAGGACTTCTTTATTTTTTTAATTATTTTAAAGGAACTTCTAGCTGAAGGGGAGCCTGTGCAATGTGTTAGGGCTTAGAAGGTCTATGCTGGCACAAGTGGGTGCCCCATATATGTTATATGCTATTTATGTTTCCATTGGATTTTTTTCCCCTTCTCTTCACTTTTTTTTTTTTCACAGTTTTTCCGAAGTGAAACACCAATGCAGCAATGTTCAAACCCACAATGTTTGAATGGCCTCTAAATTAGGCAAAACAAGCTTGCCCAACCCTAGTTGAACAGACTGGACTCATTTTCTAATTCATAAACACTCTGTTCATTTTGCCCTAATAAATACATTTCTGTCCTAGATGAGGAGCGCTGGGGGACCTTGGAAAGTTTGACATTAGCAGAAGAGGGGCAGGTGAGCAGGGGAGAAGAGGAGAGACTGGATCAGTATCCATGATACATCTAGATGCCTAATAGGAAAGGCCATATATCCCAAACAGGTGTTGCATTCAAAGAAGCCCATGTTGGAGATTCAGTAAGAACCAAGTTCCTTGGATGTCTCTCTTGTTTTTTTAAGGACTTGTCTTTCACTGGAGAAACCCAGAAAGTACTGCAACTACAGCTAATGAGCAGCAGAGCAGTCTGGTGCAGTTTCTGAGGACTCATTGAAGATGGGCTGGGTTTTGACCAGGTCTTAGAGCACAGGTCTAGTTTGCATTGGACCTGGTTGCTTTTATTCTTAATGCAGAGTATCTAAACACCAGCAAACTTGTTCCCTGCAGTGCAGGTCGCTCTTCCTGCAAGGACTGAATGGTTTTTAAGTGGAGTTTCTTGGGACTCTGAAAAGGATGGAAGTATATGGACTGCTGTTACTTACTTCTGAATATGGGCACAGCTGTAGTAAGGCTTGTAGCTGTGGCTTGCAGCCATGGCTGATCTTAAAAGAGGTTCATGTCCCTGACAGAGCTTGGCATTGGTGTCCCTGTGTATGTGTACCTAAACTGACGTATGGATGCCACTAGAGCTTTTTGTATTTGCCATTCTGCTTCATGCAGGTTGCTTGGAGTTTGGGAAGGTCTGTGGCCCAGACCTTGCAGTCCTCTTTCCCGCTGTTAACTTGGGAGTGGGCCATGAAAAAGACAAATGATTCTGGCAGTGGGAGATCCCTTCTGACTGACATCTATTCCAGGGAGAGAGCAGACGATGCATCTGGCGTGTTATGGAAGTGCTGTGAGTTCACATACACACCAAGGGACCTGACTGTGTAGTGTATTCAATCGTGTTACAAAGCCACGGAGGGGATGTGGTATGTACCAGTTTTCTGCCATGGGGAGAAATTATACACTTCACCTAACCTGAAGGGTTCAGCCCGGATCACAAGTGTTTTTTAGGGCTCGGGTGCTTTAATTCTAGATATCCAGTCCTCTGAGAAGGAAACTAAAGGGCTCCGTCTCCCTTGACTTGGAAAGTTAACACCGGTCAGTTGTTGCTGTGCAGCTTTTCATCCAGTGGTGGCTTGTTTGTGGGACTCTTGCTGGAGACAGTAGGTTGGCATGTCCTCAATGCTGGTCAGGAAAAGTAGTTTCACTCTGGAGCTGTTTTCTCCAGTGGCCTCCTGAGGAAGCAAACACAGCTTTAGAGTAGGGTACAGGTCTGTGGTGTAGTCACTGCTTCGTGTTACCAGGTCTAGACCAATGATGAACCTATTTGCTTCTGTCTGGGCTCATAGCGAACATTCAACCTTTTCCGTGAAGCACATCAAATGATAGGATGGCTTAAAATAAATATTTATTTCTGCCTTCTGTGCCTCTTCAACCTGCCTTTCTGCCTTCAGGCCATAGGGTATGAATCAGAATCTGTTTGCCTGGCATTTTAAGTCTTTGCTTTTCCAACCAATGTCTCAATACCTTTGCTTTTGCTCTGCTTTTCTCTTCTTCCCAGCCCGGCACGTCTCCTTTTTTTTGTCAGGCCCTTTGCCTGGAAAAAGCAGGCTGTGCCTTCTCCCTTACGCACCTGCCCTCATCTGCGTTGGCCACTCTGGTATTTTAATTTCTTTTTCATTGGTCCATTGCATGCATGTTGATTGGCTTTGCAGCTGAGGTCAAGGAATTTCCATGTCGTACTTGGAGAGAGGGTTTCCCCTTCACAGCCTCTGCCTCAACCAGGCACTAGTTCATGTAGAAATAGCTTGGCTGCTCTTGGAAATAGGTCTGTGTGAAATAATATTGTCTTTTTGAGGTCAGGAAAAAAAAAAAGTCCTTTTATACACTCATGCATACACTCTTAAAAAGAATTCCACAAAGCTTGGTCTGTTCCCCCCTCTCACACCCTCCTCCTGCCCTACCTTTTTCCTAAAACACTGGAGGATTCAGCCTTGGAGTCTGACGGCACCGAGCATACAGCATGTACTGTGCCTTTTGAAATGCTGGCTGCACATAAAAGCCTTGTTAACACTGGACTCTGTTGCTTTATTATGTTGTGTGCACAGTATGTTGGTGGTGGGGTTCCCCACTTGCAGACCCGTGGTGGGGAAGAAGGGTTTAGGAGTAGGTGTGGAGAAGAGCAGCTTGGGCAATGGGCGATAAGTGCTGTGGGTCGCTCCGCTTCCCAGGCTGGGAGGGGAAGCCAGGAGCAGGCAGCTTGATGTCAAAGGTTGTGCGAGTAGCCGTGGGGTTGTTTGGGGGTTTTGTGTCGTTATTGTTTGTTTTTCTTCTGGTTGTGATGCTGTGTGCTTCCAGGGAGAAGGGTATGTGGAGGTGAACACATGGGAGGGGAAGGAGGAAAAAAGGTCTTGCTGTCCTGGGACCATAGAGCAAGTTCTTACCCACCTGCTGTTTCCAAGGGGAAAAATTGACAAGAGCCACACCTTTGGGGATGGATGGTCTCATTCAAGGACCAGGACTGCCGCTCAATGTGCGCGTGCTTGTAAATCCACTATGATGCATCTGTGTGATGGCTTGCCTGGTGACACGTTTCCAGTTCAGGTCTGTGGTGGTGTGCCTGGGTGGGCATCCACACCACCAGGCATGCACAGTGGAGCAAAAAAGCCCACTGCCAGGCCTGCATAGGCACATTGATGGACAGAGGAGCAGGCGGCCTTGTGCTCTGTAATACATGTGGGCAGGGTGGTTGGGGTTAAGTACTGTGTGGTGTCATGCTTTAATGCTTCCTGTGTGTTCACAGTATCACCCCAACCGCTCATGTTACTGCAGCTGGGGAGAACTTGGGGGAAATCACTGAACACAAAGGAAAAATTGCTCTATTTCAGTGGCCATACGGGTGTTTCTGCCATCCTTGCCCATACACTCATTCTTGAAAAGGAAGTCAGAGCCATGTGCAGCTCAGACTGACCCTTATAGCACACACACAGCCCATTCTCTGAAGGGGTTTGTTGACCCTTGTAGTTAGGTAACTGCTAGGATTGTGCACAGTGATGTGCAAGCTTTGCCCTAACGGGCTTAGTTGCAGGCACCTGATGCTGCTCTGTGCTGTCATAGGTCCCTGCATGGTGGAGGGAAACCCTGCTCTCTACCTATCAAAGGCCATGAGGCTCTTGGATGGTGGAGCTGGAGGCTTTGTGGGTAACCTAGAAAAAATGGGTTTTCCACATGCTGCTCAAAATGTGTACCACTGCTGCTGGCTAGCCCTTCTTGCTGGCCAAGCGCTGAAGCTGGTTTCTCTACGTCAGCCTAAATCAAACCATAGACTGAAAATACGCGACAGTGCCTGAAATTTCCCCATCTGCAGGATATTCAGATGTTGCCTGTTTATCTTGGAGGTTTGAACAGTGAACCGGGATGCAAAGGCTATGCGGTGCCAGGGGATGGACCGGGATGCTGGTGTTTGGAGTGTGGCACAGCAGTGTTGAATGGGGCAGCTCTGTCATGGCTTGGCTGGTCTGGTCACAGTGCAACTGGCTGCGGTTGTAAACATTCACCTGTGGCCAGCATTTGCTGTCTCTTCTTTTATCCAGAGGACTGGGGTACATGCTCTGACACAGCCTAGCAGCGTCTTAATTTCCCCTCTTGCACATGGAGAGTAGAGGAGGAAACCCTGCAAAACACCTCCCTCACCATTTCCAGATTGTTACAAGTTTTTTATCTCCCGTTTTCTTCGCCAGGTTCCTTTTTCTCCTTCAACCTCTCCCTGCAGTCCTGCCAGTATCGAGTTCCTCCCTGGGTTTCTTCATTGTCTTTGGTTATTCTATGTCTCTTCCTAGCCCCAGCAGCTCAGCGCCTGCCCAGGCACGTGAGCCAGCAGGCATGTATGTATTGTATACATTTCATTCATTCTCGTGTGATGGCAGTGTAGTGAGAGATGGCAGATCCCTCTCAATACCGGCTTAACTCTCAGCCTGGCACCTTGTGGCAGCAAGTTCCATGTATTAACTGGGCAACCTACAAAACGTTGTAATAATATTTTTGGAGTGTTTTAGGTGGCCATTATTTCTTTAGTATAAGAAAGGGCAAATGGGAAAACTTTCACTGTCTCACTCATCATTTTATATACTTCTAGACCAAGCTATTTTGAACCATTTGGACCTTAATCTCTCCTCCTGACGACCCTGGAAACCTTTCTGTGCCTCTAACGATTTTTTGGCATCCTTCTCTGGCCTCTGTTCCTGCTGTCCCTGCACTGAAATGGGGCGAGCAGACTTCAGCTCACTTCTCAAAGTGTGAATGTGTCATTGATTTATGTGGTGGCATTTATAACATTTTTGGTATTGTTCTTTATCCTATTCAACCTAATATTTTTTGGTTTTTTTTTAAATTTTTTTTTATTTTGATGGCCTCTGTGCGTGGAGCAGATGTTTTCATTGAGCTGTCCGCAGTGACGCCTAGATCTTTTTCCTGAGTGGTTACAGTTAATTTAAAACCCATCAGTGTATTACCTCAGCAATCCCTTGATGTCACTGGTTAGAAGATCCCAGCTGGCTGCTGCTCTTAATTCTATTGCCTGTCTGTTTCCTATTATTTTTTATTATGCTTACGTTTACTTGCATGCTGTGCCAGTTTTTAAAGCGAGGTGGGCACAGTCATTTACAAGTGGCTAACACAGGCTCTCAAATTCTTCTGTTCATGTACATAAAAGTAATGTTTGTGCTTAGGTGTTTTCACAGAATATAAGCGCTTTTCCTGTAGCAGATACTACTGAGTAATCCCAGTACAAGAAAACAAACAAATGTGGCATATGTTTGCACATGCCCATCTTTGAAAGCTCACCTCACTCACTGCAGAGAAATGTGGATCCCTGCATGAAAGAGCAGCTTATATAGCATGCCATTCTGGATCGTGCCAACAAGCAACCCGTGCTGGGCAGCCCTGAATATTTGGCGCTACGCTCTTTCACGTAAAATTGTGTGGCTTCAATGAACTAACAGGGAAGGGGAGGAGTCCTGGATCCATGGCAGGTTGAAAGCCGTCAGCACAGGCTTAGGCAACATAACGATGCCCTTTGAGATCTCTGCATATGTGTGGTTTCATTGTTTATCTGTTGGATGGTTTTGAAGACCTTTACAATATTGCACGATGCTTTCCGATGTGTGAAATAACCTAAATAATGCACCAAGTCCTACGGTGCTAAAAGCAGGACACTGAGGGGGTGCTGTGGTCTGCCGTGGTCTCCGGTGAAGTCACGCAGCCTGGAATAGGGCAAGCAGGGACATTGCACTGGGTTTGCATTAGAAAGCTACATCCTCCATCCTGGAAGCCAGTGAAATTTCACTCTTGACTCCCAGAAGAGCAGTAGTAAACCAGTGTTAATGAGAGATACTAGGAGACTGCAGGAAGGAGCCAAATGCTGTAACTCTGCTTAATGATTTGGAAACTTTGTGAAGGCCCCTCTTGCTTTGAACGGCTTTGCAAACAACCTTTGGCAACAGCCATTTTATCTCCTGTTTTGGAAGCCATGTGCCTCAGCTACTCTGCCACTGAGGACAGAGTTGCAGGAAGATGGGACGGTTTAAACAGGAAAACAGAAAGACAGCTGCAGTATGGCCAATTTCCTACTGTGAGGAAGATGAAACCAGTCTAATTTTGCTGAACTATGACTCAGTTCAGTCCATAGATTCCAATACCATGCAGTAAATGTTATAAGCTCGTTTGAGGGAGGGAAAAAAACCCCTCCGATTCAAAGGCATGGGGAGGAAGTGCCCAGCAAGAGACAGAGATGAAATTGCCAGTAATGATGGATGAAGAAAGCCCAGTAGGGTACTGCTGAGCAGGACCTGAGAGCAAAAGAGATGAATGGCTCTCGGTGACCAGGCTCCGCTGAAGTCTGTGTGATGTGGGTAAGAACAAAAGCCAGCCACACTCGGCTCCGCGTTGCGGGGAGGGGATGATGACGTGCTGTTGCCTCACTCCGCAGAGCTCCTGGGTGGGTGATGGATGGTGTTCTCGAAGGACGAAGCTGCAATTGATTCTTTGGTTCCTGAAAGCAAATCTCAGCTGGTCCCTCTCTGCGAAGGACAGGCGGCTTGTCTGGCTACATTGGTGCAGCTCATGCCAAAAATGATTGTGAGCAGTGTGCTATGCCCATTAACCTCAGTGGAGAATTGCTACCATTAATCTTAAGGTAGAGCAAGAGCAACACATCTGATAGGCCAGCGTGCAGAAGAGATGAGCTGACTGAATGCATATGCGTAATCCCAAAGAAATGCCATATCAGAGCTGTGTGTTGCAGCTGAGGTTTTGAACGTGATTGGGCTAAGCAGTCCGGGAACAGAAACAGATGCAAAGGTTTTTTGCAAGCACTTCAGTCCTTGATGTGCTCCAGCACATTGTTGGTGATCATGGCAAGTTTTGCTGATTCATAATAGCAACCCAGAAGAGTGGGAAATGCTTTCCCAATGCACTTAATGTTGATAAACCTGACAAGCAGGTCTATGGTGGATGCGGTGAGGACATACAGAAACCTATTGCTTGAGCCAGGTCTTGGACGCCAAATAGCTGGAAGTGGAAGCAAGGGAATACCTCCTGCTACAAAGGGTATAGGATTGCAAGGAGGGGGTAAAAGAGGTCAAGGTATTCTGAAGCATTACTGATGTGGCAAGAATGTCACTGAAGAGCCATGTGTTACAGAGGTTGAAATACCCTGGTCTTCTGCAATGAAGGAACAAGAGTGAATGCCTAGCAGGTAAAAGAAGGAGGAGGCCTGACTGGCAGCAAATAGGTGGGCCAAAGAGCACAGGAACAGTCAGAAGAAATCCTCTTGCTCTTCTTTACAATCACATTTCCAACTTTTTTGCTGCCCAAGGAAAACTAGGCTGAGGCTGCAGTGGCCTGAGCCAGCCAGGCTGTCCGTCAACAGGGACAGGGAAGGAACAGATATGCAATAAGGCCAACTGTATATTGAAGATAAAAGGCAGTGCAGAAACTTGGAGGCAGTGCTGGCTTGTAACTGCACTGGAGGGAATAAATTGGCTTCCTTGCAGAAAAAACGCCTATAGCAGACCAAGCAAACCTATGCAAGAGATGTCAGACCAGCCCTGGCAATGATGAGGCTGAACTATGTGGACTAAAAAAGCAGCTGAAACTCTCACACAGGCCTAGAGTGTGCGCTGGGAAGCACTCTGCTCAATTCCAGCCTGAAGTCTCTGTTGTTACTGGAATAAATAGTCCTTTATCAGCTTCCTTTTCCCATAGACATAACTGATTTTGCTGGGGCAGTTGTTTTGCAGATATTACTCTACCTCAGCACGGTTTCCAGTTCCTTCTATTAAAACACAGGCTCATTTCTCTGCGAATCAGCTCTTTGCTAACTTCTTTGTAAACTGCAACAGAGCAGAATCTTCCTAGTGTAGGGCCAGACTCCTCGCACAGTTTTCTGGCTGATGACCAAATTCAGAGGCTATTGCTTTCTGCAGCAACCAATGTCCGTGACGCCGTGGTACTTATTGCTGTTTTCTTGTTGGGGAACTGCTCGCTGGTATGTTCTGGGATGGCAGCAGCCATTTTCAGCCTGCCTCAGAAAGGTAACATAGTAAAAGGCTTGCTGCGCTGCTTGTTGATGCAGTTTGCCTTTTTAGGATTTCTTTGTGAGCCCAAATCCACAGGATCCTCTCTTTCTTCCACACCTTTGTCTGCCTACTTGGTAGAAGCCCTCAACCGCAGAACTGCATGTGTGTGTATGTGTGCGCGCGCTTAGCAAATGAGGACTTACAGATGCAATACCACAGGGAATGATGTGAACCAGGAATGTACTAAAGCCAGAGGCATTGTAACCTAGAGCCGTGCTGAACAATGTGGAAGAAATGCTGTCAAATCTGTGTCTGTGTGAGCTGTTATATCCCCAGCTAGCCCCCCTCCAAAAGTTTGCTCAGCATGCTGACTTTCCAGGAGCTTTCTTAGTGCTTGGAACAAGTTAGCTATCTCCTGCCAGAATCGAGAGAGGAACACCACTGGCTGACAAATACCATATGTTCCAGGCTGGCCAAAGGAAACCTAATTGTATTTTGTTTAGCTTGTCTACTTAACTGCGTTTCTGTAACAAGACTGAGTTGGTTGGGTTTGGTTTTTTTTGGGGGGGGGGTTGCTTTGGGTTTTTTTGGGGTGGTGGTAGTGTTTGGGGTTTTGGTTCTGTAGGGGGTTTTTTTGTTTGGTTTTGGGTTTGGTTTTTGGGGGGGTTGGGTTTTTGTTTTGTTTTTTTTGGTTTTTTGGGTTTTTTTTTTTTTTTTTTTTCAGATAAATGGGCTGATCCCTTCTACACAGGAACTGTCCTGGGACAGTTCTGTATTTTGCCCTGGAAACGTGGAGCACAGCCTTCTGCCACTTCCCTAACGGAAAAGATCAGGGGAGAGCCGAGTAAAAGGAAAGGCAGTTGCCAATAGAAGCAATCAGAAATTGGAGGGCTAAAATCTCATTTTAGTCAAGGAACATCCAGTTCTGAGAATGCAACAAAAATGCTTATGCTGACCAAAAGATTCCCCCTCTTTTTTTACTGGTTGTTAGTCCATCAGAATGGGAAAAGTGTGTGTTTGTGACCTGGGAGTGGGAGCACAGACTGTGAATGTCTGATATCTAAATGTAGATTTGCTCTGTTTAAAGTGGCTTAAAATTAGAGCTGCATCAGGCTGCAGAATCTACAGACTGATCTCTGTTTTGAGAACACCAGGACAGAGTAATGCCCCTAAAGGGCACAGATCGGAGTTTGCAGAAGTTGAGGTTGAACTGATGTGGAGCAAGGTTCCGTTCCTAGAGACACCAGGCCCTGGGTGGAGCTAGAAGAGGACTTTTTCCCTCTTGTCCCCTCTACTCCACCATACTACCTCACTTGGACTTGGTCACTTCTCCCTGATGTGTTTCATTGCCTCTAACCACCCTAAATGCTTAGGAGAAGGCACTGTCTTACATCGCATGATTATGCAGCATCTAGCCCAACTTCCACTTGAGGTGGAGGAGAGATCACTGGGCAGTCATGTTGCATATAAAAGCTTTGGCTCACCTAAGACAAGAGATAGCTAGAAACCTCATACCCAGTCTTCTCCTTCAGGTTGTTGGAGCATGTAGACATGTTCTCCCTAGTTTCCTGGACAGCCTCAGCGGTGGTGTTGACAGGGACGTGCAGCAAGCTTTGCATTGTCTAGGAAAGAGTTGTAAGTGGTAAGTGTAAGCTGTGTTGGCAGGTGAGCAGAAAAGGGTGAGGACCTTCATTTCTAGCAAAGCAGATGAGGGGAAATGGAGCTAAAAAGCAACTGCCACTTTAAATACATCTCTTTCCTCCCCATCTCTTGTTTATCTCATGCCTTCCTGTTTACAGCGTCATTTCCCGCAGCTCCCATTCTGCTCATTTAGAGGTCAGGTCAACCCAAGGTCTGGCCCATTTCTGAGCACCCAGTCGGTGCAAGCGTCTCCATCTGATGCCACCCAGGAGATACGGGCTATTGGCTGCTTCCCCCTCCATTAGCTCTACGCTGTCATGCCACAGCGAAGCGATGGGATGTCCCAGGTTTAATGGAAGACAGAAGTTGGCACAGTTCTTGACTTGTTCCTCTGAACAAATTCCATGCCCTGCTATGTCCTTTCACTTCTGACACACATGTTTATCCACAGGCTGCCTGTGCCCTGTTGTTCTGCCATGCGCTTTGCTGCCCACGCAAGCACACTCAGCTGCTTGCTGAGCGACCCACCTATTTAGATATTCATACACACTGAATCACCCTTTGATGTACACTCATAGCCACACTTGCAGATGGACTCTGATCCTCATGAGCCAGACTGAAGTTCTCTTCCAATCTGCCACCCCTGTGTCCTCAAGACAGGGGATGCTCTTCCCTCCTCGAGGAAACATAGACTGTTGTAGTGTGTTTGCTCAACCACCCGTTTACTCTCAGGGCCATGGGGAAAAGATAGTGATGCCTCCAGCCATGTGGAGAGGAAGGGTGAATGTTGATACCTCATTTCTCCAGCCTACCTATGCTCTGAGATCTGCTTTTGAAGGGTACCAGCATGTTGAACTCCGGTGCTTCCTTTTGGTGGGGTGAAAGACTGCCTCATCACCATTTTATAGCTGAATTTACAGTGTCTTTCCTTGACCTGTCCCCCCATGCTATCATCCTAAGGTTTGTAATGACCACTATGAGAAATTCTGAGGCCAAGCCCTTGCTGGAGGCTATCTGTCCCACACGTGTGCCTAGGACCACGCACAGTCCCACTGATGCTACGATGTGCGCATGTTGGATAAGACGCTCCCTGATCAGAAACATCTTCAAAACAAAGCAGCCTGTTGCCTGAACATCCCCTGTGACCGCCCTGTTCAGTGCAGTGTGTTAGCTCGCTTCCCTGCCCCCCTCCCGATTCCTCTACCCACGTTGGACTATTTAAGAATTAATGAAGGCCAGATGCATGTTCTGCAAATGTAAGATCACTGCATTTTGGAGTAGACGCTGGCTTGATGCCTCCTTGTCCTTCAAATCCTCAATACAGCTAATAACAACCAGAGGCAGCCCTCCTCAGTCTGAGGTAGAGCCCACCTCAGCAGTGACGTCCCTGCAACCACAAAGGATTTCTCAGGGACCTGGAGGGGGAGCAGCTTTCGGCTGTGGAGCCCCAGATTCTGGTTTTGTCTCTCATCAGCATTGGCGGGATGAACTCGGTGTGACTGAGCTGTCCAACAGGGAGGTGGTGAGCTAGGCCAGCACTGGATTTCTAAGGGGGAAGGAAGGAATTCGGTGTATTTTGGTGCATGTAAAAATAAGGGATGGATCGTAATAGCGGGAGCTGTCCACATGTTGAGATAACAGAGCAGATGTGCAGCATGACTATGGCAGCCTTGTACTACAAGGTCTCTCATGAACTGCTAACCCTTCAGGCAAGAATGGGTCAAGGCAAGATGGAGCATTGTTTTTCAGACTCGGATCTGACCTGCTAAAATGCCATTGCCACAGCAACTGTACTTCCTTGCTGCACAAGCAGAGCTTTTCTTCTCATGGAATGTCTCTTAGCCATCTGTGCTGGCCAATGGATCCAGGAGGTTGTTGCAGGGCTGTTCTTTGGCCATCTTCATGCAAACACATGGAGTATGCTGCACGTTGTCTAGCTTCATGTGGATGTCTCTGTGCAAGTGTGTGTGTGAGGGTGTTAGAGGGGGACTTCTACAGGTTGCAGAACTGATTTTGTTGCTCCTTGGAGTGAGAGAGCCTGTAAACCAAGTTTTTTAGGCCTAAAACTTGTTCTGATTTGCTTGTGGAACAGCACAAGTTTTTGCACATGACTTTTACCCACAGTGTTGCTCCTTGGTGGGAGGCTGGAGGTTGGTGGGCATAGATAACCTGCAGTGAGGTGCGGTGCTGCATGACTTTACTCATCACAGCTCTGCTATCAGCATTGAGGAATGATTGAGCCATGACCTTGTTATATGTTAATGACCCTAATTTGAGTTTGCAGTGATTTATGGGAAGGCCCTGTGGCTGCTTGAAGCAGTTCATGATGGATATTTCCATCACCCATCAGTCTCTGGCATTCTGGGACTTCCGCAGCTCCCTAGTAGTGGGTGGGATTTCTGCAGAAAAAACCCTCATCCCCAAATAAGCCCAAACTTCTCAGATATTCAGCACAGAACCTTCTCTCTTTTTCCCTTCTCTCTCCATCCCCTTCAAACATACCTGTGGGTAGAGGTAGTGTTATTGGAGCAGCCTATTTGACTGCTATAATATTTTCCACTCAGATCCATTGACTTCTATTTAATGTTTTTGTTGGATCAACACCTTTTAAGAGCAGTTAAAGCTGCTTGTATTTGAATAGTTGGAGACAGTGTGTCACCCTGCTATCTTTTCTTGGTTTCACCTCCAGAAGGCAGTGATGATATGTCTATATACAGTCACCCAATTGAAATGTGTATCTCTATGGCGCTCTCAGTGTGGTCCTTTACCTGTGAGCCTCTGTATACCGCCAAATATGCCCCAAAGTAACAGCATGATTTCAGAGTGTGTTTAGGGCAAATGTATAAGGGAGGTAGGAATTGCTATTTTTCTAAGCCCTTTTCTCTTCTAAGTGAGTAGAATTTTTGCTGCTCTGATGACAGAAACAAAGGAAGGTCTTTGCTCTAAATGTGGGTTGTTTTAGGGTTTTTTTCTCCTTATCTATGATGGTCTGGTGAAAAAGAAAAAGCAAAAAGTAAAAAGATCTCCTGTGCAGAACTGAGAGCCCTGACACTTCCCGCTAAACCCACTGACTTTTTTTGAGCCCCCAAAGGTGGTGCTGAGCCTGCAGTTCCTCCCTCTTAATTTCCTAGGAGTCTGCCCTCCAGTAGCCTGTCCCTATATCCATCATCAGCTGGTTTAGGAAAGAGCAACCTAGGGGCATACAAGTGCTGACTGAGCAGTAGTAAACTAACAGAAGGGATAGATGTAGGACTCTTGATGCAGCTTTTCTCATTAAGACCATTACCTGGGTTTTTTTTTCTTCTGTTGAACTGCTGGTTTTCATGAAACCTCCAGGACTAAAGAATTTTAAAAGCAATTGATAGATAGATAGGATTACACCCTCTTCTGGGTGTAACAATTCCATTCCTATAGGAAGAGAAAAATAGCCACAGAATCTGAGGTGAGAAAAAGAAAATAAAACCAGATCTAGTGAGGTGGGAATTATCATTTCATGCTTCTGAACGTTGGCATCTCCTGTTCAATATCATCGTGAAGCTTGTGATGTTTGTGGATTTTATTTGAGACTTGTGGTCTTTATTTGAGCTCCTGGAATCAGGAGGCTGAATGAGATTCTCAGTTTTCTATTTATTTTTGGTTTTTGGTTTTTTGTTTTTTTTTTTTTTTTTTAAACTAGCATTTCCAGCTCTCTTGATCCTGGAAGAAAACAACTTCACTTGAAAATATGAAGCCTCGAGGGTCCAAATGAGAAAACAGATGAAAAATACTCCAAATACTTTTGGGTTGGTTAAGTCTTATTTTTTTGAAGCCTATATCATTCTGTTCTAGGGCCACACACAACATTTTTGAAAGCTGGCAACACTCATGCTTTTATCCAAAGGATTTTACAAAGTGCGTAAATGTTAGCAGTTATCATGAATGTGGGGGTGTGTGGATGATATTGAAAGCAGCATCTTGTAGGCCTGTGGACTCCTTGTGCACAGCACCATGTAGTCCCTGCCTTGCAGAGTTCATGAACTAGTCATGGTAGGCAAGGGCGTCTAAAGCGCTGTTTTTCCCTCTCCTGTTTTCATTTATCTGTCTATAAGGAGGCAGTAAGCAAATTGCCCATGAAGCCGAGGAGAGAGGTAGGAATGCAAATCCAATTTGCTGCAGTTAGTTATATGACCCACTGACAAAGCGGTGCCACAGTTGTGGGAAGAGAGGGGAGGCGATTAACAACGGGACAGTGCCTTGTTGTGTCCTGGGACAGGATGCATGGATGAGTGTTGTTCAGGGCAGAGCAAGGGCAAGAACAGCTCCTGCAAACGGAGAAAAACAGGGGCTGCGCAGCAGCAATCACAGACACTCTTCCTCACCGTGGTGGTTGCTGTTGTTGTTTCTGCTTTTAAAACAATATGCAAGGAACCATCCAATATCCTAGGGCTTTTGTTTATCTAGATTTTTATGAGGGAAAAAAAAAGAGGAAAAAAAGAAATGAGAGGGGAAACACATGCATTCCTTCCAACCAGAAAGTCATGAGTTTCGATTCAGTCTAATTACACAAGTGATATTTTTATAACCTCTGTTGAAGTATCCTTGCTTTCTTGGTGTGTCTCCATTGTTTATGTAAGAGTGGCCAGGTAGCCAAGGCAAAGTAACGTTGGGAGAAAAATTCCCTTGGCCTTGGAATATGCTGCACTTTCTTTTTGGCTTCATAAACAAACCTGTTTTCCTGGTTTCAGACCTCTCTTGGGTTCTTTTGTTGCCTCTTCCTTTAAACTAGGGTTACTCATATTCTGCCCAGCCCTGGGCCATGTTGGCAACCTCATAGCATCCCTTAAATATGCACACAGTAATACGTAATGGGGCCAGATCTCCAGTAAATTAAATCACTGCTGCTCTCCCTGGTCCCCTTCTGTTTGCAGCGATGAAACATAGCCCATGTGGGCCCCTCCACCAGCTGGTAAGGGCAGCCCCTGCCCAGCCATGGTTTTCCCCAGCGCGTGCATACAGACTCCTTGTGTGGGTAGGGCCAGGCTCTTTGGGAGGCTGCAGGGTGAAGGGAAGGCGTGAGGTGGGTGAAAGCCAAATGCTGTGCTCTATGGTGGCATATCTTTCTAAGCAGCAAGGCTGTCATCAGAAGGTAAGAGTCCAGCTTCTGCTCTATCCATCCTGAGCACGCATTGCTTGCTCAGGTAAGCAAGCCTCAGAGATTACTCCTGTATTAGCAAATAGCCCAGCTGTCAGCTGCACACTGTTGCCTCTTTTGGAGATCTGCTTTCGCTTCTTTAAAGATTGAGGTTTCCTAAGACAGTTGTTTGTGCTCAGAGTCAGTATTTGGAGATCCAGGATTAGTCAGGCCCGAGCAATGGCACAGCAGGGGCCTAGAGTAGGCACTGTGAGGAGCAAGAAAGTGAAGAAGCAGCAGCTTGGACTCATGGATATACCTGATGGAATAAGGTGGATAGAGCTGTTGAGTTGTCATGTATTCTGAGCAGTGGAAGTAAGTTTGGTTTGCTTTGACTGGTCTTGATTGCTAGTGGTTTTCATGGTGTTCGCCAATAGCAAGAATGGTGCTGGCAATGGCTGTGAGTTGGTTCTAGCTCTTCAGCATTGGTTTTTACCTTCTCAGGGGTGCAGGTGACTTTGTGATGTGGATGTTCAGCTGGCTGGAGCTGCATTTAGTCACCACAGGGCAGTGGTACTCTGTGGATGTGCAGGGGGGTTCTGGGGACCTGGTATGGCGGGTGGTAGGAGCTGGAAGAAAGAGGTTCATCCCTGCAGATAGCCAGCATTTATTCCACAGGCTGGCTGCTGCTAGCATGATGGTGGAGGTGTTTGTCTGTGATTGGCTGAAGTTCAGACAATGCAGGCAAAAATCTTATTCTTTGTAGAGAAGGCCCCTGTGACCATTTTGAGCTCTTCTTATTTGAGATGAGCAGTATCCTGGTTCACATAATAGCAAGATGAGTCTTTTCTACAGGGACCGCCATCAGGAGGTGAAGGAAGAGAACATCTGCCTCAGGATTTCTGGGCTGTTATGTGTCTATGTCCCCTTTGCCCATCTGCTCAGGAGTGTAGAAGTTTTTGTGGCAGGACAGGTCCATGGTGTGCCTCTTCTGTGAAGAGCAGTGTTGCTCTCTAGGAAGGGGACACCCAGTTCACTGGTCAGTTGCATTAGAAAGAAAGATCTCTCTCTAGCTTCGGCTGTCAGTCAAGGTACTCTGCAGTCTCATGTAACTGGTACACCCTGCTTAGTCTTACGTGATCATATGCACTTCTCAGTCTGGTTGCAAACTGGCCTCCTTGCAGTTTTCACAGGTGAATGGCTGGGCTTCATGTATCTCTTCTTGAGCTCCTATTAATCTGGAGTCTTAATCCTTTTGGACTCATTTTACGCTATATTGACTCAGTCAAAATCCTGAAGAAGTAATTTCCACAGGTTTGTCAGGCCAGGTCTTGAGGCTCACAGCCACTGCTTGAATTCCCTCCCAAATTTGTGCCATTAGCCCCTTGGGTATTCTGCCTCTCCAGGGTGATAGAATGCCGCCTGGGTTCTTGGTGCTAGGACCCACCTGCAATATGTTTATGTCCCCTCTCTGCGTCTCCATCTACCTTTGCCTTTGCAGACTGCAAGGCTTTTGAAGAAGGCTTCAAAACCTGGCCTTGGTTTTGGTTCTTCAGTTACTAATATAATGCCAGTACTAAATGGCAGATGCTTGTTGCCTCATGCTTGTTACTCTTGAGATATCACCTGTTGCCTTGTTAAAAAAGATCTTGCTCAGAGATCCATCACTCCTTGTTTAGTCCTTTCCTCAAGTATTTGAGCACCATGGTCACTAGCAGTGTGCTGCTTGGACCTCCCCGTTGCTGCAGCAGTCGTGCTGCTGAGAGATTTGGACTGTTTCTGTGCATGGGTCTGTATGGTTGCTTTGATAGGACTACTGTGCACCAACTTCACAGCAAGCCTCTCTGCCCCTTCCATCCCTTGTGAGAAATGAAGTTGAGGTCTCAGCTGTTGAGCAATTAGCACTGGTCTCTTGCAAGGAGGATGTCAGCTCCAGTCTAACACTTGTTAGCTCTTCCCACATCTACTGATGTCACTCTGTGTTTTTATGATGGGCTCTCATCCCATTGCATGTTTGGAACAAGAGGTACTAACTCTCCTCTTAGGTGGTGGTTTGGATGATGTGGAAATAAGCGGATGTTCTCCAGGTGTAATTTTGTCAGAGGACTGCCTGAGGAATGACTTGAAGCTTTTAGGAGAGGCATGGGGAGCAGTGAAGGGTGGGCTCAGGAAAGACAGACAGACAAAGAAGAGAGGAGAAAATAGAATGATAAAGTTTCAAAGATGGCACTGGGGTTCCTGGGCTTGGACACGAGATGAGGACTTGTGTGAAGGAAGGCAAAGACCCACTCAGGAATATGGGAGGAGGCAGCTGTTCACCTGGGAGAGGGAGTGCTCACCTTGAGGAGTCCACGAAGAGAAAGATTTGAGACAAGCCATGGTGGGAAGAGACGGAAAGATGGTATGAGTCAGGGGCGAGGAGAGCCAAATTCAGCACTGCTCTTAAACAGAGGAAACTCCACTGACATCTTACAGCTTCAGGCAAGTACCAGCAAAAAACATCTGGGCTGGATCTTGAGCAGTATAAATCTGCTTGGGGGCCATTGACTTCAGTGGTGCCACACCAATTTATGCATGTGAAAGGTTTGGCCCTCTGCTTGCTTTCCTGCTTTTAGTCCTGCCTGCTTTTGGGGTCCTGGGGAGCTCTCTGGCTGAATTTGTGGGGGTCAATGCAGAGGGTTTCCTGGTAAATGAGAAAAACACTGTCCTTCCATCCCGTTTCATCTGCCTGGGATTTCCGACTGAAAGGCACTGACTAATTCCATCTGGCAAGCTGACCATGCTTCAAAGACTGCAAATCCTGAGACTTTTAACTTACAAACAAAACCATGCATTAAAAAAAAAAAAAAGAAAAAGAAAAAGAGGGAAAAAAAAAAAAGACAGCTCTCCCCAGGGACAGTCTCTGCGAAATCCAAAACAAGGTCTCAGCGTCTGCCCTGGTGCTCCGGCTGATGCCAGTGTTTTTTCTGTCCCTTTTAAAACCGAGCTGGAGTGTTCCCGACTCCTCCATTCAACACCTCCGGCTCCCTTATTCCCCTCGGTGAGTGGGGCGGAGGGGGGGGGGAGGCTGGAAGGGAAAGGCCAGAGCAGAGGAGGAAAGAAATGCCTGGTATTGATCCACCAAGGCTGGCCAGACTGCAAGAAATTCCGGTTTGTGAAAAATGTTGCGGTTTAGAGCATTTGTTTTCGTTCCACAGTGGGATGAAACCAAGACTTTCTGGAAGGAGGGGGAGGGGTGGGGAGAAGAAGAAGAAAAATTACTCTTTTTTTTTTTTTTTTTTTTTTTTCTTGGGTGGTTGTTGTTGAGGAGGGACAGCCTCATGCAGTACAGATGCCCACACCGCAGGGCTGGGGAGTCAGTCCTCTCCCAACACCCTCTCATTTTCAGCCTGTGCTCCTCTAATAGGGTAGGTCAGGGACTGGGATGAAGCCCCTGTGGGAATGAGGGGAGACCTCCTTCTGCCTCCAGCTCATCATAAGCTCTTGATGAAACAGAACCAAGGGGTGATCTTCAGGACAGAGACCTGCCCCTGTGACGCTCATGGAGCTTGGCAGCAAAACTCAATGAGTGCTGGCCTTTTGTGACAGTTCTGCCCTTGCTGAGTTTTTGTCCACTCAACTGGGTAAGTTTCCCCAATGTGGGTGTGAGGAGCCAGCTACACAGCTTCTGGGAGGTGAAGAAGGTCCCCTGACTTCAGCAATGTGAAGTAGGGAGGCCCTGACCCAGAGTTCATACAAAGGGGGATTTGGAATGATTAAAAAAAAGAAAAAGGAGACTTAAAGATGTTGTTCTTCCCTTCTTCCCTTCTAAATGAGTGCGTTGGCTCTTCCCACAGCCCTCTGGTCTTGGGTAATGGCAATTCCTTGCAGGAAAGGGTAGAAGGAGGTGAAAACCAGAGCAGAGCTGGGTCTGGAAGTCTTGAAAATGTCAAATAGTAGGACATAGACATAGCATGTGGCTCTTGTGCCTTCCAGGCAACTCCTACAGCAAGGTGAAGGGAGATCTGGGCTTACCTTTAGGTGAGCAAACAGTGTCTTTGAGCACAGTAGTGGTGATCTAGCCCTTTTGCAGCTCTCCCAAAGTCAGAGAGCGAATTGGCCAGCAGAGCTGGAAAGGACATGGGGCAGTGCTGCCCTGGAAGGTGCCGTGAAGGCTGTGATCCAGATGCACCCTCTTGCTGAGCCTGCACATTGTCAGTCAGCTCCCAAATCGCACCATGCACGCTTGCATGTGCCTCCCAGGCACAGCCTGCAAGAGCTTGCCTCACTGTCTGAAGAATTGCCGTGGCATCCCAGTGCCTGATTTCCACCCTATCCCCACACCCCGCAAAAACCATCCCAAGTTGTGTCACCAGTTGACAAGATGGGGATGGCAAATCATCCTGTGCTTGCAGCTGGCAGCCCTTGGGAGCTGCCTTGTCTGTTTTCCAGGAGGTAAAAACCCTTTTCTGGACATCAGCAAGCAAACTATGCAGGGGAAAAGAGAGAGAGAGGGGAAAAAAAAAAAAGTATCTGCCATGAGTCAGAGGGCTCCTTTGGGGGCTGTGGGATTGCAGGGAGGGGGGGCAAGGCAGAGGAGTGTGGCTACTATAGGCAGACCTATGTACCACCAAGCCACAGGCATGAGGTCTTGGAGCTCACAGGCGCAGGAGCACAGTGGGACCTTCATCAGCTCTTTCCAAGGCAGGAGGGCTTGCAATAAAACCTGTGAAGTGTCTGGTATTTTGATTGTCAAAGGCCACATCTTCCAAGGTGAATGCTTTGGAGTGGCCACAGAGGGTAGAGCCAGGGTTGCTAGGTGAAGGCTGCTAACAGAACAGGTTTATTCCTCCAAAAGGGATTTTTTGGCAATGACTATATCCAAAGCTTTTCCACTAGTCACGAGCTTGTCTTGTTGGTGGGTCCCCCTCTTCCTGGCACCTACTGCTTTCACCCAGCACAGGTCTCAGGACCTCCAGCCACACACCTGTTGCCCTTGATCTGTTATTGTGACACAAAAGCGCCTTAAACCTGCCATGAGCCAGCATATAAGGATTTCCCAGCCTCTTCAGCTTCCCCTGTAATGGTGTTGGGTGTCCCTTCTTATAGAGGAGGGCTTCCTACTGAATGAGACCAATTATGGTTGATGCTGTTGGAGTAAGAAGGCTGGGAGCTGAGTCTTGGCTGCCAGAGCAGCTCATAGGCAGCTGCTCTTGAAGATCAGGGCTGTCTCAGCTGGGCGAGGCATGTGTAAAGCTGTCTGGTGTTGTCTGGTAGCATCCAGAAGTACCCAGCATGTTGTGGGCTTCCCAAGTTGTATATAAGTTACTCTCTTCCATTTTCTACTGGTAACAAGAGATGGATACCCAGTGAAGACATAGATGGGACTCACCACCATGGCTGGGTGTTTTACTGGGGTATCCCTGGTGCCATCTCCATGTGCAGAATGGCACCAAAGTGGGCTCTTTCTCTTTTTTCCATTGACTCTAGTAGTAGGTTTCCCAAGGCTTCCCCTGGCTAGTGCCTGTGTTGCCAATGGGCCAAAGTCCTGCAAAGTAATGCTGAGTATCTGGTAAACCCATCACCACTGAAGCACCTGAGGTTAAGGCTGGAACTCCTCTCCCAATGAAGCTGAAGGCAGGTGTGAGCCTGCAACGCTGCATTTCATTACTTACCGTACTGACTTAGCTCAGAAGGGAGTAGGGAGAATGTTGTTTCCTTGGACCTACTATCTTTTAGTTTCATACAAGAAACAAAGCTCACTCTTTTCCCCATGCTGAAGTACGCAGATGTGCTGTGCACCTCTGCAGGCTGCATTGGAAGGAGTCGCTGTGATTGTTTTAAACACTTGACAGCCCCCTCTTTGATTGTTGGAAAGCCTGCGCGGTAACGCGGCAGAGTCGAGCCTGCAGAATGTTACTGTGAGTGATACGTATCTGTATATCCTATAGCGCTGGAAGAACTGTTGAATCCTGTGAAGCTCTTGGCTTTGTAAAGTAGCTTTTCAGGCACATTTTCCCTTGTAACTGAATTCCAAGTTTGTTAGCAACTCTCCCTCCCCCTTCTCTTTTCTCTCCCTCAAAAGGGACAATCATTTAAAGGAAGATACAACCGTCTTCATGCCACGTTCTCCTCTCTGAAGAGAAACAGGTGACATACTGTGCACTGAAGAACAACTGCAAATCAAGGCAAGGGAGAGTTGCCTCCTTGTATCCTGCTTGAGGTGTAGACAGGACTAGTACCTCTTGGGAAGTTGTTCAACACTTCCTATCAAAAGACCCTGTATCCAGTTGCTTATGTCTTTGCCAATCTCTAACTGTTCTCACTGGCATTTTTGGTACCACACACGTGTGTGACTCAGGCTGGATTTTTCTTGGGATGGTGTAATCTGAAATAGTTCAGCTATTTCCAAGAACAAGATGAGGAGAAAAAACCAAATTTTTGTTTTCCAAAAAACCCAAAAAAGCAAGATTTTTAATTTCTTTTACTATCATTTTGGTGTCATTTCACTGAGGCACTTTCCAGATTTTCTCCTTCTGAATGAGAGGCTGAGATGTCACTGAGGAACCACAGGGAGCTGGAGCTCACCTCATTTTTAATGCTAACTGGTATTTAGGCATTCATTCCAGGTAATTTCTCTGAACTGAGCTTCATCCATCCTCTCTGGAGGAAGATGGGGGTGTTCAATCAGCCCATCTGAAAGTAGGTACCTAATAGAAGTGAAATTAATTGTCCCCTGGAGGTTAATGACAGAGATAGTTTAGAAAAATTGTTTAAAGTAGACTCCTCAGTTTTAGACAGATGAGTTCAACCCTCTGAGGTTGAGGAAGAGCCTGCTGTTGTTCCTGTGAAAAGCTGATTGTTTTCAGCTGTGTTATATGTTTTGGAGAAAAGAAAAACAAAAAGATATCTCAGTTTGCTTGCGGTCATGAGAATCTGGTAAATGCTTTAATGAGTCCACTCGAATAGTGCATTGTTGTGGTGCTTATCCCAAAAGCAAGAGGGTGTATTTCATCCATGAACCTTCCTAATGATTCATGGTACCATGATGCTAGGGAGGAGGTGAAAAAGCTGTCTGTCTCTCCTGTGATCTTGGTGGCTTCAGTTCTGCTGGTGTCTAAGAGACACGGAGGAGGTATGCAACCAAACTTCAAATGCAGAGGGAATGCTGGGAGCTGAACATGGTGGAGAAGGCAGCAAAGGGAGAAGCTAGATGCAAGAAGCCTGGCATGGGAAGACAAAGGGGGAAGTGAGGACTGGCAGGAGGTCTGGGACTTGAAATGCTACTGCAAGCCAGCAGGGAAGAGGAGGTTAATACCAGAAAAGGAACTGGAAGGATGGGGAGACACAGTGAGACTGAGAGATGGGGAGAGCATACGTGAGAAGGGAAAGAAACTGAGGCTGTTGATGGGGCAAGGAATGTCAGGGTGGTAAGCAGAGGTTCAAAATTCAAGAAAGACCAAGTCCAAGAGGACAAGAAACTCACTTGTGGAGGCAGCAGCATAGAAAGAGGCAGAACAAGGACAGGCTGTGGGAAACAGGCAGAAAAATTCAGGCTTGGATGGGGACCAGGGAAGAATGATCTGGGATGTCCTGTGGAAAAAACTGGCTGTGTCACAATGACCATGTTCAGGGGAACCAGTTACTGCTGTGTGAATAACCTGGATTTTGGCACTTACAGGGCTTCTGGCTCCTGGCATATAACATCCTTTGTGGGTATAATACTGTATAGACTGAATGTATTTTTTCATCTGGATTTTTCTCTCTGCTCTATTTCTTGTGCTAACCTTTCCTTGGTGTTTTTCTCTACTGCTTTTTCCAGCCTTTCATGTGCAACCTTTGGGCCCAAGAAGGTTTATGCTGAACTCTCAAACATATGCTGTTCAAGTGGTTTGAAATATTGAGTGAAGTGTGTTCATCTTTCACTAGCTGCAGTAAAGATACATAAGAAAATGGTTTCCAGGGAAAGTACCCTTGAAAGTCTGAGGAAGAGCCTATCATCTCTTTGCTAGGATGTAGTTTTTCACTTCTGGCTGTCAGCCCTGTATTGGGTATCTGCATTAAGCCTGGATCTTTGTCTAAATAATAATCTGGCAAACAGTTAAAATCAAGGAGGCTTCATCAGCAGTAGATCTGGCCCTGATCTTCCAGCTCAATGAGACCAAGAGCAGTCTATTACAAGGTCTGAGGTACAGCTTGACTTTAAACACCTGCTTAAGTGCTTTTGTACTTGCAGTTGCCTGGAAAAAGTTGCTGGGATTCCTGGGAGGCAATCTGTAATTCACGCCCTTGCGAGGGGTCAGCAGAAATGGGCATCGTGCTCCTCCTGGCCTTAGAGTCTACAACTTGATCTTGGTCTCTGTCTGGCAGTGCATTTCAAACCCCGGCCGATATTGCGTGTACTTCTTGGACAATCTTGCCTTTTTACGCACTTGCTGTTCCATGACCCTCTGGCAGAATTGCTTGCCCCCATTATTCATACTGACATGGTTCGTAATGCACAGAGCCAGCCTGCAGCATCCAGCCTGCAAATTTCCCTAAGGGTGGGCAAAAGAGGAAAAAAAAATACATGCAAGCATAAGCACATGCATGCAAACATGCTTTTCGTGTGTTTTCAAATACTATATGTGCATGCATATATTTATGTATGCTCATCTGCACACACATACGCATTTTTTGAATACTTGTTTTGCATCCTACTCGATGAAATCCCAAGAATGGAAAATGTGTCAATAAACATAATGGAGCTTTTCAGAGCATTTTCTTTGAAGCTGCAGCTTGCAGTGTTAGGGTAGGATAGGGAGAGAGAAAAGGAAGAAGGAAGGGGAAAGGAAAGGGAAGGGGAAAAGGAACAGAGCGGAGAGAAAAGAGCAGGAGAGGGAGCAGGAGAAGAGAGAAAAAAGGGAGGGAAAGAGGGGAAAAGAAAGGAAAAGGGAAAGTGCAGATAGCAGTGTTGTCAGAGTTTGTATACCTTAAAATCTGAGAGGTCCAAAAGTTCTTGACCTACATTCCCCGTTTCGGAAGTGTAGTACAATAATACACCGTGGTTTGTTTAAAACATGGCAACTTGACTTGAATCTTATGTTTTGGAGAAATATTTCGCAATGGTGCTGAGGAGAGAAAGCGAAAAGGTTTAGCTGTTCCCCTTTACTACCTCCCTCCCTCTGCCTTTTGGCATGCTTGGAATCAAACCCACTTGCTTCTGAAATATTCTAACATTGCTGTTTTGATGGAGCTAGGCTTGAATTAAAACTTAAAAAAAAAAAAAAATTCTCAAATCCACCGGGACAGGATGCTAGTATTTATAATAAAGTGGGTTTATAAACTGGATGGTTTGATATCTCATATACAGACTGCTGGAAGTACATGCTACAGAGTGGTCTGCAAGGGGATAGCCATCACGTGGTGTTCTGACTCATTCAGATGGATTTTTATTTCTGTTTGAAAGAAATAATTTCTTTCATTTCATTTTGAAGGGGCAGACTCAAGTGCTCTGGTGCAGGGTCTGGTGCACTAATGGAATAAACAGTATTGTGAACATGTTGGCAAACTCTCAGTTTGACTTGGCTTTGCTGGTCTCCAAAGAGTTATATTATTGGTTATTTATGAGTATGTGGATGACCTTTGGGCAGTGGGGAAAATGTTTATGAATCTAAAAGGCTTCGCAAACTTTAGCACAAAAGCTTGTTTTGTCCAAAAAAATGTGAACTGTAAGTGACTTCTTCATCATTCAGCCTTGCTTGTTCTCTTATTTTAAAAGCCTTTGGTCATCCAGTTGAGCTGTAAAATCAAACCATGTAGCACAGACAAGCAGTCACATGCCCTGAATAGCAAAAAGTGAAAATCTGAGTAGAAAGCACGTGAGTAGCTCCAAGAGAGCAGCTGGTTTTGTTCAATGGGCTGGTGAAGGCTGAGTTGTTCAAAGAAGTCAAAGGGAGCTAGGTACTGCTGACCCATTACATTTGTGGACTTCCTAACCCACAGGGGTATACTTTTGAAAGTTGTAGATTCACTTGAGAAAAATTAGGATCAGTTTCTGAACAATTTGTAAGTGGAAGAAAAAGGCAAGCCGGTGGCTGAATTTCCAATCAGTCCTACTGATAATGAATAACTTCTGCAGTTCTGCTTTCTGAAACAAACTTTGGGTTGTCCTTTTCTTCGCATGTCATTTTGGAAAATTGCAAATACATGGGGGAAAAAATCCTCATTCTCTTCTTTTTGAAAGTCATCAAAGTTATTCTTTTCTATCCTTAATTTTTTTGGTGCTTTTTACTTTTCTGTTGCTAACACATCAGCATGATTTGAGAGCTGTTGCAGGGTCAGTATTTGCAGCTAGAAAAAGGAATTGCCAGAAGCGAATGGTGCATCCTATTTGCAAAAAGTCTGATCTCTTTTTACGTGCTGTCTTAATGCGCTCTCTTTGCCCATTGTAGGCGAAGCCCAAAGTATGCCACAATGGCGATTTGTAATGTTTAGTGTGTTGCTCCCCCAATGAAAGCCAAGAAATGCTGGCTATTTAACTTCCTTGCACCTGGCTTCAGCTCCCAGGATAAATCAGAGCAGCCTAAAGCTTATTATAAATTACTCCTGGTTGCTGGTGACTCCTGGGGAGTCAGGCAAGGATCAAAGGGGAATAAAAAACAGCCCAGCCACGGCTTCTTTCCTTTTCTGCGGCTGATGCGAAGTTTAGGTATCACTGCAGTGGCTCTGTTCCTGGGTTTTTGGGAGGATTCTCCACCTATGGAGTAGGACAGCATTGCCTGGCTGCTTCGTGCTGTCCGGGTCTTGTTACAACACTCTGCATCCATCTTCAGAAATTTAGAGGCAAAGTTCAAGCAACGCTTAATCCTGTTCAAGGCACTCCAGTGTCCTATTTGTGGCCTAAGGAATTTAGCAGTGTTTCTCAGGACAGAATGGATTTGATGGTCTTTGCATCAGTGTAAGGCTGAACAATTTGTGGAGCTGTCTGGTAGGGCAGTACCAGGAGTGAGAGCAGAGTCCAGCCTGATTTCTCATGTTATCAGTGGTGCAATTGCAATGTTGGGAGGAAATTAGGCACACCCAAGTACCAAGAGGATGGACATGGTGTATGTAATCTTATCATGCATGATGTGGTTTGAAATAGTGGAAGGAGAGATACAGTTTTGGGTGAACACGTTGACTTCGTTATTCTGATATATGTACGCGAGTGTTCCTCTAAAACCTTGTCCCAAACGATTGTTCCTTCTAGATAGCTGTGGACGTATGATTAGAGCAACCTGTGACCTGCTGTCAGAAAGATGCAAGATAATTTATTGGGAAGAAAGCTAGCAACCAAGGTTGTCAATTCTGGGGCAATCTTCCTGTATTTGGTGTTTTTTCTTCTCCAAAGACTAAGCTCCTGGAATCACAGGATTTGCATGAGACCTGTATGTTTGAGCACAGAAGAAAAACAACCGAACCCTGCCCTTATACATGCAGAGTTTGACAGCATAAATCTTAAAACCTCAGAAAAACAGATGGCAAAGAAAGGAAGGTCTGTCTTTTGGGGTTTTAAATAATAAAGGGATTGTGATTATTTAAAGCCGGTCTCTCAATGTTTTGAACGCGTCTTGTGATATTTGGATGTGTGGACCTGGCGACGCCTACCAGGCACCTATAAAATGCCTAGATCACTCCCTAGAACACCCCTTGTTGTACGCAATATAATAAAACCTGGGCTATAACCCTCACCTGTGTTTCATAGCTAGATTAAAAAACCTGTCGGAAGAGATCCCTTCCTGTAATGTTCAGTCATGCTTTCCATGAGGGAATCTCACCGTGGAGCTATTCAAGCATCGATATGACTTGTTTTCCCTCTCTTTTAATGAACTGTCCACTGATCTCAAGCTCACAGAACCAGAGCAAGCAAAATCAAACTGGGAGATGAGAGGGAAGACCCACGTTTCCGCCTGCTTGCAGAAGAGGGGGGCTGGAGGGGAAAAATGCCCTTTGCAGCATGCCTTGGGGCTTGTCCCACAAGAGAAGAGGCAGTCTGCCAGGCAGAGGACTTTGATCAGTTCCTGACCGCCGAGATATGCTTGCTGGTGCGGAGGGGGAAGGAGTGGGGGAAGAGAAGGCAGAAAGGATGGGAGGGAAGGCAGTACTATGCTGGGTTTCTCGGGCTGCCCGGGCTCCCCACAGCCTCTGAGGTTGGGTTGCCCCAACCTTCCTCCCTTAACCTCCTACTGGCCATGGCTGGGCTGTGCCCACCATGGGGCTGAGGTCCAGGGCAGGAGGGTAGATCAGAGCAAACTGCCCAATGCGTCTTTATTTTATGCTGGTTTTGTGGTGCCTAGCACTGCCATTAACTCACACACAAGCCGCTGCCCCTTCTAGCCACTGTCCCCACCTCCAAGTGATGGGCAGCCACTTCTCTGCTGGTGGCACTCAAGGGAAAAGGAGCTGTAGGCTGCCCTGAGCAAGAAGACATGGCTCCTGTGAGTCTGTCCGTGTGCCGTGCAGCTGGTGTTTGCTCCTGGACCACCTCTCCTGCATCGCTGAAGCGACTCTAGCCCCATTAGCGACCAGAGAGAACAAACCACTCTGGGCTGGCAGCGGCACTTGGGAGTGTGCATGGCTTGTAGGCCTTGCCTTTCCCTCTGCCTGGCTGGGGCTGGAGCACCCATTGCCCTGCCAAGTTTTCCTGCTGTTTGCCACTGCCTGCGCGGGTGTTCCTCGCAAGGGAGGTCTTGTGCCACTTGGCTGTCTTGCTCCGTGTTTGTGTCCCATAGTACTACAAATAATTTAGAGGCTGTTTTCTGCCTTGTCAATACACTGCCATGCATTACAGCAAAACCGGGTCTGGATTCAGCAGGATTCATTCCTCTTTTCTCCTCCCTGGCAGATGCTGCTGAATAGTTTTCAGAAGTTATACCCTGGGCTGTAAACTTGTAGCATGGTGGAAATGGCTACTGTCAAAGCTTTTACTCTATCTCTCTGATTCTGTCAAAGCTTTTCTGCTGGTAAGTACTCAGGAGAGCCCTGGAGGAAACCATCCCTCACTTTCCTTTCAGCCCCTTTGTAATTCTTTGTATAATAAATGCGTTAAATAGCTGGTGTCTGAGAAGCATGATATTTTAAGTGCTTAACGTAACTAAGCCTGCTTTGAATGATGGCAAGGTCTTGCTGCACCATCTGGGGCATTGTTCTAATACCAGGGTGACTCTGCCAGGTGTCACACAGATGCCAGTGAGGTTAGCTCTGCTTTGTGCTGATCTGGGTGGTCGTTCAGGCAAAGGCCATTCAGATATTAGAGTCTGAAATTAAAACCACTGGCATCCATGGAGAGCTTTCGCAGGCCAAGAGGTGTCAGGATTTTGGATTTGCAAAGGCAGGTAGCTCTGCAAGTCTGCCCTTCCACATCACCTTGCACGCAACACCAAAACCTGGGAGGAGAAAGGTTTCTTCCACAGCAGCTTGAAATTCATGCATAGCAGCTGAGAAAGAAATCTGTCTTGTTTACCAGCAAGCAAGGGATTTGTGTATGCATGCGTCTGACTGACTGCTGGTGAATGCATCTATTTGACTGCTTGGCAGGTCCATCTTTGTGCAACATGCTTTTCAGGCATAATTCTGCTTTTTATTAGAGCAAACTGGCAGCGAAGGAAATGGGGATGGTGTGTTATGTGTTACTGGGGCAAGGGAAGGGAACTGGTGGTAATTCCTTCTTTAATCAAAACCAGCTTTAGAATAGACAGAAAAGATCTTGATAAACCTTCCTTTTCTGCAGAGGACACTGTACAGCCCTCTTCTTGGATACAACCCCAGGTTTTGTTGCAGTTGAGTTTTGGAGGCTGTTTTCCCACCCATCCACTAGGTACCTAGCCTTGTTCTCCACCACGAGGAGCAACACCGAGGAAAATTTTATCTAGCCCTACCTTTGCTATTTGAATCTCAGAGCTCGGGGTTTGTTATTTTAGTATTTCTCAGGGCAGTTTTCTGTTTGTGAAGTTTTGGAGAACTGCAAGTCAGGTATCTTCAGGCAAATGCTTTGTGAGCTTTCTGCATGGACTCCCATCACTACCCTCAGTGCTTAGATCCTTATGGCCAGAAGCAACCATGAAAGTCATTTAGTCTGATGCAGAGCAGCACTGATCACAGAGCAAGGAACATTTGTGTTGGGGTCAGGCAGTCTCCCCTCTATTCCTACATTCGTCCTGGGCATCTGCACAGCTGGGCAAGACAGAAGGCTTTTTAAACACCACTGTTTGGGATCCTAGGGGAAGGATGCTCTGCTGTTGTAAGGTAAAGGGAGATGGGAGACATGGCTGGGTAGGTTACTGCTGCAGAGAGGTTGACGTAAATCTGGGGATGGCAGGCACCCCTCTGCTAAGCGTCAGCATGGAGAAGTCTTTTGATCAAGGCTGGCTTCTGCTAGGGCTGCATCTCCCTTCATCTGCAGGCTCATTTCTTAATCTGCTCCCAAAGCCTCTCCCTTTTCCTTTCTCTTCACTTCCCAGGATTTTTTTCTCCTTCCTTCCCTGAGAGTTCAGTACAGCTTAGGAACTGGTGTAGCAACTGTGTCTCTTCCCTGAGCTCACACAGGCGGCAGCCAAGAGCAGGCAGGTGAGCCGCGGAAAGGGGGATAGAGTTGTTTAGTCTGCGATGGTATTAGTGGAGGAGAGCAGCAACCGGAGAGCGTGCTCAGGGGCTGAGGGAGGGGAAACGTCTGTTTTAAGATGGAGCAGCTTGAGGGAATAGGTGGGACCTTGGGACCTCTTCCCCCCCCACCCCAAGGAGAAAAGTAGAAACAAGAGTGGGCCTGTTTGTCACCTGTCCACCACTCCCTAGGGCTAACCCTGTGTCTGAAGCATGTTGGAGGGATTAGGAGCTGGGAGGAAGGGAACTAGCTCTTTTTCAGGAGGGTAGAGGGAAAAGGAGGAATTTTTTTTTTTTTTTTCCTTTCCCCTGGGAGGGAGCTGGAGACAAAAGGGTCTCTGAGGAAACCTGCTAGTGGAGAGAGGAAAAGGGGGAGAAAACTGTCTCCTGTAGAGAAGGGGAGGTGAGCTCCTGTCCAGCTGCCATGGAGCTATCCGTCTTGCTTTTTCCTCATTTACTTCAGTGGGAAATCAGGGTTAACAGCACACACAGGGACAGCGCAGGGGGGGACAGCCCATTCGATGGAGTGGAGACACTCATCCAAACCTGACAGCTGCCTAAAAGGCACTGTAGGAAGCCTGTTCGATAAAGACAGCTGGGTGGAGAGAAGCAAAATCGAGCAGGAAAGGGACAGTGTGGCTGGAGCTTGGGAGGGGAGAAGTCAGGAAAGCTGTGAGCTAATCCCAGCTCCACCATTGGCTGCCTGTGGGATATTGGGTAAGTCACCTGTGTCCCTTCCTAGTCTGTTCTCCCTTGCCTGTCCGGAGAGAAAATCCAGCTCTCAGTTTTGTTGGGTGACTGGGTGTAGCAAAGTGTTTTGTTTGGACTTCTCTTCACAGTGGTCCTTTAGCTCTGGCTCTGCAAACGCTCACCTGCACTGGCGCTTTTGGCACCACTACAATACAGATAGCAACAACGATATATTCCTGCGCTCTATCACATGAGTGCAAGTTTCTACAGATGCTTGACTGGAGACCTCCAAGAGGAGAGAGAGGGCACAGTTAGTATGGATCGCAAGATAAAGTTTGTGCCCTGAGATTCAGGGCCACTTGGGGGCTAATTAGTTATAATTGACCAGGGGTTTGTGTTGATTGTACAGTTTCACCTGCTTCTGCATCTGCGCTCTGTCTACACAAACAGATTAAATGCAAGTTCTGGCCCCTTAAACTCAGGCTCACTTTGTGCCAAAGCTGAGCTCAGGGAAGCATATGGACATGGAGTACCATGAAGTTGGCTGGAACTGTGTACCTCTGGAGGCAGGGGAACATCCTGGGGTGGAGTAAGTCCATGTGTGCTCTTTTCTTATGCTCTTTTCTCCATTTCTGTTGTTGGTCACAATGGAAGCTGGATATAGAGGTAGATGGACCTTTGCTCTGAGCCAGTGTGGCTGTCCTTGTGTTGTTACCATTCTGATGCAACTATAAAAGACCTGAGCATCTTGGACCCTGTATGCTTCAAATCTCTCAAAGTGAGCCCGCATCCATTGAATCACAAAAGGGTTCTGGCAGTCTTACATGGAAATGCTGTTTGTCATATCAAAACCTGAACCCAGCTGTGTGTTGCACAACTCACCTGCTTTCCCAGAGCCCTGCTAGCCCTACCAATGGGCTCACACACATGATGTCCCCCCCCAGCTTGGGTCGCTGAGCTGAACTGGTCACCCATGTCCAGTTCAAAGAGACTCTGCAGGCTCATCTTCCCTCCTCTGAGCTTGCAGAGTCCGTGCTGACCTTCCCAAGGGTGCTGTGTATGTGGGGGGCTCTTCAGCTGCCCAGGGACAGAGTTTGGAAGAGGATCATTTTGGGAATGAAGTCCCATGACTGCAAAGAGTTTGCTGCCCCCCTATGGATTTGACCGGCGCGGCTTGGGCCAGGGCACCAGGGTGGAGGAGGTGGTGGCTGGTGGAGCCAGCTCCACCGTCCTGCCGCATGTCCTCCTCGTTCAGGCTCTCTCTGTGCTCTTGTGCAGCGGATAGGTTGGAGTCTGGGTTCCCATTCAACCGATTGCGTAAATGTAGCAGAACAACAAGGTTTCTCCAAAGCAGCTCCATCTGTGCAGGGCACTTGTTCCTCAGGACTCCCTTGGTCATGCTGTGCTTTGCTGAAGTTTGTGCCAAACCCAATAGCCGCAGTTTAAAAATAACATTTGGGTGTGACAGCTCCATTATTTACCTAGGAGCCAACATTGTCTGGTAGGCAGAGCCAAACGGCTGGAAGTCTGGGGCAAGACATTCTCTTCTCATCTACCACTGTGTTGTGTATTACCTCCTGCTGCCTCAGTTTCCCTGCTGGTGAATCAGGGATAATGAAAAACATCTCATGATAACTTCTGCAAGGCTTAGTTACTTTAAGGATCTCAGTTAGGACTCCCCTCCAGAATCCATAAGCAATATAATGCTAAGACAGACTAAATAGTTGCACCTCTTTGTTGGTGACCAGACTTTGAAAGAAGCTATTGACATAGAAATATGTAGTAAAGGACATCCTGGAAGACCTATGACGGTGGCATTGATATGTTGCTGCCTCGCCCTTTACCCCCAGAAAAAAATCATTGCACACTCCATTGCCCTTAATTTTCAACACTGCTGGCTCTGTCTGTGCTTTTCACTTAAATGACAGCTCAATGCCAGGCATCTTTGCTTCCTGACTCTGTATGTTAATGATGTCTTGACCTATGCAAACAACTATAACATACATGGAGAGTCACCTTGTATTGTTGGTTGCTTTGGTTGTTTTTCTTTTTTTTTGAAAGGAAGTCAAACCTTAGAGATTTTCTTCAGTGTCTGAGAGTCCTCATTCAAATAATCATGCCTGTCATGGACGAATGTGGGCTAGGAGGCATGGAGGTTGTGACAGCCTCATCTGGGACAGCACAAACTTCAGGAGATGTGAAAAAGGTAACATCAAAATGCTTTGACCTCTGACTGAAACTGGAAGCAACATGGGGTGATGGAGCACTGTCCTGGCTTAAAAATAGCTGCTTCCAAAGCTTTCCTTTCCTATCCACATTCCCCTTAAGGGAATGGTTTAATACCATGCACAAAGACTGCCTGATAGACCCTCAAGTAATGCAACGGATACAAGAGTGAAGGGTGTGTATTTCTTTGCTTTTATGATGTAAAAAGAAATGTAATGAAAATTGGGTTTTTCAAACTCTCCGGAGGAGATCATCTTTTTGCTGTCTGCTTGAGCCACACCAAGCACAACAGGGGTTGAGTTCCCAGATGATGTGCCTGGGCAACTGAGCAATAAGGTGTCAGGAATCTGAGCTTGCTGGAGGACTTCATGGAGTTCTCTCATGGGTGCTGGGAATGTCCTTCCACCATAAGCTGAAGGCATAGAGCTATTAAATTTTAATAAATGTCAAGTTTTCTGTCAGCTGTCCATTAAACCCTGGAATGCTGTGAATTTTTCTGAAGAGGGCTAGATTCTTGGATGGTGTGAATCCATGTGGTTCCACAGACTGTCTTGCAGCTAAGCTAGATTTCTGTCAGCTAGGAAGCCATCCTGAAGAGCTTAAAGACGCCTGCCTAGAATTCACCCCTAACTTCCCCCATCTTGCAATGACAGGTTTCCACTCCCATTTCCATTCTGCAGATGACCAACAACTTCTGGGCCAGACAAAACTGGAATTTCTAGGATAGCTCAGATCAGACCTTGACTTGCAGCCAAACTCTAAAGACGTTTGGGGCAGTAACAGATCTACCTACTGAATCTGGAGCAAGCAACAATGTTTGAAGTGTTTTCCCGTCAGACACCTGATAGGCAGCTAGTAGGATACAAGACCACCCTGCCTTATCTGTTGGCTCTATGGTTGCAGAGCTGGGCAGGTCCCTGACAAAGGATTCTTGATGGAGTATTTTTTTTTATCCGCCCCCCGCCCCTTTGTTTTTCTTGTTACCAAGGCAAGGAAGAAAAAAGAAGAAAAAAGACATTCCAGAGTGAGCAGGAAACAGGGAGTAAGATTAGCCAAGGAGCTTCCAAACAAATGTGTGGCTTACACTTAGGAGAGCTTGTTTTTGTTTACTGTTTGTTTTGAATTTCCACTCTTTGCCCTCAGATCAAGCTCCAGGAGAAGGGGGAGCCTGGAAGGAGGCCTCAGATGTCTCTGCAACTCTTAAATGCTGTGAAAGGAACCCTGATGAAAGGTTAAGGCAGTGGGATGGATGACACCCATGAAGAAGCATGTGCAGCACTTCTGATGGCTTTTTGCTGTAGAATCCTTGTTTCCAGAGAGTTTAATCCTCCTTGCAATGGCTAGGAAAGGCTGTCCCAAGGGGAAGGCCATGTCACCTGCATCACGGGAGGGCCTAAATGCTGAGACCAAGGCATCTGTACCTATCTGTACATGGTATGAGAGGATTCCTTCTTGTCTAGCAGAAATGACAGAAGCACAAGACAGAGAAATTGTAAGGGCTCTCTCACTTCCGTTAAGCAAAATCCAGCCTGGATGATTTCTGAGCAATGAATTGATAAACTTTTAACACACTAATGATCCTACTGGAGCTGGCTGTATATGTAAAATTAAGCATAACCTTAATAAATGCTTAGTAAGTGCTTTGCTAGGCTGAGTGAGGAATTCTGATGTCTTAAGAAATAAGCCAACTCTGAGAAGACTTAGGAATAAGCAGCCTCAGTGGGTAAAATCTCTTATTGACTACCACAGCAGACAATTTTTGCATCATTTTTGTTTACAGACTGCTTAGTTTCTGTTCCTGGTGACTGCTAAAACCAGGTTCCTTGTGTAGATCACTTCCTGGTTTGAAGCCATGTGGTTGTTCCAATGTTCTCTGTCCTGTAAACATCTCCTAGAACATGGCACACTGCTTCATCTGTCTCTCGTTAAGTAGAGAATGTGATTATTATTATGCACGGAGTTGTCAAACCAATCTGGTGTCTCCAGACTTCACCAAGGATCAGGCAGTTTCACCAAGGTGTCATCTTCTTCTTGACAGCTGACACGGAGAAAGCTAAGAAACGTTTAAAAAAAAAACAAAACATTAAATATACTGTACACAAGCAAAAGTGCCAAAATGCAGGCGGGAGTGCATGTCAGGGAATAATTTACAGTGGCTGAAGTTTGAAATCTATTGAGGCTGAAGTTAAAATATCAGCTGGGATCCCAGCCCAAGCTTGGTCACAAACGGAACGTGTCAAAAAGTGCTCAGGAAATGAGCAGAGGCCCTGCTGAGCGAAGCCAGCTCTTCTGTGGCTGCTCCTTCCCGCCTGGAGCTCCAGCAGAGAAAGAAAAGTCCTGCTAAGAGAATGAGAGCAGCTGAAGGGAACAAGTGTCATTGCAGTGCAATGTCCTCTGGAGAGACAGGGAGCTGCTAAGCAAGTGCATTTTGGGCAGTGAGGCCCTGGGGAGCTGAGGGCCCTTGTAGCAGAGGCAGGGAGGAAATCTGCGGCAGACCTAACATCTATCTTGCAGTTATTATGGGTAGTAATAGGACCAGAGTGCGTCAAAACATCAGGCTAATTTTGCAGCTGGCATGAATTGGTGTTTCTCCACTGATTGTGATAGTTCCATGGTGGGAGAGACTGGACGAGGACCTGGTTTGTTGGCAGAACCCTGTAGAGCACGTTAGACCAGGTGGGACCCCCTGAGCACAGACAATGCAGGAACAGGGCTGAGAAGGGTGTGCCATCTCGGTGGCCGTGCCTTTGGCACAGTGGACGTGAGCGATGTGTAGAAGTAGTTCTACAAAGGCAGGGAATGGGCATATGCCGGTGGCGTAGCTCACGTGGGTGTCATCACCAAACCCAGACAGGAGATTCTGTAACTACTGCTTGTGTAAGAGCATGAAGCAAAGGGAGCGTGAGGGGAAAAGAGGGTTCACTTTGTGGGACACCTGCTGTTGTTAAATTCCCACAGACACACGCAGACTTGTTGGTCCTCTCAGGACAGGCATGCTTCCCCTTCCATTTCTCAGCTCTTTGGTGTGTGTCCCAAGACAGGCAACAGCAACGCCATGTGTTTTGTCTGCTGCCACAGCCTGGGCTTCTGGTGTCATCCTCCCCATGGATGGATCCACCTTTCCTGGAGAGAAAGGTGGAGATTGATACAGACCATGCACTGGCACTTGCTCCTCATGGTGGAAAGAAGAGTGGGACCCATCTCTCTTCTGTGATCACAGCATGTCTATGATCAGACCTTTCCCTCTGAAGTGTTAGGTGGGACTTGTGTAAAGTGCCCTTCATGCACAGCTGCTTGAGCTCACCTCATGCTGGGTCTGGGTAAATTCCTTCAGGGCTAGCCATGACCAAGGGAGGGACTCTCTCCATTTGCTAGTCCACTCTTACCCAGCACCCATACAACATCTTTAACCTGAATAAAAAGCAGGAGGTGATCAGTTCATCTCACGGACTTAATGGTGAATGCTGATGCCTTTCCACCTGCTACTGTCCTAGATCAAAGCTGGACTCAGGTAGCAAAATCTCTGAACTGTACCATAGCTCCTCTGATCCATCTAGTGGCTTTTCTTCTGTTGTCTTCACCTGGAGTTGGAGAATACTCGCTGTGTAGGAGAACCCCCCAGGAGATCCCCCCCATCCACATGCAGGCGCCCTCCTGGGAGTGCTAGGAGGGAGGCCATGGAGAGCAAGGCTCTGTGATCCGGTGTGGAGCACCACAAGCTAAATGAAGCATTTCTCCTCCCCAGGGAACACTCACATGCTCTGGACAGCAGCAGCAGCAGTGTGAGGATAACCCTAGCGTGGGCAGGGGGCTGACTCATCTCTCCAGAAGAGGCAACACTGTTTATTAATCACCGCTCCTTTGAAGTGGAAAAATGGAGAAAACCTCTCATGGCCAATGTAGTGATTAACCATCTAATTGTTCTGCTGGTATGTTTGCTTAAAGGATTTCATTTGCTCTGTGTACATTAAGAAATAGTTTCTCATCCTACCGTTGTTGCACCCAGATGATAGTCATTAGCAATGTACCAGACAGACCCATTGTATATGCCTTGTCCGGACGCTTTTTTTTTTTTTTTTTTTTTTTTTTTTAATCCCTGGGTCCATTTCTGTTGAAGTGACTTCAGTGTTGGAGGGAGAATGACAGCTCTTCAAAGTCCTGTCTGTTCCCAAAACATGCAGGGAGTCTCTTCATGGAACAGAATCAATTCCTTGTCCCTGCCAACAGATCCTTCAGTCATCTTTTCCATCATGGGAGATGGTGCCATAAGTGATGGAGAGTGCCTCAAGATCCTTTTCTGGGAGAAGACCCATCAGACCAGGCTGCAAGTATTTGCTGGGTACTCAGCCCCGGCTGAAATGCAGAATCACAGCCTCTCCCACCAGCTCTAAGCATGCATATCCCAGATATGGCTGGTATGGAGCACAGGATTTTGGAGGGAGCTGGCACACCTAGCCCTAGCTGTGGGAATGTCTCCTATTCGGTGCACACAGGTTTACACAAAGGCTTAAACTTCGTTGATGCTCTGTGCCTCCTAGACTTTGCTTGTCTTTGCTTGAAATATTAGACTGGACTTAAGTCTTGGGACTTGGCAGAGGATATATGGGTAAGCTTTAGTTTGATGTGCAGTATAAGTAAGAAAGAAGATCACTTTGTCTTTGCCTGCCTTGATATCTATATGTCTATGAATACAGGAAAGCCAGAGAAGTGCATCTCGATGAGCAGATCATGAAAGAAAATGGTATCAGTGGAGGACAACTAGTTCTGGAAATTTTTGTCTAATCATTCATTCCAGGCCAGGTCCAGCTAAATGTTCCATTTTAGGTACAGATCCCATAAAAATACATTTCCGTAACATATAAAGCCATTTCTTACTATACCCAACAAACCAAAAGGAATTTTTGAAATTACAAGTAGCTTAAAGCCAGGGAAGACTTGTTCAGTCTCACTGACATTGCTGTTCCCTACAGTGCTACAGTGCACATTGTGAGCTTTGCAAAAGCACACATTTCCTTAACCCTGCCCCCATGCAAGTGTTAGTGTGTTTGTCACCAGACCTCAGAACACCTTAGATGTTCCCCTACGTTGTGCACAATGCAGCAATTCAATTCAGAAAGGTATTTTCATGCAGTGGGCAACTGTGTTGTAACTGAAGCGTGGCGAGTGGCTCCTGCTCTCTTTGGTGCTGCAAGGCTGTGGACTGCAGCTAGAGGGGGTGAGCAGGCAGAAGATAGTTTCAGCTGAAATTTCACATTTGAAACTTTTCATCTTGCCCCTCTCTTTTCCTCCTTCCCCTGATCTCAGTGGCACCTACCTTAATTGCAGGCATACCTGTCTCCAGTAGACTTCTTTGTGCATGTGCATTCCTAGTATACATGCAGGTATACGTGCTACGTGTATATATACGTGTGTGTGCCCGTGCACACGCAGCATATCTGACGATGATCATTAGTTACTATGATTTGTGGTGAGACACAATGTGAGGTCTCAACTGGTGGCTGAGGTTGGAGCGCATGAAGCGTTGTGCACACGTCATGAGTAAATGGCCCTTTCTCCAGAGATCTTGCAGTCCAAGTATATGATTAGGAACAACAGATGGATACCACAAACACACAGGCGGTGTGGGTGGGGGAGGAGCACAAAATACCACCGAGATAATTAAGATGAATGATTAATGACTCGAATGGGTAAGAAGGGGCCAAAACACCCTAGCTGAATATTTGCTGGTGGTGCTTCACAGGAGCCTCGGCAGAGGTGGACAACAGATATATCATATTTTGGACTTGCTCATCATCCAGACTGCTAAATTTGTTCTCAGTCCATGTTTGTAGCAGTTCAGTTCTAATGTTATGCTGTAGCTACACTGTAAGGATGGTGTAACTACAGTGTATTCTGTAGGGAATGCAAACCCAACCACACTGAAACATTAGTCCTTACAGGAATTTTGATCTCATAGGATCTGATCCAACACCCACTGGAGTCAGTGAGCTCTTGACCCATATGGGATTTGGGACAGTCCCAGAATATTCAAGTGGGCTCCAAACTGGGCAAAACAATCGGGATATGAATTTAAAATGATAAGAAGAAATGTTTTGTATGAAATGTATTTAATGTATTTCTGTTTGCACGTACACATTTTTACTGTGTGAAATCAGACTTGGTTTTATATCTGCTGCATCTATCTTAACATGTGGTGTATGTTACAGTGGACTGATCAGTTACATGATTAAAATACACGGTAAACAGGTTCACAGCATTCTTAGTACTAGCAGTTTCATGTTTTTGAAGTGATTTTTAACCCCAGTCTTGTTGGGTTTGTTGTTGCTTGTTTGTTTTCCCAAGTCGGCTTGGTTTGTCTCATGAAGCTCCTTCCATTATTTTTATGACAGTTGAGTGGCCGACTAGTCCTAGAGGTCACCCAGCTTTCTCCCCACTCAGACAGCTTGGATGTCGGTAGAAGAGAATCAGGTGTGGCAGCTCCCCTTGGTGTGGATAAACACAAAACGTCAATGCTGCCTGGCTGGCAGGTTCCACCACGACATTCACTTAGAAGTAAATGCGGGGGGGAGGGAAGGATGCAGAAGGTGCCAAGGAAAGATTTCTTGCTTCATCATGCAGAATTTGGTTGTGACTCCAATCTGTGTAAAAACTCAAGCAAATAGGTGGCCAGGTGGGATTTCAGATCATTTGACTCCACTTTGGAGGGGGTTGCATATGCACAACTTTGGACTGTTCCCCTGAGTGAGCTCAAATAATTACAAAGTAATTTCCAGTAAGTCCCTATCTCTAAGGCCAGGGTTGCTCTGACAACCACTCTGGGTGGATCATCTGTGGGAACTGAACCTGGAGCCTCTGGATTTGAAAGGACAAGCCTCTATTGTCAGATCTAGAAGCTGAAATCCTTTCTTATGACAGTAGCAGTAGCCTCATTTGTGCACCCCTATGCCACTCGGAAGGATGAAAGCTCCACCTGGGCAGCACAAGTTACGCTGTGAAAGAGGTCACAGGGGCTGCGTCCAGCCTGGTGTCCACAGATGCTGCATGCGTGCTCATTGTTTGGCCTGCCAGTTGCATCTGACGTGAGAGCTCTGTGTGTAAATGGTACATGTCTTCACAAGGAGGTAGTATGGACTTGCACGCTTTCCTCAGTGCCTAGGTATTTGTTGTATGTATTAACATGGGTTATATTTTCACATATCTGGGGGTCAATGGGGCATGGATTTGTGTGCATGTGATGGATCAAAAGGAAATATTTGCAGCTGTCACATGCTTGTGAAGAAATCTTGCACTCCTTTTCAAGTAGAGCTTTTCAGACAGCTAGACTCGGCATGAGGATTCAGAGAAGGATGCTGGCTCTGATGCCAAACTTGTGGTTTCCTCTAACTCATTTTGCAGGGCCTCCTTTTGCCGGCTAGAAAGCCTTCACTTGAAATGCAATTACCCAGATGTAGAGAATAGATGAGAAGAGGCATAGCCCAGCCATACCAGAAAAGAGGAAATTTCCTCAGATTGCCCCTTCACCATTAACAGTGGCACATTTTCTACACTTTCTAGATAAAGAGGGAAAGACTTGGTCTGGGTCCTTGTGTAAATGCATAGCTGCCCTATTGACTTCAACAGAGCTTTGCCAGTAAATCTTAGATCGTAAGAAGGGGTAGGTAGATATAGGGTCAGGTATAATCTCATCAGCACTGCAAATTAGTAGTTTTATTGGAGTCAATGGAGCAATATCAGTGGAGAATCTGACCTTTTGTGTGCACCCAATTGATGGCAACACTGTAGTGAACTTCCTCCTAAAAACTGCCTTGCTTTTATTAACTCTTACATTCTTCTAATCTGCTATCCTTTTTAAAAGTTATTTATTTTTTGTGATGCATTGAGAGGCTGGTCTCTCTTTGACATTTTCAGCATTTCTGGTTCTCTCTTGCGTCCTTTCCATTCATTCAGTTCTTCACCTATGCTGCCTCCTCTTCATTTTTTCCTTGCTTCTTGTCTACCTCTTCATTCTTTTGCTGCATTCAGCAGTGCAAGATGCTGGGATTAACTGAACTGAAATATTCCTATAGAGCAGATCGACACACATACCTTTGTACTGTGGAGCTTCTATTCATCACATCATTCTTCCCCCTGATTCCTTCCTGGGTCTTCACACAGCAATGGACACAGTGGTTACCTCTTCACTGGGGCTGTCCAAGTGCCTGTCCACTCTCAATCAAGTCTCTGCTCAGAAGGGGGCTGCTGACAGTGGTGGGCCATGCCAGGAATCTGGAGCTGGGGTATCTGTTTTCTCCTTTTCCAACTGGAGATACTAGGAAGGAGTACTGACTGTGACGATAGTATTGAATTCTGAATAAGAGTTAAGATGACCATGGAGCTGGAAACAGTCATTTTCCTTCATCCCTGTAAACAAGATCATCTGTCTAACTCTGAACTGCTGGATGATGGAGGGGGTCTGAGCTGGTGATCATGCTGGATGATGGTGCTGTATTCTCTGGTCCACACACAGCAGCTGTTAGTGGAGGTAGAGCTGGTCTCACTTGTCCTTATTCATTCACAGGGTCAGCTCTGAAGCCCAGGTATAGACATGGTGTGCACCAGAATTACGCCTGTTTGCTCAGAGAGGAGGTGTCCCTATCACAGAGGGTACTGCCACCTCTCTGATTCCCCCAGTCAGAAGGGCCTGTGGACCACCTCATGAAACAAAGATACTTGTGAGAAAGGACTGAAAGTTCCCATATATCTTTCCAGCAAACCTCAGCTTTACTTGTCCCTTCTGTGGCACTAAGAAGTAGAAAAAGCTCCAACCCATGAGGGCCAAAAAGCAGGTTAGCAAGTGGCATAATGTTTGGGAAGGGGACTGTGTGGGATTTGCTCTCGGGAACAAGGAGACAATCCTAGTTTAGGGGGATAGACAGGCTTGTCACAGATCTATCTGCTGGGTCTTTGGAGAGTGACAGCAGCCTTACTGCTGAGGGACTACTTCTGCTCCTAGATGAGCTTAATTAAGGGGTGGAGCTGACCCAGGCAAAAGTCTTTTACCACCGACTAGCTAGGGCTCATTGAGGGCTTGTGGCTAAGGGAGTAGGTAGGGAAGAGGATGGAGTGGCTGTACCTTTCTTTTCAAAAGAGGAAGACAATGATTGTAGTCATGGTTATTGGGGAGGTTCAAAGGCTGGTGGAGCACAGGAGTGTGACTGGAGGAAAGTGCTGTGGATGGGTATTATCCTACTGAGGGTTTCTGGCAGAGGCCATGTAGGCCTGGAACAGCTGGAGTGCATGGGAGAGAAGATTTGAAGGCTGGAGCTGCAGCTGAGACTGCTTGTCTTCTTCAGCTGATGTGCTAGAGAGGTGAGGAGGCTGCAGGTGTGATGGAGTTCTAATAAGCAGGAGAATACAAAGGGCAGGTGCCCACCTAGGGTGAAGGAACTGTGCTTGTGTGACTATGAGGGCGGAATGGAAGAAGGGCATTACTAGTGGATGAGACCTAAAAATAATGGTTGGTTTTGCTGAAGAGGTGAAAGCAACAGAAACAAAAGAGATGTCAGTAAAGGAGAAAAGCAACTGGCCCCCACAAGAAGAGAGGTGTAGCTCACAGTGATAGCTGAGCTTAAGAAGCAACAAGGACACAGAGAAACTAGGATGTTGAAGACAAAGGTGAATATCTGTAACTTCAGGAAAGAAAATCAGGTAAATAAGTGTGTGGTAATGGATAAACATCGGTGGGTGGATGGATGGATGGATAGATGGGAGAAAGAAAGCACTAATGCTTGTTTGTGTGGGTGATATGTTAGTGGTAAGATAGTGCCTAATCTGTTTGGGGTATGGAGTGGGATCAACAAGAGACAGCTGAAATATATACGTAAAACGTTGTGAGTCTGGGTAACAAGATGTAGGAACTTGAATTAATCATACTAGGTGCAAAAGTGAGTATCTTGAGGTAAATGAAAGGACAGTGAAATGTAAATATTGTTGAATGTGATTGGTTGCTCAGGAAAGGCAGAGATTGAATACAACCTTGTCCATGTATGTAGAAATATTGCTATATTTCTGTGAAGAAACTGGTAAAGGTAGCATGGATGAAAACTGCATGTGTGCTGGGCAAAATAATTTTGGCTATGAATTTCTAGCACTGACACTTCTATAGACACCAGACTCGTTTGATGTGTTGTGGTGGCTTTGATTTCTCAGGTATAGATTGAAAAGCCTCAAGAAAATGTTAGCAACAATGGCTGATGAATTATTTTTTCAGATAGTTCTTCCTCCTTCAGTCAGTTTTGGTACTGCTTCTTTTTGGTACAGAAATTAGAAAGCTATAGAAGGGTTAGTGACTGTGAGTTAATTAATTTTTAAATGAAATGGAAGACTAAATAAAACTACCCTTGGAGCTCAGATTATTGATTTCAAAAGGGTAAACTTCTCAGAGAGGTTAGCGTGCTCAGTTGGATTAAGAGGCTCAGCCACTTGTATGTGGAGGCGTTCTCCAAGTACAGGGCACTGCAGCTATTGGGATTCTGTGTGTCAGGTGAGGGCAGAGGGCTGGGGAAGGGTTTTTGTGCTTAAATTAACACGCAAGGAAAAAGTGCGTGCTTGTTAGCTATGAAAAATGTTTGCCCAAGACAAGAGGTTATGCATGGATTTCCTAAACAGTCAAGAAATTGGGTTCTGGGATTGTTTGTTGACACCAAAAATCAGTTTTCTGTTTGTTCCTTAAAAAAAAAATAAGGGAAGGATTATATGGTAGTTGGTTCATACAATAAGACTGAATTTGATGACCCAAGAGCAATCTGCCTGTCTGTGGTCTTAAGATGAAGAGATATTTGCAAATATGCAAGTTGTATGGTTAAGGGTGGAGACAATGTTCAAGCTACTGTGTACGAGGGGGGAGATGAAAGCAAAGATGCATAAATAAAATCTGTTGGGGGGCCTGGCTGAACACTGCATGCTGCAATCATTCCTTAGCCTCGGGTAGCAAGGCAGGCTCTGAAGTCTCTCTGGCTAGTAGCCATTTTATAAATATATGGGGCCTTCAGCTGTACTCTCGCTGCATAGAAAAGTTGTTCTCAATCCCCTGTTTGTGTGTGTTTGCTGTGTGACTCAGTACCCCACATTTGAAATGCTGTAAGTGCCCGGACACGCCGTGGCTGTTTGAAGTCAGTCAGTCTCTCATCAGGTTGCATGAAGATGAAGGCACTTCTTAGAGAGTGGTTTGTTCCCACTCTGCTCACCACAATAGGACTTTACCTCTGGGAGGGGGTCTAGGATAGTAGTCCACACTGGCCTCCTATGAGGAATGGGTGATGAGGTGTTTCCCATGTATTACTGCAAAATGGCAGTTGTGGCATCTTTTGTGTTTTATTGAGGAAGGTCTTTACTGCAACATGATGCATAATGTGACGAGGCAGAGTGCTAGAGGGAGCCATTAGCCAGTCACTGTTTGGTCTTGTGGTCCCTGTTGTTGTTTTTTTATTTGCATATCAACTCACTTTGGGTGAAGAAAGATCTAACTCATGTGAGTGCACATGTGCCAACGGAAGAGCGGAAGTCTGCTGTGCATTTGTGCTGTGTTTGCATTTTAACTTCTTGCACTAATCTTTCTTGAGAGGTTTCTATTCTTTTCTGTTCCTTTTTCTGGTTCCTCGAGGAACTGCTTTAATAAAATACATGACCCAGAGTCAGTCCTAGATAGAGTGACTCTGGCTGCTCTCCATTAAGATCTTAATTTCTCATGAACTGTTAGCAAGGGAGTGTGACAAAGACATCTGTCACAGTGGACTGGTCTGCTTTTGGCAGCTGTTGCTGGTGGCTGCCATGGCTTGGATCAAGTACTTGTTCCTCTGACTTGTGCATCCATGTCTATTGTATATGTGTCTTCTGCATACTTGAGTAATAGTCAAACTGCTCATTAACATGTTGTAAAGAATTATGAGAAGAGGGAGGCATTTCTTCGGAGAATTGATCTTTTGGGGGTTTTCCTGAGCTCAGCTCATAGTATTGCATCTCTTGTGATTGTCTTGTAGCATTATTACATAGCTATGTTGATTCATCAGGATAGATCTTGGTGTCAGTGCTTGGTGTTTCGTGGTCCAGCTTCTCTTCTGCTGGAAACCATTTTGAAGGTGAACAGGGGGTGTGCACCAAGTACCCAACTGTATCTGAGTCAATCACTGATGGGGAGAATGGCTGGTGTGAAAATTTCCTACTGTACCTAAAGCTCTTGTGGAGTTCTGGTTTAGCTTCAAGTGAGGAGGGTGTTCAAGCATGTGCATTGAGCTCCAAATCGGTAGGACCTACTGGCTTTAAACACACACCAAGTTCCTCTGTACCAAAGAACTGATGCAACAGAAAACATGCAACTGTACAAGTTTGTTCAGCTAGCAACAGGGTACTTCAGAACATGGTTTAGGGGGCATGGTTAATGGTTGGACTCAATGATCTTGAAGGTCTTTTCCAACCAAAATGATTCTATGATTCTATGAACTGTGACTGTTGTGTTGCCTACAAGTAGGTCATGAATGCATCCACTGACTTGAATTCTCCAGGGAACTTAAGACTTTTGTGCTGCCAGTCTTCAAAGAGGTGAGGTAATGTACCCAATTTGTGTCAGTCAGTGCTTGTTTGTAATGTGTATCATAGTGCTGAACTCCAGGTGTCTGGGCTGGAATTCAAAACCTGTTGCTCCTCAGCAGGTCAGTAGCATGCAAGTCAGAGAAGCACGCTTCCGATCCCTGTCTTGTGCACAGAGAAGGGTGTTGCCAAAACTAGATTATTCCAGGCGTTCTCTTAGGTCACTACAGGCTGCTTTTGCTGCAGCACTTTCTTGCTTTTTACCTTTTGCTTTGAATAACATCAAGTTTGCAATTTTGCTAGCCCTCACCTTAGTGCTTCACGGGATGTCATGTTAATGCTTGGCCCTTTTAAAATAAATAAAGTCCCTTAGTGTTTCTTTTTCCCATAAACTGAATTTTAACTGAAAGTCAGCAGCTGAAAAAAAATGTGGGTATGTGTGCTTATGCAAAAGACGGCAAAAAAAAAAAAAGCATTATTGATAGGTTCTACTCATGTTGAGGTTGCATTAGCAATACTTTGTATCTTTAAATCAATGAAGGGTTTGAATATGTAGTCCCAGAACAAGCCTGTATTCTTCTGCCAAAACACTGAAATGTGGAATCTGCTCCTGCCAGTTACTTAAAACATACAGTATTTCTTTCTGTGTCTTTGAGCTTTATACTATCACTCATTGTCATGATATGGGATCCTATTCAATCCTAAATAATTTGGCAGGCCTGGAATCACTGGCTTTTCCTCACTCTCAGGTTATAGTGATGTTGCTTGGAGAATGTGCTATGTCTAGTAAAAGTCATCTACTCCCTCCTTTCAGTCTGTCTCCAGTTGCAATAAGAGTTGCTTTGCTTTTACGTTCCTGCTTAATAAAGCCCTTCTGTTGTGGTGGTGTGGGGGACCACTTAAAGAGTTAAGCAGCTTTGAGGACTTGCTGAGATCCCAATAATTCTAGGTTGTTCTAAGTCACAAATTCTGGGTCACTAACAATGGGAATTGTTCTGAGTAATCTGATAATGTTCTCCTTGGTTGTTTCAGGGTGTTGTCACTTCGTATCTGTCTGGAAGTGAGGTAGTGGAAGGAGTTCTGGAATAATTCAAAACTTTTCCTTTGCTCTTTATCCAAAATCTTTGGCCCATGCGGATATGTGCTGGGATGCCCAGCCCTCCTGAAATGCAATGAGAATTCATTCTTCTCTCTCCCCTCAAAGAACTTGGGCATCTAAGTCTGGGAGTTAGATTTTTATTGAACTTTCTTTTTATTTGCATATATCTGGCCTGTCAGAATAGGCTGAGCAGCAGAGAATGATGATGTTCTTAGTGCCAGAGAAACATCATCTCTGGGAAGGAACATAAAGCATGTGGTGAGTGCCACAAACATCTAGTAGATCAAATGGTTCATATGGCATTCCCTTAGGAAATACTTCTCATAACTTGACTCAAAAGAATATGTCTTTAACTTGGAGCCATCAGATATCTCTTCTGATCTGATGATTGCTTTAAACTTTAAAAGCTCTTATATTCCACCTGTATGTGAGGGATGGAAGTTTGTTAACCCTCTTTGCTTTGTTCAGCACTTAAGCACAGTCAAAACGTTTCCTCTGTAACCGCTCTCTGAAACCACTGGCTCTACCAGATGCACCTGAAGTCTTCTATTTATTTTTATTTCATGTGCCTCTGGGGCCTGGTTGCTTCACAATGGTCAAAGGTTTTGGAGTTCAAAAGGCAGACCTATGTCTAGGAAATAAACTTGTCAGCTGGAGGCCAGAGTTTTCCCCTGCCTTAGATCAGTTTTGCACAGTAGTCACTCACCATGGATTTACACTGGAGCGTTGGATCTAGAGCAAACTCTTGGCCATTGCACTCAAATTGCTGAGAGTTCTTGCAGCCCTTCGTGGAGCCTTTTCAGGATATATAACTGGGTTTTGGTGTTCTTATCTGGGTGTGCAACTGAGACACAGTTAAGGTTTTCCTAGGAGGGGGAATATATAGGAGGAGCGATCTGATTTACAGGTGATCTTGGCTCTTCTGGAGATGCATTTTGAGTGCATTGGAGTTACTGCATCCGAATGCTTTATTGCTTGTCAGTTGAGCAAATGTAACTGAACTCCAGTTGTGAGGCTATATGCATTAGCTCAGCTCTCGCCAAAGCCCCTTTCCTCATAGTCCTCTAGATTTGTGTTAGGACCCCTAAATCTTTACTAGTGTATCTGCCCCCCCCCCCCCCCCCCCCCCCCTTATGGAACTTAGAAACAAATTCTGCCCTTGATGCTACATGCGAGCTCACTGCAAACCTGAGTTTCTCTTAGTTTTGCTAGCTGAAAGCAAAGGCAGTCTACAACCTGCCAAGAGACACTATGAACCATCTTCAAAGTTTTGACCATGTTTCTCCTTGCTCGTGAAAACATACAGTATGGAGAGACAAGGAGGAGACATGGATCTCATAAAATATATCTCCCCTTTGGCTTGGATTATAATAACAAAATGTCTGAGTCACCACATGGTACACTGATATGAAGCAACTGCCTGCAGAAAAACCAAAGCCATGCATTTTTCTGAAAAACGAGGGGGAAAGAAGAAGAAAAAAACCCATTTATTTTCATTCTTTTGGCTAGCCTAATTTTCTTCTATTTCTCATTAACCTTTAGAAAATAAAGCTAGCTTTCCTGAGGGAAAATAGCACTTCTTTGCCTCACCCCACTAGAGCTGCCCTTCAGCAGCCAAATTTAGCTAAAGGCATGCAGTGGTTTCTGGGCCTACTGAGTTGAATCTTACTTCTGGTCTGCAGGGGACCTGCCTTTAAGCCCCACAAAAGCTATTGCTGAGACTATGGAAAATTGTCCATCGCTTGGGCCGGATGCAGAGTCCCCTGGAGGCCGCTGTAGCCACTAGGAGTGCTGATGAATTTCTTGTTTATGCTGATTTCTGTTCCGATCCGAAGACCACAGAGATACCATATCCCTTTCAAAGCTCTCAAAGCATGGAGTTCCTCTCTAACCCCAACCTTTGAAGCTGCTTATCTAAGCTCTCTACCCTCTAAGGAGAAGGAGATGAGCACCCCCAGAGTTTAGTTTGTCCCAACTTACATGAAGTGTCCAAGATAACTTCCTTCTATAGGACTTCATTTCTCCAGAACTTAAAACAGGAGACTAGCTGAATAGCATAGATACATGTTTTTCTCAGCTAGAGGTAGATATGATGAATGCCATGCAAATTTGGTGGCTTCTGTAAGTGGTTTCCCTTGTGTCTTAGTGATCACAGGTCTCTATCTCATGTATTCACAGAGGAACATGGATTTTGAAACTCTGGTTTCTTTATGTCCAGCTAACCACAGATTTGTGTAATGGGTGGCTGGATTTTCATCTTGGGTGATGCAAAGAAGTCATAGAATAGAATAGAATCATTTAGGTTGGAAAAGACTCTTAAGATCATTGAGTCCAGCCATTAACCTAACACTGCCAAGTCCACCGCTAAACCATGTCCTTAAGCATCATGTCTACATGTCTTTTAAATACCTCCAGGGATGGTGACTCAACCACTTCCCTGGGCAGCCTGTTCCAATGCTTGACAACCCTTTCAGTGAAGAAATTTTTCCTAATATCCAACCTAAACCTCCCCTGGTGCAACTTGAGGCCATTTCCTCTTGTCCTATCACTTGTCACTTGGGAAAAGAGCCTGACCCCCACCTTGCTGCAACCTTCTTTCAGGTAGTTGTAGAGAGCGATAAGGTCTCCCCTCAGCCCCCTTTTCTCCAGGCTAAACTACCCTAATTCCCTCAACCGCTCCTCACAGGGCTTGTTCTCTAGACCCTTCACCAGCTTTGTTGCTTTTATTTGGACATGCTCCAGCACCTCAATGATTTCTTGAGGGGGCCCAAAACTGAACACACCTTGAATACCGTGGTCTCACCAGTGCGAGTACAGTGGGACGATCCTTTCCCTAGTCCTGCTGGCCACACCACTTCTGATACAAGCCAGGATGCTATTGGCCGCCTTTGCCACCTGGGCACACTGCCAGCTTGACCAGCAGACTGATAACCACTACTTGCATTAAGGCTTGCAGTATGCTTAAAGCTTTAAAGGAGGCTGTTAGAAATGTGAAGTATAACTGAGGCTGTGTACAAGTCTGTAATTTGTGCTTGAGATTGTGTAGAGAATTTCTTTTCTCCCCAGAGCAAAGCAGTGTGTGTTTTGACAGTCTGGAAAATTGGGAACATGACATGAAGGTGTACTGAAATGGCACTTTAGATACATGATCTGGTGCTGTATTGGCTTGGTAAAAATGTGGAGGGCTGCTTCTGTGGAGTATCTGGAGGATGCAGTCTAGAACTAAATTCTGTCCTCTGTTAGCTTCAAATCTGGCCTTGCCTGGTGGCACTCAGTGCCACTAAAATGGTTGACCCATGCACTGGTAGTACTTCACCTCTCCACATGTCTCAAGTAAATAGTCGCATGTGGTATTTTAGGGATGGCCTATGTGGCCCAGCATGAAGACTTGAAGAAACACTTGGGCTAGCTCGTGTACTAGGAGCATACATAGTCATATTAGTGTAACACATTCCCTGGGCCGAGTAGGGCTTCAGAGAAGTACCTATAATAATGGCTCTCCCCATCTTTTCTCAAAGAACAAGGAGCAGAACTCATCAGGACTATATCAGTGAAACAAAGGTTTTATCAGAAATTGCAGATCTATCTTTCCATTGGGGAGTATTTCAGCAATATTTCAACCTGAATGATTTCCCGTGAGGCAAATAGAAAAGGGTTGGCATAGACTATCTCATGGGCTGCTCACAGGCCAAGCTTTCCAGAGGCTTTCATGCTTGCTGGGTAATTGGTTTTCCAGGCTGTGAGATCTCATAAATAGGATTCATCCTATCTGCCTTCCTCCCCCATACAAAAGGATGGGATGCATCAACCTCTGGTTGTATCTGACTCCTTATATTAACTGCTGTAGGAGTTTGCCTAGTTTATGCTAGACACCTAACTTCTGGGCCTTAAAGTAAGTCACAGATCCCTTACCATGTGCCCAAATCCTATGTAGGGGAGATGGAGAAAAGGGTGATGGGGTCAATGTTTGATTGTGGGAAGGGGTGAACGTCAGTTTTCTGTGGGTCAGAAACTTGTCCATGTCTGTGGTTGTGTAAGTGCCTAACTTGCTTAATAGCTGAATGCAAGAATCATTTGTAATATATTGTAACAACAACTTTATTGGTCATCAAGCTTGCAGACGTGGGACAGATGGTATCTTCCCTGTAAGCCACTAGATGGTGATCTTTATATTTGTTAGCCACGTGCCCAGGTAGGTGAAGACACTACTTTTTCTATAAAACCTTTTTTTTTCACCACAAAGAGATGTCAGTGCACTTCCAGCAAGGAAAGTGAATGTGGGCCCACTTGGTTGAAACCAAAACAATTTGCTTTTACTACAGTAATGGAGAGTGAGATTGCTTTTGGCCAGGGTTTGAATAGAGAGGCTGGTGATCTGCTCCTGTCCATCTGCAAACGAGGCTCTGCCTGTTTGGGGTGGCAGGGTCACCCGAAGTGTGCTAGTGCTGGTCTGCTGGGTTCAGCCATCTGGACTCCCCCGTTGTAGTGCCTGGATGCAGTTGGGCACATACAGTGCTTGTGGGCTCACAGACTCAACACCTGGAGGTTTAATGCACTCAGATGTCTTATTTCAGCTCGACTGTGTAGTTACCCTTGGGAAGCAGACAAGTAATACCGACTTTGTTTTAATCAGAAGGTAACCACGGCAATATTTGTATTGGAAACACTACAACAGGGGTGCCTCCATGCTGATGTTTGTACTTGGATGTGAGGTACTGTACGTGTCTTGGGCAGGTTCTAACGTGGCCTTCCTGGTCACAGACGAATATAGGTTGGAAAGGACCTCCAGAGGTCACCTGGTTCAAGCCCTTACAGAGCAGGGCCAAATGAGTTCAGGTTGCTCAGGGCCTTGCCCAGTCCAATTTTGAGCCTCTCTGAGGATGGAGATCCCACAACCTCTCCGAATAACCTGTTCCAGTACTTGACTAACCTTAAACGTGAATCTTTTTTCCTAATATCTAATTGGATTTTTCTCCTGTTGCAACTTGCATTGTTCAAGCACAAAACTACTTGTGAGTAACCAGTGCATAACTTACACAGTGTCTGTGGTGGAAATGAAATATTTCATTTCAGTACCATCAGTCACTTCAGTCTACAAGAAATGTTAAACTATTGGCCATTCCCAATGGAATGTTAAGGATCTAATTTATCATCACCCTGTACCTTGAAGCATCATTTGTAGTAGCTGAAACTTTTTTCTGGTAGCAGATTTTAAATGCACCTTGTGTCAAAGAGGCAGGGAGTGAGAAGCTGCCAGATCAGTTGAATCCATACCAAATCTTCACAAAGGCTTGAGGTGGGGGGAATTGAGGAATCCTTTGTAGAGTGCAGTGCTGTTTGCTGTATTTATCAGTGATGTCTGCTTTTTCTGGTTCTGGTCCAGGCCATATGTAGAAATTGCAAAGTATAGCACAAATGGGCCCCTGTTATGATGCATCTTCTCTCCCCAAACTGGTGACAGACAGTGAATGGTTAACTGCCAGCCAGAGAAGGCTGTGCCAGCTAGTCCACAGGAGGCCAGTGAGGTTAGCAGAAGAGTTTGTCTGGGGAGGCCTTGAATTCAAAGGAGCAACACACCAAATAGTAAGCACCCAGAGTTCATGGCACTTGACCAACCTGTCCTATCAAGTACCACCAAGGGTGCTGAAGCTCAGCCAGAAGTGTAGCTGCATTGCTGCTCTCCCATGTGAGGTGAGAGCCATGGTTTGCTGGGGCTTGCAGCTGTGGCTTTAAGATTTGTGGTGTTTCTTGGAGGAGAGGGTAATTGCTGGAGCGCTTTAGAGGACACATCAACCTGCAGGATGCCTGACTCCTGGTGTAAAAGGTAGCAGAAAGCTGGATGGGCAGCCCAAAGAACAGGCTGGCCTGGTCCTTTTAAGGTACACTGTCTCTTCAGAGGCCTTCCAACTGTGTTTCTGCTGAGGTCCACACATAGACATCTATAAAGGAGGGCTTGTTAGCCTTTCCAAAGCGGATGGATGTTCCAAAAAAACTTGCCTCTCCCTTCCCCCATGCTAAGATGACTAACCTCATTTGAGTGAGATCACGGTCAACATGACCAGAGAAGATCTAACACAGCCAGACCTATTCTGGAAGGTGAGGATTGAGCCTCAGCCAGCATCCAGGACCAGTCTGTGTGAGGAGGGCTTGTACAGGCTCGGACCAAACTGCATCTAGTTTGTGCCCTGTGCTGTAAACACACAAAACATTTGGAGCTCCATTTTGGAGTCCCGGTTGTGACTCTGTGTTTTTTTTTCATACTGTCAAACCAAAATGCTCGAGAAAGGCAGTAGTTTAACATGAAACTGCCTCAAGCTGAGTAGGAGTGTGATTCCCAGAGCCAGCTGAAAGACGAGCATGGCCCAAGTCTGTGTTGTGCCAACTGGGAGAGCATCAGTCACCGTATCTCGGTCTGGATTTGCCTGCCACGTTCTTGTGCCTTTTGGTTTTGAGGATGCCAGGAGTTGACAAGGCTGGGACTGTTGCTTCTAGACCCTGTGGTTTTCCTCCTCTCATTCTTGAGAGAGGTGAACAGCTATACTTTGCCAGCTTGATTAGAAATGCTCGTAGTTATATTTACACTGGGGATGATGACTGTGCCCCCAAAACCTCCCCCTGCAAGCTGTTCTGCTCTGTGACGGACCCCCAGGGATGAGTCCTGAAACCTCGGCTTGCAATCTCATCCCTTCCTTTCCTTGCTCTTGCTTTGCTTCGCACTCTTTCTCACACACACGCGTGTGCACAGTGTGTCTCCATACACACCCCTCTCTGTTTTTCTTTCCTTTTTGGCTGCTTCTTGCTATATTGTTTTAAGTTGGTGGCTGGGCTGATTGCCAGTTTAAATTTCATCTGCCTCTCTTCTCCTTCTCCTCATCCTCCTCTGCCTCCCTCCTCCTCTCCCCCTCCATCCCCAGAAGTGATACTGTTTACTTTCTCTGCTGCTTTCTCAATGTCTTTGTATGCACTGCAAGGGATATAATCACCAGCTGTGGAGAGCTTTCTGAAACTCGAACTTATTCCTCAGTGCCCCAGGGCTAGTGACCTCGCCATTAAAAATAAATAAATAAATACTACAATGCTGTCTTTAAAGACAAGAAAATGCATTTTTCACATCCCAGGCTGGATCTTGAACAATCATGCCTGTTTTCTTCCTCCCTCATGGGCAGTTGTGGGGCTTCTATATAGATGGATAGATAACTGGGGGGGGGGGGGGGGGGGGGGGGGGGAGACAAAACCCAACCAACAAACCCAACCCCAAATAAAAAATGAGAAAAGCCAGCCCTCAAGAGCAGCATTTTTTTTTTATTATTTTTTTTTTCTTTTTTCTGTTTTGTGGTGCTGCTGTTTCACTTTATTTCCTCCTCGGACAGGAGGAGGAGGAAGAGTCCAGCATGGAAGTGTCAGACTCCTAAAGGGCACTTTGTCTGCCAGACAAAGCCTCTGCAGCACTAAGGCGAAGAAAGATTAGAGGATAAAAGTGTTTGCCAGGATCTCGTCTTCCTTTTCTTCTTCCTCTGTGTGTGTGCATCTCTCCCTTTCGGGGAGGAGGTGAAAGGGAGGTCAAACTGTGCCTACTGACCTCTGCCCCTTGCCCCCCGTGAACCAGAGGGAAGCCTTTGAAGTTGTAAAGTGCCCACAAAAACAGCAAACCAAACATGCTGCTGGCTTTTCCCTCCCCTTCTCCCAGCAGCCAGTTGCTTAATGGATGGTGACAGTACGGAGGCAGCAAGACGGGGGCTCGGCGCACCGCACCTCCGCCCCGGCCCCAGCGTGCACTTAATTGGCACGGTAAAAAGCCCACACACCCTGCCTGAGGGAGAGGGGGCACCAACAAATCGTGAAAACAAGCCCTTGCCTATCTCTCCTGGTGGTACCGGGGTGCCTTGCATCCCTCTGGGCGGCTGTGATGTGGCTGGGGGAGACTGGGAGGTGTTGGGTTGAGGTGACTGGAGCAGGCTGGAAGGTCACTGTGGTGGCCGTGAAGAGGTGGGAGAGCTTCCCCAGGGCCCTGCTGGCCCCGGCATGGCTTCTGCAGGCACAGCTCGTGGGCAATGCAGGTAGCACCCTTGTGGGGTTCCTCCTTCCTCTGCTCCTTCTGCTGTCACAGCCATGACAGGAAAGTCAAGGTCTGCTACTCCATGAGAAACAGGCAGAAGCAGCTGGAAAAGTGTTTGCCTCTCCTTCCCTTGAAATTTGGTCCATTTTCAAAAGCAGCCCCAAAGCCAACAGCAGGTTGAAGTTTGTTGTATGTTGTCTTGTGTCAGCAGGTAGGGCCCCCCAAGCAGATAGCATATTAGTATTGAATGAGAGGTGGGTTTTCTACTCTAATACTTAGGGCATGGTACCTATTTTGTTTCTCCTGTTGTCTTTGAGGTCTGCATCTTACCACTGTAAAGTGTAGCCTGCAGCATTTTGGATGCCCTCAAAGGACAGGGAGGTTGCTCTCCTTATTTGTGTGTGAACACCACCTCCATTTCCTGCTGGACAGAGGGTTGTCCCCAGCTGTGAGAGCAGGGTGGCTGAGCCCCAGCCCATGGGTGATGCTACAAGCCTCCACCTGAAGGAGACTGGCTGGCACATTTTTCTGTGAATCCCGGTCTTCCTTCCAGCAAACCAGTGCCTTGTGTAAGACGCCAGGCTATTGCTCTGGCAGGTTGTTGCATGCCTTTTTGAATTTTCTTATTTGTTCGCTGTCTGACAGCTCTTTCCTCTTGGCATATTGCTGGGATTTGATGCTGCCCCCACTCGTATCACATGGGGTTCCTGCCCCAGGAGCTGGAGAGCCCTAGAGCATCTGAAAGCCTCCTCCAACAGCAGGCGAACTGTTAAACTTTGTCATTTTGTGCGTAGGAAAACATCCTCATATACCAAAACCGACCCCTAATGCCCCCAAAAGCCCAACCCTAAACCTCAGAAAACCAGGCTAGCTGAGAAGAAAAAAAAAAAAAAAAAAATCAGTCACCTTTCCCATCTAATGCAGGTAGGTTCATGCTGGTCTCAAAACAAATGCAGCCAGGAGCCGTGCATGGCTTCAGTAGTTTCTGCTGCCTTTTTCCTCTGCTTAGTGTGGTTTGTACCCTTGGATGCTGGGCAGGAAATCCCAGCCCAAATGAATTCAAACCGAGATTTGTCATTGACTTAGTGGAACCTGGGAGTTTGCTCCTTATCTACAGCGGCAGCATTCAGGGATTCATATAGAATAAAACTCCTCTGGTGCTCATTCTTCCTACACTTCTGAGTGCCCAGATAAGCCCTGTGGGTTCCAGCTGGCATTTCTGATCTCGTGTATCTGGGGCCTGATAAAGTGTTACAATGTCCAATGTACAAAATTCTGTTGGGCGGTTTTACCTCCTCTGTTTCTGTGTGTGTATATATATATATATATATTTTTTTTTTTTTTCATGCTTGAAGAGAATGTGGCTTTCCTGGCTGATAACCTGTCAAGAGTACAATAGTTAACTATGACTAAATAATTTGTGTGCTCTGTGGCAGTTGCAATTGATGCTCAATGGATCCACAGCTGAAACTGCTCTTTTTTTAAATTCAAATCCAGCCATGACTGCCACAACTGTTTGTATGGATTTAGTCAACACTTTTTAGTCTTTCTGAGCTCAGTAAAATCTTCTGTTTCTTGTTTCCAGTTACTGTATGCTCTCTCCATAGCACCTCTATAGAAGATCTGATTTTATCATCTGGTCTAGCTGAGCTTTTACTCTCTGTCCCATTGAGAACAGAACTCTGTTTTATATGCATGTCTAGTGATGGATGAAGTTGATTCTCCTCCTTCCATCTTTAGCATGTGCCAGACTTCATCAAAGTTCTGAACGAAATAAAAAAAAATGAAGAAAAATGGCATTTGCTACAGCTTTGCCATTCCAGCCTACGAGGCAGCATCAGGTTCCCCATCTCGGATTCTCCATCATTTCCCTCTGGGCTCATACCATGCTTGCCACATAGAGGAGATTTCAGGAATTCGCTGCCATTGTGTAATATTCACCATTTAGCGTAGGAGCATAGGTCAGGCTGCCTAAACTCTGAGTATGGACTAAGAAGAGAAGGCGGCACCTCTGGGGGTGGTTTGGACCACATAAGTAGAACAGGAGCTAGGTTCCTACCCTCTGGGCTCTGAATCATGTTAAAAAAAAAGTCTGCCTCTCTCTGTGGAGTTTGCAGGGAGTCTCAGTTTCTAATTTGGACATCTCAGTGAGGTCCACATGGTGAAATAGTGTGAGGACCCCCCCGTGTGTTTATTTGAACATCCATTAGAATAAGGCTGTGCTTGCAGTGTCCTCAGGCTCCTCTTTGAGGAGAGCTTCTCTAGGAATGACTGCTTGTTACTGTATTTTTCATCTTGAGGTCCAGCTGTGAAGTAGGACCTGCTTCCACAGATTTATTGTGTATGTATTTATTTATTTTAGAGGTAGCTCTTTTCTGTCTTTTCTTCAGGCTTGGTTCTCCTTGCACATTTTGAAGAGCATTGTTTTCTTGAGTGTGTCATTGCTATAGTTTCTGTAACTGTCTGCTCCTTGCAGCATTGCAAGGAGCCTGTGTCTCTGTGGGTCTCTGCTCCGAGTTTATCCTTGTGCAAAATTTGACTTTGCATCTTGGAGAAATGTCTCGTGCTTTAGTGCTGAGTGTGCTTGAGTTCCTTCCCTGCTTGCCAACACCTTTACTTAAGGAAGGCAGACAGTGCTGGCCCTTGGATGGTTCTGCTCATCAGGAAGCCAAGTCCATCTTCTGCAGTAACTTGGTTTGAGCCTGACTTTGTGTTACAGCACAAATTCCTGGCTTCCTAAAGAGTCTGAGTATTCCCACTCCTGTGACCCCAGATTTGTGACCTAGGATGCCAGGGGACTTAATAGCCACATTTTGCTCCATGATCAGAATATCAAAGCTCCTCCATGTTTGGCTCTGTCTCTGATTTTGCTGGGTGCTCTTAGGTAAGATAAATTCACCTCTGCCTGTCTCTGTGTGGCTGTCTGCAGTGCAGATCAATGAAACTTCCTTTGCAAAACCCTCCATGGACTACAGCAATGGAAGGATTTTCCCTTTAAAGAGTTTTCTTAATATTAATTTATAGTTTTGCCTGCTATGTCTGTATTAGAACGTGAGTAGTGCTGTGCGTGAGCTAACTCCACATGAAGAAAATGGACCTTCTCCAGCATGGCTGGAAGCTTTTCCAAATGTCTTTTAGCAGCTTGTGGTCCCCTCCATAGTCCCACTGCATAGGCTCCCCTGGTGCCCAGTGTCCCAAGGCTTAACACCTATCTGAGTTCCAGTCCATGTGGTTTCATATAGCTCCTCCTTCCGTTCTCTGCCCTCTTTCCACCCAGGCATTTACGTAGCTTCCCTTGTTGCCTTTTTGTCAAGCACTGAGTTCATCTTGGTAGCTCACATCATAAATAGAAGGGCTGCAAAAGACCTGTCTTCTTTTTTTTTTTTTTTTTTTTTTTAATCAGGCACTAAGCTACAGGATATTAATCTCAGCTAAAATCTCCAAACCATCCTGCTGATGTGATGGTCCTGATTCCAAAAGACTGTATAGTCTTTCTCTTTGATAGCTGTGAAGAGTTTGGGAGGGGAAAGACAAGCACCAAAACCTCCTCTCTTGTCCATAGTTCCTTCAGATACCTATTCTAGTGCCCTAGAGATGGTGAGATGCCCAGCAAAATGTTCCAAGATGATCAAAAACCATGAAGGCCACATGGTTGGGCAGACTGGATGCTGAGCTATGGTGCAAAGGCATTTTGTTGTTATATTATTTTAGCAGGTATTTCTCAGCTGCTTCTTGCTTATCATTTTGGTATATATTGTGCCATGAGAACATAATGGGTGAGATAATATTGTCAATGTATAGTATAAATGCAAAATCTCCAAACACCAGAAGATTTAACTTGGTGGAATAATGTGGCCTCAGGTAAACAAAGGTCTGGTAATCTGCCCTGCCTGATACTCCATCTTCAAGGTATAGACCGTTGCAGCATATATGGTGTGAGTCTCAGTGTCGTCATGCTACCGTGTGATTTGTTTTCCTCTAAGTCTGCAGCTGGAACACAAACCAGAAAAGCAAATTTATCTATGCCTTGGATTTTCTCCTTTGAATGACATTGAAGTCACAACTGACAGCCTTTGAGAAACACCTTTATTTAGCACCAGATTTCTCACTTTCTTTTCTCAATTTGTATCACCATCGTGAGGTAGACAACAGGGGTTGTAACCCTGGCAGAGAGAGCGCTTATATTTTAGTATCTAGCACTGGAATTCTTGTGCACCAGACAAACAGCGTGAGCTTTGGGACCAGCTGTAATGAGCACAGTTCTGGGAAGCATTCACTGCACCATTTTTAGTGTCCCTGCATTTAAAGGGCAGGTTGATTTCTGCTGATCAGCATCTATCAGCATATAATATGGTCAGCCCATTCTTTTCTGAAATATACATTTTCATTTCAGGTTTTCACCGAAAAGGAACTTTAGCATACACAGACACAACAACGGGTTCAGTGCCACACACAGCCCCCATGATGTGCCATTCATTCTGTACCAGGCATGAAGCTTTAACTCCCCTTCTAGGAGGAACCTAAGCAAGCCAGAGCCCTGTTGTTGCACAGACATTCACACACACAGTCTGAAAAAAGGCACCAAGGATTATTCCTGGAGTGATTAGGGACAAGTTCTAACAAGCCTTCATAATAATGCAGACTATTTAAAGCTTCTGAGGGCCAGGATCGTATGGCAAAGGGCAGCGTAAATGAAAACAGGGCAATTTCTGATGCCATGAATGTGCTAAAACGGGAGGTGGGGAATGTGTCTGTGGGTCTGCGGGGGTAGTTGACTGGAAGGAGGGGAACATTATAATAATAGTTAGCATTTATATAATGCTTCATGTATTTAAAACACAGCACAAACGCTGACTAGGGAGGAACTGGAATGCACTGCATGATACCCAGGGGAGAGCTTTGTTGTTGTTGTTGTTGTATTGATCTAGGGTAACAAGTAGCTCCAGTCAGGGGAGCAGCAGCATGGCTTGTCTGGCATGTGAATGGGTGTCACTTATTGCAGCAGGGCCAGAGGGATGCAGGAAGAAATGGGCATGGCTGTGGTGAGTAGAGTATTTCCTGGGGGACAGCAGGGAGATCTGGCTCTGTCATGCCTTCTCTTGTGCCCTTATGAAGGTGTGAGAGCCTTAAAGTGCCGTTTAAGGCTCCTTGAAGTGACTGCATATTGCCTTTGGCACACCATTAGCTTGGCAAAATGTGAACAAATAGGTGCTGTGATCAGCAGCTGTGATTTCTCTCTCCCCATGGGGTCAAGGCCAGCTTGGAAGGGTTCAAAGTCAGATGGAAAAAGACATTTCCCCATAGCTATGACATGATGAGTTGAGGACAACTGCAAGTCTAGCTGCTACCAATAGCAGGCCTATGAAGGAGCAGCAGGGACCTTGGATATCCTCACTTAGGAGATGTGTGTCCTCCATCAGGTTGTCCTCCCTGCGTTGCTGGAGAGCATCTGTGGCGATACAACCAGAGCAGCAGCAAATCCTAGCAGCTACAGAAGGCCTTGCTTGTGCCTATCTTCCTAGCATTAACTCTGGGTTTCTTAGAGGTCCTGGTGCTACCTGCAGCCTCTTATGCAGTTGCCAGAATTTTTTTTGTCCTGTGGTTGAGAGTCTCCTGTGGGTGCTTCAATTCCATGATGCCTGGGAAGCAGGTGCATGCTCTTTAGAAGGGACTGGGCATGGGTTGGGTGGATGACTGAAATGGCAGGGAAGATGGAGGAATCTAGAAACTTTTTTTTCTGGCTTCCTTTCTGAATTAAAAGCTGTGAGGATTTCCACCACCCCACTCCCACCCCCCATGTTGAAAGAAGCACTCAAAGCTCTGGAGTAAGGACTTAACACACACAAAAAAGTGTATATCAAGACAGAATCTCATTTCAAATAGAAAATTCCAGTTTTCTTCAGAAAAAAACAAATGGCTTGATTTTTATCCCCTCATGCTTATCTTCCTCCAGAAAGAACCAAGTCACCAAAACCAGTAGGAGCGTGACGATTGTTTTCATCCACTGTATAAAACCATTGCTCAGTGAAAACGTTTCCCTGAAACATTTCCTGTAGTACTCCCTCTGGGTGTCTCTGTGCATCATGCTTTCTTCATGCAGGATGCATGACTGGGCTCATGTTACACTCTGCTTCCAAGATCCTTCTTTTGGTATTGATTTTTCTTAAAGATCTAACAAAGGACTGCAGAAAGAGTTGGGAAAACTGATCAATGCCTTCTCAGTCCCAGTTCCTTCAATGGAGAGGAGAAAGCATCTGTTTAATTTTCTGTTTACAGCTCCCATTTCTCATGTGTCTCCAGAGTGGAGATGGCTTGAGAGAGCTGCTCTGGTGTCCAGCCCGGGTTGGAGGTTCCCATATCCCACGTGCCTGGATTTACAGTTTATCTTGCTTATTCTTCCCAAGTGACGTCTGAGTACTACTTTATGTAATGTTTCCTGTTCTGATTCAGGCTGTTTTGCAGAACTTTGCTGTCTTTGCTGACTCTCAATTCTGAAACACCTTCTTCTCCCAAATTGGAATGGCCTGTCTTGGTTCTTGAGAGCTTCCTGGGATGTTCCTACTTGTGGACTTCAGGTGCTGTGCCGGAGTATTTCTTCTGTATTCCTTGCTTATGGCATCAGAATGGACTACATGCCTTGCGCTCTTTAGTGCTGTCATTGGCTGTTGCCAGAGAAGAGCCATTGCCTTGAGTATTTTCTTGTGCCAATGCACTCGGCTGTTGCATATGTGAACTGAATGTTTGAGGGCTACCTTTTCCTGCCTTCTCTTGTGTGCTCCATTGTTCAATACCCAACCTTACGGCTTGGAAACCTCACAAGAACTGCCTTTGTCTTACTGACAGACTTGGCCCAGGTTGCAAATGTCAACCCAAGGTGTCAAAGTGAGTCACTGTGCACGCACGTATCTAGAGAGGATTTTCCATGCAACATGATGAAGTCATTGACAGCCGTGTTGTGCAACTGTCAGTCATGAATCACAGGGATTACTGGCTGAGGAAGGCTCAGACTGTGGAACCAACTCATGTAATTATCTATAATGAGATGAATATAGAACAAATTAATAACTGACATATTCTTTCCATTCACTTGGCCCCAGTTGTCTCATTGGGCAGCCTTATGTTTTGTGCATGCTGTTGGCTCTGTTAGTAATCCGCTGCTTTTGTGAGGAAAGTGAACAAGTCTCTGTCGCATAAGAGAGATGCCAATGAATCTGGCTAGTGGCAGGTAAATAGGGAGCAACAAGACTTCTTAGTGTGAACTCTGCTCTCTGTCCCCCTCTTTTCCCCCTTGCTTCCTTTTTTTTAATCAGTTTCTTAATCCATATTCCTCTCCGTGCTTTTCTGTCCTCTTTCTTTCACCCTCCCGTCACTCCCCTACTTTTCCTTCTCTGTTTCCTCTCCCCTTTGTTCTGCACGGAAAACAGTTGTGATAGATACTTTTTGCATTTGCCAGCCAAAATTCTATGGTCTCTTCCTGTAAATATTTCAATTTCATCATGAGACAGTATTAGTTTGTTAGCATTTTTTTTTTCTTACTAAATGGGCAGCACATTCTTATGTTTGTTTCTTCCGGGAGGTTTTTCTTGGTGTTTTTTAGTGTCTTATTTTTTTATTAGTGTTTCCTCTTGCCAATGTTTTGCTGCGGAGTGCTGCCTGGTCTTACTATGAATGTTTTGGTATGAGGCAAAGAGAATTCATATTTCTGGAAGATTCATTCCCTTGGTATGTGCTTTGGGCAAGACCCTGTCTCTGTGAATGTGCCAAAGGCAAAAATTCTCATGGATTCCTGTGAGGAGCAGGACTGGGTCTTGCTTTTGCACCTGTGGAAGATTGCTCTACCCCACACGTGTCCTTGAGGGAGAGGGCTGGCTTGGACAAGAGCGGGTGAGACAGGACTTGTGTGTGCTGTCTCCATGGGACAGTACTCTGCTGAGATGCACAACAGACTTGACTCGCTCGCAGCGCTCAAAGCTCACGGTCAGTATTGCCAGCTTCAGCAGCCTTCAAAAATTGAGTCAAATCTTGACAAACTGTGACACTGGGTGAAAAATCACAAGGCTGAAATATGTACCTGCTTCTTTACTGCTGCCGCCTGATTTGTGAGCCTGTAACTACATTCAGGTGTCATCTCCAAGTTTTCCTGCACAAGCACGAATGCTAGAAAATGTTAATAAAAATTCTACATTTCACCGGATGTGTGACCTGGAGTGTGGGAAATGGATTGACTTTTGCAACAGTTGGGGTGAAACTGAGAGTGCTGCCATATGCTGAGGTGAGCTGGCAGCCTGGAAGGGACGCAAGTAGTGCAGGGAAGTGATGGGGGGATGCAAGGCCTTGTCTTCAGCTGGTTAACTCAGGTCTTGGGGCTGAGTACATGTTTCTGCTACTCATAAATGAGGGAAATTACAACTTCAGAGAGAAGGAGGCTGCAGACTGTGGAGACCTGAGGCTAAGTGTATGCTTTGCTAAAGTCGCATTGCTCTGGGCAGGCTAACTACGACAGAGGTGGGTCCTGTAACAGGAGGTTGCGGTTGTGTGTTACAGAGACCAATAGCTCCTCTGAGATCTGGCATTAGAATGCTTTACAGAAAAACATATAGCATGTGGTATCTAGTGAGCTGAGCTGCTGGACCACATCTGGGCTGTGTTTGAGAGCTGGGCATATCCACAGATTGCAAGAACGTTTCTTGCATGGATAGTGTGTGTTAAGGGAGGCAGGAGCAATACAGATCATGTCCTAATAGCATTTCCTGCAAATGCTTTTGAGCACTGCTCAAAAACAAAAGTTCATTTTTTTGATTTGACAGTAAAATGCAAGCAAGGCAAAAATTGGAAACCATCTCAGAAAAGCAGCAGTAAACAGCTCTGAGAACTTCCAGTTTTAAAAGACGAAAATATTTTGTTAGCTTTAGTATTCTTTACTTTCCCCCTCACCTCCTCATCAGCTTTTATTCTGTTTTGCCATGAAAAGGGAGGCAACAGAGGAAGAATGAAGAAAAACAAAGCTGAAAAAGTTTCTTATTTTCTGTTTTTTACTGAAAAATTAGAGAAATTTGAGGGAGGGGAGAAGAAAATGCTCATAAATTAATTTTCTTTTGAAAAACCACTGTTCATTTAAAAAAAAAAAATGGTTTGGCCAATTCTGTTCTTGTTTGAGCAGTTCCATGCATGGAGAAGGAAGATGGTTTCAGAATTCAAGTTCTGGATCCATGGTTCTTAAATACAAATGTAGGTAAACATATGAGCTAGAACAGTTCCTGCAGAATAATGAGGCTATTTATTTGGAATAGCCCTTTCCCCCACCTACTTACAATGTGTTTAGTTTTCAGTGACTAACTGGAATGATGATTAAGACCTCTGTCTGGACAGCAGCCGCTTGCCTTCAAGGGTAGTCTAACTTCCGTCTCCACCATAAATAGCTAGCTATATACAGTTTGCCACGTTTCTTCGAAGAAGTTTTTTGGACGGTCTTAACCTGATTTTCCAGGAATCTCCTCTCCCTTGTACTTGGAAAGTGTTATTAAGTAGTGCCTTTCTCTTTCCATCCCTGTAACGCATCCCGAGAGTCCAGATGAAAGGCTAAGTCCAATGATTCAACAGTGAACATGAGCACAGCTAATTAACATCAAAGAAGAGAGGATGGAGGAAAGGGTTTATGACCAGGAGACTGAACAATGTGGCCTCCTTCATGTGCATTCAGTTGTGCTGTCTCTTCCTAGATCACTTTGGCTTGGAGCTAAAAGACAAATCCATGCTGTACATGAGCCCTGGCTTTCAATGTAGTGCTGGTATGTTGGGCTGCCATTTAGGACACCCAAGATGGAAATGGAAGCTGAAGTACACATGGCTCTTGGGCGTATCTGTATGTGATCAAGCAGGTCAGAGAGGCTTCTTCTTTTGAAGCCCTCAAATAATTGTCCTCTCCTCAACAATTCTCAACTAATAATGCTTTTTTCTTTCTGTCCCAGTGGGGTGCACTGTGCCTTTTCTCAACAATGCATGTATTTTCTTTCCATTGAAATGCTATGGGGTTACAGTTTTTCAAATTAAAAACTGAATGTTTTTGAAATTTTTTTTTTCCCACACGAACATTTCTGTTGACTTGCAAAATGCTTTTCTGTTAAAAGTATCAGTAGTAAATTTTTAACCCATTCTAAGAAACTTCTGTTAAAAATGACTGACATCCTAAAATCTCTTAGGAACTGTTTGTCCCCATTTCCCTTGCTGAAAAATGATGATTTCTAGAATTGTTTTTCTTCCCTTTTCTCCTCTTAGCATTCTCTTTGTGTGTCCATAATTTTTTCCCCATCCCTGTACAGTGCTAAACTTTGGTAAGAATGATATTTCTGAACATGGAAAGTAAAAGAAATGTCATGGTAGTTTAGCTGGGATTAAAGAATTGATTTAAGCCAAGCCTGATCTATAAGAAGAAGTTTTCTGGAACCAAAAGCTGTCATGCTCCTGCAGCTGTTTTGAGCTTAATAGCTTTGTAAGTCCAATGTACAGTTCTACCAGAACTTCTGAATGGATCTCATTTGCTAATAAATTCCACATAATTCTTGCTGACTCTTAGGCTTTTTCTCCATTAGATTTTATTATAGGACTTTTTACATAATGGGAGAGCACAAACAGGAGACTTGGAGCCACAGTTTCAGAGCTCTTTGTTCTGGGGTTGGGAAATCAGTTTCCAGATGTGGACCATGTTGGCAGTTTTTTCCTTTTTTTTTTTTTTTTTTCCTTTTCTTTTGTGTGTGTGTATGTGTGTGCATGTCTTTCTCTTTTGGTCGGGGTGAGAGAGGGAAATTAAGATGATGAATGAAATAATGAAAATAATAAAATAACAATGGTCAAAATCCCCTTTGTTCATGAGTCATGACTCAGCTGAGGGCAGCAGCAGGACTGCCGCTGCGAGTCTGCTCTGATGTCAACAGCATACATCACTATAGGGACACGTTTAGGTACTGTGGGTGGAAGAGGTGAAGTCTGAGGGATGCATGGAGAAATTTGCTAAGGACTTAGAAGGATTCTTAGGTCCATGTTCTCTCCCACGCTCTGATTTCTTTGCGCTGCTCTGGAAGGACAACAGATCTCCCCAGCTGAGGGTTTTCCCAGCATGGGGTAGTCCACAGATGGCAAAGCTGGCTTCTAAATTAACTTCCCACAGCACAGGGTGTGGAGGGGGTGGGCTGTCACCAGCTGATGGGGAAGAGAGCTGCTCTGAGAATGACTCCCAAAAGCAGAGGGGAACCCTTCTCATGTTAGTGGCACTCTGGCTATGGAGCAAATGTTCCAGGTGTTGGTGTGAGTCAGGCTGTTTCCTTTCTCCCTCCTCCTTCTGTCCTCTTCAAGGGAAAATTAAAAGCCTGCAGTACCACACAGAAGTGACATTGTGTGCCTGCCCACCACAATCCCCATGACCAGCCACCAAAAGGGACCCCCAATCTGGCTACTGAAGAAAGACCCAGGGCTGGAGATGTCTGCAGGACAGAGCATTTTGCCAGGGTTGCATGAGTGAGGACAGTAGGATTAAGATATATTAGTGTTGTACGTGCTGTTGCATCTATCGAGGCAATCAAGTCTTAGTCAGTGCCATCACTTCTATTGTTCTGCAGGCATCCATTTCATTCCAGCATGGGGGAGGACACCAAAATGGCTTCTTGTCAGATATCTGTTAGCAGGGCTTTAGCCAAAGATCTCTAGGAGTGACTTCTGAGACGGTGAGCTGAGAGAGTCTTGAAGTATAATGGGGAGAAGGGGAGTTGCATTGCCTCTCTAATCTGTCTATGTGCAGACACTTCCATGGTGCATTATTGAGTCCCCTAGAACCATTCAGTGTTGCCTGCATAGAAGACCTGGACTGATGCTGAAGGAAAGGGAGGGGAAGGGAGACTCAGCTCTGCTAGCTTTAAAGGTTGTTTTTCCTCTGAAATCACTGCTTTCAAGTTGTGGACACATCTGGAAGTAACAGCAAACACGTGTAGACTGTGGTTTTGGAGGAGATGAGATGAGATTCATATGGAAGGGGGGGATGCTGTCCCTGTCCTGACAGCATGACCTTGGAGGCAATTGGAGACAAACTGGAGGTGGAGGAAGAACTCCCCAGATCAAAGAGAGGTGTCCATCCATCTCTGCCATCCCCTCTGGAGGAGCTGGGAGGTTATTCTCGAATGTAATGGACGTGCACAGAAGTTGTAACACATGACTCTCTCTGGTGGTTATAATGAGATTTGCACCCCCTACTTAGGCAACATGAGACATAAGGCTCAAGTCGGGTGGGTGATGGATGCTCAAAATAATCCTGACTGTGTCTTCACAGCTGTGGTTGCAGCTAGGCTATCTATCACAGCCTGGGAATCATAAACTTTTTTACCTAAACTGGACATTTAAGAGTCTGGCCACAAAGAAAGTACAGCTCTGAGCCCCTTCACTGGCTGTAAAGATCATTGAGCTAGAGAGCTTGGGAGGTATCAGGTAGCTTTGGTATATAATTAGATTTTTTTTACTTTAGTCCTTTGCGGTTTTGGGTTTCCAGGCGTGGAACCAGATTTTGGCCATGGACCAGACTGCTGATCTATCTACCTTTACATTAGTTTTACACTACTATCCATCTTTATGTTTGTGAAATGCTTTCAATCTTAACAATGGGGTGAACTCCACGTTGGAGTCCATGGAGTCCCTTGCCTGGTCCTGCTTTTGGGGATTTCAAACTCTGTTTTGCAGATAGTTTTATTATTATGCTGATTTTTTAAAATTTATTTTTCTTAAAGATTGACTTATATTCTGTTTAGATTGGTTTATTTCAGGAGGCCTTTTTAAGATTGTCTGGCATTTTTTCAATAGAGGGGGAGCATGAGTAGGGTATCCTTGTTCTTGCAACAAAAAGGTTCATTCAGCAACAAAGTTTTTCTGGTGTTTTCTCCTGATTACTGAATCAGAGGGGCTACTAGGATGGGGTAACAAGTGAAAGAGAAGTTAACGTTTGACTTTCCTGTCACAATCTTTCGTCCGACAGGGGTACGTGCTGTCTTGTGATATCATGGACAAGCATCATAGAATGGAGTAAAAATTTTCCATTAAATGTTTGTCTCAAAATAGCAAGAGCATGCTTTTGGGTTTGATATCTTAGTATCTTGGGGAACAGGAAGAAACTGATTTTTGCTGTGTCAATGTCTGTGGTTTTTTGAGTGTTCTTTCCTTTACGTTGTTTTCTTTTGAATTTGCAACGCTATGAGAGAAGTCAAAATAGCAAGAGAAGCAGAAGTGGCAGTTCACAAGATAGCCACTGACTTCCAGCTAAATCTTCGTGCCTGGTATTTCTTATTTCACAGGCACTTCTGAAGAGCTGGTGCCAGCAAACAGGAAACTGCGTACATGGAGTTTGGCAATATGTAGGCAAGCTGAATCTGCATTTTCATTTGTAAGGATGAGATGACTCCTGGAACTGGGTTACTGTGACTTTCAAAGGTTTTTGACAGAATTAGACCTTGAAAACCAGAAAGACAGAGGTGCCTGGTTTCCTTCACTGTCCATCTTGGTGGTGCAGTAGTCGGAGGAAACATGGGTGATGCTTGCAAACGTGAGCAGGTAGGATCAGTGCTTGAATTGGAAGAAACCAGAAGGTAGCTAACCAAAGACATCCATGCTGCATGGGCTTCCTTGGAGCTGGAGCCAAAATGGAATCATCTGCATTTCATTTCTCTCATTTGTATCCAATCAGGACACATTTCCTGAGGATCTGAATGGAGAATAATTTCTCAGAGGAACTACTATTCCGTAAGTCATATAGAAGAGGACACAGAGTCCGCATCGATGAGCAACCCAGCTTGGTCTTTAAGCGTTTTCATGAATCATTTTTATCTTTGAGTTGAATAACTCCAATTGCGTGGCAAGATGGAATGCTAAAATGAATGAAGAGGAAAAAGGAGAAACAATAACCTAAACCAAGCACTTATATTGAAAACAGGACCCAGGGAAGAACAAGTAACTGCTGGCTCTGTAGGCCAGCTTGCTCTCTCCTGGAAATTTCTTTCATCGATGAGACAATGTAGGAATAAAACAGAAGCATGTTTCAGCTTGCAGACAGAATGTTGGCAGATGAATGGAGGTAAGTATCAGACATGACACGACTGACCTTAGCCTACAAATGTTACTCCAGGCTTGTATTCATAAGAGGACTTCTGGTAATTTGGTCAAGCAAGGAAAGTGAGTACAATCATCACCCCACCAGCAGTGCAGCTGTGCAGGGCTTGCACAGCGTAATTGTCCTAGCATGCAAATCCCAGATGCTGTCAAAACCCTGTGTTACCCAGCAGAAAAACTGGAGTGGTAGTACTGCTTAAAAAAACCCAGAAAGAATAAAAAAAAAAAAAAAAAAAGAAAAAAACCAAGAACAACCAACTAATTCTCTTTAAGAAGAGAATTACTTTTGATGTTTGCACAGCCAGCTGTGACATCCATCTGCTTTTCTCTTTCACAGAATGTCCCATGCTGCTGAAGGTATGGGTGAGAAATCCATGTGGTGGTTTAAAATTCAGCGTGTGCCTTGAAATAAGAACTTATCCAGGCAATATCAATGCGGTTGTAGAAGCATCATTTCTTTAGCCTCAATAATGGGAAGACAAAAACCTCAGTCCATGTGTTTCAGTAAGCAATTGTTAGTTAACTACTCACAGTCTTATTTAATCCTCGAATGCTAATAAAGGAGTAGCGACATGATTGTTTAAAAAATACAGTCTTTCATTAAAAATATTTTCTGAGGTTTATTAGTTAAGAAACAACTGTATCTAATGGGTCATAAATAATATATCTGGACAGACAACATAAAAAATGATGCATAGGCCAAATACCACCTCTGGTTATATTGTGTAACCCAATGGAGAAGATAAGTGTAAATGAGAACAGGGCACAGTCCTATAATTGTAACTATATAGATTCATAGAGAGCTTTGACCACAAAAAAGTGACTGAAATTGTCAAACTCCTGACTCCATGCCAGATACCTCGGGGCTGAATTTGACATCCACTGTGTTGTGTTGTTTAGAGAGAGGACTCAAAGGAAGAAACATACCTCTGTCCTGAAAACCCCTGCCTTGAATTGGGCCAGCTGCCCAAAGTGGTGTGCTGTATCACAGCATCTCTGTCTATCCCACCACATTTGTCCTCCCATGGTTTTTATTTATCCTTTGCCCTTTTTCTTCCTCGCCTCAACGCCTCAGTCTTGAACCTACTGAGATGGTGGTGTTGCCGTCTTTGAAGTTGAAGTGAGTCCTCCCAGTTGTCGGTGGCATTTTGTGCACAAGGTGCCTGTGGGTTTCATGCCAGTCCTGAGCTGCCAGCACTTCCTCTGCCTGTTAGGACACTTCAAGTTTGGATCCCTGAAACCACAACCTTTGCTTATTTGGCTCAGTATGATGGTAGGAAAAAAATTGTGGTGCTATTCCCTTGAAGGCTGATGCTGGCAATGAAAGGAAATTCCTGGATTTGAATGCTTGTCTGTTTACTTATTTATTTACTTTTGTGTTCAACAGTGGGAAAACATTTTCATTTTCCTCCTTGTCTTGTCAAACCACTTTATTCATCGCAGCAGGCACCAGAGTGCAAAACTGGACTGTAAGAATTTTTCCTTGTCCCTGATCTCTCTTGGTCCACAGTGAAATGCTGCAAGGCTGGGAGAAAACCTGCGAGGGATTTGCAAGGAAGAAATGGCCACCCTCGTTAGCCAAGGCCACCATGACCAGCTTGTTCCTCCTGTCACCTTGGGATGTTGGCCCCACGTCCCACCACACTTGTCTGCCGCACATCGTTGACGGAGCTGCTGGCACTTGCCTTGCCTCTCTGAATGGAGAGGGCATGCCCTGCCACCCCGCCTGCTTGCCTTGCCTTCTGCTTTATCCTGTCTGTGAACTCCTGACCTTGATTGCTCCTGCTCCTCGCCTATGCTCCCCTCCCTCTTCCAAGCTCCAAGACGGTCTCGTGTTTCTTGGAATCCGGCAGCGCGAGGGCTTCTTGTTGATTGGTATAAACAATCTTAAAGGTCACATTTTCCCCCCCCTGCAGAGGGACTTGGGGCGGGTGTGTGTCTAAAATAAAAGGCTTCTCTCAAATTAACAACCACAAGGATGTAAACGTGGAAGCCAAAGGGAGTTGTTCACCAGCAGTGTGAGCTGTGCCAAAGAAGCCCCTCGGGGCTTTCTTAGGAAAGAAAATGTGGGCACAAGATGCGGCATGCTCTTGCGGCTGGCTGGGAGGGAGAGGTCAGGGTGCCAGGGGACAGTGGCAATCACCCCCTGTGTGAATGGTGACATCGGATTTGAGCAGCTGTGTTTGCGCCAGGGCTGGCGCTGGTCATCCTGCTAAGCTGGGGGGAATGCAGAAGTCCTGGTGGCTTTGGGCTGCAGGGGCAGGAGGCCTGGAGCTGTGGGACAGTGGATAGCATTTCACTCGGCCAGGCGCTGGGTGCCATCCAGCTCCTAAAGCTGGTCGGCCGCCTTTGTGGACTTCAGTGGGAACTGGGTCAGAGCCCTGTCTGGGGAGAGGCTTGCGGAAAACAAGCAGAAAGCAACTGTAGGTGCTCAGTTGCCTGCTCAGAGCTCATGTCTGCTTTTTTGGCTGAATCGCAGCCAGGTCTCCACTCCAGAGGTTTACTCACTTGGTTACACAAGTTCAAGTATGGCAGGGAGTCACAGTCTTGATCAACTTGCTTGTGCCAGGAAAACCCTTTGTAGGTACAGCCTACACTGGGATGAGAATCCTTTAACCGGTTTAGTTTATCTAATCCAGGGAAAGAGTTTAAATGCAAAAGGGCAAGACCTCTTCTTATCTTTGTAGATTGTCTAGTGTCTGAAAGACTTTGTACGTTTAATTCTTTCTAGCCTGGTCCAGCTTGAGCGTTGTTAACACTGCTGTGCACTGTGCTGCCTGTGAGTTGTTCTCTGGTGTGCTGCAGGAGAGTGGGAGCTACTTGGGACGTGGCATGGTAGCTGTTGCCTCCTTGCCAAGGCTTCAGAAGTGAGCAAGCTGAAAAGCTACGTTTCACATCTGGCCCATGTCTTCAGCAAACCCAGCAAAACTTCGTATCCCAGCAAACTCCTCTGAATTATAAGTTTAGATAAGTTCAAGGGAAGAATTTCATCAAAGAGAAATCTGTAGAGATTGCTAAGTGTGTAATGATTGCATTCTTCTTACAAAGTTGCTGAGCAAAAATTGTTTGAAGCAAAGAGGACACCAGAGGAAAGTATCAAATATGTCTGCTGAACTTTATTCCTCCTTGGGTGTCTATTGTGGCCACTGCTAGAGACAAGATACCGAGTTAGATAAGCTTTCAGTCTGGCTTAGTAAGGCCACTATTTATTTTCTATGTCTGCCTCAGCGTTATGTGGCCTGACCCCCCTCTCTGAAGGAGATAACCAGGCACAACCTCTTGCTGTGTGCATTAGTGGGTATGTTCATAACCCTGCCACTTCGGCTGATGGATGTAGGCAAATCAGGCCAGATGTAATTCCTTCTTCCAAGAGCTGAGAAAGTATTTTGCATGTTTTTCTAGCCCATTTCCTAAGGAAGTAAGCTTTATGCGAATGTATTCTGTGTATGAACTTGTGCTCCTGCTTGTCCCTCAGTCTCCTTCCTCAGGACTCTTTAGGGGTTTCAGCCTAATTTGGGAAGGGGATAGACATGTCAAAAATAATCCAGTTTCCACAAATATAATGAAATTTAGAGCTGGTGAGGAGACATGTCCCGCACTAATGGGTGTGAATCTCAGCACTTACTCAGACACAAAAAAAGAATCACACAGGGAGAAGATCTTAGGAAGATCTTCCTCAGCCATAGGAAAAGCTTCCTGGGCCCAGCAAGTATGTCGGATACCAAGTTTCATTAGTTCTACTGCTTTTCTTCTTATTTGTGTTATTTCCCTGGACCCCTACTTATCCAGGTTCAAGCCCCAAATGGAAGCAGAGTCTCAGAAACAGCAGGAAAACATTTAATTTTTTTATTTGCTTTACAATAGATCTTAGATGCCCAAACAGAGATCAGGATCCCTTTGTCTTGGGTGCTTTCCATCTCATACACAATAATAGACAATCCTTGGTCTGAAGTTCTTAAAACATCAAATGCAGGCTGAGGAGTGAAACTGTGTCACCATCTCATACGCCAAGTTTGCATCCAGGCTCGAGGGCTTTGAACTTGCTTTCTCCTGAGCAAGAGCCCTTGGGCCCATGCAGTTCCAGCTGTCCTTGTAAGAACTCCCCAAAGGCTTGTCCAGATTGTAACTGAGCTTATTACGATGCTGGTGATACTCTCCTGCAGTTAATGCTTGAAAAATTAGGCACTGAGTATTTGCCTCCATGTCTAAACCAAAAATGATTGCCTATGTGTCCCTCCTCTGGCTTCACAGAACTTTTATTAGATGCCAAATAGTCCATTTCTATCTTCTGTGGGGTGGGAAAGGAAGGGAGGTGGCAGGTTTGAGAAGATATGTTTGTGTTTCAAATGGTATGGGCATTTTAACTATCGTCTGCTTTCTTGGTCTGTTGCTAAAGGGCAACAAACTTAATTCCTGTTCCCAAATGTTGAGTGGCTGGGAGATGAGGTCACACTGTCTGAGGGTCAATTGCTGATACATCACCTTTGTTTAAATTCCTAGCATATTATGTTTTCTAACAAAAAAGAGCCTGAAATAACTACTGGTGGCCCAGAGTGACTGTAAATGTTAAGTTTGTCTCAATACAAGTTTGAAAACTGGGCAAAAATTCCTCAAATTTAATGTTTTGTTATAATTTCAGGCCTGATAAGGACTTCAGGGAGATTCATTGAATACTTAACGAATGATTAGAGAGGGAGGGATCCAAAACAACTAAGAAATAAATGACATTTAATAGTATGGCCTTCAGTGCTACAGTGGACAATTCCAAATTATTCTTGCTGAAAACAGCAGTTTTAGTTAAATTGAACACTTTAAGGATAATTGTATTTTTCATAGGCAATAAACTGTTGTAGGAGCTGAAATACTAACCCCAGTCACGTAAGCACTTCTCAAAATTTGATTTAGTTTTAGCCGAGACTTCTGAAGGGCTTTTAATGCTTTCTGAGTCAAGCTCTTGTAAGATGCTCTAAAGTGAGATCCATAAAACTACAATTTTTCATGAAAAAAAAAAAAAAAAAAAAGAGGAACAAGACCAAAGACTGCTTTTGGGAAGCACCAGTGTCTTTTAAGAGATATGCAGTGAGGAGGACTGGTCTGGGACCTTTCTCCTAAAGGAAATGTTGACTCTGTAGAAGAAAGAAGGAAAAACTTCACACCCAGATGATATGAACCATTGTGGGGTTTTTGCCAATATTTGAATCTTTGGTTTCAAGCAGTCAGGAGAACTGATACTTTCTGTGACACATCTCATCTCATCAAACGCTTTATTTTCTTCCTGTTGAAGATTTCCACAGGAAATCTCCAGCCAAACCATAATATTAGGCATGATTCTTCCCTCATTTCCACTGCACTAACATGGTTGGAGTGGCAAGGGTAGACCTATTTTTGCTAAAAACCTCAGGCTGTCAAGAACTGGCCCTTCTGCTGGAGTGGAGCGGGAAGCAGTTTGGAGAAGTCTGCATGTGTATTTTCATAAGAGATGTCACACTCAGGGGGAAGTTTGGATCCACAGGATATGGAGGCAAGGCAGCCCACTTCCCCCATGGCAAAGCTTCTCTTTTTTCAGAAAGCATCCCTCCCCTGTGTCCTGGCAGGACTTGGGTCATGCTCCAAATTCCATCCTGTCCCTCTGCTTCCTGCCCTTTCACCCATCACCAGAGTGATAAAACACCCATCCGAAGGCATTGCGGAACTGATTGCCCTGCTATACTTTCAGAAATTAAAAGTAATGTTGCAAAAGCTGTTTTTGTGGGAATTTCAAAGGGACCATATTGATGTGAGCTGCACAGCATCTCAAGAGTTTCAGTGTCTGAAATCTTTTGTGCTCCAATGAAAATACCAGCCTCAATGCTTAGATTTTGTTTTTGGACAGACTGCTGTTCAGCAATATGAGAAATGGTCTGGACTGTCATGTTTGCACCGACAAAAATGTCCCTCAAGGAATGGATCCTTCAGATTTGGGGTTTTGGATTGATAGGCTCAAGCTGAGAAGTTGGACTGCTGGCTTCACAGGAGCAGAGGAAACTGCCCCTAGGAACAGATCACCGCCCAGATATAAAAGAAAATCCACCCAGATGTGGATTTTCTGGTATTTTTGAAGCATCTGATCTTGGTCACTGTTGGAGGTGTAGGATATGGATTAGAGAGAGTGTGGTTTTCTCCAGTTTGGTTGTTTTTCTGTTTCCCTAAATCTAAGGCTCCGTAGACAGAGCTCTTTTGTGGCTCCAGTAGGCAAAGTTGGTTTGTGCGATATTTCTGTTATCTGTGGGAACTGCTTTGATAAGCTAAGTTGTCCTAGAAGTGTCACTGTAGCTGTGATTGTGTATGATCGTAAGCAAGGAGAGGTGTGTAGCAAGGTCAGCAATATCAGTTGGTCCAATAAAAGATACTACCTTTGCCTTCAAATCTCACCTCACTTAATAAACTAAGGTACTCCTAGGGCAAGTTAAACAAAAAATAATGCTAAACCTGGAAAAAATAGCTTGGTGTACATGTTTCAGCTCACATAAGGAGAAATCTATCCTTCGAGCTGCTGAGTGCTGGGGAGGGAAGGAAACTGGCTGTTGTGATGGTGAGGTCTGGTAATCTTTAGAGTAAGGATGCTGATTTGAAGGGGAAGTTTTAATCGGCAAAGTATGAATGGAGTAACGTGCAAAGGCACATTTACTGGTTGCTTTCCCCGTGTTGCCACCCTTCCTAGCCTAGCCCATGTTCTTCTCCTGGTGTGTTCTTAAGATTGTGTGCTTTGGAGGTTGGAGAGCTAAAGATTTAGAGAAGAAACAAATGGGGGATCTCAAGAGATGATAAAGGCAGTTGAAATGTCAAGCTGAGGTATAGAAATGTGCTCATATTCTATTTCTGGTATCCTTGAGAGGAGGTTATGGAGAGCTTTTTTTCATTTTGGCTTCTTCCATGCTCTCTAAACATGTGATAGTGTCTCTGTTTCCCTGAGGTGATTGCTAGATACTGCACAAGTGTCTCGTGGTCATTGAAAGTCTCCTGGATTTTTTTTTTTTTTTTTTTTAATTTTTTGAGATAGTTGGGCACATTGAACGGCTTTCTCTTGAAGTTCCTTACATAGTCCTGGGCAACCTGCTCTAGGTGACTCTGCTTGAGCAGGGCGGATTGGACAAGATGACTTCAAGAGATGCCTTTCCACCTCAACCATGGTGTGATTCAACCTCTTAACTTGGAGTGTATTTCTAAGTCTGCAATGGGTTAATCTGGATACTGGAAGCAGCATATCTCCAACAGTACTGCAGAATTACCTTGTATTAATCTTTTGATGTTCTACCTAGCTCATTTGTACATAAATTCCATGTTCTCTCACACTACACTTCAGTCTAGACCAACCTGTATGTAGCTAAGCAGGCTTAGGAGGTAATGTCCTGCAAACATACCTGGCAGCCACCCCTTCCAGGTCATCTCTTTAGAGCAGCTCCTGCCTGTTTCTCAGTGCCTCCCAGCCCCTTGCCATCCTGTCTGTGGCCCTGGCTGGGCTCAGCATGCCAAAGGAGACAAAGCCTCCTCCTGCATAGCTTGGGCATAGCTCAGCCGCATTCTTCAATGACTGTTTTTCCCCAGTGACCTTACTCTACAGCTCTGGTGGTCAGTTGACTATTATGCTGCGAGCTTGCCCACATTCCTCCACCCACTCAGGCAAGCACTGCCCGCTGGGAAGGGGTGGCGAGGCAGGGAGGAATCTGACTGTCTGGGGACTTATTCAAGGGAAACAAATTCCAAGCTTTTGGGACTGTTTTGCCCATCACTTCTCCAGCGACGGGGAGGTTGGAGCAGCTGCGCGAAGAGGGTCTGACCGCTGCGGTTGCCACACACCCTGCAGTGACAAGCATTCCCATGGCAAGCCAGCAGGCTCCCCTTGTTGCCACACTACTTGGCCCTTTCCTCACGTTGAGAGGAAACCCCAAGGAAAACAGCTTGGAGAAACCTTCTCAGAGCGGTTGCCACTTGTCATGTTTGTGGGAGCCTTGCAGCAACAGGTTTAGTTCCTCAGCTCCCCCCTCTGAAAGGCTGTGAAGGCTGCTAAGCTAAGGATCCTTAAACACTGTAAATCATACAGTTTTTTTGGTTTTGAGAGCCTTGTAATTTTGACCACTTAATGTGCAACTTCTAACATAACAGTTTTATTTTCTTATATATATATATATATGTGTGTGTGTGTGTGAGAGAGAGAGACTAGACATGAGCTAGATAGGGAGTTGCAATGCAGATGATTTTTCAGCTCCGGAGCCAAGTCAGACAGATTATGGTGGAGAAAGGTTTGTACAGTAAGAGGAGAAGGTTAGAATCCTGCTATTTTATTATTGCCGTAGTTAGATTAGAAATGTTAAGGATTTGTGAAGAAATTACTAAGTCAGGAAAATTTATTATTCTCATAGCTCACTCAGCCACTCTGCACATCCTGTACATTTTCTGACATACTTCCAACAGCATAAATATTAATAGAGTAATACTGACATTTAGGGCCTGATCCAAGTCTCATTAAATTCAGTGGAAACACTCCCATTGTCTTCAGTGGAAGATGGATCGTGGTCTTGAAAAGGAACAAAGGAGGAGAAAATACCAAGTGGGGCTTCGTGGGGCTAAATAATGTTGTTATCAAATCAGAACTCCTCCGCTTCCTGACTCTGAGCATTTTGCTCTGTGACCTTTAACGTTAAATTATTGCCAAAACAGGAAGAAGAAATTAAGGCTTCATAAGGGTTGAGATGGTCATAGATTTTACCAGCCTCACTGATGGAATGTGACAATTTCTTCAATGGAAATGAGTTGGGCGTGAATTGTTCATCAGTCGTTTTGATTTATTCAACCTTTCAGCCCCATAGCTTGCAGTGGCAGGGATTACTAGAAACTCTGCAAAAGAAATTCTTTCTCCTATTTAGTTTATAACCTCTGCAGGTGCATGAAGAGCTACAGAGAGAGGATTAGCTATTGTAAAATGGCTCCATTTACTTCATTGAAGAGATAGCCTAGAATTGGCTCTGTGGATACCATGTGAACATCTATTGCAAAAGCTTTTTTGGCACTGCAATCTCTCTCTCCTTTTCTAGATCAAAATCTTCTCCCCAAACCTTTCTGCACAGCAATTAGTTACAGCTGTGTTTTGCAAAGCCATCTAGGGAATTTGGATGTCCAGTTCCCATAAAGTGTAATGTGAATTAGGTTTCCAAGCAGCTTTGAAAGTTCAGCTGATTCAGGGCTGGAACCTCCTGGTTTTGATACAGTTCTGTACATGGAACCCCTGCATCTCTGGATGACAAAAAAAGGGAAATTTGAGTTTTCATGATCACCTTGCAGAGCACAGGCCTTGATGAAACAGCTAAATCAGAACTTGCAGCACCTGCAAAAGTCATGCTTCGTGTCAAGCAAAAGTAATTTTTCCAGTGTTCTCCATGATTGTTAGGACCAGATTTCCAAGAGAGTCCCTCATTGCACCCAAATACAGGCCAGGTTTCCAAAGGGTCCTTTTGTGAAACCACAAATGCTGCATCTTGGTGCACTGAGTTCTCCTGAAAATCTGGCCAAGGATGGAGTGACCACAGAAGACCCTGTGCTTGGGAGTACCTGGCAAGTTGCAGGCCAGAACAAGCTGTAAGGTACATTTCCCTGGAGACATTATCAGTGAACATGTGTACTTTACCAACCACAGCCACCCATAGAACTTCCAGGAGGTTCATGTCTGATCTATGAAGTACAAGTACATGCAGACAGCCTGTCATCTCTACTGTTTGAAGACAAATACACGGGGAGTAACAACTGGAAGAGCCAAGTGAAACAGCTCAAGAACTGCAACAGCAAAAGTTGGAGTTACACTTTGGCTCTGCCACATGATGGTCTCCTATCTACCAACAGCTACACAGGTGATACCTTCACTACCTTCAAAATACATCTTAGGAGGATGGAGAGGTGGAGAGGAGCGAAAGGAGAGAGAAAGCACTTCTAGTGCAACTAGCTGATGCAGAAACCTCATGGAAAGAGATGGTTAGTTAAGCTGCAGACTTCTCAGAAAAGGAACACTTTAGAAATATTTCCTGTAGCTATACCAGGGGTCTACAAATCTTAGCCAACAATCTGGAGCAACATTGGTAAACAAATATATACTGGAAAAAAAAAACCCCAACCAACTTTCAGAAATAGGTCCAAGGCAAGTTAGATGACTAGCTTTCCAGTGCTAGTAGTCAGTAGCCACAATAGCAGTAAACCAAAAAGATTTCCCTCTTAGTAAAAACCAGAAGCAGCTGTTTATGATCAGTCCTGCTTGGAGCCTCCAGCATTGTAAAACTAAACCTGCAGTGACCTGAGTGAATGCAAAGATTTTACAGGGCCACAAGGTGTATACATGTTTGCAATGCTGTAATAGAGAGGAGAAGCTAACCGGAAGACTTGAACCAGTCTCCCCATATCTTCCATTTAAAAGCTATGCTGCACATTAGCCCTCAAAGGACAGGAACAGTATGCTATATTGTTTGAATTCTTGTCCTACTATTTGCAATATTTGTCTGCCAGGCTTTTTACTTTACTGCATCTCTATCACGTTAGCCCTGGAGAGTTCATGGGGTTCCTCAGCTGTCATGAAATTAGCAGGTACTGAAGGAAGTGGTCTTGGGTACTCAAGGGTGGCTTTCTACCCAGGCATGACCTGAGTAAAGGGCTTTTATGCTGCTGTTTGGTCAGATGAAGCATACCAGAGAAAGCAGAATTCTTGGGTCTCCCATTCTGGGTGTTCTTGATGACACCAAGCTGAGTGGTGTGGTTGGTACTCTAGAGGGAAGGGATGCCATCCAGAAGGACCTTGACAGGCTAGAGAGGTGGGCCCATGTGAACCTCATGAAGTTCAACAAGGCCAAGTGCAAGGTCCTGCATTGGGATCAGGGCAATCCCAAGCACAAATACAGGCTGGGTGATGAGTGGATTGAAAGCAGCCCTGCGGGGAAGGACTTGGGGGTATTGGTGGATGAAAAACTGAGCATGAGCTGGCAATGTGTGCTCACAGCCCAGAAAGCCAATCGTATCCTGGGCTGCGTCAAAAGAAGTGTGACCAGCAGGTCAAGGGAGGCGATTCCCTGCCTCTACTCTGCTTTCATGAGACCCCACCTGGAGTACTGCCTTCAGCTCTGGGCCTCCAGCGTAGGAAAGATATGGACCTGCTCAAGCAGGTCCAGAGGAGGTCCACAAAGATGATCAGGGGCTGGAGCACCTCCCCTTTGAGGACAGGCTGAGAGAATTAGGGTTGTTCAGCCTAGAGAAGAAAAGGGAAGGCTCTGAGGAGACCTTATAGTGATTTACCAGTACTTAAAGGGGGCCTACAGGAAAGACGAGAGGGATTCTTTATCAGGGAGTGTTATGAGGGGTAATGGTTTTAAACTGAAAGAGGGTAGATTTAGATTAGATGTAAGGAATAAGTTATTTTCTGTGAGGGTAGTGAGACACTGGAACAGGTTGCCCAGAGTTGTTGTGGATGCCCCATCCCGGAAGTGTTCAAGGCCAGGTTGGATGAGGCTTTGAGCAACCTGGTCCAGTGGAAGGTGTCCCTGCCCAAGTCAGGGGCGTTGGAACTAGATGATCTTTAAGGTCCCTTCCAACACAAACCATTCTATGATTCTGGTGGCCTTCAGATAAATAATGATGATGGTTGGATGCTGTAGGCTAAATCCTACTTTAGTCACTCATGTTATCTATAACACAAGATTTGATAACCAAATTTTGGAGCTGATTACCCTTCAGCTCCAAAAGAATGTCTTTTTTGTCCCCTGCAATTTTTTTTTTTTCCAAAATTCAAATTTTTTTTCCAAAACTTTTTCAGAAAGTTTTTCTCAAAGTGCTGTTTGATGTGATCTGGACATTGTCAGGTGGGTGCAAGTGCTTGTAAGCCTTAACCTACTGCAGGAAAAAAAAGATCAGTGTCGCTTAGGCAAATGCATGTGCCTCATCTGAAGGATATGGTGCTCGGTGGCTCTTTGTTCAGCTTTACTCAACTAGGAAAACTCCTTTAGTCGAAGCTAGGATGGAAAAAAGAAATGGATTGGTCTGGCCAAAAGGTGCTCACTCTGTGAAGGCAAAGTGCAGCACTGCCTGGCGCAGAGGTGAGCTGCGGTTTTTTTTGCCATGCAGCCCTTTTCCTCTGCGTGAAACAAAAGTTCCCTCTCCCCACCCCCCTTTACATTGTTTCCTCTCCTCTCTTTTTTTCTTTTCCCGTCAAATATTTACGCAGAGATTTCCTTTCTGGTGGTGTGCCAAGCAGCATTCCAGCTCTGCCCCCTTTGAAAAGAAAAAGGCTGACCCCCATTTCCATAACCAAAGAAGGGACAGGTAGCCTTTGTTTGTGTTCCAGAGCATGACTGTTTTTCTTAGATTTGCACCAAAAGAAGAGAAACTATGCTGTTATTCAGAGGAGGAATTAGCCACTGACCCCAGCAAATGCAGTAGCAGCAGCAGCAAAATGGGTGGTACGAGCTGAATGCTTTTTGGCGAGGAACCTTTGGCTTTGGCCAATTCCTTCTCTCACCCTCTTCCTCTCCCCTCTCTCCCCACAAGATTTCCCTTTTTTCTTGTGTTTGAGGCACGTCAAACCCTGGAATAGCCCTCGCAGGCATTAGTCACCAGTGATTAAAATAGCCACTAAGCAGGCAAGAGCCTGCGATGATTTGTGCTAAATTGGGTGTATCTCTGTTTGTAGCAAGGGTTGCTAATTTGCAAACCTCCCTTGTTATTATCGTTATTTTTATTAATAGCACCAAGGGGCTCCAGATGACATTAAAGTTTCATTTCATCCGCTGCTGTGTATAAGTGGGGAAGAGAAGAGTTTGTCATCAAAATGAGCACTGTAAAAATCGGGAGAAATGAAGGACTATCTGGTCTAAGCACAGAGGTCCCGTCAGTGGCCACCCAGGAGAGGGAAATGGCAGACCTGAGAAATGAGCTCAGGTCCGTCCCCCCGCCCGCAGGTTCTCAGCTGGGTGACTGCTGGCAGCAGGGGACTTGGTGGCCTGGCACAGGCAGAGCTGCTGCCAAGATGGGTGCTGTGCTGGGGGTGAAGGTGGTGCTTCTGGGAAGCAACAGAGTGTGTAAAGATGGAAAGAAATCAGAAACGCCAAACAAAAAGGCCACATTGCTGGGTTTTTGTGACAATAAACTCAACTCAAAGGGTGAATTTTTCACCTTGGTCCAGAGAAGTATCCAAAACTTTAATTGCAGATGTGTATTTGCCTTTCCTCACCTATAAAATGGAGACAGTAGTGTGACCTCACAGGGAGCACATGTGATTTAAGGGTCCAGTTTTATACATGTACATGATCTTGGACTGCTCCCAGTGACCTGAGTGAAAAGCCCACTTGTTAATAAGGATGACTGATGTAATATAGTGACCGAATCTATTAGTTAAATGCGTAAGGTTCCCCTATAGTCATTAATATCTGTAGTGGTTAAGGTTTTCATTTCTGGCACCTAGTGGAAGCTGTAAGGATTTACCCCATTTTTTAGCCCTTCAACTCCAACAGCAAAAAAAATCCCTGTGGTTTTTATTGCTCGAAGTCTTGGGTTCTGTCCCTGCCAATGGCTCGTGGATAATACATGTCTTTGATGCAGAACAGAAATTGGAAATCTTGTAAGAACAACTTAGGTCAGGCTGCAAGTATATCAGAAGGGTTTTTCCCTCTGTGTATCTGCTTCCAGCTGAGAGGAAGTAACAAAGAATGTGTTTAAAATCAATGGAATTAGTCAAGCTTCTTTGACTCATAATAAAGATTTGGATTTTTGGAGATTTTAAGTGCAGTTTTGGCTCTGATTTTGTTTTGTCTGCAGTAGTTGCATATCTCTAACTGTATAATAAACTACAAGATCTACGCAGGATTTTGCTAGAGGTCTGCATCACTCTGTAGCGAGCATCACTCCTGCTGCCCACCCTGACAGTAATAGTGGTGGCTTTACAGAGAGAGGGCATGCTTTAAGTATTGGTCGTTAATTTGTGTGTTAATGTGTGGTGAACTGAGCTAAGCAAAGAAATCAACCTGCAGTTGGTTTAAATACAGCAGTACATAATTTGAGGCAGCTGCCACCAGATTAAAACTGTGCGCACTTTGCTCATGGCGAAGGGGATCCCTGATTCAGGAAAGCTGCTAATAAAGCATTGAATGCTGAGATGCGATTAGTCTCCTTGCCATTGACAAGGCTTGAGCATGGACTTCAAGCAAAACGTGTTTTTGGAGTGCAGGGAGAGTGTGTGGGAAAAGTCGTACCAAGCCGTGAGTGTGGAGAGCCGAGAAAGTTGAGTAATGAGGCTTGGGAAGGCTTTGGAGTGGTTGTGAATGGATGTGCAGAGGAAGGACAAAGTGAGGGCGAGCTGTGAAAATTAGTCAAAACATCTCTTGTCTTCAGCCAATTTATTTCAGTTTTCCTGTGAAAATGTCATGGGGATAGAGAATGGACATTTGGCTGCTGGCTTCTCCAGCAAGCAGTGTGGAGGTTTGGGTTTGATAATGCTGTGGAGCCAGAGGTGAAAGTGGAGGTGGTGGGGCTCGCTTCTCCCCGCTGCAGGATTCGGAGGGCTGTGCCTGCCAGGGCACTACCCTGACGTGCTGACACTGAGCATCTTGCCAGTTTGTGCTATTGTAACTTGAACTGTCCCTTTGGGGATTTATCCTGGCCAGTGGTTTTAGCTCTCACTTGATTACTGAGGCAAGGATGCAAAGAATCTGTGAAACAGCAAAACTACCTTTTCATTATACATTTCCAAAGAGATAACCTCAAAATATTCTGAGAATCTACCCCAGGGGAGGGAAATCTCTAAACCTTCTATTAAGATACCACCACAGCACCTCATCTTAGCAAGCTAAGAGCTCTCATTAGATCCTTCCCAAGCCATGTCCCAGCTACAGACTTTCTTCCTCAAATACCCTAGACTGGAGGGGGGGGGGGGGAGAAAAAACCCAACCCAGCCCACTTTCCAAATGCTGTTCAATCTGCACTGATTATATAACATGATTGATAAAGTCGAGGAGTGAGCTGAGGTCAGAGCCTCAGGATGCCAGCTCACCGTGCCATGAAGGAGCTTTTTGTGTGTACTTGTATGTGCATGGGGGACGAGGGTTGTGTTTGTTTCTTGAAAAACCCTCAGACGCTCTCCAAAGAATTCCAAATTTAAAGCAGTGTAAAATGCTCCGTCAAACATGTTTTACAGTCTTGACGTCACTGTCTGTTAAATCTACCCCAGTGGGTGTTTCTGAGAGTTTTTGCATAATCTCTTGATTGCGCTTTTCTTGCTGCTGGGCAGAGTCTTCATGGAAAATGGCGACGGTTGTTATAGTCCTGGGATGGGGGAACCTTGGAGGAGGCTGCTTCACCCAAGGTCACTCAAAACATAAAATATATTCTGCCTCCAAAAGTAAACAAGATAGATAAATATGGCTAGGCCAGGGCATGAAGCAGGAGCCAATGAGGCATCTGGGGCTGAGGACTTGCTTTCAAATTGAACAGAGGCCACAACGTAGTGGTCACATAGAATTGTTTTCCTGAAGCTTTTCTTGTTTATCCATAGTGCCCAGGAGTGGGACCAGGCACGGTGGAAGCCGAAAGAGAGACTTCTGTGGGAGATCAGATGGGAAATCACTCTTTTGGTTGGATGCCCTCAGAATTGTTGAGTTCCTAGAGGTAGCAACCATGCTGTTAGCTTACATGGAGGTACTGCATCCCGGTCCCTTGCCAACGGTCTGCTCATTCACATAGTAAAGGGAATGTCTGCTGGTCTATTTAGGGCAGCTCCATTGTATTTCAACCCACATTGCATCTTGTATGAAGTACCCAAGACTAGGACTTTCAAATCTTCCCAAAAGGCTGGGGAACTGGACTGCCATTGGTTGATGGGGTCTAGGTGTGGTACTGGTGCAGCAGAGTTGAAATGCACTGTGATAGGACATGATGTCAGCATCACTGTCCCCTGATAGGAAAATAAACATCTCAGCTTTGTCTCACTATTTGTTTTCCAGCAATATCTTGACTCTACCTTAGCCTTTATGTAGCAGCACAAAACCATTATCCTGTGGTATTTCTTCCTTTCTACAAATAAACAGAATGGAGGGGAGAGGAAGTATGGCCAAGTGCTATAATGTTAGGAGCAAGAGGACAAAATTAGATGTGGCAAAATTGCAGTTCAGTCTGAAGGAAGAAGAGTTGTAATGTGTAATGCTTCGGGCATAGCTAGGCCTTGACTGTGGTGGGGCTGCACTCATGGAGAGAGTTCCTGCCTTGGATCTGTTTACAGTCCCGAGAGACGACAAGTGAGATATGACAAGTATTATAATCCTTTCTCTTCAGAGGGAGAATTTAGATACAAAGGGTTAATTTTTTGCCTCTCTAAGTCAGCAGGACCTTTGCTGCAGCCAGGAGTAGAGTTTCACTGTAAGCCATTTGGCCAAAGTGTGTGTGGCGTGTCTGTCTCAGTGTCTTACCCATCCTTTTGCATGCAGTCCAGTTTTCACCTCTAAAACATGAACGATCATTGTAAAGTAAATATTCATTTTAGAGGTAACCCAGGCTTGTGCGTGAGTGTTGTGCCTGATCTTGTGCATTTGTATGTTGTCCCTTGTTCCTTTGTGCGCTGAAGCGAGGTCATACGCGTGCCACTGCATGCCAAAGCTTGTGTTTGATCTGTGCTATAGCTGGCAGCAGATTATCCCTCCAGGGAGGAGACGCCCCAAGCCATGCTCAGCTCTGATGAGCAGAACATGCTCTGGAAATGCCTGTGAAATGTGGGTGCAAACGTGTGCAGGATGGCGCTCACATCGCGGCCAATTCAACCCTTACATGGTGTAAATGCAGTCAGGTTCTTGTGCCAGGGAGCAAGCTCTGAGCAGTGCAGCTGTTATCCAGGTAGTTTGGGATGTTTTCACAGAGATGTGTCTGGTGGGGATATGGAAACTCAGATCTTGCCTTTCAGCACTAATGCTCACTTCCAGGTTAGCTGGCATGAGGTTGGAGCCAGGCTGCAGTCACCGAAGTTATTTCTGCAATGAGGAGTATGTGCAGAGTCAAGCAAAAAACATCTCAGAAGAAATGAATTACCAGCCAAATATAGATTATTTCATTTTGAGGGACATCATCCAATCTACTTAACTTCTCAGTTATTCAGCAATTTCTAAGGTGTATTAATGCCTATATTTATTATAAACATGCATACTAAAAGCCCAGCCTGTATTAGGTCTTCCTTGCTTGTTACTGGCATATAATGATAGACAGGGAAATGCCTTTTCTGTTTTCAGAGGCACTGAGTGCACAAATTCCTGATGTGTAAGTATTCCTCCACAGACTTTAGCCCCTTTTTCTGTAGCAATAGGCAGGAGAGGGTAGAGACAAAGTGGGGTAATTTCCATGGTGGGCTAGTTTCTTTTAAATGCATCTTCTGGCACTGGTTCAGTAAAATGTATAGATATTTATTTGTGATAGCTTTGATGTGATGTAAGCATGCGCTTAAACTTAAAGGTAAGCTTTCTGTTTTGCAGAATAATTGTCTTAATGCTTTATTTGAGGGTGCAACTGTGAAACTGCTCAATTGTGCAGTCTTCTTGGGCCAACGTAGTGCAGTAGACAAAGATAGCTAAACCGAATTAATTACAAGCCCTGCATAAGTACAGCAATAAGCATCTTAGAAACCTCGTTGAAAATTGGTAGTCACCAAGTGATAAAATATGGGCACTTCTTCTCGGATAAAGCTAAAAAGTGGTGATCTTTCTTCTGAAATACTGTAGCAGAAGCACTAATGAGATAAATGTATTTATGCCATGAATAAAACGCCTGATGAAAACTAATCCGAGAGACGGAATAAGTGATTGAAGTGGGCCAGGATTGTCAGTACGCTCCATCTGCTTTGCATCATTGGGCTGGGCAAAACATCAGAGCATATTGGTGAATCTGGCAGACGTCATGTTATTTTTATGTCATCCTTATTCTTCCAGGGCCTGATCCAAGCCCCACTGAAGTCCATAGAAATGAGTGGACTTTCCTTTACATCAGCAAGCTTTGAATTGGTTTTTTCCTCGCTCACTGGTAACGTCAGGAGTCCACGATGGGTCTTGGAGGCATTTTGACAGAGGAGTTGGGCACAACCGTGCTTTTAATTTTTAATACCGCATTTTGATGATCTTGTTATTGATGTATGGTAATGGCTGGAGTCCTGAGATAAAATGAAATGGGGAACATAACAAACTGGAAAATGCATACTGATTCAGAAGCTAATGAGACCATTTCCAGAAGTGCTGAAATTCAATGGGATTCAGAATCCCAAGGACCCTATTATTTTGGAAAATGGACCATATGCTTTCAAGGCGTTTGGGCAGCTCTGAAAACTTCATCCATCACTTCTATGAAGAGCAGCGTAGACCTTATGTAATATTACAGGGAGCAGCCAGAGCTGTTGAGAGTAAAACCCGCAAAATGGCCCAATCTTCTATTGTTTCTGAAGGTGCAAATTCCTCTTTTCCTGATGTTAAGTAACTTTCGGGTGTTGTCCTCTTCTGTTAAAAGAGGAGTCTGCTGTATGTGGCAAAAAGTTGTTTATAAATTCACTCACATGCCTGTCAATCCAGACATCCCTCCTTATTCCTGTTATGTTTATTTATATAGACACATATAAACCCAACAATCTTACACTTATTAATCAAGGTGATTCAGCCAATGCCTCCCACTGTCTTTCTTTGATTCCAATCTTATTCCAAAAAACAGCCCTAAATATCACTGGGGTTACTCATAAAACATGGTGCTGCTCTGCATGAGTAAGACTATTTGAATCTGGCCTGGAGTAAAGTTACTAATTCTCAGTGAGAAGCAGAGCTAGACAAAGATTGCAAAATATTGTCCATTAATCTGTTCTTGAATTTTTAAACATATTTTTTTGTCTCCGTTCACTCGTGGATCTCTGAGCTAATTAACTTGTTGACAGGAATGTTCACCATAACAACCCATTTACAGCAAATATTGCAAGATCTTTGCACTCTTTCCTTCATTCAAAATAATACCAGTCTCCCTCCCTAAGAAATGACCTTCCTCTTTCAGAGTTTTGTCATTAATTGTGAATATTCACATTGGTAAGATGTTTTGTTTGTTTTTCTAAATCGTCCTCCAGCGAGAAAACAGAATTAAACCACTTGAAGTAGAATTTAACAAAGAAAGACCTTGGAAGTCCAGTGCCAAGAGAAGGGGTGGCACAGAGGTTGGAGCTGCAGGGAGATGTGGAGGTCAGTCCTCTGTCCACCAAAGGCTTTACTGGGTGGGAAGTCAGCAGTGCTGCACCTCAACTCCCACGTAGGAGGACTCTGTCTTGAAGGGCACTGAAAGGTTAACAGCTTTCAAGACTTCAAATACACTGGGGTATGCATGAAGGATGTGTAATACTGACAAATCATCTGCTTGTGACCCAGCTATAAAAAAAAAAAAAGGGTGTAGAAATTATTTAGTTACCAATTCTTTACCTAAAGATGTCCTTTCATCTGCTGGTGGATATTTTCTTCGAGGAGATTATTCATGGAGCAAGGTTCTAAAATAAAAATTGAGGAGGATGGAGCAAAGCTGGGCTTTGGTGAATACATTCAAACCCTAGACACATTGCAAACAATCTGAGCCTGTTCCCAGGCAACTCCCAAGTAGAAAATAGGCACAACTGTTCCGAAAGATTTTCTCTATGATTTGTTTGCCTACCTGTAGGGTCTTCTTCAGAGTCAGGCAAAATCAAAGGAGGCACAGTTGTTGACCTCAGCTTGCTTTGGATCTGGCCTGTAACGAGAGCTATACTCACACCAAGCTTCAAATTTCAAGCAGTTTGATGTGGCCTTTTACAGAGAAAAAAATGGTTAGAATTTTTATTACAATAAGAAAATGCAATTTTTCATTCTCTCCTCGTTTCAGAAGGTCTGAAGGGATTTTACTCAACTTCCTCTTCTACCTTCAGGCAGAGACCAAATCTGAGAAATTGCAGCCCAATTTTGGAAAGTTCTCAGGATGTGCAAATTAGGGGCTCATGATGGGAAGCTGCTTTTCAGTGCACTTTGTTGTCATTCGTGCTTCTGGGAATCCACTGCAGACCAGGTGCCCCTTCAGCCCCGCTTTGTTCTGATTCATATCCTTCCATCAGAAAAAGTGTCTGATCAAAATGATGGGAGGTTTTGTCCTGTTGGGACCAAGCTGGCTAGAAGGTAGTCAAGATCCGGCCTTGCCATAGCTGGGAATTATCTACCAACACCTAGAGTTGCAACACCCAGTAGAAAAAAAGTAAATCTTTAAGTACGTTGCCCAAAGCTTGGCAAGGTCAAACGCAGTCTTGCTGTTTACTCGGAGGGCTTTGCCGCTGAACCTATCAGCCCCAGACAAAACTGCATGGGCAACTCAGGGAGGAGGAGAGGAATGACAGCTGAATTCAGGGGTGCTCTCTTCAGGCAAAGTCCTGAAACCTAGCACAGACTGTAGCCTGGACCTTTGATGATGCAAGACTTAATAGAGTTAGTATTGATCTGATTTTGCAATGTTCAGTGTTCAGAAGAGTGTTGTGTGCCCTTACCATGAGCAAATGTGAGCCTTATAAATATCTGAATGCAGCTGGTATTATTTTCAAGCCCAATTTAGACACCCGCGTTAGACATTTTGGCAAAATACACCAGCAGTATGGAAAAGAGTCCATAGAACTGGAAAAATTTGCTGTAAATTCACTGTTGTTACATCCACCAATTTGGAAAAAATCACTGCGAAGGCACAATCCCTAAAATAAATGAAAGAAAATGCCTCGTAGCTGCCGGCAGGCACTTGAGCTCCCCAGCAGAGGCTGCATGGGAGCAGCAGAAAGAACTCCGCGTGACTCCTTGGCCACAGTAAACAGCAGTGCAGCGTTCGCCCATCCAGGGGAGAGATGTGCTCTTTGCCATTGGTGTATGTTGCTGATGCTTCGATCTCTTCCTTGGCTATAGACACCTACCCCTAATTTGGGATCCTGCGCTGCTCCAGGCAGAGCTGGAGGAGACAGAAGGCGTGAATGGACAGCCAAGACCAAGCACAGCCAAAGGACTGGCTTGGCTCTGGAAGGCAAAACGCAAGCTGAGCCATTGGAGCCGGCTGTACACAGATGAGAAGGAAAATGCACAAAGTGATAAATAACTTTGCTCGGGCCGCCAGGAAGGGCTGCCAGAACATTCTCGCTTGGCTATGCTCTGACTTGGCTCACCCACCGCCGCCGGCCCCCCTCCTGCACAGACGAAGTGTCGGGCCAGAGCCACGCATACATCTTGGGGCCGGCTCACCCTGTCGCCCCACTGCCTAGCCTGCCCCTCAGGCAGCCGCCTCTGCCCGTGCCGCCGCTCCCTTCCAGAGCCCGCCCTCCGTCTGGATGGGCAAACTGGAGGTGCACCCGGCAAGAAGGCGTGGAGATAAAAAAATCGGGAGGTTTTCCATTAGCTTGGGTTGTTTTTGGAGGAGCCACCTCTCCCATTGCTCCTCCAGCAATCTGGACGGCATCTGCCTCTAGCGTCAGCGTACAGCACTGCCTCCATGGGCGGCAAAAAACCTCTTTCTACAAGGGTCAGCTCTGCACCCTTTCCTTACGAAGGCAAGTAGTGCATACAAGTGATCCGGGTGGTTTCAGCAGAGGTGATCAGACACCTGCTTTCTCACCCAGGAGTACTCAGCAGTTTGCAGAGCAGCCTTGGATGGACAGCTGGAGTCTCAGCACGGGGTGTGCAGAATGGGGATGAAGTGCCAGTGCCACGTGCAGCAGCATGGAAATCAAAGCGATGCTTCCTCTGGTGCCCCATGGGGCTACCAACTTGGTGCCTAAGTGGAGTGGAAGGAGAGGTGGATCTTTTAGAGGATTTATCAGGGAAAAAGCAGCGTCTGCATTTCTGTTTCAGCTGGCAGCTCCAACTCGAGAAAAGCTATTGTTGCAGGATTTCCAATGTCTCGTTGCCTTTCTGATCTGTAATGCACATTGAACATATGTCTTTGTTTAGTTGCCCATTATTTAACCTAGATTTCCCCCCCCCTTGAGAGATTACAGGGAATTCAGGGCACATGAATGGTTTAATTTATCATTTTCCAATATAGACTGTCTTGCACTTGTGTATAGTGAAAATAATTTGTTGTCAAGTTATCCAGTTACCACTTTATTTTATATGCTCCATAATGAGCTATTTGTAACGATCCATACTTGTAAGAAGTCTAAATAACCCAAATATTGCCATATCACTAAGATAACTACTAAACATTTCCAACAGCACTGAATCATCCTGATCCCTAGGAGAGCTATGTACACGTTTTTACAGAAACAGTTTGCTACCAGAAAATCTGTTTTCAAGAGTACCCGGTTTGCTTTTGAAACCCTATAGACTTTGGGAAAATTCAATTTGAGGGGAAAAAATACTATTTTACTGGATTTTTTTTTTTTTTTGTTCTAAGTTGCATTTCTTTTCCCTTTTTCCTCTTATTCTCATGTATTCATTTTACAATGGGCATGTCTTTCTGTGGGATGCCGCTCGTAGCAGTAGCACGTTGAAGGTTATGGGCATGCCCTTGTGTTAACCACAAGTTCATTTTCCAATATATTAAAATTCCTAGAGTACTCTAATTAGTACACATTCACCCTGGACTTGTCCTGCATGCCACAAGTCCCTGCATGACACATCCCTATAGTCACTGAAAAGAGAGGGGTGCTCTTAGAAAGTGCTTCATCCCCTCCCAGGAACTAGATGACCATTGGCTGTAACTGTCTCACCTCCTGATGACTGAGGTGGTATATTATTCTCCTACTTAAATGAGGTCCTCAATTAGGCAGATCAGTTAGGTGCTTAAAATGGCTTAGGCTGGCTGAACCTGGCTCAGGCACTTCTTTGTTTGGTGTTAAACTGTTTCACTCCTGTGCAAGCAAGAGACCTCAGTACCATTCCTTATGCTTTAGTGTCTGTTTTCTAATCAGCCAGCCTGATGTGGTAGCAGCCCTCAGGGATTTAAAACGTAAGTTATTTCTACTGTTATTTTATGGCATGACTTGGCATGATGTGACATCCCTGTTTGGCTTGAACTAGGGACCAGTGACTTGGACTGCCTGACAGACTATAGTCAGAGACTAATGACTGCCTGCATACTGCTAGGAGGAACCCCCTGGGGTGGCAGGGGGACAGCTGCCAGCTCTGCTCTGAATGAACATCTTCACTAAGGAGCAGGCAGGGAGATTAGGCAGCGACGGAAAGAAGGACAAATAATACCGAAAACCCCAGCGTTCTAGCTGCTGAGAATTCAGCCTTTTGAAAAGATCCCGGAGTAGGTTGTTCAGGTTGATCAAACAGATAAATAATCAGGAGCCCACACTGTTCCCCAGTGAGCTTTAACATTTCAGATGGATGTAAACATGGGAAGTTGTTATCAGGGAAATTGCAGTAGCTGAAACTGAACTGAAATTGTTTGTACACAGAAATGATCTTAAGGCATGCAATTAATATATTTATAGTGTGAGCTGCTAGCTGCAATTTCTGTGACTTCCTAAAAGAAATCATGAGCTTAGGCAGAAAAATCACCACCCTGTATATTCTCAAGCTGCTAAAGCAAGGCTGCAGAATAAAATGGGGTCCCTTATAGTAGTAAAGGAACAACAGGGTTTCTTGAGAGCTGCTTTGAAGCACCTCTCTGGAGGAGGAACACATCAGAAAAAATCCCAGGTGACAAAAGAGCAAGAAATTAACACAAGATAAACTCTAAGCTTGAGTCTTTCTGGTTTTCTAGCTCTTCTTTTACAACTGTATTTCTAATCTTGTACTAAAAAATATGTAATGCTTTGTTCAATTAGAATAACATTGTTTTTCCTCTTTAACCTTGAGTGGGCTTTTGAAGGAATCCACATAACTCTGGAAAGCACCAGGAACACTGGATTTTTTAAAATACTTCTGAAACCAGAAACAGTTTAAAGGGTTTGACTTTGCAGAATACATCGTTATTCAATTCTCTGAAAAATGGGTCTGGTTCCTCCTCTTTTGAACTTGCTGTTGTCTGTTGTTGGTTTTTTTCGTTGGTTGGTCGGTTGGTTGGTTTTTTTGCTTTCTTGGCCAGAGAAGGCCCAGATATTACAGTCGAATTATATAATTTGATGCCGGAGGGGGACACCTGATCCTCCAAAGGTTTGCTTTGGGAAACCTGGTCTACATTTTTAATGAGTAACTAATGGCAGTACAAATGGACATAGCAGACAAACCAGGATTCTCCTGTGTTTAATCAGCTGTGCAGCGCTGGCATGAAATGCCAGGCCAGGAGTGTCATGGCTTTCTTGGGCATCAGTGCCATCAGACAAGAAAGTAAAATCTGACTGGAAACATCACCAAGAAGTGCTGTGTGGAAGCCTCTTGAATTTGCTGTCTTGCTTCGATACAGGAGACTGTGCTAGGCCTCCAGCAAATCAATGCTGAGCCACTGCAATATGGTGTCCTGGAAATGGGCTCTTTTTGTCATTTTGCTCCTGGTCTCTTCTCTGTCCATGGTGAAGTTACTTCATTAGCTATGGCCATGGTTACCTCTGTCCTTTATTTGCCTTGTCTCACCAGGAAGGGTTCCTAAACTAAGTGTTTGTTCAGGACTGGTAGCGTTTTGTAACTTCTTCAAATTATGTACATCAAATCATGATACTTAGGAAGCTGTTAGTTTTTTAAAAGGTGGTAGTGGGGCTGACAGAGGAGCCACAGACCCCTTCTGCTGCTCCTTATTTTGTCAGGCAATATTCTTGATGACTGTTCACAAGTCATGCCCTCACCCAGGGCAGCCCTCCTTGCAGGGTACATGAGAGGTGTGGGGTTAAGGATGCTGTAGCCCCCACTTTCTTCCCAATACCTTCCTTAGGAGTATATATACTGTAGGTGAGATAAAGAAGTCACACGGCTGTTCTGCACCTATGGACTATAGCCTGTCTCTGTGTATTTTAAAACTGTGACATTGTTTTAGCTTGACTTCTCTACATTATGAGGCAGAAGTGCAGTTAACATGATCCCTGTTAAAACGAATGTGGGTGTTATTCATATATCAAATTGCAGTCATTTAATGAAATCACTATGAAATAATGTCTTGAGCGATAGCGGTATGAACTGGGGTAGCCCCGAAGTGATGTGAAATAACCATAGCGATAGTTAAGGATTCTGGGCTGTTGCCGTGGCTACTAGCCTATTTGACTTACCATTGCAGTGGAAGAATATTAGCCAGGAGACAACTCATTTCTGAGACTCCCACATGACAATAGTATTTTCTGCCAAACCTCCCTCCCCCCCGCGGGATTGAAACAAGACAGACGTCAAACTGTTACTATTGTCGATTCTTGCAACGTGTCCCAAAGGGTAAATTAGATTTTCAAATGTCATTAGAAGGGGTGTTTGAAGACATATTTGAAAGTTTTCACATAGGCTGCTTTTTTCTTCCTGGAAAAAAAAAAAAAAAGTTTTTTAATAAAAGGATTAGGTGTATATAAGAGAAAAATTATCAGCTTTCTACAGGAATTCTTTATATTTCCCAAAAGATAAACTATCTCAAACTGAAGTATTTTAACCAAAAACCTTAGTATATGTTCTGCAAAACAGCACTGTGGTGCCCTTTTGGAGTTCAGTTTGAACATTCCCCTTATCTCACGTGGATCAGAGTGGGTGATCCGAGGAGCTCTCCCAATGTGCACTGAGATCCAGTGGTCCTATATTCATACTGTCAAATGGCTCCTGCTGACATACATCCTGGAAAAAGTCCAGTCTTCTCTAGTCCTTCAGGAGTCCTTATGCTTCTGGTGGCTTTTCCCACTCTTGGTTCAAGGTGCTTAGGAGGAAAGCTGTTAGCAGAAAGGCACTCTTAGCATAACCTGAAAATAAGGCCGTTTGGATGTCCTCGCCTTCAATGTGTAAGAGGGAACCCACTCATATCACTTGAAAATCCACACCAGGGTGTTTTGCTGCATGTCTGAAAGGACTTACCTTCCAAGAACAAGTCAGTGATGCTTTGGACAAGAGCTATGAGGATTTCCTCACATTATATTTGTAGAGATGACGTTGAATGTATGTAGTTAAGAGAGCGGTGCTTTTTGGCATAAAACCATGTGCATCGTTGTAGCTGTAAAGCCTCACAAAACCTCAGGGTTGCAGTTCTCAACAGCAGCATTTTAGGGTTTCAATCCCAGTATCCCAAACTTTTCACCATAGATGAGTGTTGTGCTTTAGATGTTTTTCTTGGCCCAGTGTGTGAAATGTAGGTACACAACCACAGGGCCTTGCATTCCAGCACTGAGAGGGCTGTACAGAAATGCTGCCAGCTCATGGGCATCTGCAGGGCAGTTGTTGGAAAGGACAGTGGTCTTCAGCTTTCCCCTTTCTGACTGCCTCTGCAGTGGAGACTTGTAGCAGAGGTGCCCCCTGGTCTGAGCGAGGCTGAAGTGAGTGTCTGGTGCGGAGGTGGCAGCAGAAGGGCTGCAAGAAAACCCCTCAATTTAGCAGGTCGTCAAGATCTCTGGCACATCTAGTACAACTTCTCAGGGTGGCCAGATCAGGAGAAAAAGGACAATGAGTAAATTCAGATGACTCACCGAGGTGGGACAGGGTGGGGAGGCTAATCCCTGTCAGCTCCTAAAGAATACAAAAAGGCAGATGCAAAACAAGCACATCATCACCAACCTCCAAAGAGTCCAGGAGACATGAGAAGATCACGATAGCTGGTGTCTCTCATACTTGGCGCCTTGCAAGAGATCCTGGGCTGGCCACTTGGAGACAAGCGTCTTGGTGCCTGCTGATGGACTGGCTGCTTGGACATGTCTCGGTGCCCATGGGTATGCAAGTGTGAGGGAAATCATTTTTACTTTAAAATAAGATCATCTCCCGCTCCTCGAAGGTCCTGCAATGAACTTTGCTGCATTGTTGCAACATTATTTCCTACATTCATTTAGAGAGGAAATAATAGTTCAGGACCCTGCTTTCAGCCCAACGTGAGTAAGTCCTGTGTGCACATAACAGTGTGCAACCTTGGTCACATCCAGAGGTGAATCCAAACTGGCACTCAAGGCACTTGAAGGAAGGGTATAGTTCAGGAGGGGGTCGAGAAAGGGGGATCTGGTAGGCGAAGGACAAAGCTGCTCCCAGCCCTTGAAGTGGCTGCAAGGAGGTACGGAGGTGAGAGATGCTTTAGAGCCAGCACTCAGTGCTCTGTCCCAGCGATGGCTGGAGAAAACCAGGACACTAGGGGTGGTCTCTGCTGCAGCAAAGTGCATATTTGGAGCCTGCTAAGGAGGAAAGGCAGCTTGGACGTAGATTTGTGTTGTTGTTGTATAGTTGAATCAAAGCATAAGGCAGCTCTCCCCTCGCCCTGCCTACCCTCCTCTTTTCATGTCCCTTAATACATAAAAATAAAGATCCTTTATGTGAATAAAAGTAGAAGGCGCCTCCCCTAAGCATGTTTTAAAAAAGCCAAAAATAGTCCCAAAGTCTCAACCAAAAGCGAACATAGCCAGGATTTCTGTGGAAAATGTCTGTAGCTGGAGGGGGGCAGGGGGGAGGAATTCGGACAGGGGCTGCCCAGGCATTTCTCCTTGCCCCCAGTCCGGCTGCCCGCCATACCCCCTGCCGTGGTGGGGGGCTGACCCAGCTGGAGAACTGGGACTGGGTTGCTGGCCGGGCGGCCAGCCCCCCTGGGAGGCAGCAGAGCCTCTGCTGTGGGCTTCCCTGTCCTTCGTCTGACAGTTCTTGGCAGCTCTGGCACAACGTGTTGTTAACAGCAGTCCTCCTAATTAATGGGGAACATGTGTGTGTTGCAGAAACCTTTTTATTTTTTTTTTTTCTTCTTCTTCTGTTTGGTGGAAATACCGTAAAACTGTTTATATCCACTATAAAAGGGGCGGGGGGAGGGGGTTACTATCTTCCTATCCCAAAGGTTTCCTTTACCTCAGATCAACCCATTTTGGGAACAGGCACTTCTCTAATCCCTGGGTGTCTTTTCCTAAATGCTTTCACACATCTGCACCCCTCTGTCCTGCATTCCTGCCATACCATCATCTTGTCCTAATGAAAAATAGCAGCCTTCAGCCCTGCCAAGTCCCTCTTTTTTTTTTTAAGACAAAATCCTGTTTATCAAAAAGAATTTCAGAAGTTTGTTGATTTTTTCCATTCATTAACTTAAATTTTTGCAAAAAAAGAAGAAACTTTTGCTTTCCCAACTGTTTTCCCTTCTTGAGTAATAAGAAAACAAATGTTTATATACCATCTGCCACCAGCATGTTCTACAGATGATCTGGCAGACTTGTATCTTCAGTTCACCTCTAGCTTAATAAGGGTCCCATGTCATAGGTGACTCGCTCTCCAGCACAAAGAGTGTTTTTGTTGGCTTAGGAATAAACACAGGGAGAAGAGAGCAAAGCGATGCATAGATCTATCCTCAGTTGGTGCTGAGCACCAAGAGGACAACTGATCCCAGTGCATTGCAGAAGGTCTGCAGTCCCCCATGAATGTGCTAAGCCCCAGAGGATAGAGGTACAGTGGTGCAGTGCTGTGCTAAGATAATATACTCTGAGTAAGTTGGACCTTAGCAGCCCTTTGTGGTGTCCTGTTATGCAGAGCCCACATACCCACACTGTTTATTGCAGCCAGGCCTCGAGCAAGGATGGCTTTCAGGCCTCCCTAGGTTAAATAATGATGATACACCTATAAAGCTGTGCATGGCCCTCCCTCGAGACTCAAGCTATAGTGACACATGTAGGAATCCTTTCACAGTGGGGTGAATAAGCCTTGAGACGTGGGAAGAGAGCCCTAATTAATCTGGTCCCCTTAAAGGGAGGGAGATACTCCTGTTCCCATTTTATAAATGTTGAAGTAGAGGGAGAGAGACACAACGAAAAGCACTGCCGGTGGAAGCTGGTGGAGAAAGCCATAATGCACACCTGCCCTTTGAAGTTTCCTGCTACCAGGATGAGGAAAAGCATCTGATCACATTCTGGATTTCCCCAAGATGTGTAGAGGCTTTCACAGCTCCAGTACGGGAGCATCATCCTTTGGTGGGTTCTCCTGCAGCCAGATAGGTATGATGGGTTGCAGGCTCCACAAACAGCACAAGAGCTATGGAGTTGTGCTTTGGACTTCAGGTTGCATGCACATACTGGTAACTTGGAAAAAACATCTCATATCCTGACAAGTCTGGCAGGAAATGTTATCCTAGCCTGTATCCAGGTTCCTGGATGTGTTTGCTGAAGGTCCTGGGAGACTGGATATCAACAAAGAACAGCTGTACAGTGTCTTCTGGAGAAGGACGTTTCTGAACACAGATGACCAGAATACCTGTTTCAGAAGGGGTGGCTTCATCCAGCTACTCCTTGAACATTGACTGCCATGGTAAGGCTTTTGGAGATGTATAGAGTACATAGGAAGGGAGCAGAATGATGAATAGCAATCAGTATGCAATTTTGGCTTAGGACAAAGTTAAATCTTACATTTTCCAGGAGAATGTTATTTCTGGTGGTTTTGGTGTTTTGCATTAAAGAACAAGTTCTGAAATTCCACAGATAACGCATTTTCCTACGTTTGCCCCAAAAGGGCGAAAAAAGAGAAGGCCATCCGTGAAACATTGCCCTTTGTTTCTTGTGGAAGACAGCAGAAAATTTGAGACCAAAGCATTGAGTGTTTCACTTCTCATCAAACCCATGGAAATGTCATTTTTTCCAGGTTTACCAGAGCCGCAAATATATTCACATAAGCCGATACTACCAGTACAGCTAATGGTGCAGATTCACAGCCAGCATTAGTTGGCATTGCCCTGTGGTATACTTGTTACCTCAGCATCTTGCCAACCGTGGTATCATTTTCCAGATGATTTGCATGGAACTATGACAATTTATATCCACTGAGGATCTGGCCAACTCAACTGACACCCACCTGGGAGGACTTGGTTTTGCAGATCTTTACCCATATCTTATAAACCAACCTGATTTAAGTGCCTCACCTTAATGTCAGGTCCTCAGCATTGTGTTACATGACATTTCCTCCACGACAATGTGTTGCATGACTTTGTGACATACCTGGCAAAGCTCCAGTGAGAAGGTCCAGTCTTGGTGAAGCTCCAGCGAAGGAACATGGCAGTGGTGTTTTGTTTTGCAGGACAAACACAAAAAGGAAAAAAAGTGAGCAGATGGATGAAACTAGTGGAATCCCTAAGATGAAAGAAGAGATGGGGTCATTTCTGAATGACTATAACAGACCTTGACTGAGGTTACTGATCTGTGACAACCTTGAAATCTTATAGACACTGTGTTTTTTCCCCACAGCCTGCCAAGACCTTGCTGACACATCCAGCATAAAAAAAGAACCAGCATACGCTATATCCTGAAAAGTTTCTGGATAATCCTTCTCTAACATATTTAATGCTTTAGCATGCAGAAGCAGAGGGCTCCATCTTTTTGCATTTTATGACAAGTCAGTTAGTCCTTCTATTCCCCATTTGGTTCCCAGACTGAACCTATCCGGTTCCCATCCTTTGTGCCTTCAGGCAAGGGGAGCTTTTCTAAGTGTGCTGTTTGTGTTGCCTTCACGGCTCATTCATCCTCTGTTTAGGGCTTTCTTATTACTGAAGGCAAGTCTCAACTTTTTCCTCAATGCCATTGATGCTCTCTTATCAAGGGCATGACAAGCATCCAGTCCTTCAGTGAGCACTCCCTTCCCCAGTACAGCTACAGTTTGTACTTACATATGCATTTAGTCTGCATACAACTTTAAAAGAAATACTCTTACCAGCATAAGCCACTGTTTTCTGTACAATGGTGTCTAAGCGAATAGCGTTGCCAACTTAATGTAACACAAACCCCATTTGCTTTTAGATGAGCAAGCCAGTGCTGTAAAGCTGGGAATTAGAGTCAGAAAGATAAGGAAAAGTACCACTGGTGGGCTGAGAAAGCCACAGCACGCTAGCCCTCAGAAATGTCTACAGCCAAGCCGAAGTTCGCCCCAAAGAGGGTAAAAATCCAAAATGGGTGGGTTTGGGGAAGTTCACCCAAAGAGAACAGATTCACCCGTTTTGGATTTTCCCAAGATCGAAAGAATGTCAGACTATGTACATCAACTATGTGCACAGTTGGCTCCTCATCACCATCCCACCCAAGCCTGCCTGTCTCCCTTAGCACTTCTCTCCACCAGCAAGGTACCTCTGCTGCAGCCGAGGAGGAACTCGATGGGGTAAGGGAGCCGCTGTCCACATTAGGCATGTGCGGCAGGGGTTGTGCTGTAGCATTTTCCTACCAAGTCTTTGTTCTGGCTTGGTTTGGCCCTGTTTGTAGCTATACATACCATTTTTTTGCCGGACACTGGCTTTGAACTCCACATTGCCTTTCTACTTAAATTCTCTTGACAAATGGTTCTGTTCAAGCTAGGCCTCCCTGTATCCCCTCGCTGTTTCTCTTTCTCTTGGATCTTAACCACGATTGGGGCTGCAACCAGGGGCTTTGACAGACATCTTCAAAGCAACCTGTTTCAGTCTTAAGCTTGAGATCAGTTGTAAGTTATTCTGTGGCCAGCCTTTTTTGTGCAAACTCTGCTTTAGAGCATATTACTTATATGTTTCTTCTTTGTGGGTAGAGAAAAAGGCATTTCTCTGATTTCTGGCCTGTGGTATCAGAGCTATCTTTTCTCCCTGCCAAATAGATCAAGCACCTCAGGACTCGCAGCTGTCAGACATAAGGCTGCCTGTCTGACTTGTCCCACAGCAATCCTATAGCTTTCTAGGTACAGCATGGAGCATTATAAAAGCTTTCCATATTTTTAGTACTTCAGCCTTGGTAAAATATCCAACTATATTCAGCCACTGACTCTAGCCTTTTTTTCTTATGCTGGTGTTCCGCAACCACCTGGCACTTGCATAGTCTTTAGATAAACCTGTTTCAGCTATATCTCCTTCCAACAGTAACAACAGTTCTTGACAAGGGTGGGTCTCCCTTTGAAAAGGTAGGTGGCAGGGCACCTTTGAGAGCCTGGAACATCCCATCTGGACCTGATTAGGGTCGTGGGAAAGGGGTGGCACCTGGCATTAATAAAAGGAGAAGGAAGCAACGAGAAGGGCTTTTGGATGTTTGCATGATTTCCTATAAAGGAGGGAGTTAGGAATGAGGCTTGAGGAAGAAAGTAAGTAAAGGAAGGTGTGTTTTGACAAAAGGATGAGGGATGGTGCTGTGGCAGAGGTGCTTCTCTGAAAGCTTCCACAAATCAGGTCTGAAGAAGACTAGTTAGTAGAAATATTAGTATGTTGTCTTCCTAAGCTGGTATAGGCATAGGCAGATGAGGAAAGGTAGGGATGAGATTTTCAGAAACATGCCTGTCTGTCTATCATGAGAGAAAATACATAGGGAGACTGGATGATGTAAAGACTTAAAAATAAGTAAAGGCTCGTCCATTGTATCTTTTATGCAAGTCTGCAAGGTGAAGGCCTGCAGGCTGAGCCACAGAAGGCAACCTCTAGGCAAAGTACTTCAGGAAACTGTTGTAGGGGAGAGCTGAAGTGGCTGATGGCACAAGAGGCTGCAGAAGAATTTGGGTGATACCAGGAGATGTGAGAAAAGTCACATTAAGATGTGTATCTTAATGCACTGCAATGAAGAGTTAAGTAATACGAGGATGCTGTAGCTACCTGAAGTACCATGTTGCTGGGGGTGGGCTGTCAGTGCTTCTCAACAGCCCAGGAGTAAATCAAACTCTTTTATTCCCTGTGCTTAGAGGGAAACTTGACAGACGGGCAGGAGGGGTGAGAATTGCAGCAATTCCATAGGTTTTTCAAAACAAGTGACCTGAGAGAAGACGGGAGAAGGCAAATTTCTAAACCTCTAAAAACATATGGGATTGCTGATTCTCCTTCATAAGACTGATTGAAACCTGCCTGAATTGTGTAAGCTCTTATTTGTAGGCTGCAGCTTGGCTTACCAAAAAAAAAAGAAAAGCGGAAAAAAAGAAAGCAAACAAGGGGGGGAACAGACCCAAATCCACAACACATCAAGTGGCCGTATAATAGCACATTGCAAATGAGTTCACCATGGGATTGCAGATGACTTAATAGTATATAACGACCCACAACGCTCAAGTGACTCATTGCCTTTGCTATATCTGTTCAAGCTCACCATGTTGAGTAAGAGAGATTTGCCATCAAAAAACCTCTAATAAATTCTGTTGCTTTGAAATATCCATGGTGCTTTTGAGAGAAGTATGGCATATCTCGTGCTCTGAGAACATCTCAACCCACTCTGCAGGGCTCTGGTAGGACGTGCAGGCAGATCAACATCCTTCAAGCCAGCTAAAAAACACACCGAACTAAAAGTGACTTGAGAGAGCTCCCCTGGATCTTCCCAAGGGGAGCTAAGTAGATAATTTTGGGTAGGAGCATAACAAGTTGAGGTGTATTTCTCACCTCCTCCCACTAGCCAAGGGATGGGAGATGCTGCATTTGTTGATTCTGGGCACTGGGGAAGGAACTGTAGAGCTGTCCCATGCCAAAGATGCCCCCATGCCTCGCATGTGTGAACTATCCAGCCTGTTCCCGTGAGGGGCTGATGCTCCACTGCATTGTTTGTGCTTGATCACGTTGGACTTTGCCTTCAGCAGGGCTGTATTGATACAGCTCAGTGCAAACTAAGGTCCTAAATTCCCTACTTTCCCCTCTGCCTCTTAACTCCATTTACCTGTATTTCTTGGATGTATAGAAGCAGCTTATTTACTAGGGCTGTTAATAAAATAATTGCACTGATGATATTAGTGCAAAGAGTGCAAGCCATGTCAAAGGCCCACTGTGCACAGTGTTACATACACATGCAAAAGAGGTGAGGATGCTCTGATCTACAAGCTCTTGGCTGTGGCAACAAACTTCCTAAAATCACTTTTGTATGGAACATTTTATTTTTACAATTCAGCCCAGACTCAACTCTGTCAGTTTGTCTTTTTCCAGTGAACTCTTCAGATGCTCAGCTGAATCAGTTGTCACAGCTGACCTCAGGTTCTTAATTTTCACTAATTACCAAAATTGGCAATTTCCCTCTGATGTCAGCATGGGCTTTGCCTGAGGAATGACTAAATGAGACTCAGGATACAGCACTCCATAGATTTTAGGAGAGGGGTTTTTTGTGTTGCTTCAGTGAGGGTGTGGGAGAGGGTTTGATAGAAAACTTTATAGCTCAGCTCTCTTTGGTTGTTTTTTCCATGAAAGGTAACAGATGCTCATTGTGACATGAACGTTATTTCAAAATCTACAGAGGAGAAACGAGGACCAGCGCGATCCAAACTTAAAGGTTAGTTTATTTCAAATTATTTTGTGACGTCAATAGGCAATGTTATATATAGCAAAATATTTTTCCTCCTTACTGCAGGGCCTTTAAAAGGATATCTTTGTTGTCTTAGTTGCCATAGCAGTGACTAAAGTGGATATATATATACGTATGCATGTGTATATATGTGAGGAGGGATTCCCCAACCCTGGGGTTGATTGTGTTGGCTTCTGTGGTTGTATTTCCTCTTCCTTCCCCTGCTTGGGGTGCTCTGAGGCACTAAGACAGCTTGTGAAATGTTCTTGAGTTGGGAAATGAGTATTTTCAACCATCTTGAAGCGTAGGCCTTACTGTGTTTTGCAGGGCTCTGTTATTTAGCACTTATCTCCAAAAACAGGTAGTAAAGAGCTCACGCCCCGCTTGCCCGGTGCCAGGGCAATTTATGTGCAAAGGAGATGTTGGAGATTTGTGAGGTGATGGGGCTCCATAAATAAATAAATTAGGATGCTATTAGTAGTAAATGTGCTGTTTACTATTTAGATGGTTTCATGTGCCCATATTGTGCTGAAAGGCCTTTGACATATTTAGCTCATCCTCACCTTAGAATAGATTTTTATCTCTGTGCTTCTGTTTCAAAACCGTTCCTCCCTTTCAGCAACCTACTAATATACTCCAGAGATCTTCCTGTCTGTGGTGTCTGTTGTGGTCCTTCCCTGCGTTTTCCCTGCCCTGAACTCTGCGCCCTGTGAACAGTGGGACTGTGATCCAGACCTGGAATGGCCCCTGGGTGCAGCCCTGGGGAAATTAAACACTTGCAGGGGGTTTCTTGATCTCCTTTTGACTGCGTTCAGTTGTCACTTAAATCTGAGCCCCTCTTCTACTCTTATGCTGCACTGTATATGCTATTCTTGCACTGGCCCCAAAATACTTGATAAACACATTAAGCAGCATGATTGCGTCCATGGTGTGCTGTTTGCGCTCTCTCATTTGTGTCTGTAGCAATTTGTACATCTGCCCTTTTTCCTTTCTGTGCCTGGCAAAGCATCTGGCAAAGAACAGCTACCCCAGGGGAGGGAAAGAGGTTCTGCCTGTGGTTTGTTCTTGCCTTGTTTTCTAGTGTTTCAGCCCAGGAGACCCCTCCTGTCTAAAGGCGCTGGGTAGAAAGTTTCTTTTCTCAGGGACTCCTTCATCTTGGCTCTCGCCTAGGTCCAGAGCTCCCTGGTCCATCAGCTCCTCACCATGGGTGGGCAGGTGGTGCCTACTCTGGTTTTGTGATTGCAAATGGGAAACTGTTTGGGTGCAGAAGTGGGACTAGGAAATAGTGGCATGAGGGGAACGGAGGCGTCTGCAGGCAACTGCCCCTTCCTTCTCATACTTCACCAGCTTTGCCCAGGTCTCAATGCCTTTCTTCAGCTTGCTCAGGGAGGAAGAGGCGATACAGTGGGTAGTTTGGGTGCAGGGGTGAAGCTGCCTAACTCCTCTGTGCTGCAGTCCTGTCTCTGATGATAACATGTCATGTTCCTGATGTCTCTCCCACCCTCTTCTCCTCTCCTGCAGTCAGACAGCAGCAAAATCTGAGCTGGTAGCTGCAGAGAGGGATTGACTCCGGTTTCTTTTACTCTCTGAATATCTTTTGCTTCCCAAGTGTCAACAAACCACAGGGCTGGTCCTGGATGTGATGTGGATGTAAGCTCCCTACTCAGAGCTTTTGGGGGCTGGCAGGAGTAAGAGGGGTGGGGAAAGGGAAAGGTTATTGCTATCTGAGAACAAATGGGTGAATGTCTTCAAAACTACTTGCAAATCCCATGTGTTTGTTGGAGCTGCCAGTCAAACTGGATGTGGCCGTGTGTTGGTGAAGGGAGAGCATTTATTCGCAATACCATCCCAAAGAACAGGAAGAGGGGAATCTGAGAACCTGAACCAGCCTAACTTTTTGTGTTTAAACTCTTGCTTTCTTATGCTTCTTTTTCCTAGTGATTTTCACATTGGGGCTTTTTCCCTTTATCTATCCAAACCTAAGCTTCTGCATCCCTGCAGCCACCCAAAATTCAGCTTTTCTCTTTTTGCCCGTGTTTGTTGTTACCAACAAGTAAGATGTTGGAATGAGAACTTGGCTGGCCATTGTGTTGATGACAAATGAAAGAGGAGCAAACACAGCTTGCTTGTCTGCAGCTATAGTGGTTCAGCAGAGCTGGCAGTAGTAGACATGTTATTTGTTGATAAAACATGCAACGCCAAACTCTAAGAAGGAGCTGAGATAGATGGTATCTCAGTGCAATAGTCTGCCTGTCCCACCTGCACCTTCAGAAATCCCAGCTTGTTGTGCTGGCTTAACCTGGATGAGTTGAAATGGTGCACGGTTCCTGCTGGGTAAGATCAGGAAAGATGCTCTATGAGGGGCTGTGAGCACTTGACAGGTAGCACAGAGCAAATCATGATGTGCTATTTGCAGCGGTGATGTGTATGCACATTTAGTCTTGGACACATATGCATGCTATTCTGACAATGTGTTTAGGTAGTCTTATATATATAATGTACACACACGCACACATATATACATGTGTCGTGGTTTAACCCCAGCCAGCAACTAAGCACCACGCAGCCGCTCACTCACTCCCCCACCACCCAGTGGGATGGGGGAGAAAATTGGGAAAAGAAGTAAAACTCGTGGGTTGAGATAAGAACGGTTTAATAGAACAGAAAAGAAGAAACTAATAATGATAAAGATGACACTAATAAAATGACAACAGCAATAATAAAAGGATTGGAATGTACAAATGATGCGCAGTGCAATTGCTCACCACCCGCCGACCGACACCCCGCCAGTCCCCGAGCGGCGAATCCCTGCCCCCACTTCCCCGTTCCTATACTAGATGGGACGTCACACGGTATGGAATACCCCGTTGGCCAGTTTGGGTCAGGTGCCCTGGCTGTGTCCTGTGCCAACTTCTTGTGCCCCTCTAGCTTTCTCGCTGGGTGGGCATGAGAAGCTGAAAAATCCTTGACTTTAGTCTAAACACTACTGAGCAACAACTGCAAACATCAGTGTTATCAACATTCTTCGCATACTGAACTGAAAACATAGCACTGTACCAGCTACTAGGAAGACAGTTAACTCTATCCCAGCTGAAACTAGGACGGACAACATGTGTATGTCAGTGTACGTGCATGGAAGTGCCATGTAAAGGAGTGAAGGCAGAGTACACTGGTGTGCAGGGCGGTCAGCTGGTGCTTCTGTAATATGAGAGATAAGAGTTAGCAGCTACTGAGCATGCTGCTGCCTTAAGGCATCTTGAGGAATGGCCTCCAAAGAGATTTTGGAGCAGAAGGAGGACCTGCTGTCATAGTGGTGTGGTGGCTGCTGAAGTTAAGGATCCTAGGTGCAAAACAGTGAAGGAAAAGGTCTCACTACTCTGTTGCAAAAGTCCTGCCTCCGGCACAGCAAAGGTTTAGCCCCAGTAAAAAGAGATGCTAGTGTCATGCCCAGACTCTGACCTGATGCTTTGGGCTATGCTGTTCAGTCAAGAAAGGACTCCATAAGTGCATGCAATAGAGTACTGCTTGCAAAAAGGTGCAAGCATGTCAGCGTGCAGGGTCCAAGGGATTGCTAGAAAGCTCAGCAGCCCTCCAAGGTCCAGCATAAACCCTTGCCTTATGCAAGCAGTCATGACAAATGCGTGCTGGGTTAGAGGTGCACCTCAGGGCACAAACTTCATTTCTTGTGCTTCAAGTGTATACCATTGCATTGTCACTGCTAAACAGTGCATCTCTGGGTCACAGTCCCTTTGGGGCTGGATGTTGGGGTGCTTCTGGTGGATGATGAGGGCAGGTTGTCCCTCACAGCACATGTATGTCCCAGGAAGGGGTGGCAGAAGCTGGCATGCTGTCTCAGCTGGGCGTGCACGAATGAGGAGAAAACCATGTGAACACACAAAATGCAAATGACTCCAAGGGTTGTTGGATGGGAGTGAGAAAGGTGACAGGGATGACAACATCCCTGGGTGTGGTGCAAGTATAGGGTTGTGTCAAGATGGGGGTGAGAAGCCTCCATGGAGAAAATGCCTGAACTCCCATCTCTGCCCTGCTGCTCATGAAGACAGAGCTGCTCTAATGAAGCTCTGTGGGAGGGGGTGCTGGAAAGCAGCAGGTATCAAATTCTCATAATTATGGTGGTAGTAAGAGACAGACCTTGGACCATAAAAGCTGGCAGCCTAAATAGCCAAGAAGCACAGGATGGCAAGGAATGTGGAGCCGTGGAGGGGAGACGTGACTTTCCAAGGTTACACAGTGTGGTGGCGGGGTAGCCAAGACCAGTGGCCTGACTCTCAGGCCACTATCTTAGCAACTTGACCACATTCCCCTCACTAATAAGAGTCACACTGAACCTTCGCCAAGAGCCAGCTTGGCTCTGCTCTGAATGGTCACCATTTTTGAGGTTTTCTTGGGGGAAAGAATAGCAGTTCAACAGTAAATAAACCCATTCTTTTTTAGTTCTAGAGGTACTAAAAGCAGTAGTGTTGGGAAACCAAAAAGTATTGTTGGTTTTCTTCACTGCCCCAAACCTGCCAGGAGGCAGAATATCTTCACCTCTGCTGGTGTCTTTCAAGAGAAATGTCTCTTGTAAAGCTGCTGCCCCTGCTTTGAAGCATCCCAAGTGCTAGGTGCTTCTACAATATTTCTGAGGTTTGCTTACTATAGATACTGTGGTGGGGAAACAGGACCATAACAAACCTGGCTCCTCACCAATTTAAAAGGTTGCTTTGATAAGTCAAAGCCCTCCAGTATGCAGCAGTAAGTAGTCCTCATCTCATCCATTCATACATCTGATTTTAATGGTTTGATTTACTAATGATACACACCAGCAACCTCTCCCTTGAAAATAAAGCGTCCAACCCTCAGTTACTTTGTACATGAAGATAAATAGATTGGTGCGGAGTTTATGGATCTTAGGGATGCTGGTCCAGGCTCTGAACAACAGAGCCCATTTTGTTTCAAGAGCTGAATCTCCACAAAACGTTCACAGCAAAGCCCCAAACTAGGTGCAATAAACCTAATGCCAGCCAAGTTTGCAAACCCAGGCTGAATTGCAGGAAAGCCCTGGGCCAGGTTTGGAAGAAGCCCTGGGCCAGGTTTCCAGTTAGCTTTGAAGCCACATTTTTAAAGAGGCTCCTGATCAGGATTTTGATCTTCTCGCAGGCTATGCTTCAAGGGATTTCCACCAGCCAGGATTTACGCTCACTGCTGCCAAATCCCAAACCTGCTTGGGACAGAGCAGTGGCAATGTCCAGAGGAAAGTTTCAGCTGTGCCTAGCCCCTGGTCCTGTGCAGGACTGGTGCCCTGGGGAAGGTGCTCTCAGCCCGGCCGGCAGCATGGGCAGGGCTGAGTGGCAGGCAGCTTCCCCTATAGATTGCAGCAGTTTCATTTTCATCGGGTTTCAGCACTTGGCATTTTGGGCTGAATTTCACGCCAAGTTTTCAAATCCAAGAGGCCTGCAGGCCTTGTGGACATGCAAAACCACCAATGTAATGAAAATTGGTTTAAAATTGATTTAGTTAAAAAAAAAAAAAAAAAATTTAAGCCACCATGTGGAAACATTTAGAAGACTCAGTTACGAAGTTTAGCTAAATGGAAGTAAATGCCTTTGAATGTGTCCATACAGAGCACTGGCACTGGAGAAAGTAAATCTACTGTGAATTTTAATTAAACCAGTTAAGCTCTGGTTTAATAACCAGCAGTAAGTAAAATTTACCAAAACACCTATACCACTGGTTAGACTCTGAGAAGTGCGGGGAGTCTCCCAGTCACCTTTGTAAACTTTCCCAGACACTTAACATCGTCTCTTGGGGGGCAGGCATTGGTGTTTTGGTCCAGATCCTTGAAGACACTTATTAAAATGTCTAAGCACCACTGATTTCAGAGACTGTCTAATGCCTTTGAGGATCTTGGCTCACAGACTTCATTCCTATTAACCTGAGGGGAGGTTTCTGCTCTTCTTGGTCAGCTGAATAATTTTGAGCTGTGGGATCCTAAATGACTTAAGCCCGGTAGCAATTTATGGTATTTTTTAGGTTTCGAGGCTATGGAGTATTGTAACAGAAACACATAGGGCAGGGAGATGCTCCATAACCCCAAACTCTCCAGTCTCTCATGGGCTTGTGGAAGTCATGTCCGTGCACAGCTGCTTGGGGCTTTGTGGTGCTTCCTTGATGTCAATCCTGTTTGGTCAACGCAGCCCATCAGGTTGAGTGAATGCCCTTATTTTGGGTTGTTTCTGTGTAGCTTGGGTAATTTCCCATTGAATAAAAAGCACTTACCAGTCCTTGCACTAGGTTTCAATGAGGCGAAGAGCCAGCTGCAAGTTTCCAGGTAGCTCTGTCCTGACAACGGTGTGGAAGAGATTTGTAGCTGCTGTTGCTGAGCTCTCACAGTAGTATCAGTGGTCTTTGTCCTGCAGTTGTTTCATTCTCTGATTTTTGGTTTATGGTTGGTTTTTTTTCCCTTGCCAGTGTTGTCCTGCAAACCCCACCTGTGGTACCATGAGCGCAGGATGCCTCTGCTCCCCGTCTTTCCCTTTCGCATCTGCCCGTGTGCACATCTATGTGCGTAAACATGGCAACCTCAGAAGTGACGTGATCAAAAGGTTTCAGAAGGGCTCTGCATGTTATGAAATGTTTTGAGGCTCAAAGCCCAAAGGGGGAAGTCCATCATGAATTCCCCATGTATAACTAATTTGGGAAAAGGGATTAAAATGGGACAGAGCCTTTCACTTTTTCTACCCCCTCCTCCATGGCCCCTTTCAGAAAATTAGGGGGCCCCTCTCTGAGGAGAAACTGTTGAAAATTGCACACTGCTTTCCCTTCCCCTTCCTCCTGAACATAGCCAGAACAGCAATATACATTTCTGAGGTTTGGCAGCAGCATCTGAAAGCATGGTTTTTTGCCAGAGAAGGACTGGCTGATGGGGGCCAAAATGCATGTGGGCTTGGGGGATGCTCGGGGAAGGGAAGAGAAGGCACCTGTACCCTCTCTTCCTGCCACTGCTATTAGGGACCTTATTCCCACTCTTTCCCAATTGGTGCCTGCTGATCGCGTTTATTCCCTGGACTGTACCATTGGCCGCTGGAACGAGACCCGTCGGCCGAGATTTGTGCCTGAACTTCGGTTTCATAACAAAAGCAGAGACAGTTGTTCTTGCAACAGACCTCTTTTGGACTGAACAAAAACATGTACAACCCATGTGCGGTCCATACAGCTGAGAAATATGATGTTAGCTAAGCTAGTCCGGAGCTAGCAATGATCCTGTTTTATGTTAAGCTTTCCTCTGCTGTAACATCGCTGCCTTCCTCCTCGCAGCCTCATCTCTGTCCACGTCCTGCCTGACACAGCACCAGCCCCCTTAGCTCACTGAGAGCCCCCTTAGTCTGTTTCAGTTCTTGTTACTGCAACGTCTAGACTGGTATCTCGCGCCGCAGTATGCATGCATGTTTTTAGCATCGTGCTGAAGTCTAATGATGATGTCTCAGAGGAAGAAATTTCCATTTCATTTCAGAATTTTTGTGGAAAGATTTGAAAAGTTGGGTATTTTTTTGGGGGGGGCGGTGGGGGAGTTTTGATGCCCAGTGAGTCTGAAACCCAAAGTATTTTCATGGCTCACAAGCTGAAAAGCCCTTCCTGTACTTCCTCCTCTCTGCCTTTCGTTTAAAAGGAGAAGGGAAAGGAAAAACAGAAGGGGACAAAAAAAGGTATTCTCTCCCCTCCTGGACAAGAGTTGCAAAATGTCAGCCCATAAATGAAACTGTCTTGAGCATTTTGTTAGAGCTAAAAACAAAAGGGATATTTTATTAGAAAAAAATCTTTATTTAACAAAAAATCCAGACTAGTTCCCATTATTAAATGTTCGTTTATGGGCACAAACCTGTCTCTTTTTGCCCATGTTGGAACAGCATCTAGGATGTGGAGGCTCTAGGGCATGCCTGAAGCCTCTGAGTGCTGCAGCAGCATGGGTGACGTGCCTCAGTGTTAGCTTACAAATATTTCCTTATTGTTTATCATCATAATGCAGAGCATAAATATGTACATTTAGCTTGTCACCTTCCTCAGCTTGGGATGTGAGGGGGCATACATGCTTCAGTGAGCTATTGTCCCGTAGTTAAACTCTGTGAAACTTTCTCCGTGAGCCCACAGCAGTGGGGTAGATAGAGTTATTCCTGCTGCCCCTGAAGTTCAAGCCCCCGTCAGAGGAGCTGCAGCCATCAGCGTGGGAGAGGAGAGAGGGGCTGCTGTTATTCATGTTTTTAACATGGCTGGGTTCCACTTTGGCAGGCGGGAGAGACTGCAGTCTGAAAGCCGTGGGCTGATAAGTGGTTTTTGAAAGATAAGATATGAAAGACTCTGTAATTCTGGACGAGAGTGTTGAGTAGTTTATATGTGTAAGTCCAGATGTTCAGTAGAAGGAGCTGTTCCAACCCTTCAGCTGCGTATGTCTGCTTGCATGTGTATGGTCTGGTGCTCTCGTGGCACTGGCTGAGCAATGGTCCCCAGTCCCCAGGAGCAGCAAACAGGGCACTGAGTCCCTTGTAGAACTCAGGAGAACCACAGGGTTAATGTTCAGGCAGTGCCCCATTTCTGTTTTGCTTTGACACAGCTGTATTTCACCAAGAGGATGAGGATGCTTTCTAGTCACGGAAGCTGCATCTGAAGCTGCAGCCCAAACTGTCAGGGCAGGGGAAGCCCCGGAGCTCCTGTGCCCTGAAGATGCTGCGATCTGGGCACACCTCTCGGTCACAGGGGCTGCCTTGCTAGTCCCAGGGGACACTAATTTACCACTGGCCTACTAAATGCTACCCACACGGTGCTGGTGTCGATAGCTAAGGCATCCAGAGCACAGAGAGGCTTGGTTATAGCCTCCCTGCTTTCTCCCCTGACTCCCACCTGCATAATGAGCAAGGTGGAAATTAACTCCCCACTTGCATCTGATAGACCTAAGGTGACAGTGGTCACTGCAAGGCAGAAAGAGGGCTTGTCCCTGCTTCTAGCATAAGGCTCCGGGAGCACGGTTCCTGGTATTGGGTATGTAATTTGCTTACCAGCAAAGTTGCGTGTGTACACCTATTCCAGAAAGTGCTTTTCTTGCAGAGGGCAGGCTTGTGTCCAGAACAGCTGCACTAGTTAACTGCTCTTAAACGTGAATCATCGCTGAAGGAGGGCTGCGTTTAACTAGAAGTGTATCTTATCAGCAGCCCCTGTCTCAAACATGCAGTCACAGTGCAAGGGCTGGTTTAGTAATAGGCATACTCAGGGCCGGGTTCCCAGCATCTGTCAATTGGGGGTAGCTTCCCTAAAATGGATGTAGCTGTATTGATTTAAATAGGGTCGGAATTTAGCCCTGGATATTCTGCAAGTACATGAACCGTCAATGGCCAGGACTTTTCCAAGGAGACACATCATTTTTTATCGTGAGCAAGGTCATTGCAGACAGGGAAACAGATAAGCAGTTGGATTTTCCCTTGAGCTGTGATTTTTGGGGTGGATGCATTGGTTCATCTAACACGAGCTTGTTTAGTCGGTGTTTGAATAGAAACAGGTAAACATCCATAATTAATGGAGCCTTTTCAGAACCACCTTTCCATAATTTATCTGTTTGTCTCTAAGACCAAATTGTATGTGGGGCCCTTGGATATTTTGATTGGTAAACATCACCAGGTTTTTCAGGTGTGCCCAAGGGCAGGTTATCACAGATGTGGCGGGGTCTAAGTGAGGTGGTGGGGACCACTCTCCAGTCTGCAGAGTGGGATGTTCCACAAGGAGGCCTCTCAGAGTCTTGCCTGCCGCTTTCACGCACACTGGCAGGATGGTGACCCCAGCAGAGGGGTACAGCAGGCAGCGGGTGGTGACAGCCTCTTGAGCATGCAGTGTTCAAACCAGGGCAGTTTGTGTGTTGGAGACTCGCATATTGTGTAGTGGCTAATATTTGCCAGTGGGAATGCCCTGCTGAGAGCCAAGAGAGTCATGATAGGCTCGTGTGGGAAAGATTTGGCTGCAAAGAGCTAAGGCAGGAATGGTTAACATAGGTGGGGGAAAGACTCTTAGGCCCAAGAGTTACCTGGCTGTTGGCAGTATGACCAGCTCACAGTGCTGTGTCGGCATGTCCCTGCCCTGCCAGTACTCTACCTACCTCCCAAAATCCTCCTCATTCACAACAGGCTTTCAGACATCACCAGCAGCTCTTGCTGGCTGCAGCCGCAGAGGAGCACGACCACAGTGCTCTTCTGTTCCACATTACAGCCCGGGATCCACCTCTGTTGCCATTAGCACACATTCCTTGCTCTGATTCACAGTGGCATCTCTCTCTGCTTCTTATTCATTACCCAAACATCTTGGCGAGCAGGGGCCTGTTAGTGGCTTTGGCCACTTGGCACAAATGGCGGAATCTTATGGTAAACCCAGAGACACTTTATGGAGGTGTAATATCTTGGGTTTGGTTTCCATCACATTTTTGTAGTGCAGAGGCCAAAAACACATCAAAGAAGTAAGTCTGGCAGCAAGCACCAACCCTAAATTCATTACACTCCAATTAGGCTGTTAAGAAGAGATAAAAGAAGCAGCAAAACTGTATGTCCTCCTCAATTGCTGTTTCCTGAGGTTTCTTCTCTCTTTTGTGGCGTGGGTCCCCGGGTATCTTAGTCCACCAGCGGTGTTGTGTGCTTGGGGACAGCTGAGGCATCCCTCATATTAGAGCCATGATCCAATCAAAGGGATTTAGCCAGTCCCTGTAGAAGAGCGAAGGGTGATTTTGTGCATCTCCCTTTGTGACTAACCACTTTTTCACCATTTCACCTCATTGTTCTGGTCCTCCTCTTCTCTATGCAGTTTGTGATGGATTAAACAGCACATGCATTTCTGAGATGTGGATTTCTTACTGCAAAGTGTGAAGGCCAACATATTGGGCAGCTGAGGCAATGGGTATTGTCTCTGCAGCATCCTTTGCTGGGGGTCTCTGCAGCTATCCCTTGGTCAGGGTCATTCCTGTGGGAACAGGAGTGAAGCAACAATTGCTAAGCTATAGGTATCAAGAAAGAAAATCAGCAGCTTGGTTGCAACTTGGTATTTGGGGGATGAAACACTGCATTCCAGTGACTCCTTTCAATGGCTTATTAAAATGACAAATCTCTTTGAATTGTGTACCATTACTTCCCATGCCGCCAATTGCAGAGGCTTGCAGGAGCAACTGGGGACCCAGCTGGCAAAAGCATCCATGGTGAAAGCTGTCATTGCAGTTAGCTACTGGCAGAAGTAGTTGCAAATAATGTAATCTTTTGCATATTAACCAGTATTTTATTTATGGTCTAGATGCCTAAATAATTATTTAGTCTTGTAGAGAGAATCAAAACAATCTTCCAAACCAACAAACAAGAACCACATCTTTTAACCAACGTTGATTTTTGTAGTTGTTGTTGAAAGCGGTGGCAGTTTTTCCCCACACCTTGAAGTGTGAAAACTCCCTATAGTCAGACAGAAAAATGGGGATTTCCCTTCCCTGTCTCATTCCCCAAAACCTTCAGAAGCTATTCGTCCAGCTCAGAAAACCTAATAAAACATGTGAAAAGTTCTTGACAGCTTTATGGATAACTCTGAGTCTATCCTCAAATGGATCTGGCTTTGATGGGTGAAGAATATTTCTGCTAGTCAATATGTGTTAAAGCTGCCTCTTCACAGAGTGTGGAAAATATCACAGTCGGGCCATGGTCGCTCTGTGGGACCACCTGGGATGCCCAGAACTTGGCTAGGACAGACAGGGAGGTAAGGTCATGAGTGGTCCTCGAGAAGCTGCTGCATGTAAATGATGTATCCAGATAAGATCTGTCTTAACTAGAGGATTTGGGACTGCACCTCAGGTCCTTGACTTCGTGTCAGGGCACACACCATCTTCTCTCCTCCTCCACACATCCTAGTGGTCAGGGGAAGGAAACCTGGGCACATGGGCTGGTCCTGCTCTAGCCATGTCCTCTGTCCCAGCTGTATGTGGTCATCATGACCTCAGGCTACATCATGGCATGAGTCTACCATGCAGTTTAGATACAGCTTCAATACACCCACCTCTGAATCGAGGGACAGCCTGTTCTTTCTGAATACTGTGTGACAAAAAGGTCACAGACCCAGTGCATGAAATATTTTGGGTAACAGTTTCCTTAATGGCTGGGACAACTGGCAGTTTTTCAGATCTTATTAAACAAAGAAAATGAGTGATCCGTCTCTCTCTTTCTCATCCCCTCCCTAGCTGCAGTCTTGATGGCAAGAGCTGGCTTTGTCTTCACTGGAAGAAAATGGGATGGCACATGCTGAACTTGTGCTAAGTAACAGGTAAAAACAAACAAGAGCTGTAATTCCAGGGAAGTCATATAAATTGTGTTTTTTGCCTCATTTTCCAGATCAAGAAAATGCTGTCTTTGGGCTGGCCTGTTAGCTCATCTGAAAATGTGTAAGCCATCCTGTCTTCCCAAGGCATTTACTCGGTCTCACCCACACTAACTTGTTTTCATTAATCCTAGGTAATGCTCTTTTTTCCCTAGCAAAGATCAGTGTCTTCTGTCCTTCTGGCTGGAGACCACAGCCAGAGAGACCGCAGATGCAGGCAGGCAGACAGGTGATCCTTCTCCCTGCAGACATGAGCAGCTCTTTCCTCTGCACAACCATAGGTTTGTAGGGGAGGCTGGGTTAAGTCCTGGTCACCGAGAAGCAGGGAAACCCATGCCCCCAAATAAAAGAAAGCAGTTGATGTCCTGGGGGGGAGCCAGCATCAGCAGGCTCCTCTCAGCTGGCTGCTGGGGAGGAAAAGGCTGCAGGAAGCCAGGAAGCCTCAAAAGGATCCTTCAGCACAGCTCAAAAAGGGTTTCCTGAGCTCACCGCAAAGCCACAGGGGAGGACAACCTTTCAGATGCTTTTGATTCAGCATGCTCTGGCCCCAACCACGCTGCCTTCGTGTGCTTTTTCCAGGGGAGCATTGAGCTTCTCCCAGGTGTGTAGAACCTGCCCCAGCACTGCACATGCAGGGCTGACCTCTGTGGCAATGCCAAGGCTGAAGAAAGGCACCCCAGAGCCCCCTTCCTTCTCACTGAGGAGAGAGCAGGGTACAAAAAAGGAATTGAATGCTCCCTTGGACAGCTTGAGATAGGACAAGTATCTGAGGTAGGACAGGAGAATGCTGGCCAGCTCTTTTGTTCCTGCTGACCAGCAGATAAAGGGGAGAAGAGGAAGAAAACTTACTGCTCCTCTTTGGCTGTGCCTAAACTGATGGGTCTCAGGTCCCATGATGGGTTGGGGTCCAAATGCAGAGCACTCCTCCCTCATGCCCTGATCTTTGGTGTGCAGGGAAAGGAGACCTGGTGTGAATGGGCAACAGAATGTGCTCTGGGTGGCTGGGGGACCTGGACTCTCCTGTGGGCTGGGGCATTTCCCCATCATTTGGTCTCTGCCTGTCTCTCTGAAGCAAGATAGCCCCATCTAGGAAATAACTTCTCTCCCCCACCCCATTACCATTTTGTTTTTGAAGGTTTCAACTTTGTTGTTGTTTGAAAAGCTGGTCTCTCAAGGGTCCCCCCTCCACATTCACACAGATGATCAATAAAAAGACTTCCAGAAGAAATTTGGGTTTGGCTGGAAATTGCATTCAAAACCTCTCCCTGTGGAGGAAGACAAAAAGATTGCTACAGAAGGTTTTCAACTCTTCTGCCAGGAACTGTGGTTCTTTGGACCCGCTGGAGTGACCCATCATCTGGCAAAATGGCTTCCCATACTCCCTGCTCAATCTGTGCCACCCTTTTCCAGCCAACAGGCATCCAGTGCTCCAAGAAAGTGTTGTCAGCTGGGTTACAGCAATGTCAGGAACTAAGGACAACCCCTTATTGGTAAGGCATTTCGAAATCGGTGCCTCATATGGTGATAGTCAGAAGCTTCCCTATGGGTCCTGGATGCAGCTCTTCTTCCACTGCATGTGCCTTGACATAGCCATGCCTGCAGTTGGGGTGAGAGGTACCAGGGCATCTCCTGCCCTGCCAACAGCAGCCGGAGTTTTAGCCTCATCAATGCAATTATTAAGCAGGTGGAAGCCTTGCTTCTTCCCGTTTGTAATGTCTATGCTAGAATATTTCATTAATGAAATCACTGATGTTTATTACCTACTAAATGATCTCTCTCTTCAACAATCTCTGAGGGTTATTACCACAAAGACTTGCACAACAGATGTTAAAAGCCATCAGTTTAAATCAACATATACTTTTATTAAAAACAAAACCGAATGGTTTTTTTCTAATCCCTGCATTCCAGTTGCTAAAGCTGAGATAATCTTCTGGAGAAGCTAATGGATATTGTTAATAGCTGGATTGAATTTATAAAGAGCTAGGAGAGAACAAACAGGAGAGCAGAGACAACCTTCAGCAGCAGCAATGAAGGCAATCTGTTGTGCTTTGCTAGCAGAGCTTTATTTGTGCCAGACGTTTCATCCATTCAAGATGATGCACAAGATGAAGTTGGGTATTTGTAATTATTCCTTGCACTTCTTTTCTCCTGACTCAGGATCCCCAATTTAAAGGATTCAGCAACCGTAATGTTATGAGTGCATATTTATTGTCAGCCATTTTTCATTCCTTGTGGCTTGCTACAGAAATCTAGACAAGTTATTTTTTGTGGTCAGTGTATTGCAGTGTGATACTTTTGTAAAGGTGACTAAAGATATGACATCTCCAGCCGAAGCTTATTTTTTTTTCCCACTCATGAATGGAGCTAAGTCTGAGCAAGAATGTGTAGCCTAGGTTCAAGTCTCTCTAGTGTACTGATGACTGCTGAGGATGAAAGATTCGCTTAATTACATGAGTGATGCGAGGAGCAAGTGAAAAGGCTCAGATCCTGATTGCATTGAGTGAGCCCTGCAGTTCGTGTGGTCATTAATGAGCTCTAAGCAAATAGCGATAGCCCACCAGATGGAAACAATTGCGCTTTACTGTGCCAATGGTCATATATAATCCATGCTAATGTGCATAGTGATACAAGATAAGCAGGGCAACATGAATGATGGTCCTGGTGTGGAGTTGCTCTCCAATTTCCACAAAAAGCAGGTTTCCAGTTTGGGCTTATTTATATACGTGACTTTCTCAGAACATCTCCTGTGAGTTGACGTGTCTCCAGCTGATCTAAACTGAGAAATCAATTCTAGCATGTAGACTTCAGTGGAAAATTGTGTAATAAAATATGTCTTGTGACATTTCATCAGGTACTAGAGAAGGACTTTCTCCAAGAGACTATTTCCCTGATGCTTTTTTTTCCTCGCTTTGGATAATTTTGTTTTAAGACCTGCCGTGAGTCATGTCCATCGTAGTGGATTAGGAATGGTGCCTTTGGCATGTTTCAGAGTACTTGGTTTGGAAATAACGTTATGGTTTCTGCAAACAGTGTAAACTGAAGATGTGCAGAGCACTCATTCCTAGAGCTTCAGAGCGCCTCGAGGGATGGCAGGGCTGGCAAATGTGCCTCCCTGATTTCAAAACAGGGAGGAGGCAATTTAAAACCAGGATGCTCTTCCCGCTCCAGTATCCATCCGTAATCATCTTCCTATCTGGCTGCCCACCATTTGCAATAGGCATCCAATCTGCCTCTAAAGGACCTCCTTCAATGTCTTCACCTTTCTTAGATGAAATAGTAAGTGGGAACTCCTGTTTTCCTCTTTTTTTTTTTCCCCTCTCTTTTTTTTTTTTTTTTTCCCCCCTCCCCCTCCTCCCCCCTTCTCCATTCCTTAGCACTGCAGACCCTGATGTCACTCTCAACAGATATGCAGGAGTTTCTCGCTGGGATTTTCCTCCCTGGGATAACGCACAGTGTTTACTGTCTGTTGTCTTTCCGGTGGTCTCCCAGCCTCCAGCAATGGGAGTCACGAGGTCCTTTCCCCCCCATCCCATGGCCTGCGGTATCTGTTGTTTTCCAAGCACTGGAATCTTTGTCCCCGTTACGTAGCCCCAAACGTGACCTTGTCGGAGACCACACACGGGTGTCTCTGGATGAGAGGGGAATGTATGGAATGTTTTTCAATGAGCAGTTTATGAAATTCCTTTCCTATATGTTTCGGAAATTCTTTAAGTTAAAGAGCACAAACATTTCTCCAAGGAAACTAGAATTCACAGCAGCTCAAATGCAGGCACTTGTTTTTAAAAACGTTCTTTATTAAGAAGGGGGGAGGGAAGGGGGGGGGAGATAAAAAGAAAAGAGGAGATGTAAACAAGGAAGCCTAATTCCCTGCTCTGTATACGCACAGGCAGGAATAACAGCACAGTGGGGCTGCACTCCTCTGAGGCTTGGCAGCAGGCTGTGTCCCATTCCCAGGGTTGCCAGCTAGCACAAGTGATGGAGAGCTGAACCAACCCTGTGTCTGTCATAGGGTGCAAGGGTTGAGACCCAAAGAGCCTCATCCTGACCCACTGAACTGGGGGCCTGAGCCCCTCTTACAAAACATGGGGAAAGATAGGAAACAGAAGGGCCAATGCTGATTGTGGAGATGCCTGAGACAGGCAAAAGGCAATGCTGAGGGCAAGGGGATGTCTTAAATCCAAAAGCCTCTCCTGAAGAGAAAGCATATGTCTTTTGGCTCTGTTTTCCCTCCGACAGTGCTTTATATATTCACACTTTGAAAATAATGCAATCAGGTATTTAAACAAAACTTGACAGAGGAAACGAGGGCCAAGAACATCTTTTTTGCATGCAACTGAAGTGCAGGGGGAAGGAGAGGGAGGGCTCCAGCCGGGGCACCCTCTGCGGTGTTGGGTTGAGTCCTCACAGGCAAGCGGGAGAGGGAAACCAGTTCTGCCTGGGTGTGTGCTCAAAGCGCCGAGCTATTGTACGATAAGGTGGTACCACCTCTTCCTCCGTTTGTGTTTTGGAAGAAAGTGGAGTTGTCGTTGCATGTTTGAAGGGCCCTGGCATTGGTGGGCACGCTTCAGGGGAACCTGGGAAGGTCTGGCTGGATATGAAGAAGGGAGGTGGGCATGGAGCTGCCTGTCAAAGCTGAGGTGCTTTGGGGCATGCTCCAAAGCAGAATTATTAATTTTGAAAACTCAGTGGTTTCCAGGGACTGAGGACCTTTGTCTGGGACTTGCATACCTCAGTCCCACTTTAAGTGCCTAGGTCCCTTTTTGGATCTGGGCCTAATCTGCTAATTCAAATCCAGCTTGCATGCGTCAGAACTGTAAGCCAATATAGAGTTGGCAGGAAACGGCTTTCCTATCCTGTGAACATTTTCAGGTTTTTTTTTTTTTTTCTTTTAAACCGAACCTGGGTTTAAAACTTGGGCCTACAGCCAGAATTTCAAAAATTTTTGCAAAATGAAAACCCAAGCTCTGAATCTTTTCCCTCCAACATCAGCTAAAACATTTGATTTCAATATTGACTTCTTCTTTGTGTTTTACTCTTTTATTACCAGTGGTTTAATTTTAAAAACAAAAGTGGAATTTAAAACTGGAGGGAGTTGGTTGAACCCTCTCCCCCCATCAAAAGTCTTGGGTTTGACAGATTGGCATATTCTGATCTGAAAAGCACTTCATCAGAAACTTCCGTAGGTCGATGAGCTACAGCTGTTGGCATCTGATGGCAGTGGTCTGTATTAAATAAGTATGTCAGTGTAGTAGGACAGATGAAAAACACAACAGCTGGCACACACCGGCTATCTCAGCAGAGACACCACCTCATAGGCGCAGGAGGTGATTTTCCTTCTTATGAGGCATCGTTTCTTATCTCCTGGTTGAGGAACATGTGCTATGACTTGTAGTGTCAGTGTACGAATCATGGTGACGGAGAGTTTGGATCTGGGACATTTCACCACTGTGGACCATTTGAGCAATAGATCCATAACAGTGTCTTTTAACAATTTGCAGCATGGCTAAGACTTCTCCCACTGTACATAATTTTGAATTTGAATTTTATTTTTTGTGCCGCCTTTTATATTGCCCTCTATGCCTGGCGCTAGTTCTTCCCTCCTTGGTTCTGATCCAAAGACCATTGAAATCAACCAAAGTCATTCCACCAGCTTCAGTGGGCTTTGGAGCAAATCCCTTGCAAGCTAAACAACCTCTATCTCATCTTTCAAGTACTTCCTGCAAAATATACTTCTTTCACAAAGCTTTTAAGCATGGCTGATCCTGTGTAACGTTTGTATTGCTTTGCGCTAGACTTTCAGCCAGTGAGCTGTATGTGGGTCAATTAAAGGATAAACAAGATTCACCGATCAGGTTTGCTCTGTAAGAGCACACAAGCAAGAAAGTACGTTGTTTATTAGTACTGAGGATGAGTTTAAAAGTATGATAAATACCATTTAGAAACAGATCTTGTGTCATAACTCTTTCACCATCATATAATATTCTTGAAGTGATTTGTAGTATCTTTCCACATAGTTATGAGAGAGTTTTGGAAATATGGTGTGGAAATATAATGAAAATGTGTGGGTGTGGGGTGGCTCATTTCAGCGTCTTCTTGATTCCAGTGGCCAATAAATAAGACATATCTTGCAACTTAAAAAGCCCTGTGAGCAGAGAAAGCCCCAGAGGTGTCAGATCTGTATTTTTCCATCATACCACGTGTCATCTTTTCTTGGAGGATAACAATTGCCATTGGCTGGCCATATAGCAACTCTTATCTGTCCCTGTATAACACTGTGCAAACAGACCTGTTCAGGCTGTATAGTAGACAGCCCTTGCCCTGAAAATACTAGAAAGGGGGAGAAGATGCATCAGATTCAGAAATGTGCTTGTTCAGGACTGAATGACAAGTTGAACTAAGAAAGAAGCCAAAACCAGTAATATGGTCACCTTCTCTCCTTGTCACGAGCTAAATCGCATCATCCTTCTCTCTTCTCAGTCCCCGTGTTTTACTGTTACCCAAGCGATGGTTACCCAAGCGATGGTTCACCTTACTGTGGTCAGTAGAAATATGAATCTAACTGTCGTGGTTTAACCCCAGCCAGCAACTAAGCACCACGCAGCCACTCACTCGCTCCCCCCCAGTGGGATGGGGGAGAAAATTGGGAAAAGAAGTAAAACTCGTGGGTTGAGATAAGAATGGTTTAATAGAACAGAAAAGAAGAAAGTAATAATGATAATGATAACACTAATAAAATGACAACAGCAATAATAAAAGGATTGGAATGTACAAATGATGCGCAGGACAATTGCTCACCACCCGCCCATCAACACCCAGCTAGTCCCCGAGCGGCGATTCCCCGCCCCCACTCCCCAGTTCCTATACCAGACGTGATGTCACACGGTATGGAATACCCCATTGGCCAGTTTGGGTCAGGTGCCCTGGCTGTGTCCTGTGCCAACTTCTTGTGCCCCTCCAGCTTTCTCGCTGGCTGGGCATGAGAAGCTGAAAAATCCTTGACTTTAGTCTAAACACTACTGAGCAACAACTGCAAACATCAGTGTTATCAACATTCTTCACATACTGAACTGAAAACATAGCACTGTACCAGCTACTAGGAAGACAGTTAACTCTATCCCAGCTGAAACCAGGACACTAACAGATCCTTACCCCTGGGGCCTGCACCTTGCACCTTCATGGTGTGTTGACCATACATATGAATCTGATATTCCTGCTTTGAGTAGCTGGTGATCTGATCAGGTGAACCACAGACACTGGGTTGGGGAGCAGGGCAGCCCCCAAGAGAACGGTAGAACAGATAGCTGTTTGTGGTATTATGATTGGTTAGGGTTAACTGTTCCTTCAACCAAAATCGTGGGGATCTGTTGAGGAGGAGGAGGAGGCCAAGGAAAGGTGTGGAGAGATGCTTGTTTGGAATTTCTGCAATAAATGGAGCTGTTAGGAGGACATGTAGGAATGGGAGGAGGCTATGAAGAGCGTGAGGAGCCTGACCAAGTCTATGGAAGTAATGGAAGGGGCAGATAACAAAGACTGATGGCATCTGGGACCCTGGTGATATTAAGTCCCAAGATCAAAGCAGAACAACCTGGAATTATTGAAATAAAGTATTGCAACTCATCTAAGTAGAATTTGCTGGCTTGAAAAATGTTTGGAGATTTAGAAATTCTCTCTTCTCCGCTGGAAAAAAAAAAATATTTGGAGATACTGAAAAAGAAAAAACCCACTGACCTCAGAGGATAACAGAAAACATTTTTTTTTTTAAGGTGACAAATCTTTGTTCTCGCTGAGCTTCTACCATTGAAAGGTCAAACCTGTGGATGTTTCAAGAGCAGGAATTGCAATTGAAAAAGCCCTGTTCAGACTTGCCTCTCCTCTCCATCCTAATTTGCTTCCAGATCCAGACTGTTGTATCCTGAGTACAACCTATGTCATTGCAGTGTTTTTTTTGCTGTACAGTGAAGTTGTGAACCTGGAGAGCAGTGACTCCCATCCAGTTGTCACTGCAGGTTTTCAAACCAAAAAAGAACAAGCAGAATGAGACCCTCAGCCTATCTAAGAGTAGTGAACATAACTACACTTTTAAAGCTATCTGTCAAACAGCTGGCTTCAGAAGAAAAATTTACCAAGCAAGAGTGTGGAAGAACTCAGGGTGGTTGGTTTTGGTTTGGTGGGGTTTTTTTTAATTCCTTTCATCTGGCTAGGATTAAGTATTTTGTTTTCTCTTCTACATGCAGCAACATGCCACCATGGGCCTGTATTACTTCATATGCAGATGTACAAAAATAAGAAAAAAGAGTTACCAGTGCTCAAGTGGAACCTTAGCTGGGTTGAGGTAGAAACTGCTCGGGGCTGAAGCAGAGGTGTGAGTAACACAGCACTGACACATAGGCAGGGGGTGGAAGTCAGCAGCTTTTTCTGCTTGTTGGGGGAGAATGTAAAACTTCGGGTCATTCTAGAGGTACAAAGGTGAATTTAGAGAAGAGTTAGAGAATACAGAATAGGGAAGGGAAATTTCACTAGCTGATTGAAGGTTGGCTTATTACAAAATCATGGGAATCGGGGCTAGAAAACATATTGTATTAAGTCATCTTATCCGGTCCCTGCAACCAACCAGTGTACGCTTCCTCCCATGGGCTTTCCAGGCAGGGTTAACCCTTAGAGAATAATGAATGATCATTGCTGAAGTACAAAATGAAATTGGCTTCTAGATTTCTCTCCTCCCCGCTACCGAAAAGGCATCTTTTCCTCTTTCTGATCCACATCTCTGTCCTTCACACCCTGCTGAGAGCCCCCAGACAGATATCTTCTTCCAACTCAAAAAGGAGGTCAGGGAATATCAGTATCATGAAAGACAAAGATTTAGGAGAAGACTTCAAAAATGGGTGGTCAGAGAAGTTCTTAATCCCTTAGGGGAGAAGTTTCTTTTCCTGCTCTACAGAAACCTCCTTCCTGCCTGCCACCTGCCTTTGCAAACACTTACCAAAGATGATGATTTACCAGTTGTTATCTAACTTGGAGCTGTCGGTTTCCTGAGGACAAAGGCCCAGTGCACAGTACGACAACAAGGTCTTACATTTAACTGCAAAGTCCCTTGACACTGCAGAGTTCCAGCACAGCAGGCTGGAAAATGTGTTGCAGCTCCATATAAATTGAAGGGGGGGAAGAAAAAAATAAAAAAGGAGGAGAAGCATAATGAATTAAATATGGAAATGAATAATACACTTAAGTACAATCTCTTCTGTGTCATTTTGGTATTCAGTTCCATTTATTTTATGTTGTCCCCACATGAGCGACTTGCAGAGTCACACAGATTTATGTGCAGTGAATGTGGAACTGTTTTGTAGAGATTATCTGAAAAGAGCTGGAGGCTCAGACATGGAGGAGGAGAATAGGAAGGGCTTGTAGGGCTTGGGAGGGTTAAGAAGTAGCCTAAGAACAGAGGGACGTGTGTAAAACCGGCATTTGTTGCTGGGGTAATTGTAAGGGTGCACCAACTGCCATTGAAATGAATGCCTTTAGGTTTTGCCAGACCATTGCTTCAAATGAAGGAGAGTTCCCATCCGTCAGAGCTGCTTCTTCAGGCAGACATTATTTTAGTGTTTATGAGGATATCTAAGATCACAAAATGAAGTTTGGCATCCAGGAGGGTTTTTCAGGAGAGTGTGGACCTCCTGTGGTGCAGAAGACTAAGCCTGGAGTAATGGAGCTGTCCACCCTTCCCCTCCGAAAGTGACTTTTACAGGTTACCTTAAGCTGATGTGTTACTATGCATTAGCTGCTCTGCAATAACTGTCCAACCACATGCTCTTAAACCTAAGTCCTCCCATGTAATCATATGTGTCAAAGTGCTAAAATGTCCATTTGCATCTGACAAATTCCAAATGGTTTGTGATTTCATTACATCTCTAATATTAACCTACCTGCACGGTGAGGATATCATATCCTGCTTCACAGTTGCATTTGTCTAACATCAGCCTGAATTCTCTCTGAATCTTTTTATGTCTCTGGCTGAAAGACTTGAATGGTCTGTAAGGCGTATTTTCCATTCAAAAGTACCTACATATAAAAATATCAAGTCATGTTTTGACTAATTGCAGTAGATTAAAGGCTTATACTCATCGCATTGCGAGACTTGTTTTCTCTTGCAGTTTTTGTGCCTTTAGTTTGAACTCTAAGATGTCTGTATCCTTCCTGAATTGGGGATGCCAAGACTGAAGATATAATTCTTCTAATGATTTTAATAGTGGCCAGCCCAGGGACAAAACCACTTCCCTGTTTCTACTTGATAATCCCTTTTTTATACACCTGAGTCATCAACCACTGCACCGAGATCTCGTGCTGAGGTGGTTAATTTTGCTGTTCTTTATGCACAGCTTTGAAAGACAGACTTCAGCCCTTCAAACTTCAGCCAGATTTTCCCCCCTGGAGGTCCCATCTTTTCTTCATTGACTGTAGAGGAAGCCTAGGCCAACTAGGCTCTTAATTTAGATGCCTCAGTTAGAGGCAGGAGATGGGTGGGGTAGAATCTCAGCCTTTATTGCTAGGTGTGATAGGTTTCACTTGCCTCTAGTAAAATGCACATATTGAATTGTGATAATTTAAGCAGGTAATTGTTGTACCCCCCCCCAATCCAGCCTGTCCTCTTTCTTCTTTACTATCTCAGTAATTTATACACTATCTGCAAATCCCACTATCACAGATTTTGTATTATCTAGATTATTGCTGAAAATGCTAAACCTTATTATACTAACAACCAGTTTTCTAAAGCATCTTGCTAATAATGGTCCTATTTATTATAATGCCTCCCCATTAATAACTATGTGTTGAAAGTTGTCATTGAAACACATGTTGGTAAGTCTAATACATGCCTTACTATTTCCACACAGTACAAAGTATTTGTTTCTTAACTAAGAAGATCTCATGAGATATCAAATTATATGCCTTGGAGAAAAACAAATATACTCTGCTAGTGCCATTGCCTTTATCAAGATAGACCTTTGCCCAAAGAAGGGTGACAGTCTGTGCTTCTCCTGAGTACCAGAGCAATTTCACATCTCTGTAGGTCTATTTCTAAGAGATGTTGAATTTACTGGCAACTGGGGTTTAGCAAAAGTCCCATCACAAACCTCTGGAGCTCAAATTTACTGTCTTTATTCCTGTCAGGAGATGTTGGCATTCATGTCTTGTTGTTGTTGGCCAGCATCTCCATAGTTGTCTGTATCTTGCATTTCAAAGAATGTGACCTATTCTTTGGGGAGGTATCAGATTTCCTTGAAATCAAAGAGTGTTCCTCTCTCAAGGTCTTGAAAACTTCAGCCCACACTTCAGATACTTGTAAGTGTGATCTGCTGCGTTCCCCAGATCTGAGGGGTTTGCTTAATCTACTTCCAAATATTCAGTGGAGGGTGGGTTGGCAGTGGACAACCTGGGAGGACAGCTTGCTCCCTCTAATCAGTGCTGAATGTATTTTACCTCCTCCAGAGGCATTACTGTTCTCCAACGTGATGCACAGGCAATAAGGAGTTACCTGTGTGTCACACTTTTCATATGTTGTTGCTCTTAGAACCCATCTTCCCATCTTCTCGGGGTTTGCCTGCCTTGCTCTGTCATGTTTAATTTCTCTTGCTAAGGGCCTTGAGGCAGGGACCTCTGATTTCTCTTTTTGCCCTTTTTTCTCATTGTAATTGTAAAGGCCTGTAAAGTCACAGACCTCCTCTAGTACTGAATAAATAATAAACAATGCTAATCCTTTTCACTCCAAAAACTCAGTCTGCAGATTCTTAAGAGAGAGAATAGTGTCAATGCAATCGCAAAAGTACACATCATCACCAGATGGAAATCAATACATGGCATCGCTGTAAGAGTCCACATGGTAGCACTTGTCAGTAATTCTCTTCCAGTCTGTCAACGCAGTACTCCATCACACAAACAGGAGGAGCATGTTGTGGGTTTGTATATTTGAACCTCTCTGGGGACACCACTAATATAAAAAGCATTGCCACCAGAGGCTTCTTCTGCGCTTAACGAAAGGAAATATATTTTTCTTCATTGTCTCTTCGAGCTTGTGGAGGCATGGACTCACAGAGCTTAGCTATACTCTTCTTTTGTGGACAGCAGCACTGCAAGAGCTAGTGGCAACTGTGATAACACAGACTCCTACCCCCTGAAGGCTGGCCTAGGACCTCTTGTTTCACATAGGCTGCATCTATACAGAGCTTTAACATCAAGTCTGCAAATCCAGGTGCTAAAGCAATGGGTTGATGTTGCTGATGCGTAGGACCTCCAGGCCTTGCATGGAGCTCCCGTGCTTCACCACTTGGAGGAGAAATAACACCAATGTGTGTAGTTGGCCCATTCAGTCACAGCAAGGGCACAAGTATTTAGCCAGCCGTGGGCATACAACAGCGGGGAGACGTTCCTGTGGCCCGTGATGGCCCGCGACTCATTAGTCAGCCATCTTTCTTCATTCATCTCCAGTGGGAGCTCTCCACAAGGTGGCAATGTAATACCACACATGCCACCATTTCCTCTGGCGGATGTCCTCTGGTTGAAGTTTCCCTCATCCCAAGAGTGGTGCCCTTGGTTACACAACCCATTGCAGGCAGGAACACGAGCCCGGCTCAGATTGAGGTGAATGCAGGTGGTCTGACTGATGGTTCTCTGCCAAGTCTTCGGAGATAGAGAGCAAAGTCCAGCTACGTGGCTTTGCCACTACTTGTTGGCTGGAGGAAAAGACGAGGCATGAGCGTATGGAGTCACCAGACCTGGAGAAGTGTGGTAGTGCTCTTTGCAGAAAATGGCAGACTTTTAAGAGACCAAATCTGGTATCTTTGTAATACTAAATTGTACATTATTGAAAAAATAATCCTGCTGCGGTATGTAGGACATCTGTGAAGCACAAGACCACCTTGACATGAATGAGCAAGCCAAAAAATGTCTCTTCTATCTTATACCTGCCTCCCATTAATTTAAAAGCAGCCAGGAAAGATGTTAGCTGAAAACGAGATACGATCATTGATAGGTTGCTTATATCTGTTTAAATCTAGCAGCAATAACAAAAGAAGTACAAATGATAGATACATAACTCTAGCTTCCTTCTACACCACAGGCCAGGATTTTGTGAATTATCCCCAGATTTCAGTACCTCCCCTCCGGCTTCTGTTCTGTCTCTTACAATAAAGATTTGCTTGCCAACTTCTTTGAACAGGGGAAGTGAGCCAAGCCAGTCCTGGAAGGGGTTGAGCTGTGTTTGTTGTGCTATGTTTTGGGAAGCCCTCTTTTGATATGTGTCGATGTACTTTGTCCCCCTGAAGCCTCTTTATCCTTGTGGGGGGTCTCTGCCCTTTAGTTGATTCCTTGAGGAACCTTCTCAGAAAATCTCAGGCAGTTCAGGGTGGAAGTGGGAAGGATGCTTTAGCAGCTCCTCACCCATTCAGAGAAGGGACTCTGTCTAAAGCTGAAGTGTCCTATTGCCACTATGAAGTTGTGTTGTCTTCTGAAGTACCAGGTATTGGTTATGGCTGGAAAGAGGAGAGCAGATTAAATAGATCCAATGAACTGATCTGGTATGGCAGGCTTTAAGCTCTTTGAAGCCTACGAGGGCATTTCCATTTCCAAACCACAAATTATTTCCAGAAACTGGGAAACAAGAGGAGGGAAACAAGAGGAAGGAAAGCTTGCACATGGCAAGCTCACCAGAGAAGAAAAATCCTTTGCAATGAAGTCATTGGACAGAAAGTAAACTGCCCACAAGCCCTTTTACCAGAAGAGTTTGGATTGAGAGTCCAGTGAATAGGAGAATTATACGTAACATGTAGTACATGAACTGTCAGGGTAATAAAAAGGTATTGTCCATGGGTTGGTCTCAAAACTTCCACTGAACCCTTTAGTGCATGAGTCAGTCACAGAGAAGACTGGTGTATGGGGTCCCTGTTCCAGAGCTAGGTTAGAGGAAAGGTGGAACTTTTCACAGAAAATAGTTAAAGCTTTGCTTTATCAAGCTTGCTAAACTTTGCTTAACTTGTGCAATGATTCCTGGCTCCTCTATATGGCCTTCACCTTTGAGTACTATTGATTAACTAGTACCTAGTTTACTATATGATCTGAGTTCCTCTTACACTTTTCTCCTCTCTACCTAATGGAGTTGGTTATTTTAACCCTTGGACTGGGAACTCACTCGGTGGCTGGTACCTCTTCTGAAAAGCTTTATGCTAAGGAAGCAAGCAAGAGAGTGAAGATCCTGAGAGTAAAAGCCAAACTCTTTTAAATTGTTAAGGCTCTGAATTTTTTGTGTTGCAGTAGCATCTAGTAGGCGTACTCCAGCTGGGGGGTGGGGAGGGGGGACAGGGACAGACTGCTGTAGGAGGCACAGGACCAGCACGTAACGAGAGTGCTGCTGCTGCCCTAAAGAACTTGCAGCCTGAATAGAAAACACAAAGAATGGGAGGAAAACTAGAGGCACAAAGAAAAGAGATGACTTGGCTAAGATTGAGCAGTAAATCAGTGGCAAAATTTCGAAGAGTTCCCTTGAGTCCTAATCTGGTGACCTTTCTAGTGGGGCAGGCTGCCTCTGGCTTTTCACTGAAGTGTGCAAAGCATTGGCTTTTGATTTGCAAATAGATTAGAGCATACAGCATCTTATGCCAAAAACTTCAGCACAAAGTTAACATTGCCTAATGGTGTCTCGTATTGTTCCAGAATGCACAGAGGATTAATCCTCAGCAGGATATGAAAAATTAATGCAAATTTAAACTTCTGAAAAGTAGGAAATATAAAGGTTCATGCTACACTGTCAAAATAACCTTAACTCTGCCCTGTTCCAGAATTGCTGTTATATATGCTCATACAGACTGAATCTTAGGGAAAATTCAAGAAACAAGGCACACGAAAGTATCCAGTACAGACTAATATTGTCTTTGTCTGAGCATATCCCATCAAGAGAGATGGAACAGGCAGCAGTGTGTTCAGACCCACTTCCTCTAAGTTCCTAGGCTTTACAGCCAGGAAGGCCTTGTTAGACTGTCTGACTTTATCTATACCAACCTTCAGACTTCTTTTAATTAATCTGTATTGAGCCAAATACACTGAAATTGTCCACAGCATCTTCAACAAAGCCACAAGTTCAGATCTTGAGTGCAGTAGTTTCAGACAGAGAAACTATTGTCTGGTTGTTTTCAGGGGGTCTTGGCTCTGGTCCTCCCCTGCACAGTCACCACAAAGTTGGCCTGCTAACCTTGGCATGCTCAGCAGAGAGGATGTGTTTTGGGATGCTGAGGCATGCTGGTTTAGGAGTACTTAGAATAGAAAGTGATGCTTGGTTTTATCTATAGCAGAGCTGAGATTCCTCTAACACCTGGATGAATTTAATCTAGTGCCCCTTTTGCTTTTGGGAAAAAGGGTCTGGCAGTGACACAAATTGATTGCAGTTTAGAAAACAGTTTGGCTCTTCAGGCCTTATGATCCCTCCCCATCTATCAGCAAGGTGTTTACAGCTCAATTTTCCCCACCAAGAGCAAATCAATGTATTTATTTAGTCATTATGCTTTCCCACAGAGAGAAAGGGCTAGCAGGGGGTCTGTAGACCCAGCAGCACCTGCAGAGATATTCTCGGTAGATGGCTGCAGGGGACCAGGCGGCTGGCAGGGCACTTATGGTCAGTGCTCCCATCGTGGTGGTGAGGGACTGGGTGCGGGAGTCCCAAATCTCCCTTGAACTTTGCTGAAAGCACTGAACCCCTGTGTGTGCCTCAGCTCCTCACTTGGCAACACTGCTTCCTTTGCCTTTCTTACTTCTTCAGCTTGTAAGCAATTTGGGCAGGGTCTGGTGCTCACTCCATATGCCCTGGGCTTTACATTTAAGTGTAAGATGCTTAAGTGTAAGATGCTTAAGTGTAATATGCTAGTATAAGCCCTATTCCCTGGTTTTATTGAGTCAGGGCTGGGAGGGTGAAAAATACTCTTCTCCCATCTGCAGCACACCTAACTCTTGTTACCCGCTAAGCAATGAGCTGGGCAGGGAGAGCTCAGGCTCTTGTGTTGCTTAACCATGTTTGATATTACAGTTGGGTGAAATGTTTATGGGGGGCTGTTTATTAGATGTCTTTTCCCTTTACACGCTCAGGTGCTTTGAGGAACTTCCTAAATTTACCCACTGTGCAACACTCAATCAAATAATTCCTCCGGATGAGTTTCAGCCCCAGATTAATAACGACTTGAGTGCAAACATGATTCACTCATTTTGACTGGATGCTGAAAGTCTTGCGTCCTTCTCTTGCCTGGACAAGGGCAGCTGTTTTTATCTTTCTTAAAAAGAAGAAATAGCAAGTAAGGGAGAGGAAATAATGTACAATGGATGGCAATTGCGAGTTATTTGTGTAATGAACAATGTCTTTGCAATGCTTCCACATCACTGGGACTAAAATCCAGACGCCGAAGGGAAAGTGACTGAAAGGGGACACCCGTACAGCCTACCCATCTGGAGTTGTCCCATCTGGTCCTCATCCCTCGCACCTCAGGACTTTTCAGTCATGACATGGTTTTATTGTCTCCATCCCATGGTGATGCAACATCTCTATCTCATGGTGGGAACTGAGGCACAGGCTAGATGAAATGTCTTGCCCCGTGGTTAGCTGGAGCCAGGCTCCAAGTCATTTATAATGTTTTCTTCACTGCCACTGGGCACATTTCCCTGGGTGACTTTTTTTTTTTTTTGGTAGGGTAGGAGGAGGTTCCCTAATGTGTCCTGATATCTCTAAGGGACATGGACACCCATTTTTGCTTGTTGTCTATACTGCTATTTCCTAGAAGCTAAATATCTGTCCATGCCCTGTTCTTTATATTCTTCCCTACATACCTGCTACTGGCTACTGTCAGACCCAAAATACTGCACTGCTTGGACATTTGATCTTATGTAATATGGCATTTATGTTCTTATGAGGTTTGGGAGCTTTCCTGTTTTTCATTGTGGTCTCCACTGAGCAGGCAAAATGCAAAATGACCCCAGCAAATTTGGGGTTTTTGCCAAATGTCTCTTAAACACTTTCTCTTCCATGCAGCCCTGCCTCCAGTGGGGTCAGCAGTTGACTGAGCTCTCTACCACCCACCCAAAAGGTCTTTAATAGGTATATGTTGTGAGTTAATCATAGGTCTACTAGTCCCACTAGTGTAAATAAGAGTTGTGCAAGTGAGACATGTCAGACCCTGAAATCCTGATTTTTTTTAATGACCGAAGGAGCTGCTACAATCACAGAACCTGATCTTCCATGCAAAATGGGCCTCAAAATTTCTTCCGCTAATTGTTGGTTTGATGCCAGCCACTTTTGGCTGTGGTTGAGAAGGCATGTGGATACCTCCTCAGCAATGGCCAGGAGGTGAGTACAGGTCTCTGGCAGAGGAGAGGGCAGTGGAAAGGAAGAGAGGCACGCAGCAGAGCCGAGGTAGTACAGCAATGGCCTTTCGACAAGGATGTAGTTTCCAGAATGTCTCCCTCTATTTCTGGTGGAAGATGTCAGGGCCAATGAATCCTGGAAGCCCTCAAGTGCAAGTCTGGATATGTTCTGTCTCTGCCAGCTCTGCTGAAGGAGAAATGAGTGCCACACTACTGTCCCATCCCTCAGCAGCTACTTGGTAACCTCCCCCTTCCATCAACACTGCAGCTGGCTTGCACGTTATCTGCCGACCATTTTCTGTTCCTCAACCCTTATGCCCCGAACAGATCAATTTTTAGAATTTACAAAGTGTCAGATGTCCCATTGAGAGCTGAAGGTGGATGAAAAAACACTGGAAAGATGGTGGAAATTGCTAGAAAGCAGCATTATTTATCCACTGGAAAAGTACACCGTGGCCAGCAGCAGGGCAAGTACCACGTCTCCTGGCTCCCCTGTGGTCCTCTGAGCCCTTGCTGAATTTGATGTTTGCTCAAGGTCAGCTGGCCACTTTTGGCTCCTGGCTCTGTGCCGCATCCTCTTGCTTATGGGCATGTTCTGCAGCAGGACCAGCCAGCTTCAGGAAAGAAGGGGTAAGCCTGCTTTGCTGGCACAAGCATTTTTGCCCAGGTTCAGTTCAGACCCTCTCTCTTTCCCTCATCAACACTTGGGTCCACCAGTTTCTTTAGGGTGACTGACACCCTCAGATCCACCCAGTTTCAGGGGCTGGGCAAGGTCAAAAGTTTATTTCGGTGCACCTCTCACCTTGAAAAGTGTTACAAAAACATGAAGTCATTGCTAGAGCTGGTTGGAAATTTTATTTTACATGTTTTTTTCTGCCACAAAAGGCAAATCTTTTCAAACTGAAATTGTTTGTGGGAAATGGGAAGGTTTTAACAGATTTTCCGGCTTATGACAACGAAAAGGTTGCAAGTCTTCTACAGCCATTTTCCCTTTTTTTTTTCTTTTAATAAAAAAAATGATTAGAGGTTTGGGGTTTTTTTACATTGAAATAACATTTCATTTTTTAATTTAACTTAATTTTTACTAGAGAAAAGAGATTAAACAAAGAGGAAAAGGTCCAAATCAAATATTTGAAAATTATTTTTATCTGTAGCAATTTTTGTTTTTCTTTTATTAGTTTTTGGGTTTTTGCCTGATGGTCTGTGAACATTTTCGAAATTTCCTTCCAGTTTTCTCTCTGATGTGGAAAGGAACATCAATTGAAATTTCAAAAACTTTTATGAGAAAGGGAAAGTCTTCCCTGCCAAGCTCTAGCTATGGCTTGAATAGGTCTTAAAACACTGACCATCAAAAGCTGTGATCTGATTTGCCAGGGAGGGTTTTCTTATGTTGTCACACCCCTGCATAGCCTCTGAAGAGTGAATAACAGGGAGCTATTCCTGTCGGTTTCCACCTGCGTGAGCTCTTAAACTTCTCTAAAATAGAGTATATTGTATTTTGGAGAGGAAGATGTGTTAAGGAGCTTTGAGTCAGCCAGGAGGATTTGTAAACAGAATTATGTGAGGTGGGATTCAATGAATAAGAATAATGACATGTAGGAAACGATTGGGAAATAAGAAGTTAGGGATGACTTGGTGTGAAAGTCCACACTGAGCAATCGCCTGCAACCGACAGCAAATGCACAGGGGAGCTTCGAAGCAGAGGACAAACGAGTCTCCAGTGGAGACTCCAGCCTCTAGAGGTTTGCAGCTCAGGGACTTCTTGAGCCAGGAGCTTCACCTTTTTGTTTAAAGCTGTGGCTAGGAAATCTTGAAATGCAGTGTGAATACAGATAAAAATCTAGTAATTGTGACTTTTTTGAAGTCAGGTGGAACTGCTCACTGGGGCTAATGGAAAAGATCCTGTGGCACCTTGTTTGTTAGAGCATCTTTCTCTTCCCCACCTTTCACTTATCCACAGTTTGCCTTCTAGACCAAGCACACCAGCCCTGTGTTTTTTACTTTTGTCTGAAAAATGGGGTTTTTTGAGTAAACCTTCACCCTTTCTTCCACTGAAGTTTCAATTAAAAAAAAAAAAATCTCAAACTGCAGATTTAAATCATTTATTCCACCCCACATTTAACCTTATCTCTACCCTCTCCCTAGCAGAGTAAGTAATTGGTGAGATGCAATGCAGTGTGGCTTTGTCCCTGAAGAACATTGTCTGCTCTTTCTTCTCCTGCACATAAATCTCACTGGTGTACCTTGCCCTTTACAACGTGGTAAGACTGAGTGACCAGCGTACACTCAGCAGAGGAGATGGGGAGCGCGTAAGTATGGATAGTTTCAAAATGACCCCAGAGAAGTGTAGAAATCATGTTGTTAACAACCACACTCTATGTGGCAGTGATCCAGGGCCCTGTAATTAGATGCGAATATTACAGTTGGCTTCGAAACACTATGGGAATTAGAAATTGCTGTCTGTTGGGAAATTAGAGCATCCTTTTATTGGACAGGGGGAGAGCAGATTGGTGGTGGGCTTGTTTCATGTTTTTGTATTCCAGGCAGTTTGCCTGCTCGAGAGGAAGCTATTTATTGATCTCTGACTGCGGGGGTTAATAGATTTCTGTTCAAACTGGTTCCAACTCTGGCCGGGTCAATCTGAGGCAGATGATAACTACTTCCTAACCAGAGGCATTCTGTAAACCAGTTGGGGGAAGATGCCCAGGTCTGGTCTGCAATAAGAAACCGGGGTGTGAGGACCCTTGACCTTCCTTCAAGCCTCTGGTGTTTAGGTAGTACATATGGAGTCCTTTTTTTTATTATATGGCATTGCAGTCAACAGCATTTTTTCCCATCCCTTCACAACTCCTGTTATACATCTGTGCCACCTTCAGTGGGGGGACACGTCTGCTTGGCAAACAGGCTGTTTTCATTACCCCATCTCCTCCCCTCGTCTCCTGAAGGACATCTTCATTAGGAGCCTCCATGTGTGGAAATCAGCTTATGCTCCACACAATATGTGAAAGCCCCCTGGAAGGATTTTATGAGAGGTCACACGCTCGAGCCTGTCTGTCACTGGCCACCCGGGGGTAGCCACCCCACCCTCCTGCCTCCCTGGGACTTGCCCTTTGATTCCTTACCCTGAGCAGCAAATGCCTCTGCTTCAATAGACATAATTTGCAATTGTCTCCATGCGCTTTGGAAGTCTCTCTATCACACCCTGAACAAATATGCCTTTTCTTTTTCTTTTTTATTTGTTCTTCTGAACTCACTGCTGAATAATCGGTTCTTTCCCCACTGCCATGTTTCTGTTCTAATCAAGGACATATTCTTGTGAAAATATGTTGGTCTTGCCCCCTCCCCCCGCCCCCCATGTGTGTATGTCTTTTTTTAAAAAAATAATTTCCTAGAACTAGAAGACTTGGCTGGCCCTTGGGTCTCTCCTGATGCAGGAGGGTTAAAGGGAGAGCTGGGTGGCCTGTTTGCCCTTGACTTTAACCATTTCATCATTTGCAAAGAAAACCCTTTCCCCTACTGTCCTTCTTCAGGAGGGTTGCTCTCAGCACACGTGGTGTAGGAAGCCCCACTGAAACCTTATCAGCAGCTTTGGCTCAGGTAATGCCTCCTACCAGCGCTGTCAGGCAGCCCTGCACTGTAGGTTGATCCTGAGAGGTGCTGGATGCATCCTGTTGGGTGCTGAGTGCCCTCGGCTCTCACTGCCAATCCTGGGATTTGAGGCAGAGACCCTTTTCCAGGATTGTGTGTGCACCCCAAAGGCCTGAAGCTCTTGATGATGAGTTTCATCGAGGACATCGCCTTCCCTGGGCTTCTCTTGGGTTCCCTGGCCTCCCGCTGGGTGCAGAAAGGACCAATTCTCACCTTCCCGCAAGGGTGCTGGGTGCCTGGCAGCAAGACAGCAGGGCCAGATGTGGCCTCGCATCTGGAGGAAGGTGAACTTCTGCAAAACCTGAGGAGGGCACTAGAGAAGTGCAGAAATGTCCAGACGGGGGCTCAGCCAGCCAGTGCATGTGGCTGCCATCTGCAGAGCCCCCAGCTCCTGGTGCTGGGCTTTTCCTGGGAGGGTGAGGTGAAGGGTAGGGGGAAAAAAGGGTTCTCAGACTTGTTTTGTGTTGTGGAACATCTAAGGTCTTATCAACACTGTCATCCCTGTCTGATCCATGATTACTGAGCCTTCACGTGTACGCGCTGGGTGTATGTGTATGTAAAAATATATGGCTGTATAATTAGAACCAGCCAAGAATATTTGGCTGAAATGGTGGTGGAGGGGGGGATGCAGAGGGTGTCCAAATATACTGATTCATTGGAGCCAGAACTCTTCATGGGAAGTGTCAGGTTTGATGAATTTCCCATTTTCAAAAAAAAAAAAAAGAAAAAAGAAAGAAAAAGAAAGAAAAGGTTTTGACATATTTTAAACATTCCAATGCAACGTTTTTAAACCATCACCTCCCAGCCTCATTTTTTTCTGCTCGCAGAGGTTTTTGAGATCATTCTGAATCAGGCAGAACAGGGATTTGAAGTGTGGCCAATGTCCTAAACACCAGCTAAACAACATCAGTCAGTCTCTCTCTCCTTTTCCCCAAGAAAAGCTTCCTGATAAAACTGGTAGAAGCTGAAATGTTCCATGGGGATGCATCAACTTTAGCCAAACAGTATATTTGACTAGATGAGGCGGTAGCCACCTCTAATTAAAATGTTTCCATTGCCTGTGTACTTTAATGACTCTTCCCATCCCCAAGATGCACCTACCATCCTGCCTTAAGGCAGCTCTTTGGTCAAGTCCCTTAACTGAGCTGGTCTTTTCTTAGTCTTTTTTCTTAGTCTCTGCATTTCCCCCTATCTTTTCATCTTCCCAGAAAGGCTCCCCACCTTTCTTAGTGCTGCAAAACCTCAGCCTTGCCACAGGAAGAGGAGGCTGGGGGGGATGGCCGGGCTGGCGAAGGCAGAGACAAGCAAATGTTGGGCTGTGTGGGAAACCCAAACAGTTCCAAGAGGCTTTGGGGAATAGGACCCACCTGCCTGGAGCATCTAAGCCATTAATTAGGACCACATCCATCGGGGGGGTTGGCCTGAGGGCCACGTGGCCGTTGCTTTTGCCCAAACTATTATTCATGCTTGTCTAGGTAGAAAGCCCTTGCGCTGGAGCCCAGATCCTCAAAGGTTTGGCTTGACTGGGGAATCAAATGCCTAAATACCTTTGAGGATCGCAGCCTTAGTCACTACATCCGCAGCCAGCTTTAAATCCACTCCGGAGAACTTATAAATGCTTCTTTATAAGCTTTTTGAGCTGGACTCTAACCCTGACTGGCTTCATCCTGGCAGTGCTGAGTGCCTCAGCCTCCCTCCTTGCTCCCCCTTCCCCATGCGGAGGGGCTCTGGGGGGGCCAGCAGCAGCTGCCCTCTTCTTCCAAACCCTTGAGCAAAGCGATCACCTGAGCTGCTGTTTCAATAGGTCACTGCAGGATGGGCTAAGTGCAGGTCAGCAGCGTGAGCTACAGCTGAACAAAAAGCTAATGTAAATATATATGTATATTCATATTTAAATAATACATAGATATCTCTGTATGTTTCTATATATGTAAATACATATATTATTCTAGGCCTGGTGTTCCTATACCTTGAACTAGTTCAAAGCTGGGCTGAAGAACTGGGGAGAAAGGATCCATTCCTGGTGTTGGTCTGTGCCAGGTGACACCCTCATGGGTTACAGCAGCTTGTCGCTGTATCAACACCTGCATTTGGGAGCAGTGGGAGGGACACAAAACATCACTGTTTGCTCCCTTGGGACCTAGGAAAAAGGCTTTCTCCTGTAGATCACACAGGAGCTGCCATCTGCAAGGTTTCCTGCACCTTCCTTGCCACTGTCAGGTACAAGCTCCTGAATTAAGCAGAACTCCAGATTTGATCCAGCTTGAATATATATTATTGTTCTTTTTTTTTCTGTCCCATCCATGTCGCCCTCAAAGCATATTTCCCTTCCCACGTTCCTTTGCATTAAATTACAAAGGACAGCCTCTCTAGATATGGTGATAAATAATAGCAAAAAATAATGCAAGCAAGAAATGATAAATGCACTGTTAAAAGGAACTTATACTGTAAAGTATTCAAATGTTAAGGGAACACTTGTAAGTGTTGATAACATCTTCCCAGTCTTTGGGATGTTTGGGATCAATGTTTGAATTTATCTTTTTTTATATCGTGACAAACTCAAGCCTAAGCCTAGGCGGAGGTCAGAGGATCGGTCTGAGGCCATCCGAAGTTAAGAGCAAATCAAAGCACTGTGGTACTGGGAAGCCTTCCTGTGAGGGTGCCTGACTGAACCCCAGCGGGGCAGAACTTACCCCACCGCATGCAAACAGCAGTGATGCTTCCAGGGGAGCTCGACCACCTAACTTCTGGCGGCCCCACAGCCCGGGTAGGCTCAGCATTTCAATGCCAGCTAATTGTGCCTCCATACATCCCCCAAAACACCATCAGTCCCTGACCTACTTTTGTCTCCAACAAAACCTTTTCTATTCTTATTTTTCCTGCTCCTTGCCCTGGTTTTCTGCTTGCTTTCCATGCTATGCCTCTGTATGTACATGCAGGGCCTATACTCTTTTTATGGATGCTTTCTTGTAAATATGTTTTTTGGCTGCAACCCACCTGTTACACATCCAAAGGACACTCGATTGGCAAGTATCTCCAAATCAACAGGAAAATCAAGTGCACGCTACTCTTTTATTTTCTTCAGAGATCTGCCTGGACTCCCTCCACCGCCGAGCCAATGCTCAGGCCTGCCCGCTCCCCACAGACATTTAGGGGAGCTTTAAGGATTCCCCGCATTGATTTTTAGGTCCCAGGGACCCCTGCGAAGTAGAGGGCTGTTGAAGCGCATTGCGTCTTACGGCAGGGCCACGTGTGACTGCCCCGGAGCTCTCACGTGAGGTCTATGGCGGACCTGGCCGTGCCAGGGGATACACAGCCGCGCTGGTGGCATGCACACAGCCGTGCCATGGAAACATGCCATGACCAGCTCTGTCTCCAGAGCAGGAGAGCATCCCTTGAGCTAGCGGAGGCAGCAGCTCTTAGCCGCTCAGGCAGCCGCATGAGCTGTACGGTCTTAACACTGCTGCTTCTCATTTATTCACCTGCTTTTTTTTTTTTTTCTTTTTCCCCCTCCACCCTCTCGCAGACGGATTTCCCTCGGACAGGACCTCCCCACAGCCGTCTGTGCGTGTTGTTCCCTCTGCTGAGCTCTAGGCACTGCGTAGGGGTGAGCTGGGGGCTGAGTTTGCCTGAAGGGCATTGCTTTGTACCTACCAGATGTGCTGAATTTCTCACTCTGGCTCCCTCTGAGCAGCCCCCTGCTTCCTCTTGACCTTACTATAATTTAGATTCTCAGCCTTTTGCCAGTCCCTGAAGCTGATTTATTCTCCTGATGTTTAATGTTGGATTTGCCTCTTTGGAGGAAGGTTATAGCCACCTTGGAAATATTTGCAGAGCAGAAGTTTTTTTTTAATTATTCAATTTTTTTCTCACTCTTTGAGAGCAAACTAGTGTTACGGTATGTGGCTAGCCTGCAGTTCCCCAGCTAGCAAAATCTCTGCTAGTCAGGTCTCTATGTGAGCATTTGCGTTCTGTCATTAAGCCTTTAGAGATCTTGCCAGCCATTGGTTTGGCATCCAGTCATTCTCAGCAGGACTGGTTGCCTGTATCCTGTCTTTAGCTAAATGCTCTGTCAACCACAGGGGGAAACTCAGCCAACAAGATCTCTATCAGCCTTTCAAGGACCAACAGTTCTGCCATGTGGACTGGAGTCCTGCACTCTGGCCTGATCTATTTATTAAAGAGCTTTGCCAATCAGTAGACCTTGTCAAAAATAATGTTTCCCCTTCTCCTCTCCCTCCTCCCTGGAAAATGTTGATGTGAGTGACAAAATGTTTGTTTTCATTGACGTATTCCATGGAAATTTACAGGTTCCATTGGAAAATGAAAGATATGTTTTCAGCTGTTGAAGACCTTTCACTTTAAGGCTTTTCAGATTTCCAATAAAAGAAAAATAATTGAAAATTTTCAAGGAAAGGCACTAATCACTGTGAATACATGGATTTCACTGAATGCCCAGCTTTCCAGCAAGACTGCTCTTTGCTTACATTCACTAGTGACTGAATGGTTTTCCTATCACAAAGGTGCTCCTGCAGGATGGCTATAAGGCTTGCTGTGACATATGTTGCCACCTGCTTTTCTGGACAGTGTTGGTTACCTCTTGCCACCCCTTTAGGCCACATAATTGTCCTACATTGCTGGCTGACTTGACACATATGAAAATGGTCTCTTTTCTTGACGGAGTCTCCTTGCTGTCTGATCATCTAGATGGCCTTCAAGCATTGTTTCAGAAGGGGTGTTATTTATTTGGAAAACAGGTGGAATTGTGTGGCTTAAATTCTTCTCAGCAAAGACCTTGATCTAGTTATCATTTCCTTCTTCCAGTGTGGACTAGCTGTGGTCATGTAAGCCATAACCGGAGTCTTCATTCCTTTGTGTTTGAGAGACAACGCCTGACTGGAGAAGGACCTCCTAGCCACTTCAGACCCGAGACGGGGTTTCCATTTCACTCACTCTTGAGATGTGCAGAATTCTGCGACAAAGCCAAGCAGTTAACACAGGTGTCTAGCCTTGCATTTTGACTACAACATTGTCCTTTCTTGCTCATCCAAGCACATCTGGTCCTGCCTTCCCCTCCCACCAAACCTTCGCCTGCTGTTACCTTTCCAGTCCTAAACACACACGCAGGAGCATGTCTTTGTTTCTATCCAGGCCATGGGTTTCCTACTTTATGGACCAGAAAGTGAGGCATTGCAACGCATCCAGCTCATTAGGCTCTGCTCTGCTGTACAAGCGTGAGGGAAGGTGGAGAGGGTTGATCAGATAAAGCCTGGAACTGCTCCATTAGTGAGATGTGCTCACAAAGCCACTGTGATCACTGGAATTAAGCTTTAAAACATTCTGAGCAAATATTGTCCTAGCCCAGTTCTGAGAATTGCCTCTGTGTGTGTGTGTGTGTGCGCGCGCGCGCGTGCACGTGCATGTTTTAGCCAGATGCTCTGGCTTAGCCTCCTTGAGCTTGGTAGAGGGCTCTTTTCAGAAACTTGGACCTGTGTCTTCAGCACCCAGTGACTTCCTCTGAGCTGGTCTCCGGCTTGGTTAGCAGATATCATCCAGTCATTTAACCATGCAGCCACTCTGGGAGCAGCTGCACTGGTAGGAGAAAGCTTTGGAAACCAGAGAGCCTTGCCTGTACCTGTTGACTGTGGGAGGTGCATCTCTCCCTTCTTGCCTGCCCAGCTCTGGAGGTGCAAGCCTGCAGGAGCAAAATACTTCCTTCCTGCTGCTCCCTGGCTGTACGTGCTGTGTGGCCTGTTGGCCACAGGGCTCCTTGTTGTCCCTAGATGGCATGTCCATCAGCTGTCTTCTGGCCTCCAGTACCTCTGAAGTAGCTTGACTCCAAGAGACTGATCATTACAAAGCTGAGAGGAGAGGAAGAGGGGTAGGCACCTCTCCTGCTCCGTGCTTGCTTTATTTGGCCCAGCCTCATATGAGCTCCTTTTGTGAGTGGAAGCAGGGGGGATGCAGAGTACCAGCTGAAGCAGCAAGAGAACAGGGAAAGATGGCACATCTCACCACAACTCTTTGTGCCTGACCACCCTCTTCTCTCTTCGCTGGCTGGTAACTTCAGGATTCACCACATGGCAGTACAGGTAGAGGGAGATGGTGGGCGAGTTGCAGACTGATGTGCTGGGGAGGGCATGACGCTGCAGACCCCCCAGCCATCACACTGCACCAATGGGGAGAGAGCCATGGGGACATAAGCCAGATAATGACAGCCAAATATGCCAGAAGTAGAGCTGACCAGCATGTCTTCAGATTCCTATGTCTCATGTGTCCGTGTCCCTGTGACTGGCACTGGGAAGGGGACACAAGAGTTGGTTTTGGTTGGTGCAAACCTTGGGGTGGTTGGTGCTTCGCTCCAACATCTCTGTTGTGCTGTGCATGAAATCGCCAAAGAGCTGGTAGGGGAAACGTGGGGAGGGCGGGTTTTCCTTTGGAGAATGCAGTGCTGTCAAAACTCCAAATGTCTTGAAATATTTTTAGGATGAAAAGTGCTAATTTTTTAATCCTGAAGTAACTTTTTAAAATGTTGTGCATTAGGTAATATAAAATATAAAGTAAATAAGTTCAACCAGTCTTGACCAGATTTAAAAAGAAAGATTTTTATTTTTTTTCCATAGAGAGTTCAGTCATGTTCAGGTTTTATCCTGGCTTTGAAGAGAAAATCCTTCTGATCTTGAGTGAGTCCAAATTACAGACCCTCACTTTTTTGGTGAAAGAAAGTCTTGGTCCACCGAACTTGGTGGGAAGATTTTGCTTTAGGATCAAACCCTATTAATGCTGCATAACCGTGTCGTTCAGTTGGAGTCCTCTTACAAAAGGCTCAGTCCCGCACCTGGAAAACAGGAAAAGTGCCACGTAGCTAATGTGACCAATCATGCAACATGCAGACTGAATCAAGCGTGCTATCAGTGAGGAAGAGGAATGACCCTGTGGGTAGGGCAGTGGTCTGGGACATGAGATCTGGCTTCTCTGTTCCCTGTAAATTGTCCCTGTGGCCACAGCCCCATCACCTGAGATCATCCTCATTAGATAGCAGTCCCCCACGGGTATGGCTGCCTTGGCAATGGCTGTCAACATGCCATCAGTACCTATTAAGTGCCCTACGTACGCAAAGCCCCAGCCTGATGACGAAGGTGGCCAGAGGTGATGAAGGTCACTTGGTACCAGGTATCAGCTCCTCAATGATAAGGAAACGTGCAAGCTTCTTTCCTCTTGCCTCCTATTGCGTTATGAAAGCCTCAGGGGGAGCCAGAAGAAATGCAACACTTGGAAGTCTGCAGGAAGCTCACCAGTCAAGGGGCTGGTGGGACACAAGACCTGATGGACTTGGGAGTGCATAGGAGTAAACCCAGCAAAGGTTAGGTGAGGCCAGCGAGGTTTATTTTTGAAGAGGCACAGAGAGAGAGGGAAGAAGGGAAGGAGGGAACAGCTGTAAGGACATTTTTGTTGCTGACTGGTCCAAAGGAATGTGTATAAACAGCTTTAGATGTATTTTCCTGAGCATGCTAAGTGTATTTACTGCCTGCTCTAATTGGTCCTGCCTCAAGTCAGCCAGGACTAAGAGTTCCCATGGGAAGTATGCTTCACTGACTCAAATGGTCTGAAGACTGGTGTTTGCAGTGCAACCTGTGTTAATGATTGCCCCCGAGCTGTCCTTTCTCACAGCTTCCTGCCAGAGTGCCCAGGAGGAGTGAGTATTTGGCCCTGCCCGAGGGTCCACTGCCCGGGTGGCTTTATCGCAGGGCAGCAACAGGGCCCAGCTGGCAGCAGCACTGGATTTGGCAGCACAGAAGTAAAGGGCTGCATCTCCCTCCTGGGAAGGTTGGTCCACATGGCTGAGGCAGAGGGTGCTTGAATTTAGTTCCTGAGCCGGCTGCAGGCTCCTTCACTGAACCCGAGCAAATTGCAGGCAAAGGCTCCCCGAGCCTGATGTGCCGGTTCCCATGCAGGCACCAACAACCAAAGGTGGTTTTGCATGTGCAAAAGCCCTTGCATGCACACAAAGTGTTTGTTCCCTGTATAACCTGGACGACCACTTTTTCTGAAGAGTTCAGTGCAAGCAGTCAGCAAAAGGGGGGTGGGGGCAGGGAAACATAAACCAGTTTCTCATTGCAAAATGACATTTTGATGGAACTGACATTTTTGGCAAATCCAGTATAAATTTCAATGTTTTGTTTTGTTTGTTTAAAAAAAAAACAGACACAGAAAATGTCCAAATGTGTAATACTGACATTTTCAGAACCAAATGTTTTGCTACTTCATCCTAGCACAGTTCTTAAATTTTAAATTAACTTTTTCATAAAAATACCACAAAGAGACTAAAGGAAAAAGAAGTTTTAAGTTCTTCTAAAGTACTTTGGCTTTCCACAAATTTTATCTTTTTACCTTGACTCAAGACTTGAGCACATCCATCAAAAAGAAAACGTGATGCCCTCTTTTGGGAAATACGTGTTTTACCCCACAGGCTAAGCCAGTTAGTTGTGAAAATGTTTCCGAAGAGCCACGCCCACAGTTGGTGATTTTTTGGGCTGCCAGCATCGTCCTGCCAGCTGAGCCATGCATACTCCTGTAAAATGCATCCTTGGCAGGGTACCAGCACCGCTGGCTTCCCCACACAGGGAGCATCAAAGCAGAGGCAGGGTACAACCCAGGTTATCACCTCGTGTCCAAAAGCAAGATAAAGCGAAAATTTAATCAAGCTGTTGGACTTCTAAGAATTGCTCTCTCTGAAGGTGCTCGAAGGCAAGAAATGTTGAGGAAGGGAGGAATTTGGGGGTTTGCTGGATGCAGATTGGTACAAGAGTATGGCGTGGCGACTGCCGCTGCCTTGCTTGTTGCCAAACTGTGGGGCCAGCAGGTGTTGATAGGAAGCACTGGTGAGGCTCTGATTGTTTTTAAGCTCCTGTGTAAATACTGGCTATAAGTATTGATTCTGATTGCAGTTATGCATTGTCCATTATATTGCTTTGGATATACAAAGAGAACCCGGAGTGAGTGAAAAACTGAGCAGTGGGTTTGCGTTTGGCAACCCTGGATGCTAAGCTGGGCTCGAGAGCTCCAGCAAGGCTTGGTTCATAGAGATGCTGAGCCTCTGGTTTCCCTTCTCTTTCACTGCCACCTTTCCTTGAAAGCTGTCTTTCCTTCAGTGTTTGCTGAGGCCCACTAGCCTCTGACGTGTTGGACACAGCTCTCAGGACCTGACGGCAGAGCCTCCCCACGTGCCCAGAAGGTGATGCAAGTCACACCCGTCATTCGGCAGAAGATGTTGCAATAGGGTAATGAGGAAATTTGCCCAGGACCACTGAAGGGAATCAGTGGCAAAGGAGAGACAGAAAAATCAGCCCCAGAGGAGACTGGATCGCTCCCACCAGGAAGGTTGACCTTCAGGGGGTGCGGTGGGTAGGGCATCAGGAAAATGCAGTGTCACACATGACACACGTGCCAACCCTGCAGGAGTTTTCCAGGAGCTGCTTTTAATTTGTGTAGAAGTTGATGCTCTGAGCGCTGAAGACCCCCTGTTCAGTCCCTCAGGGCAGCGCTAGCAGGGTTTGCTGCCCACAGTCCCAAAGAGGTCAGATTTTAAATTTGGCTGGTGGGGCCATGAAAGCCTTGAGTAAGTCCTGTCTGCTTGACTTCTTTTTCCTTGAGCTGTTCTCCACAGTGCTTTCTCTTCCCTTGCCATCCATCCCATGACGTCTCTCTACCCCCTCTCCTCCTGTGGCCCCCCACCAGACCCAACTCCACCCTTTGCCTGAGTGTCCCAGTTAGGAAGCAGAGAGGTAACTATGTGCCAGCTAGTACCTTCTTATCTAGTCACAGTATGTTCCCCTACGGGAATTTTTGGCCTGGGATTGTGTGTGTGTGTGTTTTTATATGCTTTATTTTTATCACAGAAAGGATAGACAGTACATTATGTCTTCAGTCCAGGAGGTTACACATTAGATAAGAGACAGGCAGATATACTACAACTGCTCCAGCCCGTAGAGTTATGTTCCTGAGATAGCACTGGGAATGTAACAGGTAAACTGCTTCCAACCCCCCACATTCAGGCAGTGGATTTTGTGTCAACAAATCCAGATCCAAGCAGAGATTTCGATGTTGATGTTCCCGCAGCCAGAGAATAAAGTCCACAGCGCTCCCTCCATCTCTGCTGCGACTCGTACCTTCTCATCGGCCCCAGCCTCCCATCTCCCCTATCCCATCTGCTCCTCCAGCTTCATCCTCACCCCTCTCTGTCCATCTCCGATCTGGACGCATGGTGCAGTTCAGCAATCACCTTGGGGTCCTCCAAGAATAGAGCTAGATTCAAAAGGGAATGGGGGAGGTGTGTAGGAAATGGTGGTGTCAACAACTCCATGAGAGCAAATGTTAACAGAAGTTGGGAAAGGGGGGTTTAAAAAAAATGATATTTTGGTATTAACAGCTAGGATCAGCGATAGTGTATCTGTGCCTACTTCTTCCACCTTTCTTGAACTGTCTGGGATAGTTATAACGCTGGAGACTGCATACTAATTTTTAAAGGATTAAAGGTTGAGCCACAGTATGGCGATCCCTTTTTTTCTGTCATTGCAGTAACGGTGTCCTCACCACTAAGCCACAGCTGTGGCAGGCTCCAGTGAGTATCCAGGGTCTGGTTCACCAGTATCACCACCCCTCATAAAGCTCAGGGGCACTTGGCCACTTCCACAAAGCCGTCTCTAGTCTGGCAAGGGAGGTGTAGCAGAGCCTTTGAGTCATCCCACAAATTTGTTCCCTCCCTCGCCTCCCCCCAGGCCTTTGTCTCACGTGAAGATTAACAGCATGTTGCAGCATCACAGTGCTGCGATGGGGATGGTGGTGCTGGGTTTATTTTCGCAGGAGAAACAGATAAAGGTGGCACCAGCTACTACCCAACACCAAAGCTAAATTAGTAGATTTATTATTCTTTTAAACCTGACAGATGTGACAGGAGCTGTTTTGGATTTTGATCCAAAGCTTAGCAAAGCCTGTGACCTCTGTATCAGCCTGACAATGAGCAATTGGGGCCGTGCTGCCCCAGCATCCATCAAATGCAATGATTAAGTGGCTTGACTGGCATGGCAGAGATAAAAGTCACTGTAACTAAACATTGTCACAATATCTATGTCTCCCACTTAGAAAATATTGCCTTAACTTAGGCTTTAGTTTCTGGGTGTTTCTGTGATGGTCTTACCCTAGTGTCTGCATCCTTTACAAATATTACCCAGACTTTAATGAATATATCTTTGTGGCTTACCTGTGAGATAAAAGCAAACTATCATCCTAATTTCATAGTGGGGGAAATGAGGTACCAAGAGAGTTTCAGCAAAGTGTAACCAATCATTTTGATACCTAGCATGAGTCATCTAAATTTCAATTTTCCTGATTAGCTTTTTTGTAGTTCTTTATGCATCTTCAGCATGGCTTTCGCTGGCCCCAGGTCCAGTCCCAAAGGCTGACAACCTCCACACATCCAATCTCTCGTATCTTGCACTTGGCAACTTGAAATGAGGGATATGAAACACATCTCAATTCTCTAATTCCCTAACCTGTGAGGGCTTGATATTGCCTTCCTGGTGTCCTGATGCTTCTGTTAATGCCATAGATATTCAGTATACTTTGAAGTTTAATGTAAACCTGGCATCACCTCTGAACTCCCTATTATTTTCAAAGACTCCTGTGGTAAGGCTAATTTGGCCATTACACATATCTTTCAAGGCTTATAATAACTGAGCATATCAAACAAATATCAGACTAAGCTGTGCCTACGCCTCTCTCCCCTTCCCCAAAACTCCGTACCAATTGCTCCAGTGCTGCTCATGTAATACAAATGTGGGACCATGTGTTTTCTCTTGTAGAGCTTTTAACATGATGAAAAGCAGAGCTGCTGGAACCCAGGTCAGGAAAGTCCATGCAGTTCTTGCAGACCTCTCCATCTGCATGTGTCCCCAGTCCCAGCCGGCTGCTGCGAGTTTGCAGGTTGAGGAGATAGGAAGGGAGGACGGTCCCTATCTCATCACACTTCTGGGTTCACTTTGAACTCCTCAGCAACAGCTATGCTTCTGCTGAGCCCTTCGACAGCTTCTCACCTCCACCCTGGGGAGCCACGGGCAGAAGGGAAGTTGGGAGCTTTTTGCGACCGCTACTGCTACATCACCTATGACAATCCCTGTAAGAGTAGTGAAACCAGTCTTTCCCCGTGTTGTGAAGTAGGGAGCCATGCAGCACCTCAGGTATCTTCATTCCCTTCTGCACTTGCAAGTCTTCTGCCACCATTGCAAAAATGAAGCTTCATGCATGCTGCTTGCTCCCATGTCCGCTCTCCGTTTCCCTCCCTGCAGCCCTGTGGTTATTTCCTCAGCTGCCAAACCGACCAGGTTCAAAGGTCATAACAAGGATGCTCCCTCAAGGGCTCATGAAAGACTCATCCCACTATCTCTGCTCTGCACAATGGGGCTGGAGAATGCCTTCACCTTTGCTTTTATGGAGATACTGCCTCGGAGGTCATTCCGCCAAGCCCGGGCTCCACTTGCCTGGGATTATTCACATGCTGCCTGGCGAAAGCAGTCCTTTCGCTTTGGTACAAGAGGGACTTCAGTAACGAAAAGCTTTCCCCATTCCCAAATGATCTAGCTGCTTGAAGTTGGAGGCGGAGGGTACGTTATTAGCAAGGAATTGCCAAAATTGGCACAGTCTGGAGCAACAAATGGCACGTGAAGCCCCGGAGAGCTCGGCTTGCACATGTAAGAGACATGTAGCACTGGGTTTGGTAAATCCAGACCAGCCCTCCCATCTTAGGATCACCATAGGGTGATCAACTCTGAGCACTGAGCGTGTGCTGAGAAGTTGCCACAGTGAAAAATGGAGCTGGTGTGCTCAGGGCTGGGGACAGAAATGCAGGAGCTGCCTGGGGTGACTGGTTCCCAGGAGGTTTTGGTGAACACCACAGGTGCCTGTGAGCCAGCTCATTTGGAAGAGGTGGATGGGACAGACAGACAGACTCATCTCTTTGATTCTTCCTTTCAGCAAAAATCCCCTTTTCTGGCTCAGCTTTTGGCATGGCTCCTCACTGGCTGATGCTCAGCTCAGACACTAGGATGCTTTCAAGGTATGAATGAAGTTCTCAGCAATGACTTCTGCCACTCTTAAGCCCTGACAACTAGTTGGAAGCCAAGTCAGTGCTTCTCCCAGGTCCCCCACCCCTCCCAAACATGCCCCTCACCCATCATGAGATCCCTTGCGGCCGGCTCCTCCCCACGCAGCAGGGCTTTGCTGGGGCAGCGCTGCAGAGGCCGGCAAACCCACGCTGCAGGTAAGCCATTCCCCTCCTTTACAGCTCTGGAACTGTCAAAGTTGGCATGCTTCTGAGGCTGAGCATCTTACAACGGTTTTGGGACCAGGTTATTCTGCCTGCCTCTAGCTTGCTTGCTTTTTTTTTTTTTTTTTTAATGTCTCCCAGCTGATCTGCATGGCCAGGAGCAGGACTGGGATCTGCTTCTCCCAGTGTGTATGGTGGGGCTGGGTCCCTGCTCTGCCATACAAGCAATAATTAATTGCCGTCCTCGGTGAGGAGTGCCCATGCCAGCAATAAGCAGCACCGACTGGTAAGCGAGCAGCAGAGAGCTGCACACTGCAAAGCGGCACAACCGTGTCGACGAGGGTATGGCATCGACCGTGGCTTCGGTACAGGGCTGTTTGGAAGCAGATAATCTGCAGTGAGGGTTCCCTGTGGGCTTTTGTACCCCCATCATCGCAGGGCAGATTGCGTGTGTGCTTGGGCAGGGGGGCTGCCACCTGACAGGTGCTCCCCCCAGCTGGGGTGTCAGGCCAGGTAGCAGAAGCACTTTTGTTCCAGCTAAGCTGTGTCAGAAAATTGTTTTCTTTTCATCCTCTTTCTAATTTTGGGCTCTGAACTCAGTGCCCAAAACACACATACACAAGTCCAGTGGGCCAAGATAGGTGTGTCATTATGTGGACTCTACAAACAGAAGCAGGAGGGGAGGAAAGAGGAGCCAAAGAGTGGGGTCTCCCCCTTTTGCTGCCCAAGATTTTTGGTGATCTTCATGTGCCTGTCCTTGGCTACCTTCAGTGATGTCCATGGTAGCTAGGGCTGGGCTGCACCTTCTTTGTTTAAACCGGACCTCTTCTATCTACTCCATTTGACTGTTTTTCCACTTTTTAAATCCATTTGCTACATTTGCAGTGATGGAAGACAGCCCAAGGAGCATCACTGTGGCCTGCAACGCAGCACACTCCTGCATGTTTCCAGGATAAGGTAATGTTGCTATACCTCCCAGCATCTGTGCAGCACAAAAATGGGACCAGAGACCTCTGTGGGGACAGGAAGAGGAGACAGCCTGCCCACCAACTCAGGCCTGCCTGCAAGATGTGGCCCCAGGACCGGATGCAACCACACAAGCAAAAAGCCAACACTTGATAAAGATTTTGCAGACAGATCTGAAGACATTTGGAAATTCTAATGGAAAAAACATGACAGTTTGCAAGTTAGTGATAATAATAATGTATTTTGCCTATGTGACTTTTTCAGCAAAACAGGCAATGATATCACATAATTGATGGTATTCTTTGCACTGTTGCATGCCCTTATTTTCACCATCTCCCACCTCTTACCCCAGTCAGTCATATTCGTTCACCCACATATTTAAAAGAACAAGAATACAGATCAGTTGGACCTTGAAAATCAAGCCTTTTGTGTTTAATATATTTCCACCTATGAGGCAAGGCACTGATGTTGGCTGAAAGCGGATGCTTCCAAAGGGAGTCTCATCTCTTACACTTCCCCAAAGAGACCCCTACCCACCATCTTCCAGAGCCTTGTGTGTCTGGACTCTGGGTAACGAGCAGAGGTTGTACTTGCAGCAGTGCACAAAATATTACATTCAGTGCACCAAAACAAAAAAAAAATCACATCCTGAGAAGTTCCCTGAACATTCTTAAAATAGATTTTTCCATCATTTAGGGTTGCATGCAGAACCCTGGCTGATGAGGTCTGGGAATCTGCTGTTAATTTGCTCATTAGGAGGTATTTTTACAGTGGCTTTCAGCACTCGTGAGTTTTGTACTCTTTCTAAAACTCTCACTAAATTTCCGATAGCAAACTTTATGAGGAGGGAATCACCCATTTGGTAGGTCCCCTCAATCCCCTAAAATCAATCCTAAATCTAAACTCCCCCTGGCCCCCTTCTTTCAATATGGTGCCAAGGCAAGAATCAAACACATGCATGTCCCCAAATCTGCCATGATTGAGAAGTCCTGGGTTGAAGAGATCTGAATGAGCTTTTACCTATCTATCCCAGGAATGTATCCCACTGCTTCTGACAGCTTGCATGTGTGCCGGCAAAGAGTCCTGGACAGTGACGTACACAGAGGAGCAATGCGGCTGGGAGAGCGGTGGGGAATGCCGAGGATGCCACAACAGGAAGCACGGAGACATAACACGTCCAAGTGGGGTAACTGAGGCAGACGGAGCAGGAATGCGATTAAATTACCCCTGCGGGATTTGGCTGAGACACCGGGGCGTGCTGAGCTCATTCCCTCGTCAGAGGGAGGAAGCAAGCGGAGCGAGTTTCGCTCTTTGTCTTTTATCAGATAGGACCAAATGGCAGCAGCAAACATTGTGGTTTGGGGAAAGAGGTATTTCAGCACATTCCCTAGCTCCTTCCCCGTGGCCCGAAGTGCAGCTAGTGGAGAGAGAGCGAGCAGATGAAAGTCTCCCTGGGTGCGCTGGTGTAGGAGATGGAGCCACCTGCAGAGACTTGCCAGGAAGCCAGCAAGAGGGACTGATCCCGCTCATCCCAATGCAGTGGCCACAGCCCTGTCAGGTGCACGCAGAGCCACATCTGAAGGAGCTGGCATATGCCTTTTGTTTTGCACATGCTTCCCCCTCTGCAGCACACAACCTGTCTGCTCTGGCTGAGGAACGGGTCCCAGTTCCCTGAGGTCCCTCCACAGGGGTCTTGAGTAAGTCACAGGCATGAGGACAAGGCACAGCGAGCAGCTCCTCTACAGCTGGTCTGAGCTACTCCTGCCCAGGGGAGCATGTTGAAGCAAACTTTTGCAGGCTAATTCAGTGTGCAAGCTACAGGGCCCTTGTTTGATCTCATTCTTCAATGCGGTCAGGAGTTTTCCTTTGAAAGAATTTCAGTTTTTTAACCTGAAAATGTCATTTACTTCAAAGCAATACTATCTGCAGAAAAAAAGTAGAGTTTTGATATCAGAGAATGCAAATAGTGTCTTGTCAGTGGTTTCAGCTCTGGGGAATCCTGCACTGAAAATATTTTAGGTCCAGTAATAGTATTATGTATACAGTGAACATGGAGTAAAAAAGTTGGGAAAGTTCAACAGTGAAATGTTTTGTTGCCATTGATCTTCTCTGGACATATTCATTGTAACTCAGGCTTCGATAAAGTTTTCCAAGTTCTGACCTTGTCCTGATTCTGGAAAGAGAAAAAAACATTTCTGATGGAATCCTGGAAATTTTCACAGGATTGGGAGACAGAGCATCCCACTTAGTCTATTGATTATTCAGCAAACATCGAGGCTCTTTGCCCTCAAACTGTGCTTCATAGCAATACACACACATACTGGATCAGAGCTACGGCTCTTCTCATCTTAATATCCAGCTGCTAAGCAGGCTGAGAACTGTGTGACAAAAATAGGGCATGTTTTCAGATGCCACTTAGGAAATGCTAGGTTTTACACAAGGCATGAAGATTGTCTCTGTGCTGATAACTGTTTTTAAAATATAATCGTATTTTGGGGCGGTAGTGGTGGGAAGAGCATGAGACTCTTTTCTGTATTAATAAATCCTCTAAGTGTTCCTTTCTTAGGTTTTGCAGGGATCTTAAGTGCTTTATATGAGGCCCTGAGAAAGTAAGACGACCAGCCTGTCGGTGTAGCATGGCTTGCTCACTCTTCTTTTTTCTGAGCCCAGTTTGGGATTATTCCTGTCAGGCACTTTGCATTCTAAGCACAACTTCCCAAGTTCCATCACTTCATTAGGACACAACCAAGTCCAGCAACACCGACAAGAGTAGGAGCAGATCTGTGGCTCACACAAAAGCTAGGAACAAGGTTTCCAAAAATTTTGAAAGCAATTCTCTTAGCAACTGGTTTCAGCCAGCATCTGAAGCATGCCTCATGACAGAGCAGAATCAATAAGGAGGACCTCAACAAAACTGCTTTACGTCCCAGATATATTTCCTTTTAATGACTCCTACCTTTACCAAGTTGCACGCTGTTTATAGGTTAAATCAAGGTAGGTTTTTTTCCCCTACCTGGCAATGCTGCAAGTCTCACATGACATCTGAGCAAGAAGTGAGGTTGCTTCCAGTCTTCTATGCAATTCAGAAATCAGGATGTTTATTTAAAAGTTTCCAGACTGTATGGACCATGTCAGAGCTCTGAACTTTGCTGGAATTTCTGGAACGGTTGATTATGGGTTTCAGTTCACATCTGAGAGGAGGATCCAGGTGGCTCTTGGTGCATTCATATTCCTGTGCTTGTCCTTCCTGCTTTTAAGCTGTCACCTACCAAAAACATGCTGAGGTCAGGATTCAGCTGGTGGCCTTGCTGGTGGGAGAAGCAAAAACTGGTCTGCAGTTCCCTTTTTTAGCTTTGCATGAGCTTGGGAGTGCTGACTTTAGTGAAAACTTGTTTTTGTCACTGTTCAAAGCTGCTTGCATGTTACTCAAGAGACAGAGAGGCAGTAGACCCGAACTGGTTAAAGTCACTTCTCTGACCGCAACCTGTGACCCCTCCCCAAAATGCTAATTTCTAGTGCCAACCCCAAAAGAGCTGCCCACCTTCTGCCTCACTGCCCCCCCCCCCCCTTTTTGACAAGTGCTACATATTGTGGCTTTTTCTTTCTTTTTTTTCAGATCAATGAATCAGATGATCTCTCTTCTCTTGTTATGTAGCAACTACCAACTCAGACACAATACAGAAACACATCAGAGCACCTTTTTTATTTTTCTTTTACTAACAGGCTGAGGATCCTGAACAGACGGCTGAAGAACAAACCCAGGTTTTAGTGCCAGTGAGTGTTACTGTATGGATCCTGGTATGTTTCTGAAAAGATTTCTTCAAGAAATGTGGGAAGTCCCAGGGATGGTTTTCCTATGAGAAGCTTTGCTGGCTGTCCTCCCCATGCCGCCACAGCCAGGCAGCCAAAGGATCAACCTTTCATGTGCTGTGAGTACTCTGAGCCCTTTTCCCAGGAGGGACTGATCCAGATGAAGGCAAAGGGTGGAAGGAGAGACCGCAACATGCCTATGCCCCCAACAGCCCTCAGCTGAGTTCAGTCGTGGCAGCTGGAGGTACATTACAGTAGCCCTGAAATGCCTCTTTCTGATGACAGCTGAAGCTGATGTTGCGTTGGGTCAGACATTGCCTTTGCCCAAACGCCAGTCAGTCTTGCCTAGATCTAAGGCGTGCTCTTCCTTGAGGCCCTGCTGAGAGGAGAGCCAGGGTTGCTCCAAGCTTTGCAGCCCTTCAGCAGAGAGCCAGTATTTACAACCCTGATCACGGTCATGCTCCTGCACACAGTAACCAAGAAAACCTGCAAGAACTGTAGGCATGAAACATGCCCATGGGGACGATGACTCTTCTCTGGTTCTTTAACTCCTGAAAAGACTTTAGCCAGGGCTAGCTTGCCAAAAAAACCCCCAAAACTCAATGACACAGAAACGAGAAGCCAGCTGGTTAGGTATAACCAGAGTACTTATCTACATCCCTAACCATTGTCCACCCTTATTAATGGTTAAACTCTCTCTCTGTCATTGTTTCCTGTTTCTGGCCAATTCAAACTCTTTCAAGTGGGAGGGAGAGTGAAGTATGGAGGGAAAACAACACCAAAGACCTACTTGTATTCCTCAAAACACCCATTTAAACAGCACCTCAGGTTACCTGTAAGTGGCATTTGCTTTCCTGTTAAGGGATATTTATTTGAATTCAGAAGTGCATGAATGAGCAGGGCCCTCAACCTTGTCTTGAAATGGGTGAATGTGTATTTGTGCATAACTCCCATCCTTCGTACTTATGTGGCATCCTTCCCTCATCTCCACAGTGTCAGTTTTCTGCTTATTTATCTCCATAGTCTCCTGAGGACTTCTTAAAAAAAGAGGTCTGACTAACTTGCCCAAAGTCACACAAAAAACTGGTGGCAGCACAGAGGACTGAGTTGAGGATTTGTCTGCATGGCAGGTGTGTCACCATGAAGTCCTTCTAGTGCACCTTGAATCTCACAGCAGTCCTTTGGCCTTGGGTACCTGCCCTTCTTCTTGCATAGAGGTGTCATGGTTTAACCCCAGATGGCAACTAAGCCCCACGCAGCCGCTCGCTCAGTCCCCCCTGGTGGGATGGGAGAGAGAACTGGAAGAGTAAAAGAGAAAACTCATGGGCTGAGATAAAGACAGTTTAATACGTAAAGCAAAAGCCATGCACACAAGCAAAAAAACCCAGGCATTCACTCACCACTTCCCATTGGCAGGCAGGTGTTCAGCCGTCGCCAGGACAGCAGGGCTCCATCACACGTAACCGTTACTTGGGAAGACAAATGCCTTAACTCCGAACGTCCCCCCTTTCCTTCTCCTTCCCCCAGCTTTATATACTGAGCATGACATCATATGGTCTGGAATATCCCTTTGGTCAGTTGGGGTCAGCTGTCCCAGCTGTGTCCCCTCCCAACTCGTTGTGTCCCCCCAGCCTGCTCGCTGGTGGGATGGGATGGGAAGCAGAAGAGGCCTTGACTCTGTGTAAGCACTGCTCAGCAATAACGAAAACATCCCTGTGTTATCAACACTGTTTCCAGCACAGATCCAAAACGTAGCCCCATATTAGCTACTATGAAGAAAATTAACTCCATCTCAGTCAAAACCAGCATGGGGGGGATGCTGTGCCAGCCTTGTGCCCTCGTGGGGCTGTGTGCCCCATGGGTGCCAATGCATGGCATGGCTGGAGTCACAAGGGCTTTGCCTGGCCCCGGGGCTACAGGCAGGTAATTCATGCCTCTGCTTGGCCGCTGACGTCTCAGCCCTTTACTGAACTGAAACTGCTGAGAGTGACAGATTCGCTAAACCACGTATTTTTCCTGTCGCAGTCAGTTATTCCATGAGGGATAAGCTGAGTCCACTTCCTTACTGTCCCTCCTGCCCAATGGCCATGATATTATGTTTGAACCAGGTATGCACGAACTTCCTCCGGTAGACAAAGACATGTACCCAGCCTCCTCCTGAGACCTGAACCAAACTACACTTGACCCTTCTGTCGAGTTTGAAAAGTTCAGTCAACTTTTTTTTCAACTTCTGCATTCCTCTGCCCTCTTTCAGATTTGACTGGAGGTAGAGACACCGAAATACCCTGAGGAATGCTGTCTTGCAGTAATTTCTGACCCTGCTGAAACCAGTCTTTCTGATTCTGGTTAACTCTTACCATTTCCAGGCCAAAAAAACATTTGGGGAAGGTTCAAGCAGACATCCAGGCCAGCAGCTTTGAGTGCTCTCATTCACAGGTGATCAGTCAAAAATCTCTCTGCTGAGTTTAGTGCCATCGACACCAAAGGTACACCAACAGAAGATTTGGGCCCAGTGTTTTTCATTGAGTGTCCACACCAACATCGCCATTTCAAAGCCTGGTGTAGGATGGAATGAGCAGATCTTGCCAGTTTTCACTGCTTGTATTTGGCAGCAGGCAGAGATTTTGTGATGAGTTTTACCGGAGGTGAGGAGATGTTGGACAGCTGTAGCAGCCCCTCAGTCAGATGTAGCACTTGATAACCTGACCTCAGGGAAAACACTGAGACTTTCGGGGAGTCCATTGCTAAACTGCCATGCTACTTAATTAGCTTTATGCTTTCTTTTTCTTTTTTTTAATTCTTCTTGCTCTTTTGTCTGGCAGGCACGCTGGTTCACAGGACAGTATGCTGGGAAGATGGGCCGATACAGTGCTCTTCCATGCAAAGACGTCTCATATGGCATAAATGGGGTCTCTTGGGCCATCTTTCCTATTCCAACCCTGATCTACTACCATATGCTCCTGCAGATATTGCTGTGGTCCTTGTCTTGCCCTGAGAATCACCTGAGCCTCTGATGAGCTGAGGGAGGTCTGAGGACATCAAGGCCACCCAGGACATGGGTGGCACATGTACTTAGAGCAGTGGAGCAGCAAAACATTATGCAGGAGATAATGAACTTTTTGCAGATAATTAACAACATCAGCCAGTGACATTTCAGCCAGCCAGGATGGCTTGAGCAGCTTCCACCTGCCTAGCCGTGCCATCGAGATCAGGCCCTCTGCAAGAAAATTAACTGGGGGGAAGAGGAAAGTGGAGGTAGAAGTTCTTGTGTTTAACATCTGTTAATGAAAGATCATTTAATCAACTGCAAAAGCATCACTTCTCCAGCTTCCCAAACGCGTTCATGTCATGCCGCAGCTCTTCTCAGAAATGTGCTCCCTAAAGGATGACACTGCCAAGAAGGGAGGGCAGTGTAGTGTCAGGAAGGTTATTGCCTCATAGCACAGGGGACAGAAGGGCTTGAGGGCTTGAGTCTGAGCTTGACAGCCCCTCACATGCACGTTAGATGTCCTAGTCCAGCCTCCAGCTCTCCCTCCCTCCCACAACAGTGTAAGAACAAACCAGCCAGAGTTTAGTAGAAGACAGTAAAAAAAAAAAGCATATAAGTATTATTCTAATACCCTGTTGCCTAAAGGAGTAAACAGAGAGCTGGCCGATACCATTTTGATGGTAAGGTACGTGTATCTGGATGAATGCTGTGTACAGCAGGACCCTCTGTTTCCTGAGAAACAGCTGAAAGATTAATTATAGAACATGAAAGCAGTGATGCCTCCAAGGCAATCGAGAGAGCACCAGATTCAACAGCTCTGCTCCAGGCAAAGAACAGGCAAGTCCCTAAAGATGCTGCTTTGCTTCCTTGCTGTCTTTTCTTACTTCTCAGGGGAGACAGGGTGAGTCTTGAGGTTATTGTCTCCCTGTGAGCAGCAGCCACACCACCTCCACCACACTCTGAAAACAGATCAAGATGGTCTGTTGCCTGGTTGCACTCAGAAGATGCCTCACTGGGGCCTCATCAGCTTCTTCATCTCCCTCCAGGGGGAAATGATGATGGAGCATGGCTGGTTCCTTACTTCATCTCAACTCACTGCTCTTTCTCCCTCTCTCTCCGTGCAGTTGCCCAGGCTGCTTATCGGCACCTCCACCGTAGTCTTGGTACCAGTGTGCAGCAGGAGGGGATCTCATCTCCAAGCCATGCTGGCTTAGGCACTGGAGGCCAGCACCTTTCTTCCAGCAGATACCATCCAACCTTGAACCCCACCATCCAGATCTGCAGATCAGTGACCCGAAGCAATGCTCTTCCTTGACCCTGTTACTTCTATCCAGACAATGGGTTAGTTTAGCTGGTAAAGAATTTTTCTAACATTACTAATGTGAAGAAACAAAGACCTAGAAAACCAAAATATAACTAGTGCCCAGTTGCCTCTTTATCTGGCTGTGCTTTATTTGCACAAGCTGAAGAACTTCATGGTGCCAGGAGGAATGTGATAGAAGTTCTTTGTCTCATAAATTATTTTGGCCCAGTCTTCCCCAGGGAGATAGGGCATGAAAGCAGGAGCTGGCAGCATGGGTTCTGCTCCCAGCTTTGGCACTGACCTGCTGCGTGACCTTGGACAACTCACTTCACCTCCCCTGAGCTTCTGTTTCCCCTCCTCTTCTTTGTCTGCCTTGTTTATTTGGACTGTCAACTCCTAGAGAAAGGAATTCAGCCTCCCTGGCTGCTTGCAGATTGCATAGCATGACGGGAGCCGATCAGACTTGCTCCTGGGAGGTACTACAGTAAAAAATTCATAACGATGACTAAAACCTAGCATTTGCTAAACAATTGTATGGGAGTTTTTAATTATTAAGTGGCATACATGAATTAGTGGGATTTGTCTGGCACTTCAGAGTGCTTGTCCAGAGGCAGCAACTGCTGTTTCTTTCCTTTTCCATGGCCACACTGAAGGCCATATCTACCAGCCCTGTAAATTTTGACATCTTCTTCTCCCTGTCCCAGCTGCACAGTTGGAGGAGTGGGAAGCATCAGTGGGAGAGTCTGTTGGAGGTAATGAAGAAGGCTCCTCTTGGAGTCCTCCCCCTTGTGAACATCTGGACAGATAACAGCTCTTCCAAGAAAGATTGAAAGAGCTGGGGAGGACTCCTGGAAAGGGCAAGGAAATGCTCTGCCTCAGAGCTGGTCAGTGCCAAGGGCAAAAGGGCTGAGAGAGGCTGTGGGGGATAACGCAGACCCTGTCACCTAGAGATTGGGGATGGAATGGATGAAACCAAGGCCACCAAAAGCCTACTGGGCAGATTGTCTTTGGGTAAAACCATGAGAACCTTGATCCCAGAATATACCTCTTTTAGGCAAGCGATGCTGCTGCCTTTAAATCCATTTAACCATATGGATTGTATCAAGAGGTGTAATGAAAGGTTTGCCATCACATTCATGGCTCTGGAGAAGACTCCATGCTCATCCACTGGCTTCTCCTCTGCTTAGCGAGTCCTCCCAGCAGTACCACTGCTGTCCCTCAGCCAAGAGCATGCCCTCCTCCTGCCGAGTGACCCACGACCAGCACACAAGGAGATCATGATATGACAAGAATCACATCGTTTACTCTACAGGCCACTCCACAGCAATAGCTAAGAGCAGATTTTTTTCTCTAACATGCCGAGAAAGCTTTCAAAAAGGCTCAAATCCCGCTACCCTGCCAGCAGCATCCTGCAGCTTGGCAAACTCCACTTGTACACTTGTCTGCTTTTAAAATGTCTTAAACGTATTGCGTGCATTGGCCTGGCATTGGCTTTCTCAAGCCCCAGTGGTACAGAGGGGTCTGCTGGGAGCAGTGTGAAAAGCAGCTCCTGAAACGATGCTTTCTAACTGACAGGACCAGAGGGCAGGCACTGCCTGCTGTTAGGGGAGAAAGCCAAGCAAGCCGTTAAGCCATCAACCAGAGGCCGTTGCAGCATTGTTCCCCCCAGTGCTGTTCCTCAGTGCTTTGCCCATTTACAGCTGCTCCAGCAAAGGTCCCTTCCCTGCCTGCCCACCCCTGGCCAGCCCCTGCAGGAACATCCCTGTGATGTGAATCCTTCCTACCCTGGCAAAGCCTGGGAGTGCACAGGGGCTTCTTCTGTCTCCAGATGCATCAGGTGGCATGAAGCAGGCACAGACATAGGAAGGATGATCCAAGAGAATAGACTCCACCTGGCCTCAATTCCCTTCTCCCCACTGCAACAGGAGCTTAGGAAACTCAGGAGAGGGATGAGCACACGTGGATGAGTGATGCTCAGGTGCATGGTGAGTGGGAGTGAGGATCCCCCTGTGCATTGCCATCGAGGCTGTTTACAGATCTGTGTTTTGCTGCCGAATCCAGCTTGCTGCACACCCTAAGGCTGTCACCACATAAAGCAGGTGAAGGGCAGTGGCTGCATATTTCAAAGAAACATAACAAAAGAAGAAAAAAAATCTGTTTTTCAGAGCTCGCAGGTTGCTGTTAAGCAGCTACTCCTTTCCATGGCAGTCACTGTGGCTCAGAGACCACTGCAAATATGCAGTTGCCAGGGTCTGAAGGGTGAAATTCCTGCGTTTCAGTCTCTAAATTCCTCAAATAAGTCCCTCCAATTTTTATGTTTTCATAAAGACATGGCCTGCTGCCGGGTGACCTGGAAGAGGCATCGCAGTGCTTTGTCAGCACACTCGCCTCACTGCAGAAGCTAAGGACCAAATTGTCTTATTAATCATTTAAAAACTAGGGAGGGGAAAAAAAAAATAAGAGGCACAGTTCTGGCTAATTGTAGGGGGGGGAAAATGAGGTCGGAGTTCATTTTTCTCTCCACTGCTGCTTCACAGTTCACTGGCTGACAAGGAAAGCAAGATAACAAGAGAGTGGAGATAGTTCAGGAAACAACCTCTCTCTCCCAAGGAGAATTGGAGGAGTTCAGGTTTCTGACATGGATGGAGAGTCGGCCGCGCTGGCTGCTGAGCCACAGGACTTGGCAGAGGGGGTGCCGTGAGCTACTCCAGGAGGGAGCAGAGGGGTTTGGCCCCAGCGCACATGGAGCAAGGGGGGAACTGTCTCGGTTTTCGCCACCCCATAAACGTGCTGACATCGGTGCTGCTCACAGGGAAGTCTGAACCGGAAGGAATCAGGAGCCTCCTGTCACCAGTGGCTGTCCAGGAATTCAAGTGGATGCGTTCGATTCAATCTCAGCCTCGGGGTTTATCCACTCTCTGGTTTTTTGGTTTCTTTTTAATTTAACATCTATGCAAAAGTATAGATTGGAGGTGAGAGCAGAGTACTGGTGCTCCTTCCCACTCTAACACAGGGGTGATGATACGGCAAAGCCTGCCAAACCACCCGTCCCTCCCTCTGTCCCCTACAGTCGCTCCCACTACGAGCAGCGACTGCTGGAGTAACCGAGACCTCCTCAGGAGCGTGAGATCCAGAATCATTCATTTTATGGGGCCCTCCTGTGAGAGCAAGGGATTTGTTACCCTGACTCCTGCTGGGGAAGCGCTCCCACAGCCAGAATGTGAAACACAATACAGCACGAGCTCTGACATTCAAGCTGGGTTATTTGAGGCGAGTTCATTACACAGGGCCTACGAAGCACAATCCCAACAGTAATTATACGGGCTCCTTGCACCATTCTGACTAGTTAAATGCTAACTCTTGCACCATTCTGACTAGTTAAATGCTAACTCTAGCCTGAAATTGCAAAGCCGCTGAACAAAGGCAATGTGCCATGGTTGGTTTTAGGGGTGTAGAGGGAGGAAGGGGCTCAGAAGAAGGAATCGCAACCAGGGGATCGTTGTTGAGTGAAGATCCCTGCGCTGGAGGACATGCACTAGGATGAGATGTTTGCTTCTGTGAGCACAAGCAGTGGACTATGGCAGGTGGCTTGGGACCTTCTTCGGCAGTGGCATTCGTGGTAATTCCAGTGGTAATGCTAGTGTTAAGCTTTCTGCTATGGAAAATGAAGTGATGGCTAAAACTCCCAAGTCAACAATGCAACATGCACCAAAATCACTAAGGTTGTGTTAACAAGGCAGGAGATTTTCAAGAGGATGTGAGCAAATAGTGCCAGCAAAATGTCACAGGAATAATGTCAAGACTGCTTCAGGCAAATGGACCTGTTTGACTCTGGATTCACACAGGTGGTTCACCATCGCTTACTGATGTCCTTACCAAGTATAAAACTTATGGCTGCAGTTCAGTGCTGGTTTTGAAGTAATTTCCATTATGATTTCAGTCCAGAAGTGGGGGACCTGACATCAGGCATCCTCTACTCATCCTGCCTCACTTCAGCTGTCTCCAGTGTAGGTCTTCACAAATGAGCTGGGCATCCAAACTCCCATTATAGTCACAGGTGGTCTAGTCAACACAGAGAAGTTTGCAGGGTGGTTCATGTCATCCTCTGTCATCCTACACCTGGTCAGAGGGACTATCCTGTTGTAGAGAATGTGTCTGAGAGGCTGTGGCTCTGTCATCGTCACTACTAGATTTGGCCAATACAAGAGTGATGTCTCACATTGTAAGTAGAGGGACTGTATTCAGAAACATGAGCTATCTCCTGACGCAGAGTCTTTCAGACAGCAAAGCAAGACATCACTCTTGGACCACAGAGGGTCTCCAGGTGGCATCTGAATTTCTTCTGTGATGTTTTTAGTAGCACATTTGAAAATAAGGACATGCACACTGGACACCAAGCACAACTGCTCAGAACAAGAGTCCACAGAAGGAATGGGAGCCCTTCATAGAGTATCTTTCATCTGAAGGGTGCAGAGACATCTTGGCAGACAAACTGGCATCCCACAGAGCTAAAATGCTGCTTCCAACAAAATGACAAGCTGAGCTGTGTCTCCTGAATGTGATCCCTGGTGGGTTGTACACAGGCATTGGCCAACACCTTGGGAAAGCTCTGATGATGAGGAGAGTGGAAGGTCTCATGGAATTCTCCCATCATTTCCACAAACCCTTGATTTTCCTAGCACATACCTTCATCTTCCTGCATCTTTGCTCTTCTCTTTACCCTCAACCAGATATGCAATAAGAGGGAAGGAAGGGAGGGAGGCTGGTCAAAGTGTAGGCCCAAAGGTTTGGTGGGAACATTTGACTTGGAACTCTATCTGAGGTGAGATCAAGGCAGTGTGGGTGAACAGACCAAGGGTTACAGGCTCCTTGTATCTGCTTTGGATACCAGCAGTTATTCAATAGCCTGTGCTAAGAAGGTCAGGCCAGGTGATCACAACAGCCTGTGAATCTCTGTCCATATCAAATGCAGAGCTATTTATTTGGCCTAGGGAGAGCTATCTGGAAGGTGTTGCATAAAGGTAGGATCAAAAACGAGGTCCTGAAAGTCTTTTTTCTTCCTTGATTGAGCATGTGCAGAGCAGGCAGCAGTTGCAGGGGAAGAATGAGGTGAGAAAGATGCTGTTAAACCCCTGTGAGAGGTTAGCCCATTTCCTGAAAGCTGCACAAGTCCCCGCTGGCATCGCTGGTGGTGTGGCAGCGCCAGGGGCTGAGCAGGTAAAAGGCAGGTGGGCCATTTGGGCCAGACACCAGATAAACATGAGCGATGTCCAGCACAGCTGGTTCCACCGTGTTCCAAAACACAAAATGACTTCAAAACTGCCCTGAAATGGTAAGACATGTGAGAAGGAACAGTGGATAGCAAGGGCTGAGCAGAGGATTATAAACATCTCCAAAGACCATGTCCCCCAGCCCCTCCAGACAGACTGCCCATCCCTTTCCTTCCCAATCCTATTTTCCCCTAATGCAGGATAATTCCTAATTGCTTTTCTATGGAAGTAACAACATGTCATTTTTTTTTCCTTTTTTGGGGGGCTGGGACATCAGTAAGGACCCTTCTGCATTTAGACATGAAGGAAGAGAAGGAAAACAGTCTTGTTTTCAGTAAGACAGGGTCTCTTCCTCCGTTGCTCAACTGCCCATTTGCACAAGGCTTTCTGGCCCCGTAGTAGCCTGTCCCCCTGGAGAGTACCGTCGACATGGGGAGGCGAGGCAGTGTTGGAAGGTAGCCTGAGGATAACAGGCGTTATAAAGAGGAATTTTTTTCCCTGCTGTTTTTGTTTGTTTTACCACAGAGGCTCAGAGGAGCTGGCCAAGAGCCTCACACAGCAGGTGCTGCCTGGGAATGCAAGGGGAGCAAAATTCCTACTAAATGGAAGCATTATTTGACACCACCGCCTTTCGCAATCTTTTTCTTTTGTTTCAGACAAACTCCAAGGCCTCCTGGGCTTTGCGGTCAAAGCTGAGTTGGACTCTTCTGCAGGGGAGGAAAGGGAAGTAGTAAGGGTGTCCCCAAACATGCCAAAGACTTGGGTGACAGAGACCAAGCCTTCTGGAAACAATACTGCTGGGTTCCCACAGAAGTAGCGAGAAGGCCAAGAAAAAAGAAAAATCCCCTTTGGCTCCCTCACAGCAGTTTTATAACTTTTTTCTTTTTCTTTTTTTATGAAGAAGAGGTTGAGCCTGCACACCCACACCAAAATGCTTTCACCATTTGGAGACCTCTGAGCCTAGATCCACAGGAGCGGGTTGCAGCTCTGCCCAGCTTGGCTATTTCTCTCCCATGGCTGTTGCAAGACTGGAGGAAAGAGTAAGCATGTCCAGGGGAAAGCAGGCTAACTCCTTCCTTCACCAGAGGCTTCCTCTGTGGCTCAATCCTTCAGCTCCTCTTGTTTTCTTTTGTACCTCAGCTCCTTGCCTATAAAACTGGTAGGAGCCATGTGGGGAATCGTATATTAGCAGCATGGGATGTGCAACTGTTTCATAAGTGATGGATCAGTAGAAATACCCAGAAAGAAGGAAGTCAGAATTTTCCAGAAATGACAGGCTTTGCCACAGACTTTACTTTTTTTTTTTTTTTTTTTTTTTACAAGCGGGCAGGCTGCCTCTGTCCAAATGTTCTCCTCCTACCAGCAAAAATGTGGTCTCAGGCAAAGATTCATTTTTCATACCCTTGTATTTGGATACCCTCGACTGATGAAATGAACCCACAGAAGGGCCCAATGATAGCTCATTTGCAGAAGCCTACGAACATGCAGTAACTGGCCATGTCTGCAGTGTTCAGGTACATCTGTCTCATGATCATCCTTGAGCAAAGGGACAGTGTTCTTGTTTGCTCTGCACCTTGCGTGCTGAGGTCATGCTTGCTGATGGAGCCCCAGGGAGCTCCTCCAAGGACAGTGCTATTAATATTAATGATTTTCTTCCCCTTTCACACTCTGTGGTTCCTGGGAGGCCAGTGGTCCCTCCTGCCCCAGCCTGGATGCTTTTACACAGTGCTGTATGAGACACAGCCACATTCCTTAGCTGTAAGTCTTTACAATCACGCACCAGCTCTCCAAAACAAGTTCAGGGCATGACTTCCAGCTAGACAGATGACGTGGCTCTTCAGGCCCAGAGGTAAAAGCTAGAAGTATTAGCAACACAGTGGCTAGGTGGTACCCACATTCCTGCCACTAACGTCACTGACATTTCTGCCTGCCAGCATGCAGCTATTGCATTCCTCAGTCCAAACAGCGGCTTTTTTTCCTGAATTTCATGTACTGCAAAAGATGGAGAAATCCATGTGAGACAAGTATCTGATTCTTCCCAGGTCTTCCAGTGCTATTTATTAAGTACACTAAAAGTAATGAAAACCAATGACATTTGGACAGAGGGGAGAAAGTCATACAGTTCAGAAAATGAAATTGAAATGAGCCTCTTTCAGAAGGCCATTTGTGTAGCATTAAAATTTCTGTCCACTCAGAAAGATGAAGGAAAGCTAATACTGAACAAAACTTAAAAGCTTTTGGTATAAATTGGCAATGGTGAGAAAAGTACGTCCTTGATAAATAGCCAGAAGGACAAACTGCGGCAATGATCAAGCCCTTCAGGATCAGGAGTCCCAGCAAATGGTATAGCTATGGAAAAATAGAAAGGATGCAGAATAAGATTGCACAACTAATTTCAAAGCTGGCAAATATGACTTGATGGTGTGAGACACAGACCTATCTCCATCTCCTTGTCAAAACGGGATGGCGAGAGAGTAGTAACTTACAATGCATCTGTGCATGGAGATGGGTGAGGTGTTCAGAAGACCTTTGGCAAGGCTGGTCACAGCCCTTGTTTCAGCAAGAAACATCAGTTTGGTTTTTGCATCAGCAAGTTCAATTTCTGTTCATTTTTCTAAATGAAAGTAGTTTGAAAAATATTTTTAAGATATCCCAAGTGGATTTTCCCTGTATTATTTAAGAACAAATAATAATGCTAGCAGCAATGCAAAAAGTTTTTCAAAAGCCAAAACTGCAGTAAAGTTGACTCACAAATACTTCTGATACATCGAAATTTGTCCAGATGTTGGGGAAAAAAAAAAACAACTCCAAAGTTTGAAGAATGTAGCTTGCCCGGCAATGCTGCTCAGTTATAAAGTGGAGAGAGGTACAAAACTGATAGCTAGATGTGAAGCCAAACAAAAGCGGATTAGAAACAAGGCACATTTTTTAATTAATGTGAGCATCAAAATCAAGTAAATTCTGATGTGTTCACGTTCCCGTATCTTGGTATGTCCGGAGCTGGATGTTTTTCTGGAAGATGCAGCAAAGCTACTGGGCTCAGTACTGGGCTAATTGGCTGCAACTGAATGGCTTTGAAATATAGGAAGTCATACCAGATGTTCTCATGGTTCCTTCTGGCCTTAAACCCTGTGAATCTATGAATGAGTTTCTGAATCTGTGAAATCCCAAGTCCTAAGAATACAAACATATGAGTAGAGTTATATTTCTGGCCTCCAGATCAGAAGAAAGATATTGAATGTGCATTGTTGCGATAAATCAAAGCAGCAGCTAAATCGGAGCTGTCATAAAAGTTGACTGCAGATCTTTGTGCAGAAATTGGTCATATGTCATGTGAGGACAAGGTTCAGAGAAGCGATTTCTCAACATCTGAAATGACTGCTTTTTGGAGCAGGCCCTTCCAAGCACTGTGGTGGAGATCCTCCTCTGGACTTGGTCCTCAATGCCACACAGGAGCTCGTTTGACAAGTGACTATCAATGAGACACTGAATGCTGTTGACCACAGTGTAATTGAGATGGGCACCCCTGCCATGAAAACCAGCAGTGAGACATTCAAGTCAAGAGAAAGGGGTTTTGTTTTGTTGGACTTCCTTAAAGGGAAGCTTGTCAAAACTGAGGAAATTGAAATCCACAGTCAGCAAGAATGCTACTCACCCATGGTCTAAGCACGGTCACACCAAGCATGTATCCACCCACTCCCTCCTTCTGAAAAAGGAAGAAGAGCAGCAACAACAAAAAACCCCAAAAGAATTATGATACTTTTATATCATTTAATAGCACTTTTAAGGGACTTGTTTGGGGAGGAAGTCCTCCATATGCCCCAGAACCGGATTCAGGCAACATGAGTTTCAGTCCCACCACTGAAATGCCTTCTTGCCAAGCTCTGAGCATCTCAGTTTCCTGCCCTCACCATCTCCCTCAGCTATGTCTCTGGCCGGAGAAGTCATTGGAGTGGGCAGGAACCACGTGGGACCCCACGTGCCTCATCAGCACAACACGGGGTGATTCCTAAGATGCACGGTTGGCCACCATGATGTAAACCTCCCTTCTCCATGCATGAGGGTGCTGGAGCCTTGCACAATGGGCATGTTTAGATGGCTGCTTTAAAGGAAACCTTCAAGAAATGGACACCTCATTTGAATGAAATGGTCAGAAAAAAAGCATGTGCTGCCAAAATTCTCCAGTAAAGCACCCTTATTATATAATACCGAGATACATGTGTCCTGCAAAGTACTGTATGTCATTTGCAGAGGGCCCGTTGATATTCTAACATCACCACCAATGTCACGCAACACTGGGCGAAGAAACGAGCATGGCAATATCACCAAGCAATACATAATGCCAATGACAGTGGAACTAATGTAGAGGCGATTATCCTTACATTATTCAACACTTCCAATTGCTCTCTGTTTTAAGTGGCTATATGATGTAATAATATATAAATACTGTAATGAAGTGTTTATTTATAGCCATCTTCAGTGAAAGTATTAATGCATTTTTCCCACGCTATGTTCATTGACTGCAGCAAAGCAACCCATTTTCAAGGGACTGTGTCAAAAGAGTGTTTAAGCCATTCCTCAGTCGCAGGAACAGGTGGATGGCTAATGTAGCAGGCAAAGTAATCAGCTTTAAATATGGGAATAAAAAAAAAAAGCAAAAAAGGGAAGGTGAAGAGAGGACATGCCTCAAATGGAAAAAGAGGGTTAAAGTGTCTCTAAAGCTGACAACTACTTTCCAGCCTGGGGACCAAAGGACTCCCTGGAGCAGTAGGAGCTTGCACCCAGCTCTCATTTAAGACATAAGTGTTGAGAGGGGGAGTGATCAGACCTTGGGGCTGTGTCAAAGATAGGACCAAAAGTGGCTTCAGGTCTCAGAAATCTGGAGTGATGCCATTCACACTGCCAGAGTTGCTCTCGATTTCTAATGGCATTGGCCTTAACTGAGCTGGCATTCCTGTATAATCCTCCACGTCCTTCATCTTTCCAAAACACCCTGGAGCCACCAGTAGCTTCCAGATGTTTCTTCGTCCTCCCTAAGGATGGTATAGAGAGGAAAATGGCAGATCTTGAATGGTTGAAGATGCAGGGTTTCAGAAGGACTACATGGCATTTGCAGAGACACCGCAACACTCCTGTTCCTACGCTCCATCTGCAAAGAGAGTTCCCTTTCACTCTGAACACAGCAAAAATGGGAAAAAGCAGAAAGAAAAATACTCCCTTTTCCCTTGTGGGAGAGAAGTGTGATTTCATCATTGTGAAGTGTGGGTTTCTTGGGGTGTGTAGGAGAAGCCACAATTACCTGGAGAGACAAAGCGGTGGAGATGGGGCTTCTGGCTCTCTGGTCTGCCTTCCTCCTGTGCTGCACTGGGTCCTGCCCACTCCTGAGCCCCCTGTGTCCCTGCAGCTTTATGCTGGCCCAGGTAGAGCTGCTTTTCAGAAATTCACCTGCTACCTGCATTTCCCCTATTTGGGGATGAACTTTCCCTGCCTTTGAATCTGCTAACACATATGGCTCATCATTGCTTGCAGGGTATATCATGTCTTTCCATTAATGGCCCTTTGAGTGGTGAAGCCATGGCAAGACTTGTAGGGAAAATGTCAACATTTCTCCACCCAGTTTAGGAGTTTTCCATTCATCTTTCTTACAATTTGCCACTCTGAGACCATGAAAATCCTGTGTATCCACGTGGGCTTTTAGTGCGAGGCAGAGCAAGAAATGGGGCATTAGCTTTTCGTGCAAGAGTGACAGCAGGAGGGGATGCACCTTCCTCCACCGCATTGGCACGCTGCCAGCAAGTGCAAGAAACTGCCTTTTTTCCCTGTTTCACAACAAACAGAGCTGCACTGTAAACAGCATTCATCACACAGGGAGTTCCACTTAGAAGTGGATGAATGCTAGAAAAATACTATTTACAAGTCCTCCCTCAAATAAAAACCATGAGTTTATTTTGGCACTGACAGTGATTCTCCTACTGATTGCTTCTGGCAAACAATCAGGCAGGTACAACAACACTTGCTGAAATATTCAGAGGACGGGGACATGTTGCAGATACTTGTGTAAATATGAACCATCAGACAAATGCTTGTGCAAATCTGTGTTCACGCGGGTCTGTGCAGCAAGAAGTTTGCATAACTGGTTTTGAGAGCTGCTTGTGGCTTCAGGACTCCTCAAATCGAAGTGGAGAAGCTCAGCCACGTGACAGAGGTAAACAGGGACACACACATAAACTCAACGAGAAGAGCACAAATGAAAAAAAAAGGGCAAACAAATAGTTGAACTGCAGTCAGGCTGCATAGTTTACAAGCAACCCAAAGACTGAGAAATGGCCAGAGAAACCATTCACGTAATAACAGCATGTCAAACACATCTGTAAAGTTCCTGCAGCATTTGCAAACGGAGGTCTAAATCCAACAGGATTTACTTGGAGCAGTTCATACAATTAAAATTAGGCAAGCGTGTAAATATCTTACTGGAACAGGGCCAGGAGACAGGACTACAGTTGTGTGGTTAATTGAGTTTGGTGAGTAGTCATCTAGCTATATTTCCTCCGGGATCGACATGTGGAGTGGATCGATTGGTACCAGAAGAATTAAGGATGGGAGTTACAGGAAAAGGAAGAGCAATGGGAGAGCTGACCAGGCTGGCTTATCGAGGTGGGAGGTGGGCAGATGGGCTGATGTTCAATAGGTGACACAGATGAGCAGGGACCCAAGGCAGGTTTCATCTTGCACGCCCTGCAGCTTCCAAACGCTTCTCCTGATGGAGTCAGAGACTTAACTGTATGCTGGCTGTAACTAATGCATGCGCATGTGAAAGCAATTGCGATGGCTGGAAAGGCTTGGGTTCTGTTTTGTTTGCATTGTTCATTTCCTACAAATGCAATTACCAAGGGATAAATTAAATTAGGTTGTAACATTATTTTGAACATCTTTTCTGGTTTGCTTTACTTCAAATTTTCTGAGAGGCCAGTGTTCACAGTTAAAAGTACAACTTGGCAGAAGTACAATCAGGAGTGAGCAACACGTACCACAAACAAAACCATTAAGACCATTTAGAAAATTTTTGCAAAAGACAATCAAGTGTTTCGGGACTAATTTCCCACTTGGTCATCATGATCTTATGTCAACATTAACACCATTGACTTCAGCTGAGCCCTACAGGCACAAAGCTTGTGTGATGGGGTGGAAAACTGGCCCAGTTTAGGATTATGTATGCTGTATTATTTAAAAGACAAAGAAGCGAATCCCAGGAGTGTGTAAGTACCCTGAAGTCTCTGAATGCAGCCCTTTTCCCACTGAAATCAAAGGCAGAGCATTTGTATACTGGGAGGGGCTGGAATCAGGTGTCTCCTACCTGCCATTGGGAAGGCATGGCCACCAGCAATGCATTTTTGGGGGCTGGCTGCATAGTTTAGGATAGGATGGATGCTCTGGAGAATGGAGAGGTTACTAGAGAGACAGGTGTGTCTTCCTCCCTATGCACAACCTCCCCCAGCCACCACTATCTTCTTATTTCTCATTACTTCATGTTTCTCCATTTTCAGAACAATATTTAAATTATTCCTGGCAGGCTAGGAACTACTTTAAGAGCTCCTCAAACCAGTCAATATAATTTTTTTTGTCTATATGTGTATGGATAGAGAGATACATATATTAAAAAAAAAAGACAGAAGGTGTTTTTACCTGGTTGATATTTAGGGTGGGTTTTTTTAATTTTTAGGTCTTTTAGAAGAGCAATTATATTGGGCATGTTGGGTTGGCCACTAGGATGAGTAAAACAGTTTGGGAGAGGAAAAGGTTTGTGAATATTTCAGGGTAATTACTAACAGTTAGTCCCAGAACCAGGAAAAAAAAAAAAAAAGAAAAAGCAGCAAAGAAAAAGAGAGAACAGCTTTCGCCTGTTACTGATTTCCTTTTTGGTTACAGGGGCCATTGTTTGTTTTAATGACAGGAAAAGAGAGCTGTCAGAAGACATTTGCATAGTGCAAATAGGGTCACAAATCAGAGGGACTGCGTAGATCATTTAGCAGGGACCCGGCAGCCATCGGTGTGCAACTGTAAGAACAAGATTGTTTTCTGGAATATGGGGAAAAGCTGATAGTTTTTCCACATGCAATTGAGGGCTTGAGCAAATTTCGGGGAGAAAAGCTTCCTGCTTGCAGCAGGGTCCGCCGGGCTCTTGTGAAGGCGTTACTGTTTGTTTATTTTCCTAGCTGTGTGCTTAAGATGCATTCTTTGAAAATGTAGCTGATGGGTCTGTTTGTATAGACTGCACTGCTGGTGAGTTAGACCAGGGGTTTGTGTTCATTTGGGAAAAGAGAAAGAATCCTGGCCATCAGAAATGTTTACTATATCAGGAAATGAATTCACTACTTGAGGGTTCCAGTGGATATAAAACAAAAATTAAAACAAGAGCCTTGTATAAACCCACTTTGTATTGTCTCCTCCATAAACAGCCCCATACGTGACAAAGCTTGGAGCAAGCGAGAGAGGTAGTTTTATTGGGGCATGTGGAGGGAAGTTAATTGCTGTCATGTTTTGATTTTTTTTGCACATGTTGGTGAGTTTGAAGCGAAATCTGGTCGTCTTTTCTTCCTCCCGTTCCAGGGAGAGCTGAGCCTTTGCTGAGAAATAACACTAGGCAAAATGACTTCAAGCTGTCACCATTACACAACCTAAACTTTATTTCTTCATTAATGCATTACAGAGCAAAAAAACAATGAGAGCATTCCTCTGGAATGTGTGTTTACTGAGCACAAAATGATATGTTTACTGAAATAGCAGTTGCTGCCGGGTTACCCAGTGGGAGAGAGCTTTCTCTTTCCGCACCCGTCCGAGAACCCTGTGCCGCTCTGCTCCACAGCCTTCGGTGCTGGCGATTTCCCCCTGCCACCCCACTCCCTGTGCAAGGAGAGGCCAAAGGGGTCCCACAGGAAAAAGCAACGCCAGTGCCGACCCAAGCCAAGGCTCGACATCGTCCAGCAGCACCTTTCCGGTGGCTCCGGCAAGCCCTGGAGGAAAGGAGAAAAAGGAGGGAGATTTCGAGGCATCCCTTCCTGGAAAAAGCATGAGTCAGAGGAGAAGGGGCTAAGACTGGGATTTCAGGGCAGGCAGCAGCGGTCCTCTTGGCATGGGAGCAGGAGAGATGCTTGGGGTGGACGACTGGCACCGGTGGCACATGGGCGAAGGGTCCCTCCCCAAAGAGCGGGCAGAGGCAGTGGCTGGGAACTGGCAGAGCGGCTCCTGGGTATAGCAGTGCTGGGGGAACGCGCCACAGGAGGAAGGGTGGGAGGGCAGGCAATGTCCTCTGTGGTTACAGTAATGAAAACATCATTCTTGATGGCCGGGATGTGATGGGCACATTGCAAACGCCCCAAACAAAAACAGCCAGGGGAGGGAAGAAAGGGAGTCAGATAGACAAAAGAAAATAAAACTGGTGATGGAGCTTTCTCCTTTATCCCAAGAGCCAAAGCAAACCGTGCATGTGTCGGTACATGTGTACACACGCAGGTGCACACACACGCACACCCTCCTATGCACCCAGTCCTATAAATTCAAAGGTGGTTGGTTTTTTTCTCTTTATGCCACTGAGATTCAGGCAGCAAAAAAAAATAATTAAGGAGTTTTTGCTCAGTACAACTGTCAAGCACACATCAGGTTGGCTGCAGCACTGTTTGGTGTGAATATGGCTCTCCAGTGATTCATAACCAGCCCAATCGAACAGGGTTCATCAGTGCCCCAACCAACAAAAACACAACTGCAATGTTTTCTGTTTGTTCTCTTCTCCTTTAAAGAGAAATACACACACACACACGGAGGAAAAACAAAACCAGAGAGTGCCTTCTAACCTGGTACAGCATATTACACTAATTAAGGGATGCTGTTACTCATGCATCATTCACGACCCTGCCAAAACTGGGAACAAACAGTCCCTACAATCTGGATAGGACTATCTGAGCTGAACTTTGTGGAGTTTTCTGATCTGAAAAAGTCCAAATAGGAAACATCCTTCCCCACTGCTAACTCCCTGCAGTTGGCAGTGTACCGGGCAGTGCTCTCACCCTCATCTGTTCTCTATGATCACACATTGATATTCTTGTCCAGCAGTGACCGCAGGGCAGGTGAAGGGACCTGCACAATGTCACATGCCATCATCTTTCCACTGGCTTACAGCAAAGACCTTGGAGGTTCCACGTTGAGTGGGAGCCTCCATGGTGGGAATGCCTCTGGAAACCTGGAGGAGGTTGCACCCAAGCATCACCTCCACCCTGGAGATAAAAGCATCTCCTCACCAAGATGCCCTTTGTCCTGGTGCTGCAGGCTTTTTGGTGTCCCATTTGACACCACGGGGACATGGGGGCAGTGCTGCGAGGAGAGTCAGAGGTGTCGTTCCCCCAAACCCTTCTTGCTGTGGTGTGGAGGAGGGCTGGGGAAGTCCTTCATGGTGTTTCCAGCCCGGGCTGAGAGGGGCCAGGGAGGCATGCTATTTGTGTACATGCCATGTATTCATCTCGGCACCGTGCTGAGAAGGATTGACAGGAGCTGCAGAAAGGCTGAGTAAAATTTTCCAAAATACCTAAGTGATGTAGAAGCCTCCCGTCCTATTTTTAAAACGTGACTGAAGCATGCAAGGCCCAGAGCCTTAAAGGTACCTCTGCAGATAGCTCCTGTAGGGCTGGACACCTAAAAGAGCTGAGCACCTCCATCCCACTGCCCTGGCGACCCATCCTCCCTACTGGTCTGGGGTCCCCTCCCCTCTCGGTCATGTCAGTTCGTCCCCCAATGCCCAATAGATTGCCTCTTCTGCAAGTCCTGCAGGGACCTGTGCAGACCGCTATCGAGCATCTGTCCCCCAGCGGACATCTCTTCTCTTTCCTTCCACCAGTCCCACCAGAGCTGCTTCATACTTGGGTTTTGCTCCCAGCCATGCTGCCCCTGTTTTTTTCTCCTTCTTTTCTTTGCTGATCCAGAAGCCATTGCTGGGCGGTAACTCCTTGCCAGCTTCCAGCTGGGACATCCCCAACCCTCCCAGCTGCTGTGCACAAGCATGTTGCTCTCAGCAGACCTTGTAACTCCAGGATGGTGGCAAAGTGACTTCAGCGGTGTCTTTTCTCGCTGGCCAGTGGGCTTTGTAAGCCCCAGCCTGGCTGGCTTAGCCCAAAATATCTCAGGCTGCTTCCGCAGCAATGAAATGTCGCCTATTTATTGCTGCTGATTATTGCTAATGACAAAGGCAGGTGGCTGAGGCAGGCAAAAGGAGAATGGCAAGGCTCAGAGAGATGGGAGAAGATAAAAAGGTCAAAAAGCAGTTATTTTAGCTGCTGGCTTTGTGCAGTTGGAAGCAGAGGACTGTTTGCATTAGATGTAGCAAGCACAGGTTTCAGCTGCAACAGCACACTCTTCCCACTCCGTGTTTTTGCAAAACTTTCTGCCTATTTGTAGCACCTCCTGCTGTATTGCTCACACCAGCCCTTGCTCAAGAAAGATACCGGAGCCATACGTCGGAGCCGTATGTCTCATCGGCACAGCAAGACTCGAGCAGAAGCTATTGCCAGAGGCAGAAATACTCTCATGGATGCAGCCAGTAGAATAGGTGGAAATTTTCCAAATTTCTTTTTGCAGAGGGAACATTTTTCCCCATGAAAAATGTGGAGGGAATGAAGGGAAGGCTTAATAATCACTTTTACAACATGTCCTTTCCCATTTCTAACTTCTTCTAATTGTCTTTTCTATCTTACAATGCCCTTGTGGAGCCCAAACTCTCTCACTGGTGTCAAGGCAGGAATAGTGAGGAAAGAAATATTGTCACCCAAGCTGCGGTGCTGAAAGCTCCTTCTTGTCAGCGGTCTGATACAAATAACCATATAGATATCAGGACGTGCTCCTAAAGTTTCTGTCATTGCGCAAGAGCCCTTCTGGCCTCTCAGCTGCTGCGGCAGTGCAGTGCTCTTGACTTTCCCATGCCTCTTCCAAGAAAATCCTTCCCCTGTGGACCAGAAAAAGGTGTTGAAGGTGCTGCTTTGCAACCATGCTGTGGTCAGTGAGGATGGAGCAAGAGGCAGGTAGAAGACAAGGGTTTGTGAAGCACCAGCAAGATGCAGGCTGGTGCTGGGAGAGAGCACAGGCACCATGTGGTCCTTGGGCTGATGTGACCCCCCCCATGCTGCACGCGCTTCAGGAGGGGAAAGCCTAAACCACTCAGTATTGCAGTGGAATCCCCAACACGGTAGGGGGAGAAATCCATTAATAATGGGATGTCAGTCTATCACAGCGAGCAGCCCTGGAGTTCATAGTGATGCAAGCACCTACACCAAGGACAAGTCCAGGGGAAGGATGAACTCCTGCATGCCCTCCAAACACCATCCCGACAGCATGAACTCACCTAACTTTTAAATGTCAGGATGTCTATTTTGCTTTCCTTTGAAGTTGTGAGATGCTGATAGAGCCATCGGTGATTTCTGAGCTTGTGTCTCTGCAACCAGTCACCTGCTAAACCCCAGGGACCACCGCACATCCTTTGGGTACCAACAGTTACATCCCTTCCAGCATGATGCAGTGCCAGCCCCGCACCAGGGAGCTGCGGCCACGGGGAAGCCACGACCACTCAGATGAATGCCTTTGCTAAACGGCCACCCTCCCACTTCCCTGCTGCATGGACCAGATAGATAGCTGCAAGCCAAGGCCATTACTCAGCGTATCATCAGGTGTGTAGCTGTGTCCTGTGCACTCCAAATTGGCAGGGAGATGACTATTGGAAGGAAGCTAAAGCCAAAAGGGCTGTGGCATCTGGCCAAATCCACTGTCAATTTTAAAGCTGATTCCGCTGTTCCTCCCGTGGAGAAAAACAACCATATTTTTCATTTCGCAAAGGACAAAGCTCAACAGGGCTTTTTTTTTTTGGTTGCTTTTGCTAGGAATTTATTGAACGCTGTTACATTATTCTTCTTGCTGTCAGGAAACAGGCTGACTCCCCTCCCAAGTAGCAATGTTTGGCTACTGAGCAACCAGGCTGCATGGGGCTTTTTGGCCACTTGTGAGGCTACTGTCTTAGACGGTGGCCTATGAACATCCTTCAAACACTTGGCATTGAAGAGCTTTGCCGTCAGCCTCTGGAAGTTCCCCTATCAATGGGTGGTGAGCGGGTAGCCAGCTCTTGGGCCTGAAGAGGGCAAAACCCTGCTGCCATAAAATCTCTAACACAGCATCTGGTTTGGTTTATATGGGCTGCATTTCATCCCAGGACAGTGGCCCCAAGCCGCTTGGGACATGTGCTGCGTGGTCCAGGGCTGTTGGGGAAGGTCCCCGCTCCCCAGCATCTACAGCTGGTCCCACATGCTGAGAAATGCACACTCCTGAGGTGGCAAATTTGTAAATCTGAACCTTCCTTCCCTATTCCTTCAGTGGAAAGTATGGGAGGAAAAAGCCCACAGTATTTTTTTGTGATGGGGATGAGTGACAGAAACGGGTCGTGAGAAGGGACAGTAGCACAAATGGAGTGGGAATTGGCACTTTTCTTATGCCCCCTCCTCCCAGTTATCCATCATGATTATGCACCTGACCCATCCACCTCCATCTACACTCAAAATCTGGCACTTGGCCACCTGCCAGCCATCCTCTTTCTGTGCTGGAGCAGGTCTCATTCGGAGGAAATTTCCCCGGCTGTGGAGAAACCAGAGTGAGAAGCAGTTTCCCCCGGTTCATTCCATTATTCATCATTATCCTCCCTTCGGGCTGCCCTGAACAATTTCCCTCCCCTCCATGTACACCCTTCAGATGGTTTTAGAACATGGCACTGAAAAATAAAGTTTAAAAAAAACCAAAAACCCAAGGCATTGAAAACATTCAAATATATTGCTCAGCTCTTTCCTCCCCGCACCATTGTCTTAGGAGGACTGGCGTGGGACCAAACTTCTTTCTTATTACCAATCTTAACTACTCCACTGGGCATCGAAAAATAAAGCCCTATAAAAGTCACTAATTAAATAAGTTCTCCCATCTGACCTAATACAAGCAACATGGGAGGTTGCATGATTTTTATTTTTTTTAGGTTTGTTTTTTTTTTTCTTTTTCCCTCTTTTTTGTAGACCCCGCTTTTCTGATGGGGATTCGTTGTTTTTCTGGTAAGGGAGAGGGATTTCAAGGTCATGGAATGAATAAATGATGATAACGCGTGGCCGCGGGGAAAAGTGAGCACGCGAGCACACAGCGAGCGAGCGCGGCAGCAGCCAAGGTGCTCGCTGCCTCCCCGGTCCCCTCCAGGGAAGACAGGTTGGGGGTTGTCCCTCCCCGTGGTGGCTCTGTGGGTGCTCAGCCTCCCCTCTATTGTTTGCCAGGGCAGCCACTTCTTTTTTTTTTTAATTATCATTATTATTTTCTTCCCTCACGGCTCAAGCTTGCATGAGTGTCGCCTGCCCCAAGGCTCTGCGGGTCTCCCAGACTTCGGGCCTTGCAGGGTGCGTGCCTGCCCCAAAGCAAGCGAGACGGAAAATTAGCAGCTGGATTTCCTGTTATTCTTGGGAATTTCGGATGGATTCATGCAGCGAGATATTCGCCACACTCAGCTGCGGTGGTTCCAGCACTGTGCGCCTGCTCTCTTTCTTCCTACCTGCTCCTTGGGCATGAGCCCACAAGTGAGATGAGTTGGGCATTCTCAGCCCGCTGCCCCACCACCAGGGCTGCGCAGGGCAATGCTCTGCTCTTTTCTCCTGACTTGCTTGCTAATAAGCTTGCCTCTTGCAAGAACGTCCCAAGGTTTTCTAATAACAGGAAGCAGTGTGCTGCCTGCCCCAGGGTCCAGCCGCATGCGGGAAGAGGTGTGGCTGCCTCCAATTTCGAAGAACACCAGTGTCACGAGCGGCCCCGGTCTCGGCATGCTTTCTCCTCGGTGTCCTCCTTGCTGCCTCCGGCACTATTGCCCTTTTTTTCACTTCCTACCTGAATAACCCAAGAGATTGCAACCAGGATTGGCCCCTGCAGGGACAGATGTCTTGGGAGAGAGGGCTGCAGCTCCTGAAAGGTGGCAGGTAGGGATAGGGATGCTGAGCCCAGGGAAATGTGTGCCTCTGCCGTGGCTGCCCTGTTTCGGGTTGCCAGAGGTCCCGAACCTGGTGCTGCAGTGAAGAGACACCAAAGGGTTTGAGCACAGACCACCAGAGGATTTCCCAAATCTCTTTCCCTTTTTTAATGCAGAACATCTGGCAGTGAAGGGTCTCGCCCTTTAACGAAGCGATAGACGGTATCTGCCCAGCTAGACAAGTTCTTCAGCTGCTCCTCCTGCCTCTCTTCACGCCTGGAGAGCCAGGCAGCGCAGACCCCCGGGGACATCTCCCGATGGCCCTGGTTTAGCTGATTCTAGGCCATGCTGAGAATTATTAGCTGCAGAAGTCTGCCTCTCTCCCCACCTCGTTGAGACTAGTTTTCTTATTTTAGCTTGGTGCTTCACTTTCCCCCCACCCAGGCTATTTATTCTATAGCTTTTATGCTATAACTAGGATAAATAAATAGCAGCTGAGAGGGGGCTGCGGCTATCAGGGAGGGCAGGGATGTGTGCATGGGGCTGGGAGAGGGTGGCGAGAGCCTTGCCCGGCACTGGGCACCTTCATAATGCAACCTCCTGGAGTACGATCTCTGGAGCCAGGGTCGGGGGAAGCCATGCAGCACCCACCCAGCTTTATTCCCACAGCTGTCGTGGTTGAGCGTGGCTGTCAGGTTGAAGCGCAAGGTGCTGCCGGGTGGTGCAGCCTCTCTGCAAACCTGCACGATAGCAAAGCAAACTGGAGCAGCTGTGTGGAGCCAGCAGGCTCATTGCTTAACCCATGGAAAGACTTCACATGATTTTTCTGTGACTAGTCGCTTCAAATCTTCCAGAAAATGCCCTCTGGCTATTAATGTTATGCAAATATTCCTGCGTACTCATTTATTAATGAGAGGTCCATGGAAATGACAAACCCTAAACAAATGCAGGAGACTGTTCATAGAACAATTAAATTTGCTTTGCACCAGCTTGTGGCCTGGAAAAAACATCCCTGAATTGGGCTCATGTCAATCTAGTCATGAGACAAATATGTTGTGTGACTTGGCTTAAATGACGGGGCTCTCCGCTGGCTTTCCGAGTGGTGGTGAGCACTTCTGGTTAGGGACCAGGACTCAGCAAGTTTCAATTCAGTTGACGCTTCATGCAAGTTGCGTTATTTTTCTGTGCACCATCTGTAATCTTGAAA